>NW_028141162.1:2112093-3312093 GCF_030444845.1 Prenolepis imparis
AAAAATTTGTACGCTGGTGTCTGTTTGGTACCAAAAGATTCTGTAATCAATGTACTATTAAAATGTATAATCGATGAAATTTTGGCTCGTCTTTAAATATTAGAAATCGATACTTTTTTACCGCTGATCCCATGCGACGCAATCTTATTTTATGTATATCAAGTTAAAAAATTTGTACGCTTCTGTCTGGTTGGTACCAAAAGATTCTGTAATCAATGTACTATTAAAATTTATAATCGATGAATTTTTGGCTCGTCTTAAAATATTAGATATCGATACTTTTTTGACGCGGACCCTGTGCGACGCAACATTATTTTATGTATATCAAGTTAAAAAATTTGTACGCTGGTGTCTGTTTGGTACCAAAAGATTCTGTAATCAATGTACTATTAAAATGTATAATCGATGAATTTTTGGCTCGTCTTAAAATATTAGAAATCGATACTTTTTTGACGCGGACCCTGTGCGACGCATCCTTATTTTAAGTTTATCGTATTAAAAAATTTGTACGCTGGTGTCTGTTTGGTACAAAATGATTCTGTAATCAATGTACTATTAAATGTATAATCGATGAATTTTTGGCTCGTCTTAAAATATTAGAAATCGATACTTTTTTACCGCTGACCCTATGCGACGCAACATTATTTTATGTATATCAAGTTAAAAAATTTGTACGCTGGTGTCTGTTTGGTACCAAAAGATTCTGTAATCAATGTACTATTAAAATGAATAATCGATGAATTTTTGGCTCGTCTTAAAATATTAGAACTTGATTTTTTTTTACGCGGACCCTGTGCGACGCATCCTTATTTTATGTATATCAAATGAAAAAGTTTGTACGCTGGTGTCTGTTTGGTACCAAATGATTCTGTAATCAATGTACTATTAAAATGTATAATCGGCGAATTTTTGGCTCGTCTTAAAATATTAGAAATCGATACTTTTTTACCGCTGACCCTATGCGACGCAACATAATTTTATGTATATCAAGTTAAAAAATTTGTACGCTGGTGTCTGTTTGGTACCAAAAGATTCTGTAATCAATGTACTATTAAAATGTATAATCGATGAATTTTTGGCTCGTCTTAAAATATTAGAAATCGATACTTTTTTGACGCGGACCCTGTGCGACGCATCCTTATTTTATGTTTATCGTATTAAAAAATTTGTACGCTGGTGTCTGTTTGGTACCAAAAGATTCTGTAATCAATGTATTATTAAAATGTATAATCGATGAATTTTTGGCTCGTCTTTAAATATTGGAAATCGATACTTTTTACCGCGGACCCTGTGCGACGCATACTTATTCTATGTTTATCGTATTAAAAAATTTGTACGCTGGTGTCTGTTTGGTACCAAATGATTCTGTAATCAATGTACTATTAAAATGTATAATCGATGAATTTTTGGCTCGTCTTAAAATATTAGAAATCGATACTTTTTTACCGCTGACCCTATGCGACGCAACATTATTTTATGTATATCAAGTTAAAAAATTTGTACGCTGGTGTCTGTTTGGTACCAAAAGATTCTGTAATCAATGTACTATTAAAATGTATAATCGATGAATTTTTTGCTCGTCTTAAAATATTAGAAATCGATACTTTTTTGACGCGGACCCTGTGCGACGCATCCTTATTTTATGTTTATCGTATTAAAAAATTTGTACGCTGGTGTCTGTTTGGTACCAAAAGATTCTGTAATCAATGTACTATTAAAATGTATAATCGATGAAATTTTGGCTCGTCTTTAAATATTAGAAATCGATACTTTTTTACCGCTGATCCCATGCGACGCAATCTTATTTTATGTATATCAAGTTAAAAAATTTGTACGCTTCTGTCTGGTTGGTACCAAAAGATTCTGTAATCAATGTACTATTAAAATTTATAATCGATGAATTTTTGGCTCGTCTTTAAATATTGGAAATCGATACTTTTTACCGCGGACCCTGTGCGACGCATACTTATTCTATGTTTATCGTATTAAAAAATTTGTACGCTGGTGTCTGTTTGGTACCAAATGATTCTGTAATCAATGTACTATTAAAATGTATAATCGATGAATTTTTGGCTCGTCTTAAAATATTAGAAATTGATACTTTTTTGACGCGGACCCTGTGCGACGCATCCTTATTTTATGTATAGCAAATGAAAAAGTTTGTACGCTGGTGTCTGTTTGGTACCAAATGATTCTGTAATCAATGTACTATTAAAATGTATAATCGACGAATTTTTGGCTCGTCTTAAAATATTAGAAATCGATACTTTTTTACCGCTGACCCTATGCGACGCAACATAATTTTATGTATATCAAGTTAAAAAATTTGTACGCTGGTGTCTGTTTGGTACCAAAAGATTCTGTAATCAATGTACTATTAAAATGTATAATCGATGAATTTTTGGCTCGTCTTAAAATATTAGAAATCGATACTTTTTTGACGCGGACCCTGTGCGACGCATCCTTATTTTATGTTTATCGTATTAAAAAATTTGTACGCTGGTGTCTGTTTGGTACCAAAAGATTCTGTAATCAATGTATTATTAAAATGTATAATCGATGAATTTTTGGCTCGTCTTAAAATATTAGAAATCGATACTTTTTTGACGCGGACCCTGTGCGACGCATCCTTATTTTAAGTTTATCGTATTAAAAAATTTGTACGCTGGTGTCTGTTTGGTACAAAATGATTCTGTAATCAATGTACTATTAAAATGTATAATCGATGAATTTTTGGCTCGTCTTAAAATATTAGAAATCGATACTTTTTTACCGCTAACCCTATGCGACGCAACATAATTTTATGTATATCAAGTTAAAAAATTTGTACGCTGGTGTCTGTTTGGTACCAAAAGATTCTGTAATCAATGTACTATTAAAATGTATAATCGATGAATTTTTGGCTCGTCTTAAAATATTAGAAATCGATACTTTTTTGACGCGGACCCTGTGCGACGCATCCTTATTTTATGTTTATCGTATTAAAAAATTTGTACGCTGGTGTCTGTTTGGTACCAAAAGATTCTATAATCAATGTATTATTAAAATGTATAATCGATGAATTTTTGGCTCGTCTTAAAATATTAGAAATCGATACTTTTTTGACGCGGACCCTGTGCGACGCATCCTTATTTTATGTTTATCGTATTAAAAAATTTGTACGCTGTTGTCTGCTTGGTACCAAAAGATTCTGTAATCAATGTACTATTAAAATGTATAATCGATGAATTTTTGGCTCGTCTTAAAATATTGGAAATCGATACTTTTTACCGCTGACCCTGTGCGACGCATCCTTATTTTATGTTTATCGTATTAAAAAATTTGTACGCTGTTGTCTGCTTGGTACCAAAAGATTCTGTAATCAATGTACTATTAAACTGTATAATCGATGAATTTTTGGCTCGTCTTAAAATATTAGAAATTGATACTTTTTTGACGCGGACCCTGTGCGACGCATCCTTATTTTATGTATATCAAGTTAAAAAATTTGTACGCTGGTGTCTGTTTGGTACCAAAAGATTCTGTAATCAATGTATTATTAAAATGTATAATCGATGAATTTTTGGCTCGTCTTAAAATATTAGCAATCGATACTTTTTTACCGCTGACCCAATGCGACGCAACCTTGTTTTATGTATATCAAGTTAAAAAATTTGTACGCTGGTGTGTGTTTGGTACCAAAAGATTCTGTAATCAATGTACTATTAAAATGAATAATCGATGAATTTTTGGCTCGTCTTAAAATATTAGAACTTGATTTTTTTTGACGCGGACCCTGTGCGACGCATCCTTATTTTATGTTTATCAAATTAAAAAATTTGTACGCTGGTGTCTGGTTGGTACCAAATAATTCTGTAATCAATGTACTATTAAAATGTATAATCGATGAATTTTTGGCTCGTCTTAAAATATTAGATATCGATACTTTTTTGACGCGGACCCTGTGCGACGCAACATTATTTTATGTATATCAAGTTAAAAAATTTGTACGCTGGTGTCTGTTTGGTACCAAAAGATTCTGTAATCAATGTACTATTAAAATGTATAATCGATGAATTTTTGGCTCGTCTTAAAATATTAGAAATCGATACTTTTTTGACGCGGACACTGTGCGACGCATCCTTATTTTAAGTTTATCGTATTAAAAAATTTGTACGCTGGTGTCTGTTTGGTACAAAATGATTCTGTAATGAATGTACTATTAAAATGTATAATCGATGAATTTTTGGCTCGTCTTAAAATATTAGAAATCGATACTTTTTTACCGCTGACCCTATGCGACGCAACATTATTTTATGTATATCAAGTTAAAAAATTTGTACGCTGGTGTCTGTTTGGTACCAAAAGATTCTGTAATCAATGTACTATTAAAATGTATAATCGATGAATTTTTTGCTCGTCTTAAAATATTAGAAATCGATACTTTTTTGACGCGGACCCTGTGCGACGCATCCTTATTTTATGTTTATCAAATTAAAAAATTTGTACGCTGGTGTCTGGTTGGTACCAAATAATTCTGTAATCAATGTACTATTAAAATGTATAATCGATGAATTTTTGGCTCGTCTTAAAATATTAGATATCGATACTTTTTTGACGCGGACCCTGTGCGACGCAACATTATTTTATGTATATCAAGTTAAAAAATTTGTACGCTGGTGTCTGTTTGGTACCAAAAGATTCTGTAATCAATGTACTATTAAAATGTATAATCGATGAATTTTTGGCTCGTCTTAAAATATTAGAAATCGATACTTTTTTGTCGCGGACCCTGTGCGACGCATCCTTATTTTAAGTTTATCGTATTAAAAAATTTGTACGCTGGTGTCTGTTTGGTACAAAATGATTCTGTAATCAATGTACTATTAAATGTATAATCGATGAATTTTTGGCTCGTCTTAAAATATTAGAAATCGATACTTTTTTACCGCTGACCCTATGCGACGCAACATTATTTTATGTATATCAAGTTAAAAAATTTGTACGCTGGTGTCTGTTTGGTACCAAAAGATTCTGTAATCAATGTACTATTAAAATGAATAATCGATGAATTTTTGGCTCGTCTTAAAATATTAGATATCGATACTTTTTTGACGCGGACCCTGTGCGACGCAACATTATTTTATGTATATCAAGTTAAAAAATTTGTACGCTGGTGTCTGTTTGGTACCAAAAGATTCTGTAATCAATGTACTATTAAAATGTATAATCGATGAATTTTTGGCTCGTCTTAAAATATTAGAAATCGATACTTTTTTGACGCGGACCCTGTGCGACGCATCCTTATTTTAAGTTTATCGTATTAAAAAATTTGTACGCTGGTGTCTGTTTGGTACAAAATGATTCTGTAATCAATGTACTATTAAAATGTATAATCGATGAATTTTTGGCTCGTCTTAAAATATTAGAAATCGATACTTTTTTACCGCTGACCCTATGCGACGCAACATTATTTTATGTATATCAAGTTAAAAAATTTGTACGCTGGTGTCTGTTTGGTACCAAAAGATTCTGTAATCAATGTACTATTAAAATGTATAATCGATGAATTTTTTGCTCGTCTTAAAATATTAGAAATCGATACTTTTTTGACGCGGACCCTGTGCGACGCATCCTTATTTTATGTTTATCGTATTAAAAAATTTGTACGCTGGTGTCTGTTTGGTACCAAAAGATTCTGTAATCAATGTACTATTAAAATGTATAATCGATGAAATTTTGGCTCGTCTTTAAATATTAGAAATCGATACTTTTTTACCGCTGATCCCATGCGACGCAATCTTATTTTATGTATATCAAGTTAAAAAATTTGTACGCTTCTGTCTGGTTGGTACCAAAAGATTCTGTAATCAATGTACTATTAAAATTTATAATCGATGAATTTTTGGCTCGTCTTTAAATATTGGAAATCGATACTTTTTACCGCGGACCCTGTGCGACGCATACTTATTCTATGTTTATCGTATTAAAAAATTTGTACGCTGGTGTCTGTTTGGTACCAAATGATTCTGTAATCAATGTACTATTAAAATGTATAATCGATGAATTTTTGGCTCGTCTTAAAATATTAGAAATTGATACTTTTTTGACGCGGACCCTGTGCGACGCATCCTTATTTTATGTATAGCAAATGAAAAAGTTTGTACGCTGGTGTCTGTTTGGTACCAAATGATTCTGTAATCAATGTACTATTAAAATGTATAATCGACGAATTTTTGGCTCGTCTTAAAATATTAGAAATCGATACTTTTTTACCGCTGACCCTATGCGACGCAACATAATTTTATGTATATCAAGTTAAAAAATTTGTACGCTGGTGTCTGTTTGGTACCAAAAGATTCTGTAATCAATGTACTATTAAAATGTATAATCGATGAATTTTTGGCTCGTCTTAAAATATTAGAAATCGATACCTTTTTGACGCGGACCCTGTGCGACGCATCCTTATTTTATGTTTATCGTATTAAAAAATTTGTACGCTGGTGTCTGTTTGGTACCAAAAGATTCTGTAATCAATGTACTATTAAAATGTATAATCGATGAAATTTTGGCTCGTCTTTAAATATTAGAAATCGATACTTTTTTACCGCTGATCCCATGCGAAAGTAGCTAATTTCTATGAAAAAATATTAATAAATACTTTCGTCTATAAAATCATATCTCGACGTTATGATTATCTCTATTCACAAAAGATTCTTATAGATAATTCTATTTTGTTCGCACTTCTGTTTTAGATTTAAATACTGAATTTTTATGTATTGCATAATTAATTAATATATATTTTTCTATGTCTTGATTGCAATACATGCCTGAGAATATGTCAATTAATTATGCAATGCATAAATATTTATTATTTATATCTTTAACAGAGAATTAAAAAAATAGAATTTTCTACAAGAATCTTTCGATCAAAATATCTGCATTTCTATTAGATTCGTTCGTCTGTACATACACACACATCCATCGCGCTGCACGTTTCGCGCGAAACTGACCGCAAGACTCTGTGCAGCGGTATCGCCAAACACAGCCTATACGTCTACCACGCTGCGCGCCTCGCGCGAGACTGACGATCAGTCTCGCAATCACAATGTCTCGAGAATCAGTCTCGCGCGAGATGCGCAGCGTGGAGGATGTGTAGGGTGTCGGGTGCGCTTGGCGATACCGCTGCTCAGAGTCTTGCGGTCAGTCTCGCGCGAGACTGCAGTGTGTTGGATGTGTGTGTACAGACGCATGAATCTGATAGAAGCATAGATATTTTGTTCGAAAGATTCTTGTATATAATTCTATTTTTTTGGTTTTCTGTTAAAGATTTAAGTAATGAATATTTATGCATTGCATAATTAATTCACATATTTTTATGCATGCATTGCAATCAATACATAAAGAAGTATATATTAATTAATTATGCAATGCATAAAAATTCAGTATTTAAATCTAAAACAAGTGCGAACAAAAAAAATAGAATTTTCTGTAAGACTGTTTTGATAATCGAGATAATCACAACGTCGAGACTAATTACGATTTTATGGACGAGAAGATTTATTAATATTTTTTTATAGAAATTAGCTACTTTAAACTCGGTTATTATTTTTGACAGTTATCAGCTGATTTTTGTCAAAAAGTATTAATCAAGGATAAAGTATTATCAACATTACTACTTTAATTTTTATAACGTATTATTACTCTGAAATTTAATTAGCAAATGAATGCTTTAGTAATATTTTTTGACAGAAATCAGCTTATTTAAGCGCCAATTTGTTAATTAAGTTTTTAAATAATATATTTTAAAAATTAAAATAATAATTTGTTTAAAATAATATGTTATGGTATTTTAAACTCGATTAATATTTTTTGACAGTTATCAGTTGATTCTGTCAAAAAAATATTATTATTTTAATAATTATTTTTTAAAATATGAAATCAAAGAATGGCGCGCGCGTAGCGCGCGCTTGTGTTGTTCTAGTAATTTAAACAATGCAACGGAACAAAACTAATTATTTACGACTTATCATCTTGTCAGTACAACACGACATTTCTCATCTTATCCCGCAAACTTGTCTAATAAATTGGACATTAATTCTTTGTCATCTTTGTTTAAAAAAATTAGCAATTTTAAAATTAGTCATCTTATCCACTATGTCATTTCACCCGCATCTCCCTTATACCGAGCGAAATGTAGACCATTGATGAAAATGCGGACGCGATTGATCGCGCCGTCGAGGTTTGTTTCATTCGTTTCTCGCTATTTGAATCGCGGAAGTAATTCAGTTACGGAGTTGAAAGGTACACGCGCGAGGTACAAAATTACAGAACCAGATGTTGGCGACGGGGCTTTCGCGAAACAATTTTCACGCGCGCGCGAATAGCATCGTGCGGCGCGCACACGCAGATTTCTCCTCGAAAAATGGTCCAGGCGTCTCTAGAAAATAGTGACAAAAAGGCGACGCTTTTTTATCCGTATCAGTGCTATCCCTCTGCGTGTAACATTTGTCGGACGTCACGTCGCGCGCGCGCAATTTCCGCGGGATGACCGCTCGAAATTTTTCTCCCCTGTCGGACGGTGGAAGGATGAAGCGCGCTTAATACGTAAAGCAAATCGTAACAGGAAGCGAACCCTGGTTCCGAGGGCGCCGCATCGTGGAAGGATATCAGCGTGGTATTTCGGGGTCAGCTATATATGTATATTAGGTGTTCGGTAGCGTGCAAACGGCCCGTAATTACTCCGCTTTCTAATTTGGTTCTGGCTGTTCCGATCTAACGATCAAATCACGTGACCTCGAGCGAAGGACTGAGATTAAGCTCTAAACGTGCCGTAACGTAAAGCCGTTTCTTTCGCTTCTCCACTTTCGCGATATGATACTCATGTTCTCCCCCTCTTCTCGCGAAGTTACCTTCGGTAGCGAGAGTATCTCCTATCGCAAATGGAACGATAAACGTATTGAAGTTTCAAGATGAAAACTTTATTTCATTTCAATCCTTATACTTCTCTCTCTGTACAGGCACACACACTTCCGTGTAAGTGTGTGCCTGTACAGTCTATTTCTATTTTCTTTATTTTTTTTTAAATTTTACGTTGGATGTTTTATAAAATATTTAATAAACTAAAAAAATTGTCACGCGATAGTTTATTCTATATATTTCCATCCCTGTCCCCGTAGATTAAAGAAGATAGGAAAAATTAAGTGCCCGAGGAAAATATAATTTCGCCACGGAACACCTGCAGTCTCTTGAAAGTTTCGCGTGGATCTATAAGTATACTATATAATATATATATTGAGAACACGGTCGAGACCATTTATGACCTATTTAATCCGCCGGGCTTAATTGACCGTCGCGGCTCCTCTAATCTCAACTAAAGAATTCGCGAGCAACTTTTGAAATCTGTCGCTGTCGC
This sequence comes from Prenolepis imparis, assembly GCF_030444845.1. NCBI lineage: Eukaryota > Metazoa > Arthropoda > Insecta > Hymenoptera > Formicidae > Prenolepis > Prenolepis imparis. Next base: position 2,121,488 of record NW_028141162.1, read on the forward strand.
TTTGTACTTTGTCGCTCGGTGTAAAACTTACGGGCAAACTCCATCATCGGGAAACATTGCTTTCGGTGGACGACCTGGTGCTTCCGATCGTGATTCCGCGCGTGGACATTCAAGTTTTACGGAGCGTGAACGAAATACGTGGGAGGATGACGAGGGGGTGGGTTGGAAGGAAGAGGGACGGAAAATATAGGGGTGAGTGAAAAGAACTGAAGAGTTTCATCGAGGAGGCGGCGATATTATAGATCCTCTTTGAAGAATGTGAGGTTACTGTTGACGGTGATGAATGAACTTCCACAAAGAGAAACGAAGGAAAATTTCCATTCGAATGATGAACGCGGAAAAAGCAGTCGAGATTATCGGCGTGGGCAAAAAAAAAAAAAAAAAAAGTAGAGATGTTATCGTAGCGCGAATAGTACTAGTTTCAATCAGCGAGAGAAATCGCGGAATCGGTACACCGCTGGATGTTGCAAGGTTTGCGCAACATCGGAGTTTATAGCCGCATTCTGTTCTCTCGACCATTCCCCCATTCATCGGATTATTCGTATCTCCATAACTATTATAGCGATTTGTGCCGCTATTAACTCGCAATTGCAACGGATGCTGTATTTCATACACTGCGGAATCCCGGAGTAGATACGCGATATTATGAAATACTTATCATTATGTACGCGTTAATGCTAAATATATTAACCGAACGATCAGAACTATTGGAATATCTTTTCTGTAAATCCTGCGAGAGAGATAACGTCACTGAGACACTCTATAATTTAATCGTCGCGATTTAAAAATTCATGCAATTACGGATTAAAGAAATGTGATTAAAGAGGTTTACCGCGCGTTCTATTCTAGGAAAGAAATTTTAGCATGTTGGTGGATTTAAGAATTCCGAAAATTCTCTCGCTGTCGAGAGTCTCAACAATTTTAATGGAATTAAGAAATCGTTTTATGCGACCGCAAATAGCGAGTCTATCTAACCGGAATTTCTACCAAATCGAGGGCATTTGCATAAAAATGTATCACGTCGACCAACATTCGGAATTTTAATATAACAATTCTCACTGCTTTTATTCCGTTGATAATCGTGAGAGATTATATACCGGGAATAATATCATATCAGCAAATTATTTCATCTCAACCGTCAGTATTCTTTTTACGGTAAAAAAACATGACTCGCCATCTCTTTTTTTATGACACGAATATAACGTAAAACACTTTTCATCGAAACGAATTTCGGCACGAGAATTATTCTCGGCGCACGACAGAGGATAATAACTAAAAAAGAGTCCTATATCTGTTACTATCGCGGAAACGACGGGGTGCGTCGTTAATATAAAACAGAAACACCGATGTTCGGGGACCGAATCTCCCCAACGTCACCGAGAGAGAGAGAGAGAGAGAGAGAGAGAGAGAGAGAGAGAGAGAGAGAGAGAGAGAGAGAGAGAGAGAGAGAGAGAACCATAACAATTTCCGCCGAAAATTCACGTCCTAAAAATGCGCCGTGACATATCCATAAAAGCTCGCGAGTCGCGAAAATTCGGCGTCGACTACAGCCCGATGTAAATACGAGCTTGATATAGCGAATTCCAAGAGTGAAAGCACTAAAAGAAATTTATTCATAGCCCGCATCTATTCGTAAGATAACATCCTCCGTGCTTTAAGAAATATATATCTACGTTCCGCGGAAATGTCATATGCCTTCGTTCGCTCGTTCATTCTCTCTCATTCTCTTCGACAAACGATCGATGAGAATCGTCGTACGTGTTGTTCCTCTAGATTCCCTGTTCGGGATCTATGAATATTCAAAGGGCGGAAGGGAAAAGGTGTGTCCGCCTCCCGTTTTACGCTACTTTTTGTACAATCGGCTTATAATCTTTCTCTCTCTCTCCCTTTCTTTTTTTTTTTTTTTGGTCGAAAAATACATCGATCCGAATCTGCATTATTCGACGAGCTCGTTTGATTCACGTGAATCGTCACGTGCGAAGTCTGGTTGACTAATTTTTTCTTATAATCGTGTTGACTAAAAACTTTTCAAGTCGACACGTATGGAAAACTTCATTAAATCGATTGATTTTATGCGCTCTAAAAATGAGCGATTAAAGGATAAAAGGAAAGCTAAAAGATACAACATATATTCGGCAAAATCCTGTATATATTGTAAATACGCAATCTACAGATTCCTTCCGCTGCAAATGTAATTTTGCGAAAAAAGAGCAGCAGAGATGCGTTTTCGAAGAAATAAGAATCCTGAGAAAAGAGAAAACACGCTTCTCTCGATACAAAACACGCGCATTTTTCCTTCTCTTTTTTTCTTAATTAAATACCATCAGCGAAAATACGGGAATCGAAAATCCGGCCGATCGACCGAGAGAAGGGCGATTTTACCGCTAATTTTGCTAATTAACACATCGTGTTCTTGTATAATGAAAGCGAATTCGACAGTCACGCCTAGACGATCGTTAACGGTGGCTGGGAATGCCGTTTTCGAGCGTGTGGTTAATGAATGCGGGAACCAGTAATTAGTTATTGGTTTTAGCATAACGTACATACGTTTACGCGTATTGTGGGCCAATAACCGTGGCAACAGGCCTCCGAACGGCACCTGACGCAACACTGCCAGCCGAATACTAATCAGGACCACTCTGCAACGGAAATGTGAGAACTGACGCAAAACTCGGCGCGATACTCCCCCGCGAAAAGAAAGAAAGCAAGTATATACTTTACGTCTTTCTTAACGAGAAAAGAGAGAGAGAGAGAGAGAGAGAGAGAGAGAGAGAGGAGGAGGAGAGAAAAAAAGAAAAAGATATGATCTTTCAGCGTTGGGGCAGAATTATTTAGAGGCACTTGTTCGAAGGTGAGTCTCGCACTTGTCTGAAGTAACAGCCGGTATAATTTTATATCGCGGATGTGCGCGCTAGAGCGCGGATATTCAACGCGGATCACGGGGATATCGCAGCAACGACGACGACGACGACGACGACGACGACGAGCCGTCCTCGTAACGTGTTTGCCGTGCTTCCCAGTGGCTGAGGTTAACTGCATCTGCTGCCGCGAAACAAACTGAATACTAATAACGGCGTCTCGCGATGCGCGCCGTCGCGTATTACAACATTGAGTGCCAAGTATCTGTGTTACATCTGTGTCTATATGTGTGTGTGTGAGAGTTACCGTACACGTGCGGCACATCTACCTCGTAGATTTCTGATAGGTGAACTAGGTTACGTCTCTGCTTCCTCTCTTCCTCCTCCTCCTCCTTTCCCAACCCTTTCGTCGTGGCTGACGTTCTGTGCGCGCGAAGGGCCCGGGGAATTTAATCTCTTCCCGCGGAATATCGTCGACGGGCGACGAGAGATACGCGCCGCGCCACACGTGATTCGTCTGCCTAATTAGTTCCTGCCTGTAAGTTTCGTCTCTCGCAGTTTTGTGCGGATAATACGTAACAACTGTCTCTCGGATCTGTTAACCGTTATTTGTGTCTGACTTGTGCCCGAGATTTCCTTCCTGTTCGCGAACCGCGAAATTATGCGTGACAATCTACATCTGTTTGCCCTTCATAATTAATCGTAATCGCACGCCTGTGTTTTCGTTAGTTAATTTCATATCTCATGCATAAAGAGAGGAAAGTGCATTTCATCCTAATATCGGTATATTCCACATATACACAGTTATCTGCTTTCTCCAACAAGAATTTCGTAAGATTGGCACGTACCCGCTTACCGTTTGATCTTCGTCTTCGCGTTGTATCAAGAGTGATCCCAGAAATGGAACTTTCGATTACCCTGATTCTGCCATTGAGTCACTTACCTGAAACAGAAATAAATATTTTACCTTTTAACATTGTGCATAGATAATTTTTCAACAAAAGCAAAACGTACATACTTTAAGACAGAAAATATATAAATTTTATACGAGTACAAAAAACGTAGTGTAGAGAGAAATACAGAAGGCTGGTAATTAATGGTTGGAGAAAAAAATAACTGTGGTTAAGCAATTAATAATAATAATAATTAACATTCGGTCACAATGGAATAATGCTCGTATTGCTTCTCTATAATATAAGAACCGCAAAAGATAACACCTAAACCGAACAGAAAGCCAATCCATCATTCGAGTTGGATACGATCGCCCCCTCCCCCTTCATCTAGACGTTTCGACGACCCTCGAATCATGCGAATAATCGATCTCTGGTAGCGAGACCAACGTTACTGTTCGTCTGCTCTTTTCCTCTCTCTCTCTCTCTCTCTCTCTCTCTCTCTCTCTCTCTCTCTCTCTCTCTCTCTCTCCCTCCCTTTTCGTTCGCTCTCGCTCTTTCGTCAGTGCATAAATCCGTTCGCAGCAATTACGATAAAAGGGCGGTTAATAATTGATCATCGGAAAGTCATCAAATATTTAGGAGCTGCATGTGGCAACAGCAGAGGGATGAGAAGAGAGAGCGGGATGGGGAAGGAAGGTCATCACCTGGTCTCACTCCCCTCCTTTCGTTCCTCCAGCACTAAACCACCACTCACCCTCCTGGGCCTTTGGCATTTAATGACAATGCGGTTTACGCATTGCGTAAACGCTGGGCTCGCGAATCGGGGAAAAGGAGAGGTAAAGGGGGGACAGAATCCCTTTCCCTGGGAGATATTTGTAGATTAGTTATGGCTTTTACACGCGCGAGGTCCCGCCGGGTCAGGCCGCATTATGTCGCCTGGTACTCGCAAGGGACGCGTCGCTCGATTCAGCTAGAGAGTCTGGCCACTCATCTCGTATCTATTTTCATTGGTTCAAGCCTCTCAAAATGACGTAACCAATTACAGTACAAAGATTTTAAAAAAGTAACATATGTATGTACATTTTGAGGGGTTTGCGAGGTGAACCAATGAAAGAGTCTGGCCATAGATAAAGTGGCCAAACACTATCTTCTAGATGGGATGCTGGATGCTGCCATCGCGCCTCGCGGCGATGATCCTGCGGAAAAGGAAGGGATATATGCGGCGGCATGTCGATTCGAAAATTCTCGGCGCGCTTCCCTAGCGACAGCAGCACGGAAATAGTCACGGAACTATCGGATTGGCTCGAATACGAATCGGACACTTTGACTCAGTTTTGAAATACTTATTCGAAATCGTTTGAATATTATTGAATTTCGTTACACGGTTCGCCGACTCGAACATACGGCCACGTCGATGTATTTTTTTCCCCCGAACATCTCAGGCGGTTGAGCGATGCGAATCTACGACGTAATTTTTTGCAAAAAAAAAAAAAAAAAAGAATTTTTAACGAAACCTGTTAATTTAATGCGCATATTTTAATGCGCGCGAACGTGAACAAAAGCAACTACGCTGCGCGAAACGGGAGAATTAATTAACGAAGATAAAAGACCTTTTCGAATCCATCACGATGGATGCGAATGATCGCATTAAATTTACAATGAAAATACAGAGCGCGACATTGTAGTTTCGCATAACAAATGGCAGCGGCAAAGCCTCTTATCCGCGCCGCTGGTGTTTTGATTAAAACCGCGCTTTTACTGAGCCGCCGGCCGTTCGTTGTACCCCCTCATACGGATATTCGCATCGAATTTAACCAAGAGAGAGATAGAGAGAGAGAGAGAGAGTGCAGTATCTTTAATCATTAATTGACGATAAAGAATCTCGCCTGGCGCGCGGACCGACACATACCGGCGGTCCGATTGCGGCGTCGAAGCCGCTGTAACGTTGGTCACCAGGTCTCTCGCTTTGCTGTCCGGCCTACGTGACATCATCGAGAACACCTGGACACACCAACGAGCCATTACACATCGGCCACAGTGGCCGATATATATACATACATCACGCTTTCGTGGCCTCGAGACGCAAAAGCCTGTTTGCTATTATACCTTATCGCCAATACAGAATCGATATGCTCGAATATTTACTATACGTTTTTTTTTTTCCAGTCACAGTGATTTATCTCGCGCATCACGCACAGACTTCCACTTCGGACAATATATCGTAATTCGTGGAATTCAATTTATGGTCGGACAAAATGAGCATCGATCGTTCGTGCGTGAATGGGTGGGTGTCGAAAAATTGCGGGAACCTTATAAATTTAGTCCCGCGACCGCGATATATCGATTCCAAGAGAGAGAGAGAGAGAGAGAGAGAGAGAGAGAGAGAGAGAGAGAGAGAGAGAGAGAGAGAGAGAGAGAGAGAGAGCTTCCAGAGAGAACGTTCTTTGCAGTTAATAAGAGATGTCACGACGATGCGAAGTTAATCGAGTTACGGAAGAGACTCGCGACTTATAATTGAAGGCGCTCCGGGAGATCTCTGCGGTCTCCATGCAATCCCTCTCTCTCTCTCTCTCTCCAGCCCTCATCTTTCCATTCGATTCCCCGCGCGTGTCCCAATTCGTTAATTTTCATTCGTCGTGATTACGCGAACGCGCGCGGTAATTCACGTGGGCTTCTTCTTCCCCCAAGTTCCGAGAGTCCGTATGCTTTATGGATCTTGAGAAAAGCTGGTCGCGTTCCTAGTTTGGTCCTGTAATTTGTGACCAGGGGGTGAAGGGTGAGAAGGATCGGAGAACCCGGCATAGCAATACGATAGCGAGATGGGGCGGACTTGTGCGGGGTCAGTGGCATCATTAACGTCGAATAGGATATTCGGGCAGTTTCGCGCAGTTTCGCGCAGTTTCGCCTTGGTTGAGTTTCATCCGCGCGCCGGCTCTCCTCCATGTAATTAAGCTGCGAATCAGTATGAAACGACTAAAAGCTCCCGAAGTACAGTGGCGCCCGACTACTGCGCGCATATATACGTATGTACCTACATGCACGTATAAGCGTCGCGTGTACCTACGCGAGCGCACAAACACGCGAGCACAAACACTTACACCTACATTCTACCTCCGAGTGCTGAGAGCATAGTTGGTGTTGATCACGCAGGAGCGCGAGATACGCGCGGCCGCAGAAATTCCCGACGTACGTAAGCCGATTTACGTGGTTTGAGGTCCGAGCAACGCGATTAATTTCCAAAATCGTTACCGAAGGGGAGACAACCCGAGAGTGCACCGTTCGAGGGTCGTCTACGAGGATCAGCTCGTTCGGACTGTTTAGATTTAGCGGCGATAAGGAAAGAAAGTCGATTTACTTCTACTTAATAGAAATAATATAGTTAAATTTTTGAGACTGGTTTCTCTATGCTAGATTTCTCTATGAGCAGATATGTGAGAAAGAGAACTTCCTCTTCTGCTTTCCAATGATCCGTTTAATTTGCGATTGCATGTAATTAATTATTAGTTATTATTTTATTTAATCTTTTTCTCTTCAAAAAGCTTATGCGTTTCTTGCTCTCTTTCTCTTTTTATTTATAATTGAGATTTATACTGACAAATAAATAAATAAATATATCCGCGTAAATAGTTTAAAAGAAGACATTCTAAAAAAGGAGAAATTTCATTTATTTTCAAAATATATTTCTTCCAAAGAAGGATTCAGGATTATTTTGTACAAATTTGTATCGATTCACGGTACGATATTAGCGAAATTTTGTAAATCTGCAATTTTTTATGAGATACTTTAATTTTTGATTTTACATAAACGAGAAATGTGCGGTCGCTTCGGTTTTATTGCGTACGAATAAAGAGCTTTATGTTTTTTTCAAATAGAAAACAAATTAATTCGAATCATATATAACAAAAAAAATACTCGCGGATATATCGCAATAAATGCAATCATAATACAATAACAATTTCTCTATGCGGATCGCATCGAGCGAAACGGAAACAAAGATTAAACATACTAGAAAATATGTAAGCCAATTTCGAATACTTTCGATATTTTTCGCATACTTTGAATACTTTAGCGACGACGATAAGGCGATCTTTATAATGTGCAGCAGGGACACTCGAGATGAGGATAATACCATCTATCAAGGGGATCTATCAAAAGACCATCATTATATTTTTAATTGATTATCTTCTGTCTTTCTACATGATCGTTCTTTTGTATTATAATGCTTTTTTTCTCTTAATCCGACAATAAGAACAGGCCTTATTTCGAGTTACGATACGCCCTCAGTTATGTGAACCTAACACCCGACTTTTTAAAAATTAATTTTTTAAAACGGAAAATGATAGCATTTCGTTTGTAGTTGTTTGCAGTGATTTTGCTTTCGTTTGTAGTTGAGCGGTTCAAAAGTTATAAACAATTGTTATAAGTTACAAACAACTACAAACGATTCTAAAGAAGACTGCGCAAGCGGATTTAAAAAATCTTAAAAATTGACAAGTTAGCTCTTGGACGAATAAACAATTGTTTATAACTTTTAAACCGCTCAACTACAAACGAAAGGAAAATCACTACAAACAACTACAAACGATTCTAAAGAAGACTGCGCAAGCGGATTTAAAAAATCTTAAAAATTGACAAGTTAGCTCTTGGACGAATAAACAAATGTTTATAACTTTTGAACCGCTCAACTACAAACAAAAGAAAAATCACTACAAACAACTACAAACGATTCTAAAGAAGACTGCGCAAGCGGATTTAAAAAATCTTAAAAATTGACAAGTTAGCTCTTGGACGAATAAACAAATGTTTATAACTTTTGAACCGCTCAACTACAAACAAAAGAAAAATCACTACAAACAACTACAAACGATTCTTAAGAAGACTGCGCAAGCGGATTTGAAAAATCTTAAAAATTGACAAGTTAGCTCTTGGACGAATAAACAATTGTTTATAACTTTTGAACCGCTCAACTACAAACAAAAGAAAAATCACTACAAACAACTACAAACGATTCTAAAGAAGACTGCGCAAGCGGATTTGCGATATCTCAATGTCGGGTGCGAGCCATTAAAAAAATTTTTTTTATTTATTAATTGAGAGAACTACAAACGAAATTATTGTTACTACAAACAACTACAAACGCAATGTCCTATCATTTTACGTTTTAAAAAATTAATTTTTAAAAAGTCGGGTGCTAGGTTCACATAGCTAAATGATTTTTATTGATCTTTACGGTCCTGGTATCGCAAACCTAAGTAGTAAGTCCAGAGATTGGTCAGCCTAATCGCACCTACGTAGTCGGAAGTATGCGAATACGTTGAGAGCGGCCGCAAGGCAGAGACGCGTGTAAAAATATTTAAAATAAACGAAATTTATATAAAATGATCTTTATTGATCTTTACAGTCTTTGTATCGTGAGTCTAAGTAGTAAGCCCAAAGATTGGTCAGCCTAATACGTTGAGAGCGGACGCGAGGCGGAGACATATGTAAAATATTATTTTAAAAAACGAAATATATATATATACATATATATACATATATAAAATAATCTTAATTAATCTTTACAGTCCTGCATCGCGACCGTAAGTAGTAAGCCCAAAGATTGGTCAGTCTAATCGCAACTACGTGGTTGGAAATACGTGAATACATTGAGTGCGACCGCGAATCGGAGACACGTTTAAAATATTATTTTAAAAAAAGCGAAATATATATAAAATGATCTTTATTGATCTTTACGGTCCTTGTATCGCGAGCCTAAGTAGTAAGCCTAGAGACTGGTCAGCCTAATACGTTGAAAACAGACGCGAGGCGGAGACACGAGACACGTGTAAAATATTATTTTAAAAAACGAAATATATAAAAAATGGAAGTGATCTTCATTGATCTTTACGGTCTTTATATCGCGAGCCTAAGTAGTAAGCCCAGAGATTGGTCAGCCTAATCGCATCTACGTGGTCGAAAGTTGCGAATACATTGAAAGCGAGGTGGAAACGCGTGTGAAAATATTATTTAAAAAAGCGAAATATATAAAATGATTCTTTATTACTCTTTACGGTCCTCTATCGCGAGCCTAAGTAGTAAGTCCAGAGACTGGTCAGCCTAATCGCATCTACGTGGTCGAAAGTTGCGAATACATTGAAAGCGAGGTGGAAACGCGTGTGAAAATATTATTTAAAAAAGCGAAATATATAAAATGATTCTTTATTACTCTTTACGGTCCTCTATCGCGAGCCTAAGTAGTAAGCCCAGAGACTGGTCAGCCTAATCGCATCTACGTGGTCGAAATTTGCGAATACATTGAAAGCGAGGTGGAAACGCGTGTGAAAATATTATTTAAAAAAGCGAAATATATAAAATGATTCTTTATTACTCTTTACGGTCCTCTATCGCGAGCCTAAGTAGTAAGTCCAGAGACTGGTCAGCCTAATCGCATCTACGTGGTCGAAAGTCGCGAATACGTTGAAAGCGAGATGGAGACGTGTGTGAAAATATTATTATAAAAAGCGAAATATATAAAATGATTCTTTATTACTCTTTACAGCCCTGCATCGCGAGCCTAAGTAGTAAGTCCAGAGACTGGTCAGCCTAATCGCATCTACGTGGTCGAAAGTCGCGAATACGTTGAAAGCAAGATGGAGATGCGTGTGAAAATATTATTATAAAAAGCGAAATATATAAAATGATTCTTTATTACTCTTTATAGCCCTGCATCGCGAGCCTAAGTAGTAAACCTAGAGACTGATCAGTCTAATCGTACCTACGTGGTCGAAAGTTGCGAATACATTGAAAGCGAGGTGGAAACGCGTGTGAAAATATTATTTAAAAAAGCGAAATATATAAAATGATTCTTTATTACTCTTTACGGTCCTGTATCGCGAGCCTAAGTAGTAAGTCCAGAGACTGGTCAGCCTAATCGCATCTACGTGGTCGAAAGTCGCGAATACGTTGAAAGCGAGATGGAGACGTGTGTGAAAATATTATTTAAAAAAGCGAAATATATAAAATGATTCTTTATTACTCTTTACGGTCCTGTATCGCGAACCTAAGTAGTAAGTCCAGAGACTGGTCAGCCTAATCGCATCTACGTGGTCGAAAGTCGCGAATACGTTGAAAGCGAGATGGAGACGTGTGTGAAAATATTATTTAAAAAAGCGAAATATATAAAATGATTCTTTATTACTCTTTACGGTCCTGTATCGCGAACCTAAGTAGTAAGTCCAGAGACTGGTCAGCCTAATCGCATCTACGTGGTCGAAAGTCGCGAATACGTTGAAAGCGAGATGGAGACGTGTGTGAAAATATTATTTAAAAAAGCGAAATATATAAAATGATTCTTTATTACTCTTTACGGTCCTGTATCGCGAACCTAAGTAGTAAGTCCAGAGACTGGTCAGCCTAATCGCATCTACGTGGTCGAAAGTCGCGAATACGTTGAAAGCGAGATGGAGACGTGTGTGAAAATATTATTTAAAAAAACAAAATATATAAAATGATAGCTATGTGAACCTAGCACCCGACTTTTTAAAAATTAATTTTTAAAAAGTCGGGTGCTAGATTTACATAGCTTACGCCCTCAGTTTTTGTTAATTTTTCCCGCTCCGTAATTCGCCGGTCATTAATGCTAAGCATCAATTAAATCAATATGTTTACAAATGCAGAGAATATTTCTCCTTTTGTTTAAAATTATACAAATCTTCAAATATATTTTATTATAAATAAAAATTATATGCGTATATTCTCAATTTATATATCCGTTCCTGTGTCCTAGTTTTTTATCGGCCATTTAAGATACTCTGTATCATTTTTTACAACAATTCTTCAACCGTTGTTAAATAAATAGAAAAGGAACAAAGTTTGACGTTTCAATTCGAGGAAACAATCCGCATTCGTGATACGCGCAGTTGAGATATCCCGCAGGGATAAGAAAAATCCCGATTTGTGTGTAGAAATTAGCGAGATAATTTAGATCGGCAGGCGAGATAATTTTGATCGCGCGTAGATCCTGATTAGGAGCAGATTCGATTTACAGAAGACAATGTAACGCGGTCGGATTTTAAAGAGATCCTTCGAAACTCTCCACCCTTGACCTCGTTCTCGATTTTAATCGGAACGTATTCGCGTGACTCTCGCCAACGGCAAGTCGAAACTCCCGTTCGTCCGATCCTCGGCCGCGATTATCAATGTTCGATAAAGACGGGGTGACGGACAGCCGGAATTTCTCGTACGATTTCTCGCTCTCGTATCGATACAACTCTGACTCGGAACTTCTATTCCGTAAAGTTTCCGTAACGCGAGCTTTTTCTTCTTCGGTTCCGTAAATCTCGGGGTCACCACGCCCGAAGACAAACAGTTCGGGATTTTTAGCCGACGACGACGAAGGGACTGCTCCGATCGGTCGGTGCCAAGAGTTGGAGAAAAGGGACGCTATTCTCGTCGAATAAACTCGATCGTGACAAAAATACTGCGAGTAGTATTTCTCCTCGCCGCCCAGTGGTTTACGAAGGAACGAGGGAACTACGTAAATGTTTTTCTATCCGAAAGATAACTGCCCTTCGCAAAGAAACTCTTCTCACAAAGATCAAGACCATTAAATAGCTTTAATAAGACAATAGGTCTTTTGTCAAAAGATTATGCGAAATGATAAAAAAATATCCTGAATTGGAAAAGTTACTTCATTAAAGTATCATTATTGATTTTATAAAAATACTGATTGCTGATACACAAAAACAAATTTACATTTCTTAAACATTTTGTTTTATATATTAAAATATAAATTTCAATATTACTATTGAATAATATTAATATTAATATTATTATCAATATAATTACATACCGTATAATAAAATTTTGATAATAATTTTCATTCTTTTTCTTAAAAATCTGCAAATTTTATAACTATCAATAAAAACAGTTTTATTTTTGTTTTCTCTTTTAATGATTTATAAATATGGTTAAAATATTATTTTCCTTGCACGTTTAATTTTTTTGCGATTTTAAAACCCTGATACACCGATTTAGTCAAATTTGTTTTTTAACTTGCAAAAAATTTATAAGAATTTCACGAAAATATAGATATATCTCGTCCGTTATTTATAGAATGTATTGTCGTGTAGAATTTCAATGCAAATTGCATCACAAATGTGGGCAATTCCCATTATTATTTGCGCATACAATTGTCCAATTGTTTTTGCCCTGACAATGAAAATACGCGACGAACTTGGACGTCCGAATGCAATGTTCGACAAGCAGACAGCAACAGGCGTAACTGCAACACTTTCGCGAACTATTAAATCCGAATAATTGCCCGGCGCTTTCCACGGATATCTGCATTTTCGCTAACAGAGGGAGGTTGAGAGAGAGGAGAGAACGCAACGTTGCAACACACAAAAAATCATTGTTTTGAAAGTGCACGAACGAACGCGCGTCGCGCTTTAAATCAGGGTAGGTCAGTCGGAGTATATCCTCGTTCAATTCCGACCAATTTACTTTAATCCTAACCTAGTAAGTTTGTTGTATGTACACGTTTAATAAAGACAAATGTAAGTGACGCGTGCGAAATAGATATGTTTCATTACGTTCGTACGTAAAAATAAAAACGGAAAAAACTGAAATTGTGTCACACAGTTTAGCGCGGAATATTTTTTTGTCGGTCCCGCTTATATTTCTCTTTATCTGATTTATATGTATATTTCAAATATAAATTTGTATCGTTATTTGTGAAAAAATCGAGATGCAAACCACAATTTTTTTATTATTATTCGGGACAAATATTACGCTCTATTTTATACACACACACACACACACACACATTCGCGCTTTCTTCTCTGTAATAATACATCCCATGCGCAGAAGGTTCAACAATTGCAAGATCTGCAGCATCGCCTTCCGCTGCGATTCCATGACACGGAAAAAGCAAACCATTCTTCGCGGTGGAAGGGTAAAGACGATAGACTAATAGACAAGAAAGAAGAAAGTGCCTGGGAAACCACGCGCAAACTCTATCTTTCCTGTACTTTTCCTTCCTCCCGAAGATTTTTTTTTTTTAAGACGCTTCACATTTGTGCAGAGTTTTAGTACTTTTGCTTCTCGCTTCTCTATCGCTTAAATAAGAAATACAATACGAGGCTTTTAACACAATGCACGTTGTCAAAGGAAGAAAATTCGTTTTTTGTTTCTTTAATTTGCCTTTTGGTTCAACAGCTTCGTTTTCAATTCTTTTTAAGTCATGCACGATTCACGCATAAGACAGTAAACACCTACATATAGTAAATGCTTATGTATTCATGTACTCTTCTTCGGCTGCAGATGTGTTTTTCGTCGCATGAAAATATGTATACACTGATAAAATTAAAGCCAACATAATTTTTCCACCTAATTAGATAACTGAGCTTTTTACTTTGATGAAAAAATATCTTTTTAATGGTTTTCTTTCGATAATTTGCAGTGTTTTTTTGACACTCTCAAGAGGTCGGCTGAACACGATTCGAGGTACAATACATATACAAGTACTATACATATACTAAAATCGAACTACGTCGCGTAAGTGCAGAAATGTTTTATTACTTACCCCCGTACACAAACCTCTGTCTATAAAAAAAAGTTTATTTGAAAATATGTCCCGCATTCGCGGTAACACGCTGCGGTGCAACTTCCGTTGGCATTTTTTTTTGACGTACATACATATATGTGCATACCTATACATACAGCGAGGTATGAACGCGGACTGCATCGAATGCATGTCTATATCCATAAAATCTCATGCCACGTTGAGGTCTGTTATTTTGCCGTCCAAACGATCGAGTCTTCTTCCCGAGAGAGTAACGGAGTACTTTATCTCCCGTCCGATACGTTGCTTTAAAGAGAACACCATCTTCTCGCGCAATTTTTTATTTTTTATTTATTTTATTTTTATTTTTGTGATAACACAAAACGCGCAATACTTTTTCTTTTACAATCTGTAAACGAATAATATCATCGGTTTATCCCCCTCGTTAAACATTTCTCTCTCTGACTTTTCATTCGTCTGTGCATAATAAGACAACAAATAAAATAGAAACAATGAGAAGAGAAATTGCAATCTCATCTTCGATTGTATGAAAAAAAAAACAGATGAGCTAGCTTATCTTTCCTCCACGTATATTCCTTAAGAGACGAGGGTGAGAATCGAGAAAGAAAATTGAAAGAAAGTAGCAAACACAATGCGGTAAATAAAAGACACAGGAAAGTGGTGATAAAGGAAATACCTTGAAAAGGAATCAGATGCAGCGGTATAATGATACGTTCTTAGAATACATACTCGGGACACCGAAGCTGCACAAGAAGGCGTAAAACAGAAAGAGAGAGAAACAATATTTCCCTTTTATTCGCGCATTCTTCGAGTGAATCGGATTTTCAAATGCGTGCAAATGTGGTGCGCGAGCTCGCGCGCTCTACATTTGATCCTGGAAAGTTAATTTGCGTAGGGTGATATTGCAGTGACTATAATACCACGGATCAATAGATAATGTGACATTTATTAGCAATTCCGTATAAATGTAAATAATATCATTATATTACATGTAATAACCGTCATTTCTCCCCGGTTATGCGTGTTCTGCGAAACAGTTAATTTACACACAATGTATGAATAAATAATTACAATAATTCCATAAATTAATAACCCTATGAAACAATTAATATATCTCGCTACAACAACGTTGCGTCGCATTTGCGCAACCTATCTTTTATACACTGAGAAAAAAATACTGTTGAATCAACAACATCTTTGTAGTTAAATTTTAGTTTATTAATTCAATGATATTTTTAATCTAATCAAATTACTGTTGTTGATTCAACAGTATTTTTCTCTCTCTCTCTCTCTCTCTCTCTCTCTCTCTCTCTCTCTCTCTCGTATCTGAAAATAAATAGGAAACGGTTTAAAAAAAATAAGCGTGTCCTACAAACGCGTGCAGCAATTATGACAAATGCACTTGAAAGCGCGGTGGCGATCGAATTTGCGATGTTGATAATCACCGGATGTAATAACAACAAAAACTCGATCGCGCAATAGCGGGAGGCAATTTAGCGCGAGCGCGATATTTCCGTATTAATTCTAGGGATATTAATCAACAAATTCCATTAAAGCCGCGCGAGATAACTCCTGTCAAACCGTATAATGTCGGGCTGGGACACATTCGTAGATTACTATTAATATAAACGCACGACGAGCGCGCGCGTGCGCTCTTAATGGAGAGGTATATTTTAATCCTTTTAATCAGGCAGCGGGATGCAACGGCTTAATTACACCCCAAGCGTTATCGCGTACGAATGAGTCGGAAACCTTTTATGGGATCGCGTACTCTTTTATTACGGCTTTTACGGCGAAACGAATTTAGCGACTGCGATATCGCGCGAGTCGGATTTTTACGCGCGCCAAGAGGTGCTGAAAAAAAAAAAAAAAAAAAAAAGAAAAATCTTATTAACGTTATATATCCGCGCTTTCTAAATGTCGCGTCACGTCGCGTTATTGTAATGACGTATCGCGCGCGGAAATGAGGGAAGATAATAATCGACAGACGGAGAGAAATGATAAAGGAGACGAATCAACGTGCAAATCTGCGTCTATTTTACACGTGACACCTTCGTATACGACTGGCTTGCGTATGCGCTGTATCGTTCACGTAGAAAAATTGAAATATGATATACGAGGGAGCCATCGCTATTGCACCGGGGGTAATTTCACGGTGGTTTGCGCTTCGCAGACTAGGATGGAGAGGTGGATGACCGTAGGTGGTGAGCTGCTCAGACAATAGCGTAGCATTTAAATGACATTTAATGGACCCTTATTGCGGTTCTCCGTCGCGAATCGGTCTTCGAAACCGGTCGCCGGAAATGGATTAAGAGTAATGGATTAGCCGTAACATCGCGACGATACAGCGCGTTACGGAGACTCGGATCATTTTCTGATATTTACCATGGCAGAGATGGCGAACTCAAGCTCTCTCCAAAGTCAAACAAACTCGACTCGAGACGTAGGTAATTATATTCGCTCGAAAGCAGCGCGAGAAATGAGCAGCGAAAAATAAGGTCGATTCCTTAAATGAATCACAAAGAGTTTAGTTGATCCGAATTTGAATGATGGGGCGACTAGAATTCAATTTAATCCGACGGGTGGGGGAGACCAGCGAGAGAGCTGTCCCTCGACTGACGATTATACAATACAACAGTCATCCCTTTTCATGCCTCACATAGCCGACCCCTTTTCAAGCCGGATTGCCACGGGCGCCCGTTGCTCGATGACCTAAAGTTTTAATGCCCGAATCAGTGAGCGCGCGCAAGGTTTAATAGACGGCCAAAGCCATCCCCGCAGCCATTGCACTTTACGGTGAAGCCCCGGGCCTTTGAAATGTCGCGCGTGCCATGCATCGAACGTTATTCGTAATTTATCGTTTCGTGTGGAACAAAGAGATTGCTCATCTCTCGTCAGAATCTCTTTTATATTTATATACTATTAACTTGTACGCTATATCCGAGTGTGCATTGATTTGCCAAATAAAAAAAAACGTTAACTGAATCAAATAATAATTTGAGGAATAATTGATGTGGCTTTTATTAAGAAAAGTATACATAACTCGAAAGAAACTTTTATTTTTAGAAAATTGATTGAAATTCACTCCACTCTTGTAAATAGAATCGGTACATTATTAAACAGTGAAGGTTTTTTCCCAACAAATGGTAATTTAAAATAAATAAAAATAGTTTTAAAAGTTAAATCTTGCAAAAGTTATTATTGATTTTTCAATGAAATCTTATTGGCCATAATTAATGGGACATAAGACGGAGGAGCAAAGTGTTTTCATTGCACAAATCAGATAATTCTCGATAAAATCTTGTATTATTATTCTAATCAGTGACATTTTCACTAATTTACTTTAAGAGAAATAATTGCGTAAAATTGCAACAGCACATATACTACTGAAAAATTACACGACCAACACGCGTATCAATACTCTTTTATAACGAATAAAGTAATCTACACGATTCATGTACATAGAATATACATAGCTGATAATTTCAGAGATATTCGTTAAATGCAATCCGCTCTCGTTGAATTTTGGAGAATTCCGCGCCACACGAAGGGAATAATTAATATTCCGATTGATTCTGTAAACTTTTTATTTCAATAATCGTATTACTTTTTTAAACGTGAAACATGAAATAAAAATCAGCCACCTGCTTTTACAACAGCCTACAATCATTGCATTTTATTTCCAAAGAAAAAAAGAAAAAAAAAAGAAAAAAGAAAAAAGATTCGTTTGCTCAAAGTATCAGAAAATAGATAATCGATTAAAAATCGAGATCAAAAATGGAAGAAAAATTTCGATTCGAGATTGCACCTTTACAACAATCTGTGACGCGAAATCCTCCGTCGAGGCAGCAGAATACGATCGATACTAAACCACTGCGCCGTCCGCGATGCTGTCGCGAATCGTTTGCGCGCGTTCGTTCGCTCGCGCGAATCCCGCGTCTCGGAGGAGCACCGGGACGCTGTCGATTCGCCTGTCGGATTACACGAGCCGCGTCGCACAATTTTCAACAACGTAATGCCAATATACATTTGCATTCCGTAGTAGGTCGCGGCTTGCTTTCGTACACGTCGAGCCCGCGTATTGCACTATATAATAGAAACGAAATGTGCCTAGGCTATTTCATCTCCATTTATATCGCGTGCTGAAACGAAATGCGACCTCGGCGATCTGTTTCGGGGTTTTAACTTTCCGTCCGTCGCAAACGCAATTTTACTCTTCCAAATATACGAGAAGGATGAGCGGATTCTGCCCCGATCTAGTGTTTTATTCAGAAATCTATGTAAAATTCGATCTTGCTGCTGTTTTGTGTTCTTTTTTTTTAAATAAAGTTTATATATTTTTTTATCTGTGTTCGTGTTTCACATGTAAGAGAAAAATTGGCGTATTCGAGGCGCTAATGGACCATGTTTCCATGAATTCGCTTCTTTTGTCGAGTCATATTCAGTTTGAAAAGTTGCCAATAAAGGGCACAGCGAGGCGTAAGAATTCGCTCGACCTCCGTGCCGCTTTGCATGTAAATGCACGCGTAATACACAGCGCGTACATATGCGTTTTATTTTCCCCTGATGGCGAAACACCGCGATATATCCCAGCCTGCAGTACACGCGATTTTAAAACGCTCTCGCCGCACGTTATAATATACATATAAAAAAAAAAAAAAAAAATATTAAAAACTGTTTATGGCAAGAATTGGTTAATGTAGTTCACTTTTACGCCCGTGGTATCATCGCTCTGTGATACAGACTCTCACTCTCGCGGGCTTTCTCGCTTTCTCGTCGTTGACGAAGAAATTTCGTCGACACACGATTTCTCCGCAAGCAAAATAAGAGGTGTGTAATATGTGTATGTGTATCGGAGAGACGTCGCTCATTATTCGCGAACGTGTGACCTTTACGTAGGTTACAGATGTATATATATATTCCTGGAACGCGCGCGTGTTCGCAAGCTCATGGAAAAACGATTAGGACTCTTGGCGTGAGTTTTATCGCGCGGCAGGATTTACTGCCGTTGGTCGGGGAGACAGAGGGGCCAGCGACATCGGAAAACCGGCTTACTCCCGAGAGGCCCCGACGAACTTTCGCAAGGTGGTGGAATTCACCGACAGACGCCGCGTGCCGGGGAGAAAAACCAACGGAAATTTTACGTAAAGAGTAGTCTACCGTATAAGAACAGCATTCGTGGTATTAAGATCTCGGCGAACGACCGTTGAATATTTATCGGGAATTTTTAATATTAAACTATTTCTTTTTTTTTTCTTTTTTAACGACAGCCATTGTGTTCGCAAATGCCGCACACGTTAATCGCGTAAAATCTCGTAGCTACGTTCAATAATTATTATCTATAATAATTATTCCGAAGCTTCGAATGATCTCGATAATTATTGAACAAGTGCCATTTCGATGTCTATTGAAGAAGTACCATTTCGGTGTCTCTCCTTGCTCACTTTAGTAAAATCTTAATATCTCTATTGCTGTCTGCAAAAAAGGGTCCGCGTAAAAAAATAATGAACTGTTATTAAATTCATAAATCAGACGATCGCGCATTGAACGTAACGTCCAAGTGGAGGCGAGAATAATGGTGGTAGTATCTTCTCTTTAGACTCTTTAATACATCAATTATCTTCGAATTGTGCGCGAATAAGTTATCGAACCTCGCGAAACTGGAAACTCGAAGCTTACACTCACTCGATATGAATGGATTCCCATCCCATCCCCAAATTCGCGAGAGTATATACGCCCCTGAAATTTGATGCGAGGCGCATGGTAAGTATCTCCCGTCAGCGCTTCGTAACAAATATAGGAAGCCGTTCAAGTACGCGGCAGGTCGAAGCCGAAGCAGGTCAAAGGACGCGAAAAGCGATGACGTTGAGGGTTGAGAAGGTCTTAACGGGTCGTTCGATAACACAACTTACGCGAGCAGAGGATTATACGTGCTCTCCGCGTGGTCTGTGTTGTAATATCAAGCGCAGGGGATTTTGCCAAGTCACGTCATTACGCGATGGCGACACCGATTACGCATTAGTATGCGTGCGTATTGACGAATCACGCACGCGGGTGATACATATTAATCTACAGTTTCTCATTAGTTTCGTAGACCGTCTTACAAGTCGACGTAATCGTTCAATCTGATTGACTCCCCCCTTATCATTTGTGGAATAAAGCAGCAATTAACTAATTCCCGCGAATGTTAAATCTCTCTGTCGAGATGAAACCTCTTCTTCTTGGTAATATTTTAGTGACATAATTAAGAATCAAAATACTGAGCGTATTAAGACGTATAACTTTTCAGTTTTTCTCATTTTCCTCGACTGTTGAAGAAAGTACACTTTAGAAGATGGAAGAAAATTGAGACTTCCCTTTTAAAAGAATTATCCAATTCATCCGGGAGAGGAAGATTAAGTAATAAAGTCTCGCTGAGATTTCTTCGGGATATCTTCAAAAGTAACATTTTTGTCGGTCGTTAAAAGATGCGCGCATCCTGATCGATACGTTGCTTTCATAGGATATCCAATCT
Source organism: Prenolepis imparis (assembly GCF_030444845.1). Classification (NCBI taxonomy): domain Eukaryota; kingdom Metazoa; phylum Arthropoda; class Insecta; order Hymenoptera; family Formicidae; genus Prenolepis; species Prenolepis imparis. The sequence continues at coordinate 2,142,317 of NW_028141162.1, forward strand.
CGTACGTGCAAATCGTATCAAGCGTGTCGGACTTCTCTAAAGAAAGCGATCCTTCTAAACTGCAACGGGGCGCTGGCAGCAGAAACTCGATCTCCCCGTATATACTCATCGAGTACATACCCTACACACCGAGTACATACTCGTATAGTTTCATAGGGGAGATGCTCTCGCGCGTCCATGTGGCCATCGAGAAATATAATACCACGTTATACAGGATATACCCCGAAGAAAATACTTGGCGGAGCGCAATTCTTGGACAAGTTCATTGAATCTTATGTAATGACAAGCGAAGGTTTCATCGGGAGTTTAATTATCGAAGCACTTGAAATTTTACAAAATTATTGATGCAAAATTTGTAATGTATAATTAAATGGCTAACCGAACTTGTATTTAATAATTTCTTGACAGATATTATTATTCGACAATTAAATTCTGTCTTGTTTAATTACCTATATTCTCGATTGCAAGTTGTAATAGAATTAATTGTATCGAATAAACTTTGAGAACTTACGGAGATCTTCACTCTTGTGGCAAAAAGTATTTAATTAAAATAGCTATTTTTAGTATATTTTTTGCGCACTGTAAATTATTTGAATATTTTCTTTCTGGTTATACACTATTACGAGTATCTCGTGTCTTTTGTATTTATATTTGTCGCTAAAACATCACATTGGACAAACCTATAAAAATAACGCAATATCCATTAATATAATATATATATAATATAAATCGATAAATTGAGTTTCCGCTGAAAGAAAATTCTATTTAAAATCCCTTTTCAATAAATTCCCTTTTTAGCGCATGCCATGTATCGGTATATGTACATTGCGCAACTCAGACAATATGTAAGTACTTCTCGTTCGTGATGAAGAGCCGAGGCTCGTAGTCGTAGTAGACGAAGTACATTTTCGGGGGAATCCAATTTTCCAAGACTCTCAGCACCTTAACCCGGTATTATCTCTTAAGCTTGCGCTTGCTCCATAATGGCCTCGGCTAGGCTAGGACACGGCCGCTTAGTAAGCACATCTATTTCATAGCCGTAAATCCGCCGTAACATAAACGACGACGAAACGTGCCGCATGCCGGTACGAAACATCGAGAAGAGATATTCTTTTCGCGTGTATGTTTGTGTCCGCGGTTTTCACGGATGTATAATACAGCTGTGCGACTGTGAAAATATATTACGTAAAATTAGGAGGCGATCGATTATACGGATTATTGTCGAAAATACACTCAAACGGATCGACATGATGATGCGTAGCATTATGCGAATGATTAAAACTGATGAGAGAGAGAGAGAGAGTTGCGCGTCACGGCTATATATGTATATATACATATAATCTATATCAATAAATATACATGAATAACATTAATCACATCGCACGCTCAGGTAATGAGAAACATTACGCAAATGCGCACACGAGGCGCATCATGTTTATTACAGATCGCGTTAAAATATTATGACGCGGCGTGGGTTTCGCGCGCGCAATTTTAATCATCCCCCTGATTATTCTGTGTAAAAAGAAACACACCGGAAGCCGTTATTTCACGTAAAAAACTGAGACATCTGCGCACGCAGCTGAGAGTCTCGTCTGCGGTCGAAGGCCCTCGATTTACGTAAAAACCACCGGTCGTAATCAAGGGGCCTGGTTTGCTAAGTTATTACAGTGTTTGCTCAAAAGCTTCAATATCTATCCTTCACTCTTACCCTGTTTGCCTTGCCTACGTCTTTAGACTCGAATTCACTTAACGATATATAAAATGAAATATTAATTTCTCCTGGAATTAATTTATCTGATATAAATCGTATTTATTACCTCGGGGGAAGGTTTTCTCATAATTTTAAACATTTGTATCATCCAATTTAGCAATGCTATTAATTATTATCGGTGTTCCACTTAGATAATCTCAAAATTATCTAGATAAATATAAAATTAAATCTATGGAAATATATCTTAGATAAGACGGTCCTGCTTTGAATTTACCTAGATAAAAGGTGAGATTGAAAAGCGTTTGCTCTAGATAAAAATATAATAACGCTTTGATAAACTGAAGCAATTATTTTTAAATGATTATCTAGATACTATTATAGATAATAGAGAAAATAGTTGCTTGTTATCAATGACTCGATCTGTGTAAGAAAAAAAGAAAGAAAAAAAAAAAAAAAAACAATTACACTTTTTTCTTGCATTTATCAAGTCAAATAATTTCCGAAAATGCAGTTTTAATAAGAAATTTCCATTAAACTACGTTTTAACGATGCAGCATGCAAAGAATGCATTATCCTAATCGTCGTGGACTTAATCGAAACTTCAATACTGAATCCATGAATAATAGCGTCATCTAACTTCATCTAGCCCCGCGATGAAGTTTAAAGCTATTCCCAAAGCTGTTTGCAATTCCAAATTGTAGAATGCGCCATCCGACTGGCGAAGCAAACGATCGAACCGTAATAATTGTTTGAAGGTGTAGCGACTTGCCGCGTCTCTCTCTCTCTCTCGCTCTCTTCCTCCATCCCTCTTTCAGCACAAGTGCTGACCGTACAAGGGAATTTGATTTCGGTTCAACGACCAATCGTTGAACACTAATCTCCATTGTTCCGGATGCTCTGTCAATGCAATCTTCAACGAATCCTCTGTTCAAACTTACACGCCGCCCTACGCGCGAGTTAGATGTAAATATTCCAGCACACGCCGGCCAATTTACATATACGTACGAACTTTATTCCAGCGTGAGCAACGCCCTCCCCCCAATCTCTCTAATATCCCGATAGAAATTTTCGCGGCGGAATCCTCGAAGCGAGGAGCGAGACATAGTATCGATCGTCGTGAAATCGATGCGAACGTCATTCTAAAAATTTCCGTCGCAAATAAACACGCGTCTATGCCATCTACAGATACATATGCGGAACAATTTTCTTTTACTTTCGACTTTAATGACAATGCGCGAACGGAGATGCTAACATTTCCCGCTTTGTACAAAGATGTCCCATTTTTCTCATGTCTCTCTTCCTCCCTTTCTCTTTCTCATTGCGAGTAAGCTTTTTCGCCGTTCTCTCGTCACTGCGAAACCGCGACAAACGACAGTGGGAACGGGTCACTGAAAAAAAGAGCACTTTTTTTGCCTCTCCCGAGATTAATTCCGTGTCTTATTCCACAGAATTTCGCACATTTTCAATCCGCAACGCGGGCTATACCGCAACAATCGAAACAATTTGGATTGTTTAACGCTGTATTTACTTTATTTTTAGTACACATCCATATAAAAATATTGCCCACATATACTCCTCAATACTTAATCGTAACATTTTTTTCGCAAAACAATAAATTGCGGATAAAATTTTTATTGCAATATTCATTCCGAAACTAAACGAAAAATATATTACATAGCTATTCTTAAAGTTCAATTTCGAGAAAGAACTTTAATCTCCCCGTGGACATAAAAAACTATTGCCGGAAAATCTTCGCTGGATATAATACGCGCGTGCAAATCGTTGAGGAGGGAGGAGGGCGGAAGCGGTTTAACGATGTGAAAAATATCGCGAATCTTTAAAAGACGCGTAATCTTTACCGGCTAAGGTATTTTACGTGCGCGATCTCCGGTACGCAGCACAGCAAAGCAGCCCAAGTATATGTATTATAATCTTTCTTCGCGAGAGCGAACGTGATACCATAAACGGGGCTGTATAAAAGCGCGTATCACGCCCGCCAGGTTACATAATACGCCGACGTAAATAGAGGCATGATTCAAAATTGCACTAGACGGCGAGTTACGCTCCTATAACTCCTACAGTGAAGTGATTGCATCGCCGATACATCGCGTACAACCTGATAAATATCTAAAACTTGCCATCCCCCGCTGTATACCTATCCTCCCCAAGTTCGTCATCGGTTTGTTGCTTCCCCTTTTATATATCCAGCGATCTCGATTTTTCGCGCGTCGACACTTTGGCCCTTTCAAAGAGAGAGAGATCGCGCGAGTAAAAATGTCCCGAATTAATATCACCCGTCAATCTCCATAATCCTGGGACACGTCGCGGTGCACGTTGGAAATGGTGCACGCGCGCATCTCTCTCTTTCAAAAGCTCTTTCAAAAGCTCTCTCTTTCCGGGACAGCGACGACAAATTCATGGCTGCACAAATTTACAATGGCAGCATCATTTTTGTAATTCTGCGACGCTACACGCGATATATATATATATGTATATATGTATATACTATACTCTCTGAAAGCTCTCGCGACAAAATTTATAAGTGTCATCATTCGTAACGCCAACGCTGTTGAGCTTCGGCAATCTATCATGTGTGCGTTACAATGTGCTCGTATGATATGACGCATATCTTTCTTTCATGTTTAATTAGTTGATCTGCGAAGATATATTAGCGCGAGAGAATGCGTAAAATGTAAGTTAGATACACATATGTATATCTCTGACTTTATCGGAACTTGAAAATTAAGGCACATTTTTGTTACAGATAAATAAATTAATCGCTCTCCAAATTAATCCTGCTCTTCATCTACTGTCCTTTAAATTTCATGAATATTGCGTAAATAAAATAATTTACAGCCTCGTATATAGTCTTGTGCTTTCTTTGTCTTTGCATTTCTCGCGAAGTAAATGAAACGAGATGAGCCTTCCGATACTGCTAGAATAACTAGAGATCGAATGTGACGACGGAATTTCACGGATACGTTCCTTACGTTTGCACTGCGAAGGTAAGGCGGATACTGCGGGAAACTGGCACGTCTTCGAAGGAATTGAAGACATGTATCGTGTCAACAGTGCGATCGCAGGTCGTGGACGTGTTGTTGTTCGTTTTAGAGCGAAACCGTGTAACGGGTTAACGTCTATTCCCCGCGGTATACCTGGAAAATAAACTAGGACTGCACGATCCACCTGCTTGTCAAAACTTTCTGTCGGTGAGTTTTGTTGGATGAGAGAGCAGAGGAGAGGAGGGAGGGAGGAAGAGAGAGAATGTACGAACACTGCACATAGTCTGTCGAAACGAACACGGCCAACGTTTTCGCGAATATGTAGGGACTCGAATAATCGTGGAGACGAGGCGAAAGGACACGTTCGTGAAACATGCCCGCTGATTAAGCATAAAAGCCAAGAAATTACGGTAGAGTGCTCTCTGTAAAGTCCTTATAACAATAAAGCTTTGTTCTCCAACGAGGACAATCTTCTTTCAAGGAAAATTCGATCGAATATCGTGTCTTTCACAGCTTTTCAATATTCAAATTTAAATATTTTCTCAACAGGAACTTTATAATCCTCCATAATTAAGACTTCTTTAAAGTTCCTTTGGAGAATTGAATGAGGAGCAGTATCTTATTTCTCATTTGCAGCGCAGTTTAAGTCTTCCTTTCGTGAACTTTCCTAGTTTTTTAAATCACTTACGTATCAAAAATTAAACTTTAAATTAATTAAAGGTTTCGTAAAGGTACACTCGCGCGCAAAAGTAAGTACAAAATGGCGTAGGAAATGCAAAATTTTATACAGCGTGTTGCAATACGGATAAATTGGGGAAAATTACGTTGTTGTTCGCGATAGTTCCGACAGAGCAGTCGTGTCATCAGTACATCACGATGCGCTGATGATCAAAATACTCGGTGAAATTAACCGCGCCATGTTAAACAAAACTGGCTGTATACACAAAGCGGTCTCTCCGCTGCAATAAATGATGCATCATTCAACGATAAAGATGAAATTATTGCGGATTCGTGACCCAGCAACGAAATTATACGCCCGCGGTCAGACCATTAACGTTTTAATCAAAGAATTATATTTGATAAATGAGAACGACGTCCATGTGTGTGTATATATACATATATTTAAAGAACAAATGATGATTGAGAATATATGGCCCAGGCGCGACCGATCCGATGACGAATGCCGCGTAAATGCGGTGCGCGCGACATTATCGCGGAATAATTTGCCGAGAATATATATAGTCTGTCGTCGAGGCGTGGATAAACAACTGGCGGGATGACTGCGAAATATCAGCCGGTGACAGAAACTCCGGGCTGGAAACTCGACGACTCGTCTCCGCTTTCGCTCTTATTTCTTTGCGCGAATAAATCAGGCGCGGCAAACAGCCGAGATTCAATTAAAAGATAAACGTGCAAAAATCGGTCAGATGACGAGCCCCGCTCGCGATAGATGGATTCGCGAAAAATAAACGCCGCGGCGTTAAAAAAAAAATAAAAATCTTATCGCGAGAGAATAAATTTTCGATTATATCGAGTGAGATTCGCCGATACGAATAACCCAGATCGTATATTTCTCGGTCGGAGGGTAAGTCACCCGCGTTGTTTTTCGGTGTTCTTCAATTATATATACGCGCATAAAACCGCGATAAGACGACAAACACACTTTCGCGACGCGGAAATTACAGCGATAACTTCATATGGGGGGCGACAGCCTCTCGTTAAGACACGAGTGTTTTCGCACTTATCTTCGACTTTCCTCTGTCCTTTCCGAAGCTATATCGAAAGAAAACACCGTTGAAATATCCGCGCGGATAACGGATAAAGTTTCACGAATTGACCCGCGGAGAGAAGGCGGTAATTATACTTTTTTCTAGAATTATTTTCTGGTCGACGAATCACGACAGCTTTCCTCGAGGATTATCTATCCCACGACCACATCGATTTTGTGCATCTTCGTGAAAACGTCACGTTGTACACTTATTTACAGTATTGCATCGTTCCTTTTAATATAGCTGTTTATCCTAATGATATACTGCTTCTTGTATTGTGCTTATTTATTTCCTCATAATTAATAGATAATTTTTTCGATGTTATCAGTTGTAGTTCATTCACTCGCACGTATGTTTGACGGACAAACATTGCAATAAAAATATTAATTCAGCGCGTAATTGATTTCGCTGCAATTACGCATAGATACGCCACTAACGAACGACACTGACGTTTCTATCTGACACGCCGAGAGAAAACAAGTACCAATAAATAATTGAAATGGCATTTATGAGTACAAAGAGAGACAGCGATGAATACTTAATGGGATGGCGAAGACTCCAGGGATTTTAAGTGTCATAAATTTTACGTGTAAACAACAAAATGTCTCATCATTGCGACGTGCGCAATGTGCCAAGTAAACTAATTATTAATATACCGAATTTTGTTCGTTCGATAAAATGAGGGTTTTAGAAAAATGAGCACTCCGGTCGAAACAATCCTCATTATCTTCTGATTTTCAATCATGGGCATACATATTAATATCGCGTTGTTAGTTACATGTACAACATAATTATCATACCATTACGATGTTTGCAATTATTATTGATGATGTATACGATAATAACTATCCATTACTACAATATTAATCCTTTTGTTGACCCAACATATCATCAGTGACGTACGAATGTAATGCCTATTTAATGGCTGCTGAGATTATCTTCTTATAATATATATGGATCATCAAAAACATTTGTGGACATATAACTATAATCGTACGGTAGCGCAAATTATATTTTATATAATAAATTACTATTAAATAATCAACAGCCTGGATCGAAATTTTTTTTCTACTTTTGTTTTTAATTTTCAACCTAACATCTATTATAATAAGTAGTCATTTTTTAAAGCTATATTTAATCCATAATTCTGTTGAAAATTCTTCATTTTTATCAAATTCCAGATTTTTATAAATTATTAAACCTATCAAAATCCTCTTGTATCCATAAACTGAGGTTGAGAGTGAAATTTCTCAAGAGGATGCATTGCGTTGTCACATTAATACATTTACGTGGCACTTTTAAGCGTATTTTGCGTACGTTTGGCGGCGTGAGTGACCCCGTGACACCCTCACAACACGCAAGTGTGACAATGACGCGCTTGTAAGCGGATTACGACTAATTTGCATTCGGAGTGACCGCGTTACCTGAAATAGGTCACTCGGTCCGCAGAACCTGATGATTTTTTATAGGGGGGAAACAGGCTCGTCTCGTGATCGGTCGGCATTGCATACAAACCACGGAAGTGCCAAAGTTGGGAATATCCTGGAGACCGAGTTCGACTTGAAACTTCATGAATATGTGAGAATACTTGCATGCCGCGCGGCGCCGCGTTACATGCGAGCTCATGAAAGTTTTAATCAGACGCGTGACACTTGATATTGGGATCTGCCGAAAGACCTTTGGTAGCCGGGCTTGTTTAACGTTTAATCTACTTAGCGTCAGTGACAAAGCGACAGCAACGAGCGACAAACGAGAAACTTTATCTCGTCAATCGAATAAAACTGTAACAACAGCGGCAGTTTGCCCATATTGATTGGGTCTAATTTAATTATTAAGCGCAAGCAATTTTCGACGAAGTTTATAGTCGTATCGACTGTCCTTTTTTCCCGTGACTGTAATATTAATGCACGTAACGTCACGATACATATGCAAAATCTACTGTGTCGTTATAAAAGAAGGAAGGAACGATCGATTCGGTTGATTGTGGCGTTATTAAATTACTCAGAAGACGATCAGCAACTATTTCCGAGTCACGTTAATGTATCTATAATTCAAAACAAAATTTACATGTAACACGCGAATCGTAATTTTTCTCCTATGTACTTTCGATCTCATTTTTATTATGTACTTTAAGCAGTCGGATTATTTTTTTTTTAAACTATTTAACTATAATTTTGTCGAAACCTATAATTTTTTTATCTATAAAGTGAAAAATGTCAGAAAATTGAGATTGAAAATAAGAAGAAAATTTTGACTCGGAAAGTCATATGACATATATAAAATATAAATTCGTGTATCCTACGAATTTTGTTTAGAAAGTTTACACATATACAGAGAGTATATTTTCGATTTCTCGAAGAAATCAAAATTTCCAAAGTTAACCAAAATAAGAGGAAATTGACTCAATCGTGATTTATAAGCGCGTCAATCGTGAAGTAGTAACTTGCAAGAACGGAAGCAAGAAAAGGGAATTCTAAGACCGTTCGGAGTGCACGGTGCGCGATCTCGTTCCCGTCTCTTACTGACAAATCGTGGAGATAGGTTACCCACCGAGGGAAATGGGAGGGAAAGCTTTTGGAAGAATTACGAGAAGCGAACGATGTCGCGGACAGAGACACGCCGTGTCGATATCTCTTGTACCCGAGATAAGAATGTTCTCTCCTCGGAAAGAGCAGAACGCGCGCGCGGAGCAAGAGTGAAAATGGATCGGTCGCGGAAAATCCACGTACGACGATCTGCTTAACGAGAGACACTCGCGAGCGAAAAGCGCGCCAGCCTTCGAAAACCAGAGACGGATTTATTGCACGCTCGCACGTCCCGGGATTACGCTGTATGCCACCGGTTTAATTTAAATAAGAGACGAGGAGGTCGCATCTCAAGCTGAAACGATGTCATAATTTAGCGGGGACTGTCGAGCGCTCCTCCTCATTCTAAGGGCTTGATTTTTCTTTACGAGTGAGAGAGAAATTTTATTGCAGACTTTTTATCTCGGAGTGAAGTTTCCGAGGAGAGTGAGAAGAGGAGATGAAAAAAAATTAAATCTAGCGCGGAGGGATAATCGGGACGTGTCGCGCGCGAGATATTCGCGAGCGGATTCGTATTCTGAAGATAATATACTTCGTCTCGTGAAAAAGAGCGTCTCTCTTCGCGTCCGCGCGAAATTAGCGTTATTGCCGTGGCTCGGGGCGAAAATGACATTTGGTGGTTTCGAAAAGTGTGCGACCGGTGACAGAAGTTCCGAGTTCTCGGTGAAGGAACAAGTGAAAATGTCTGAGTCGAAAGTTCTGACGACGAGTTATGGCGAGTTTTTTTTTCCCCGCGTGGAACTGTCAACGCGCGAACGCGTGGGTTATAGGTGCGCTTTGTTACTATCTCCGGCGTTCCCGGACGAATTTCAACGGAGAGAAGGAACAAGTGGAGGACGAAGAATAATGCTCTTCCTCGCGGGTAGCTGCCTACACCTCCTTGTGCCGCCAATTCGCGGAGATTGAATTGTCTGCCCGAGTGGAGTGACTTGTCGTTACGCGGCTTACACCGACGACGAGTTTGCCATCTCCGTCTACGCGATGAAAAATCTTAGGGCCGCTATACACTTTCGGCAAAGCCGGTCGTAACGAAAAAGACTGGCCGGAATTTAGCTTCCTAGCACACGCTCGATCTTTTAGCAATTTCGAAAAATCTAGTCTGATACATCTTATTTAGATAGATAATAATAAAACGAAACTAAAATCCCCTTTTGAGAGAGAAACTCTTAAAATGTTAACAATGACATTGATTCCTTATCAAAAGTCGATCGATTTTCCTACTCGTTTCTTTTTGCAATTATTCCCTGATCAAGCAAACGCGAAGGAAAACAGCGTTTTATTAACATCAAAGCTTCGCGACGTATAATTATGTCCAATTATTATCCTGTCACTATTAAGATCGATTTATCTGAAGCCAATTATTTATCGAAAGAAGCAAAGGCTCATAAATTACATGTATCAGCAGATTGATGTAATATTCGGAGAAAACCTAATTAGCAGAAACTATCCCCGCAGGGAGGAAAAAAATGTGAGGAAAAAAAGAAACGGAAGATTGGAAGGAAGAAAAGCCATTGATCGTGAGGGAACACTGTACAGAGAAGATATTAGGGCGTGTATAACTATCGCAGAAGCGGAGGGTAACACTCGAGACATTCGGGCGCCAGTAGCAAAGCAATTTTTTGATAGGATCAGTCGACTCGCGCGCGGAAGCCGTCCTCTGTTTCTTCGGTTTTACTCGCGAACCGGAGGAGAGATATGAAACGTCGAAAATGGACCGCGATCTCTTTCCGTTTCCTATATACAGGAAAAATATTGGGAATTTTCTCGCGGTGCAGTTGACAATATTGGAACGTCCGCCATGATCCGCGCCCTCAACTGCGAATTCTTTGAACAATTTGAAGTCGAATTCTCCTTATCTTCTCTTTCTCGGTATTAGACTCTTTAACATTCAATATTTAGCTGTCTTTATATCTAAAATTAGGAAACTAATTTAATTGGAAAAAGAATGTAAGAATCAATGAATACTCTGGTTAAAGATAGCTCGACGTTTCTCCTAAGATCAAATCTCCGAAGCTATCCAATCCGATCTGATTACGCGATTATAAACGATCCAGACATCCTGTAATATACTTCTGAACGACGTCTTCCTCTCGAGAACACACCCGCGAGAGCTCGTCGGCTCGCATAAAAGTGCAAAATGGCTTTTATTATCGCAGAATTGATTCGAGTCGATGACCGTACGGCGCTTTCTTTGTTGAAACGCGAAAATACGAGCGGCTAAGGATGAGTTAGGTACACGCGAACCTTCTCTCACGCTAACCGTAAATCCGCCGCTCGTTTTTCAAGGGATTGCAGGACGTAATATGCGGCTGTTTCTTTTCTCCAACTGTTATAGGCAAGCAAAAGGCGTGTTCCTAACATTACGTTTGACATTTTAATGATGTATAATTTTCTGGGTCAAAGTCATTTCTGCGAAGGTTACTTCTCGCGAAATTATTGTAATCAAGTGGATCGATAAAAAATGATTTGATGAACAATATATCGCAATAAATTTTCTAAGTTGATAATGCCTTTTAATTTATTTCTTCACTAACATAATATTAAATCTGGATATATTTTTTAATGATTTAATAATCGTAGTTTTATTTAAAAAAAAACATTAATTGTATCGCTAAAAACTAATATTCTAGTTTTATTTCAGATTTCGTCGACATTGATATTCGTTTTGGAACCAAAAAGAGCTCGCGAATAATCTCTCAAAAATGAGATTTCGAATCTTTTTTTAGTCAGAAAGTTTTAACGTCAGCCGCCCTCCGGGCTCGACAAAAACCCCGACAAAATAAAATACAGGAGGGGACTCATGTCGCCGGAGTGGCGCGTAAAAAGCGATGACCGGTATTACAGAGGCATTAGAGCCAATCCAGATCTCTGCGATGGATCAGCGACAAAATACGTCGGATATTTTCGACGCGAAAAGCGGCCCAGGTCAAAGTCTAGTGAATACCAGACGAAGCTTACGCTTTCGCTCTCGCGCCGAATTACATTCCGATCGCTTTGCTTGTAACGCTATATCCGCTTATTGTGCAGAGTGTCAAAAGTATCGAGGCATATTTCACGAGGGATCACTTTCGAAAATATACATTCCACGCGCCGAGACAATTTCCTTTTGCGAGATAGAGATTCTTGTCCGTTAATCTTACGCAAGTTTCCGTTGTCCGTCGCGTTCGTTAAAAGAAAAACAAATAAATTTCCAAGATATTAAAAATTTCAATTAAAAAAGAAAGTGAAAAAAACTTTGATACTCTCTCCGTCAACATATTTCTCCCGTACACGTAGCGACTATGGCGTACTATGCTCAAACATCGTCGAATATTGCTTTAGAAACTCCTTGCCTCGCTTCCATTCGCTATACACGGTGTAAAGTTCCAGAGATTTTTATCCTTTTACCCTGATTTTCCGGTTTTCCGGAGACTTGCAGCAATCTTAGATACTATCTCGCGCTTCGTAAATATACAGTGCCCTACCGGGTGTGTCGCTTTACAGCAACAACGCCGTTTCCGTATTGCTTTCGTTGCCTCACTCCTTCCAAATGTTCCACTTGGAAGGGGAAAGGAGTAAAAAAAAAAAAAAAAATAGGCGATAGCGCAGCAAAGTGCCTCGCATTCGTCGGCGCACTTATCGCGCTCTCGTGCATATTGAAAACCGAGGGAAATCTCGGCCTGGCCTAATATCGGTTGCGTGCGAAGTAAACGGCGGTGGATATAAGCAGAACAGAAACTGTATAACTCCCGTGTATATACGGGAGGCGAAAGCATACCGATCGACTCGCGCACGCGAGGGGAGAGATTCCTTTTTTTTTTACCTCACGAATTCACCGAACCGATCGTAGTGTAGGACATTTTTTGCCTCGTCGAGTTAGGTATATCCGCGATAACGAGGGAGCAGGAGGGAGGAAGGCCCGCATCGCGTCTCTGCTAATTTAATATTCAAAGAGAATTTAAACGCAGCAAAAGATGCATCGAAAACCGAATTATTCTCCGCTAATCACACAAAACTCCAGTCTTTCTCAAGTACATTGCGCGAAATATGACTAAGAGATCGATCTTCTTCGAGCTGTAAATTAATTTAAAAAATAAAAAAGATCGAAGAAACTATAAATCAAGCGAGGAGTCGTGTGTTTCCGTGGCATCGAAATTTTTCTCCTCCTTTCCATCTCAATTTAACATCTACTTTAATACTTTAAGCCCACACACAGATAGATTATCCTCTTTTGAAACTGTTTAACGTATGGTTTGGTCGAAAGCTTCTCTTTTAAACTTTTAAGTGAGAAAGTACTGTCGTTTACCTATTTGAGGTACAAAGTAAAAGAGCTCAATTCCTATATATAAACTTATCGAAATCTTATAGAATCCAAAAAGAAAAAAATTAAAGTTGAAAATAGGAGCAAAAATTCGTGTCAAATAGAAATCAGTTTATTTCTCGAATCAGGACGGTTTTTTTTATAAAAAAAGACTGACACTCGATAATTAATCGTTGTCAGAAAACACGGAATGTCTCTTATTGTTAAACGTGTCATCCGTGATATATTCGTACATCGATATTACGACGGGAATATATCGAAAGCAAGCGAGGGGAGGCGAGGGGAGGCGAGGCGAGGGTGGCACGAAAAGTTAATCCAGTGCGCGCGAGAAAATCTAACATTAAAGTTTCATGAGCGGAGGGGGCGAGCGGCGCCGTTCGGCACTTTTTCCATCAGCGGCAAACCACGCGATATTAGCCGAACCGCTACTACCCTGCAGTATAAATAGCTTAAATCGATGGTAGGTTGCTCGAACGGACGGAGAAGCCATTGGCGCGATTGCGGCAAGGACGATGCACCCGGCGGCGCCGCAGCTGTTCCGATTTCTTACGAATAAATTATTCTCGTTTTCCGTTCTCATACATACATACATATATATGTATATATATTTCAGGGTCTTCCGGTCGGAATACGGTTCCGGCTCGCGCAAAAAAACGAGCCGGAAGGCCGCGCCGCTCTCTACGAACGACCCCTTCGTTATTATAACTGAACCCTGAATCCGAATCCCGCGCGTCACACGGAAACGTAATCGTCGCAATCAATGTTTGATACCGGTGATCGCGCGCGCCGATGATTAATAATAGGCAATTAGCGCGGCCGTATCTAATTATTCATGGTTAACGTCCATTAGCGCCGGCCGACTGGCTTGATTCCGGGACAAAGCCCGCGAGAGGAAAACGCCTCAGCTTTCCACGCGACTACGTCTTACCGCGCAGGATATTTGGATAATAAATAGCACCGGAGGTATTTTCAGTCACGGTACGCGAATAAGAGATTGACACCTAGCGATATACGAGCTCTGAAATGGTGACGCTGAGCGCGAATCAATGTATCAATGCGAATCGCTGTAAGATCAATGGGGTTGCGAAGAAAAAAAATTCGCTCTGTACATGTCAAGATTTTCGTAATATAGTATAATGAATATAAAACATATATAGCCCGAAGTATAACGTATACGCGCGACGAGACCTCAGCGCTTCCAAAAAATAATCCATTTATTTTTTCCTATACGACTATGGCGCTTTTCGTTTATTTCACCATTTTATTTCGTATCGGCGTGGCCCGAAAAAAAAAGTACAATACTATCCGGTTAATAGTAGCGGACGTACAGTGGTCGTATAACTGGCCATTCGCTTCCTCGCCAACGCGGTCATCGACCATTTCGCGACGATGATTATCTCTCTCTCTTGCAGCTCCGACGAGACCGCTGGCTTTGAAAAACGAGAGCGTGTCATGATCCAGTATCCGTCGATTCGAATTCCGACATTCGCGCGCTCGCATCATCCAGAAAGTAATATAGCAGAATAGAATTCGTATTACGTACGTACCACGGTTTTATCCCCGCCGTAAACAAGGGTATTCTGAAAACGAGTGCAAGCCGGACGTTCGTCGAGATTTTCGCGGGAATGACTCTTTCCCCGATGGGAAAATGATGGACCGATCATCGCGAACTTATCTATTCTTCCATCTCGATTCCCGATTACGTTCGCGAGAGCTGAGCTTTCGCGTTAAATCGACGCATTTGTCAATCGACGCGATACTAAATGACAAATATTAACGAGTCCAGTCATTCGCGCCTGCGTATATTTTTAACCTCTTAACCTTTAAAGTCTCAAAATAAAAGTAGATCAATCAAAAATTTGTCGAGTAGGTCTTTGAACAAATGTAGGTAGAAATGTCAGAAGCAAAAAGAAAAAATATCGAAAAAATAAATAATTTCTTAGTAGAACGATAACTAAATTCATATATGCAACATAACTTGATTGGCCCTTTTTATTTTATTTAAATTTAAAAATAGCGATTCAATCGATAGAAAAACCGGTCGATGTTATCGAGACAAAATATTTTTTCTCGCGACAACAGTTTCGCGCCGATTGTTCTACTAAAATTTATAGGGCCATAAAAAAAATCTACCTCGACCGCATTCGCGAACCTGTGATATATGACGTGAACGATCGGTGCATCGTTCAAATTGATTAATTAATGACTCGCCCTTGGAAGTTAATAACATAAATTTTTTTTAAGCTTTTCATTTAACGGAGAATTATTTGAATTTTTTTTGTAATTTATTTTTCGTTCACATATAGAGTCAATATATGAAAATTGTTACGATTTTTATATATACACAAAAACGATTCGGGGAAAATATTTTTTATATTGCTTTTCATTACAAAAGGATTAATTAACCGCCATGTTTTTTGTGCTACACAGATGCAGAAGCACGCGCGAACAACTGAATAAAGGAATTCGCTTGCTTTTTACGAGTCGCGTCGCAAGCCAAGAACGATTTCGAAAAATTGGCTGCTGCCTCGACCGCGAATCGGCCAAAGACACGGACGCCCTTACGTTCGAGAAAACGAGCGTACTTCGACATCAAGGGGTGGAACTTTGCCTTTAATTGAACGGAGTCCTTGCGAGCAAAAAAAAGCCAACAAAGACGATCGATCAGCTTTTCTGCTATGCCGCTGGAGACCGCCAAGAAGAAGAGATATACATGCATATACAGGATGTCTCGAGTTCATCGTCTGATTGTTTAAGCGCAAATACTTAAGAGGATAAGACTTGTGATGACTGTTGCATTATCGTGGCGATACAATAGTTATTATATTAACAGACGAGTTAGAAAGTTAAAAATAAATTTTATCAAAAAATTTTGATTAAAGAATTAATATAAAAATTAAAATATATAAATAGCACGAACAATAAACGAAAAAGACAAATCTTATTCAGTGTCTTGCGAATAATTATTAATTCCAGATTTAAAAAAAAAATTCCTAAAACTATTTAGACACCCGGTATGCGCCAGAAGGAAAGCTATAAGAGGCACAGAGAAAAGAAACAATGTAAAAGGGTTGACCAGGAAGAAGTAGTCGGGGGTGAACAACGGGCAACCTTGTAAGCCAGACATTTTCCGCTCAATCTGGTGGCCAATAGCTCGAACAGGGGGAACTTGAGCTTTTATATTCAGAAGGCGACGAATACCTCGAATAAAAGGAATAGAAAAACAATTGTGGATGCCTCGTCGCAACGATAAAAGAGAAAAAGGCAAAAAAAATGCAGTTGCACTCTTCAACATTTGACAGCTTCTTGTTATGACATAATAAATCGAGGCGAATAAACAAATACTGCTCTTTTGGCGTCTATTAAGAAAATATTTGCAATTTCGTGCGGGAAAAAATAGAATAAAGCATAATATAAAATAGTATCTTTCCGAATCAAAACTAAAAATAAAAACATTTACACCAACATTTGTTATCTCGCTTATATCGGGCTTAGGATGGCCGCGAAATGATATGCATCCATTGATACGGAGAGAAGCGCTGATGAAAAGAATAATGACCTCTATAACAGATTCTATGTGCTGGCACCAGGGACGAACAATCGTCCCAGATCCATTGTACAATGGGAGGACAATTTATCGAACCGACCCGATCATCCGGTCTGACATCAAAACCTGGCGCGGATCGATTCGCGTCGCACACACTTGATGCGTGCGTGATGTACAGAAATCGACGCGTTCGTGCTATGATTTAGCGTGTGTCGGAGAGAGAGAGAGAGCGAGTACGTGAAATTTTGTACCTCATGTTATACATAGAGATATACGCGAGTCCCCCAACTCGCTGCGCTATTACCTGTCGTAAACGATTGTTGCGTCTCTCGTCACGCGATCGCTCGAGATTTTCTTCGCGAAATCCCGTGGCGGCAAAATGGCGCGGGACAATAATGGTAAAATAGAAAGTTGCCGTTCGCGACGACGACGTCGAAGAGAGATAAATAATTCAGTCCGGTAGATAAACGGCGACAACTGACGCCAAAATTATACAACAGATTTGTCTAATGGCGTTTACGCTCGCGCGTTCCCGTAACAGAATACCAGGAAATATATCCGCCGCTATTATTTGGCATTCAGGAGATATTTCACCGTCGTAATTTCAAGCTGCCATTACCACAATGCGGCGCGACATTAATGTCATATTAAAGGCGCAAGGAAGAATAAGTCTCGAGAGCCTTCCACGTCGCTAACGCAGATTTACATAACACTTGCAATCCAACCGACGTGGATAAAAATTTTCAGAGGCGAATTTCATCTCGAGATACAACTAGCCAGACAATAGCGAAATAATTGAAGGTGCTCTTGTGAAGAGACGTAAGTATTAAGATCGGGTATAATAATGTACGCGGTATCTTTTACTAAGCGTGCTTTCTTTGAACCGAAGAGATTTTCTTTTACCCATTTTTAGTTAATTTAGTTTTACAATACCAGAGTTGTGTATGTGATGGAAAATGTAAAAGGTTTTTGTAAACTAACAGCATTAACAGAGAAAAATAAATATAGGATAAAATTATACATATTTTTCAATTAATTTCGAGCAAATTTTACATTGTACGATAAAATTTCAATTTATGCAAATTTTCAAATTCATTTATACTTGTGACTTTTTAGATATATTTTTTTCGTTCAGTCGTGTACATTTATCTTATTGTTAACAAACACATTCATTGCCTGCTCGCATTACGAGCGCATTCGTATAAAATACTATAAAAGAATGAAATGGCAAAAGTACGAACATAAAGAATACCTGCATCTGGCATGCTAATGTTTTAAATTCGTTCGTCGGTAAATGGTTGCCGCGAATTCGCGCCACAATTACGGATAACTAGATTCTATGGTCCATAAATATCTATAATTTATAATTATTAGGCATTTCGTGCCACCAGTTTATGGGGCGAAAGAGAAACATTGCCACCGTAAGCATGAAAACGCGTTAACCGCATAAAAGAAAGGGCGGAATATATCTTTTCGCTCATTTTTTATAGCAATAACGCCATCGTTTCTGTATATATTTTCATGAGAGTTAACGACGCATATCTGCCATACATATACATATATTCGGAAACCGAAAATTAAATTGATGAGGATTAATTCCTCGAATGTGATTATCCGCACGTGTTTTTCGTTTTTCCATCATCTATTTATTTTAAAATTTCAATAAAAAATCCCTGACATTAGATTTAATCGACCCAGAATAATTTCTCTTGATCGAATCGATTTATTTTAAAGTTTCAAGTCAAAATTTATAATTAAGATGTCGGAAAAGCGATCTCTTAACCTCGCTTTTGCCTCTTCAAAATTTCATATACACGCACGAAAATTTATAATTTCCTTTGGCTGGCCTAATAGTCTCTCAACGTTTCTCTCTGCATGAATGTTATCATAAACCCATGCATGCGAGCATGCTCGGATCGCGAAACTTATCGGTGCAAAGTGTTAAATATCGCCCCGTTACGAAGTTTCGACGTTTTGAAATTACTCGCGGACCCCGGATGAAGCTCCTGTCGGTTCGAATCCGATATTCTCGACGTATCCGGCGTATCCTGTACACATTCCATGTAGGAGAAACACCTAGCGCGTATCCGTATCCCGCAATTAGCAACGCGTCGAATCGCGCGAGAATTCGTAATCCGAAAATACCGAGGGTAGAGAGGGAGAAACCGCACCCCTGGAATTGACGCGTGTTCCCTATATATTTTCCCTTTGTCTCTCAAGATTTATGGAAACCGTCATGTGCAAAGGCGCGCAAAGAATAGCCGGCTAGTTACGCTAGCTTTGAATCGAATGGACTTTTGCTAATGTAACTCCGCGCGCGAACAGCTGCTTTATTTAATTAAACTGACAATAATGAAACTCCGCCACCGCCGCCGTCATTTCTCGCTCATCGTATTGTTGAAGTGCGGCGCCGTATTATGAATTAAATTTCGAAGAGCAAGTCGCTCGGGGTTTCTGGGTCGTTTCATCAACTAATTAAATAAGATTTTTCCCGGTGACCTTTTCCTTACGCTCCAACTTCCGTATACCGATTAATTAATATGTAGTAAGAGCAAGACGCGTGTTTCCGTCAACTCGAAACCATCGTGCATACGATCGATAATCTCGGTTTGTAAATGGATGCGCGTGCTCGTTCTCTCCATTAGAAAAGCAGGGGGAAAAAAAGGAAACCATTGATTAATGTGCAAGCAACGTTCGTATATAAAATTGCCTCGCCTCGTCTCGCACGTCGCGCTACCTCCGTTCTCGTAAATTCACCAAGTACATTTATATCTCGCCGCGTGATACAAATGATTGTTTCAGATTTTCTCTCCGGGAGTACTGCCAAGTAAAACAAGAAACACGGTTATTTACCAGTTCTTGCGCTCAGTATTTCCGTAAGGCGAAACTCGCTATGTATATATAAGTGCGATTGTCAACATTAAAATTCTTAGTACAAGCAACGCGATGAACATCAGCGTTTCCGAGTTTCCTCGTCGAATAAACTCGTTAAATCGACACTCCGCGCAAACTTCCTTATCCGTATAAATACGGCAGCTTTTAGTCTCGGCGGGATAATACGAGACAAATTACGGCATATTCCTCTCGCGATGAGCCAGCGCGAATGCTGACAAAAATCCTGCCCGGACTCTCAATAGCGTTATTTTATATATCGGTGCGAATTAAACCATTACGACAGAAACAGACGATACGAAGATTGCTCGTGATTTTCTCTCTATCTCTCTCTGTAAATTACATCATATATGCTATCGGAATTCTTTTCGAAACATTCGAGTTAAACTCTGATCGATCGAAGATGAGAAGAGTTCTAATTACATTGGAACGTATAATTCGCGGATTAAGTAGATGTCGATAATTCTTTAGTCGAACAAAGTTTTCATCTTGAACAGCTTAGTGTATCAGTAAAAACCATCGATCGTTCGATGGGTTCATCGAGTCCCGCACTTGTCGGACATTTCTAACTCTCTCGAAGGAGAAAACCCTTGTACTCTCGACTCCCTCATTTTCGTTTTTTTTGCATTCCGTTATTCCAAAACCCGATCGAGAAAACCCGGTTCGGACTCTCCCGTCCCCCCCGTCCACTCGACATACCTACATACCGTCATGCCCAAGGGATTTTGTCCAATTTGTGACTGTCCCTTCGTTCGATTCTCCCCTTTTTTTCGTTCTTGGTCCTCTATACCCGCCTACTCCTTCGGATCCGACCGTTCGTTCCTGACGCGCGTGTTAAAGCTCTACGGATCCATCTGTAATACGCTGCAATGGCGCGACATGAACCAAAAATCACCCAGCTTTGGTAAAGCTGTTTAAGCGGCTCCGATACGGATATATGTATGTCCTACTACTCTTGAGAACCGTTCTTGAGGATACGTCTCGGTAACTGCGACGAGACTCTTCGGGATGCATTTCTACAGGCTGGGATGTGGAACCGAGTGAAGGAAAGGAAATCGTCGAGATAAATCGCGAGTATACCGGACGCGGCCACGGTATAACATCAACGACGTCTCCCGTCCGGATCGACCAGAAGTCGAGCTTGGGGAACGAAGTTACCCAGGAAGATAAGATCGTTTCGTCTCGCCGCCGGAGAAAGATAGTGGTGCGCGATCAAGCCATCGCCGCTTCCTCGAGCGCTCCTTTCATACAGATCATACGATTTTCTTTATTCGCGGATATCCGACTGGCGAGGATTTTTACGAGAGAGAGAATCGACCGGACCGGATGACGGCGACGACGTATTTTCTCGTCACCCAAGGGATTTGCCCCATTTGCGATATTGCACTTGAGATTTGAAAATGCATCGATATTTTTGCCACGGGCCGGAAATGGTTACGTGATGAAGTGATAAGTGACGATTCTGCGACTTATTTTAAGTCATCTTTGCTGCCGAATACGCGATTTTTCGTTTCTATTTATGTCGCAGTTGCTTTTTATATATCGATTGCTGATTTCTATTTACAGCGTCAACGTGAATATAACATTATCAGAAAGTGTAATATCAGAATCATTCAATTTATGCATTAATAAAACATGCTTTCACTTAATGTTCAAGAGATCTATATGCGATATTCGTAATTGTCTTATGTGTTAAAAGGAAAAAAAAGAGAAGCTTTTAATGATAGCCATGCATCTTCGGCTGTCATCGAGCAATCTTGTATTAGCCGCACACATTTCAATTTCAAGTATATTTTAATCGCAAAAAAATATCAGTCGATGCGAAAAAATGCCAGACGAAAAATGCCTCGATAAAACTCGCACATCACCGAGACGATAAATTAGAGCCGGCTTTGAGGAAAATATTGAAATATATACGTGCAAGAGCAGAAATAGAGAAAAAATATCGAAACCTCCCTCCCTCTCCCTTCTAGCTCGCCCTTTCTTCTCAACAATACGCCTCCATGCGAACTAAATAATGTCCTGCATTCGCTACGATGATGCCTTAATTATACGCTACAATCCGTATATACAGAAATAATAGATGTAATATGAAAAAATGTGCTCTCGTTTATGATAAATTCCGTATAACGCTCAAACGTAAAAACAAAGCCGGCAAATAATTGCACAAATCCTGTATTAATTATCGTTTTATAGCACGTACCAATTTCAAAAGCGTAATCACAGAGATAAAAAAGCTTAGCGAAATAAATAAATGTAACGCGAATAAATGTAACATAGCGCGCGAGCGTTAACGAGCGGCACAATTAAATCGTTTTGTAAAAAAAAAAAACAATATATAAAACAATCATTTATTATCGATTCCGGGATTAAGTCTAAAATTTGTTAAATGTATTAAAAAATTATGATCAAAAGAAAAGTTGTGTAACCAAAAAAAGATATAAAAGATGATAGCGCGAATATAAGGCGCTATTAGTTTTCCTAACTCCTCCTAATAAATAATTGTAATTAATAAATGTCTCGACTCTAATACCACCGTCTTTAGGGATTCCCGGTATGACGTAACCGTTACTTTAATTCGATACACGATCGATTTTCCGTGGGAAAAAACCACGGGATCGCCTTAATATCGGACACGCTCGTGGGCATACAAATGGGAAATTTCTTTTGCGAAACGCATCAGAATTTTTCTCATAAACAATGTAAACCGCGTCGAGATACGCGTTTGCACGTAATTCCCATTCGCGTGGCGACATTAGCATTTTTCTGGAAAGAGAGAGAAAGAGAGAGAGAGAGGGGCCCCGCGCCGATGATTTCGTTTCGCGTTGTTATATCGGGGGGAATATAAATAGAAAGTTTATCGTCGTCTGAGACGTATCCGCGAAAACGTCGTTAGCATAATGTTTTTCGGCGGGACGATGATGTCGCGCGGAAGATGTAAAGTCAACCACGCCGGCAGGCACGTTACACAGAAACGACGAAATCTTCCGCGCAAATGTGTTCTCGGAATATGTATATATGCGTGTATATATATATATATATATATATATATATATATATATATGCGTATATACATATATATACATATATATTCGCGAGATCCGGCAGCACGCTCGACGGGGTCGGTTTGATTAATGACAAATATTTTACGGACACGTGTGCTCGAAACCCTGGAAACGCGCGATGAATAATACGTGACTGATTCCGCAAAGCTTATCATTTAACCTATTTGGAGCATTGTCCGAATGTTTTGTCAGAGAATTACAAAAAAAAGGAAACTATTGTCATTTTTCATGCGTTTTAAAGGTCCTCGCATCGCTATATGAATAACGATCTCGTAGTGAAATTAATTTCAAGATTTATATAAAATATTTCTTTATATTTAATGAGTGATTAATCTCTTATTAGATAAACTCTAAAGACTGAAACAGTTTATTTAATAAATTATGAGAGATAAGTACTACTATAAAATACACATTCAACATTTATCACGGCCGTCTCGTGTAACTCTGTCTCTCTCTTTCTCTTATACTATCGATAATTTAGTTCTCGTTCATATAACCGCGCTCCCATTTACCATTCGCGATCGACTTTTGCAGGAACGGAGGAATCTCGCTGACCTAATTAATCAAATCACGACTTCAGCATTGTTTGCCTTACGGTGCGCCGCGACTCCTTATGCATCGTAATGACGGTTCGATACCGCGGTTACGACGTGGTCAGCGTGTGTCTCCATTATTGACATTTGCTGACAGCGAAGTTGCCCATTTGACACACTCCGTGTACAGACAGTAATTATGCCAATTAGAACTATTACGACTCTATCTGCACAATGTTAATAATTATTGCAAATACGTACCGTACGGGTCAACGGCGCCAGTTTCGGCGATGATTTCGCAACAATTCGGATGATACTACGCACTAGGTATATATTCGCGCGTTGCGGCGTGTTTCGGCTACTCACCTGAAAGTTAACAAAAAAAAATACATTAGTTACACGCGTAAAGTTTAAAATGAATGTATCCCATCGGCCTGCTCGTATTTTCATCTCACATCTCGCGGCCGCGGAGAGAGAAAGAGAAAGGAACACTCTCGTTCTCTCGGTTCTCCGGGTATAATTTAAAGTAGAAACTTTACCAATATAAGGCAATTAACAGTGCGAGCCGAATGGTGAATACCAAATGAGGAGAGCGATACGAGATGAGCGCTGAAACAAGGCCGGGATTGGACACCGCTGCTGATTTCAACTCGGCTTGATATTTTCGTCGGAAATGTTTTGCAGCCGAGTCGCAAAAAAAAAAAGGAAGAAAAAGAATAACGCAAAAAGCGCGCAGCTTTCGTTGCTACTTTACGTGATATTAATCCGCTGTCCAATATGCAATAGTAAAGTCCAATTCGTATACGAATGTAAAAAGAAAAGAATAAAGAAGTTTTTACGCTAAATATTTCGTCAAACATTTTACTCGTATATTTTAAATATCGTCTCAGTCTTATTCGTAAACAATTGCATTTTATCCGCTTCTGTAGATCGCGTGCGCCATTTCGTATATGCGTTAAAGCACATCTTTTTAAAGGAAAGTATGAAACATTTTCATTACCAAGCCGAATCGGTATAACAGCGCCGGTTTATCTTCGATATATTTTCTATGCATCGCAAAGGGGAATAAATGCTAATAGGAATCAATTCCGAGTAACAACCTCGTTCAACAGCACGCGTTCGATATTCCTTTGTAATATACGTATTTACATTAGATATAAATGTTTGTAAATATAATACTCTTTATAAAACAAAGAACCTCCGCTGATCTAACATGCCGCGAGACATATTTGAATGTATGAAATAAATAAATGCTAACTAGTTTTCTTTCTCTTATTGCTCTAATCTCAAATTTATTTATTATCACTTTTATCAATTAATAGAAAATTGCTGTTAAAGATGGAGAGTCTGACTTAATATTATGTTAACACTCCTATTTTTCGAAAAATATTTACAGTGAATCGGCGGAGGTGTCAGGTTATCGGAATCGATACATGAAAGAAAACGCGGACAAATATATCTCAATGAGTTATTCTTCATAAGTCTGTTATAGAAATAACATGTAAGGAAATATATCATCAAGAATATCAATATTAGAATTTCTTTTCTAACAAACTCTGAAAAAGCTATATGATATATGTATAATTTTCGATCTACCGTCGTCGTGAAATCTTCCATCTTGAATAAAGAACTTTTCTCGACACTTTCGGTATTACTATTCTGTGTACGTGCGATTTCAAGTACGCATATTGATTCTCATAAGTGCAATATATATCGTTTTTCATTCCCCGCGAATATGAATAATGCATGGGAGTGATTCTTATCGCGCCAAAGTGCGGCGCGAACGAACTTTGAATAGAGGAACTTTCCAGTTTTTTTTTTCTTCCTTCGCGCTTTACGCTCTCGAGTCCGGGGGATATTTCAACAACGGACTCTCGAGTACATCGAGAGTTAGGTCGTCCTGGCGAAACAACAGTCTCGCATTCCGTATATGTGGCGGCAAAAGTTCGGTAGATTCGATCAAGTACTTTCGACCAGTGGCTTCCGTATTTTCTGGCCCTTTTCCTCTTCTCTCTCTCCTCCGCCGCGCAATTGAGTCCCTCGGGCGGGTCAAATATATACGTTTCTTTATTTAAAAAAAGAAAGAATTAATGCCCGGGACATACACGGAACTCGGTACACGGTTAAACGCGTTAAGCGCACTTTGTCGAGACCATTAGTGTCGGAAACACTGGCCTTTTTTCCCGACGAGGATAGTCGCGCGCGCGGCGAATAAAAATGAAAAAAGAAAAAAAAAAAAAAAAATGTCGAAGCCTCCGATGAAAGGAAATTACTACGTCGCAAAATGGGAAATGTATTTTGTCGCACACACTCCGGTGTGTGTTAGATCACGATATATTATTCAAGTGATACGTGACGGAAATGCAGATATCGTGACCTCCATTCCGCTGGAAAAAGAAACGCTCGCGGCACTTCGAGAATGAAAAAAAAAAAAAGCGGGAGGGAGGAGGGAAAAGAGTAAAACGATGGAAAACGTTGCAAACGCGACTGGGCGTGTCCGGCACGGATCTCCGACTCTCTTCTTTTTTTTTTTGCTTCGCATCCTACGCGCGTGCTTGATAATAGGAGCGATGGACGATTTATTCGACAGCTCGATTTAGGAAAGCCGTCAAAGACTGAATCACGGGATATGGCTCCGAGGAGGAAAAAAGCTAGCGAGGAAGAAAAAAGGCGAAGGCAATCGCGAAAGCACGCTATATTGAAAAACATGCGCGCACGCAAAAATTGAAAACGCTCCCGCGCGCGACCAAATTTACGAGGCCTCTCTTGCACATCGTTCAAGGATATTAAAAGAGTGCCGTGGAAATTTATCACGCGGCGCGATTCGTTCTTCCAAGGCTTTAGCCTCAAGTATATACAGCGAGTAATCAAATGTATTATATATTTACGTGAACGAGCAACGCTGCTGAGGGATAGTGCAAAAATCTTGAAAACCGCCGTAGCAAAACGAGAACATTTAGCAAAAATGTACCTTTCTCTGTTTCTCTCTTTTTCTTTCTATATCTCTTTCTCTTTCTCATAACCTGGATATAAAGCACTATATATTATAGATATACCTGGACAGAGCGTGAAGTATCGTTTCAGGTCAGGAGAGTAAAATTCAAGTAGTAGAGATACGGTTCTAGTCAGCCGTATATTTATAGGTCGCATAAATGAGACGCGTTCTATAATAAAAAGACAAATCAAACGTAAAAAAATGTCAGAAATAGTTATGAAAGCCGAGTGTTATTTTTCCTGACTCACTGATCGTCCCATACAGCTAATTATGCCAACTATATTATGTATAATAATACATAAGCCTGATGATACACATCTCTAAAGCTCTCTTCTCGCTGTTCTTTTCCGCTCCATCTTTTCTTCTCCCCGGCGTGACGATCTCTCGCATTCGCGCGTCCGAAACGTCTCAATTTCAAGAAATCACGATCCGGATCGGAACAAAAACCGCCATACCTTCGAGGTCGAAGGCACCGAGAGAAACGAAGTGTCAGGCGGCGACAAACGTAGAGCTAAACGTACCCGGGGCGGTGGCGCGCGAGTAAGCTTCTAGAAAAAGAAAGGAAGCTGCAAAACCCCTTTAATCTTTCTGGCAGGCTAATTACGCGACAGAAGCGTTCCGCCGTGCTCCGCTCGTACTTTCTTTTTAACGGCCAGTACTCGTGCAGCGACCGCGCAACTAGCTGGCGGATTTAAACTCTGCGAGAGTGACATAAATATACAACGTTCTCATCATTACATTAATCTTGTTGAGAACAATAATTTTTGCGATCGCGCATTAAAAACTTTAATATATTAATGAGGAACAATTAATAAATTATATAGGTATGTATATATACACTGAGCGAAAGAGAAGTGAATTTCACGCGATGACACATTACTCGCATTAGGAAGGATAATGAGATTTGCACAAGAGGGCGCATCCTTACGGTAAATGAGATGCGCGAAAGCTGTTGTTTAATGTTTTCCGAGGTTGCTGACGGACGGCTGGCTTACACGATGATGCCCGCGAATAACGCCACTCGATCATATCTAGGTCGGGATATTTCAGCATCATAGGCAGGATGCTAATTCCGTGCCATTATAATGAAGATAATAAAAATATGCGTTGCTGCGCGCAATTAATCCCGGACGGTACCGACGCAAAATACGCGTCACAAGGATGCGAGCTTGTTTCTTAATCATTTGTCCACGCAAATTTCTTTTTGTCGAGAAAGAGAGATTCTTAATTCAATCGCTCAACATTGAAGCAACCGGAGTTTTTTTTCTTTCGTTTATCTTCCATAAATTGTGCGTTATTAAATAGCGAAAAGATTAAAAATGAAATAAAAATGACTAACTGCGGAGATCCAATTAAGAAATCAATTATCTGCAATAAATCCTTGTTTTATTTACGCGACGTCAAGTCGAGAGGAATTTTCTCTCCGCCGAGAAGCGGATAACGGGAACAAGTAGCGAAATACAGCTCAAGAGAAATATCGGGTCGCGGCATAACCGCCTTTACAATAAAAAATTCCATTAATTAGAAAGGTCCTCTCGATACAATTTCCCGGACGATCCAACTTAACCTACGATGTGCCGCATTATCGGAATTTACGCCGCGCTTTGATCGGAAATGTACTTCATTACCGGAACACTCTCTCTTTCTCTCTCTCTCTCTCGTGCGACGTGGTGAGCGACGTTTCCTCATAACTTTTTAGAGAAAATTAAGTCTCTTAAGAGCGCAACAGCAACGCAGCGGAGAAAAAAGGGTTCTTGAGAGGGCATCTCATCGCTTAAAGGCAAGTGGCGGAAGATGGGCGACGTCGACCGCGATCGGCCCTCGTTTTCACCGAGAGATCCCCTAGAGCTCTTTCCGGCCAAAAAGTTCAAGTTTTGCAAAAATCACCCCGCGATAGAAGTAAGAGAGGGATGAGTATGTACTCGAGAAATCCGATACACCGACAACCACAGTTCTTCCCATCCCCTCCCCCCCCCCGACTTCTCTCTTAAGAGCAGCAACTGCTCAAGCTCGTTGCTCATGATATAAATGCAATTACGAGAAAATTATATATATGTCGCATTTCTTTTGGCTTCTCTTCTCCTCTCCCATACCTCGTCGAGATAATTCGCGCTACGAATTTTTAATAACGAGCCTCGATCGATATCTCTCTCTCTTCACCGGAAATTGGTCCAGATATACACGGAAAAGCTCGCGTGATTTTTCGATACGCATCGATGCTGAAAAAAAGGGAGAGCGAAGCTCTCAAGTGCGCCATTGCGCTATCCATCGCTGGCTGCAATTCCGAAAAAGACGGGAGAACCATCGTAGAAAGGCAGAGGCAAACGAGAGAAATGTAAACCGCTACACTAGTATTCCTATGTTGAGAATCGATAACAATAAGCGGTAACGGAGAGATCGACATAAGCCGCTGATCGACGAGACTAAACTTAATGGAGAACGTTTCCAAAGGGAATAGGTAGACGTCGTTATATCGATAGGCATCGTTATTACTTGGGGCAGTTCCGCACGCTACGTGCTTTCTCGACGATTTCATCCAGACAGAGACACATAAAAAAAAGAAAAAAAGGAAGAGCTCACCGTTTCGCGAAAACTGAATCAATTTTGCAAGCCACTTCAGCGACCACAACCGCGATTAATATCGGCTTCGTATCGCGCAAAAAGGAAAGGCTAACACCGAGGCTCCGCATTAATCGCGCCAATCCTTTGACCGTTAAAGGGACAAGAGGCGCGAAAATAAGTAGCATCGTGAAAAGAGAAATTTATTGCACTGGCGAATAAATTTCTTTGGCAGATTGTAGCAAGATCGCGTGTATGGAGGTGCATAAATTACCTACGAGAGAGAACTCGCATCTTTCTCTCTCCCTCTCTTTTTCTCTCCAAAATACGAAACGCATCGCGATATTCCTCCTTCGTGTATTCCACTTCCGCGTGGGTGTGCATGATAAAAGGAATGTCATGTGTCGCTCGTGCCGTTCTTTATAAAACGCGCTTTTGGTATTCCTTCCGTCACCAACTCTACGATGTCATAGAAAATATACGTGTATCTCACGCACAAAGAGGGGGAGAGAGAGAGAGAGAGAGAGAGAGAGAAAAATGGTGCAAAAAAAGCACAATCCGCCAGCGCGGCTTACAGATGCGGAATATTAAACAGCTGGGACGAGCATGAATCTCTCCCGTTGGGCGACGGCGATGCACTGCGACATGTATATCGGAATTAACGATTCGACAAAACTGGTGCGCGCACGCGTTCTCGATTTTTCCATTGTTATACAGAAAAACGAAAAAGTGGAAAAAAAAATTGCAAACCAATGACCCGTGCAGATATTTTTCAATAATATTCGAAAAAAAAAAATACGCGTGATGCATTCATACTTGTCGAATATACAAATTGACGGAAGCTATATACTTATAATACAAATAACAAAAAAAATTCACTGAAAAAATTTATTGAAAAAAAGATATGCTTGTCCCCCTCTCACCCCGAAGGGGGATGATTCTTTATTTCGTAATTCGATGTGTCGCGTTCAACGACACGCATGATGATGCGGCCAAAAGTAAGAGTGAGATGCGCGACGTTGCGTTTCGAAAACTTTTCACGTTTCTTCAACATCCGAGAGAGAACTGACGCCCGGAAGTATCCGGACGATACTTGCGCGGGGATATCGGTCGATTTAAAATTACACGTCGCTCGATCATCCCTCGGAGCGAGACGTCTGAGAGCATCGCGATACCGCCCACGGTTATCTGGTGCGAGGTGAGGGAATGGCAGCTCGGGATGGTCGCGAGGAACATTGACCGATCGTTTTATTAACCTGATCTTCGGCGAAGTAATAGTCATTTTTCTGCGCGGGTCGCCCCCTCGGCAGACAGAAAGCAACCGCCATCGCCGTGACAGCGACCTGTCCGGTAACCCCGATCCATTATATGACGGTTGACAGCGTAAACAGCGTCGTCGTGCTCCTCGCCGACGACCAATGCATTTCAAATAGAAGCGTTTACGGACGCGTCGTGGCTTTTATGCGGCGTCGCGCGCACTAAAAGAAGGACGTAAGTGGATAAAGAGCGCGCAAGTAAGACCGGATCATCATCTATCTCGCGCATTCATACATACGTTCTATTTCAATAAGATAATTTCGACGTCTCGTCGTAATGTGCTTCGCGTTATAGGTTCTCGTTCGTCTTGGTGTGTTCTTTAATAGCCGCGTTCTCGCAGAGCTGAATGTGACGTAAACACTTCGACAGCGGGAGATCCCGGCTGGAATTCATTAGCGAATTTCTCCCGCGAGAGTAGGGTTCGTCGACGTTTAAAGAAATTACTTGGAGCACTTCAAGGGGAATCGTCACCGTGGGGTCCCTCGTCTCGGGGGTGCGCAGATCTCCTCGATCGAACCGGCGTTCGAGCTCGCTGATAAAAAAATAAGCCGTGTCGCACCGTGGATTATCCCCCCAAAAATGGACATATTTTTCACCAAAGGAGCGAGAAAGTGACATAGTGTGAGAGAGAGAAAAAAAATAATTCTCTCTCTGTGTTTCTTTTATGTTCTCGCGCCAACACGTACATATCCGGTATGTTGTCGGGAATGAGAAACGCGCGCGACTCGGAATGCGACGACACTCTGGCTAGGAGTTGCTGCAACGACACGTCGCTTTCGCTCGAGACGAGAGATACTGACCTTATATTCGATCAATTTGTCTTTTTTTTTCAACGCTTACGAAGAATCCGATAGCTCTCACTCATATTTCGATACAAGAGGATTAATTAGCGGAAATGTTTCAATAAATTAACGTTGTAGACTTTGGTCGGAGATTCTGAATTTTTTCAGATTGCAATCGTTTGCCTCGCGAAGTATTTTTCGATATTTCCACAAGTACTCTCTACCTTTGTCGCGCGACTCTCTCTTTGATAAAATTTTTCATCTCTTAATTTCGATTAACTTTGCAAGACGCAAAAGTCAAAAAATGCCAATTCACAGACAGGATTAAAATGTTAATGTCGTAATATAAAATGCATGACACAATGTTAAAGCGAAATAAATTAAATGCTCTGAGAGAGCATTTCGCAGTCTCGAGCCACAGATTTAATTGCAAGAGATGCGGAAATGAGAAGTATCATATCAAAGGTAACAGATTCAGCGAGGTTTTTCGACATTTGCTGCAATCAAATATCAATTTCACTAATTTTATGCGAATCTTAATTTCGATCAACTTTGCAAGACGCGAGTAAAAAAATACCAACTCGCAGCCAGAATTAAAATGTTAATTTAACGTTGTAATAAAACGCGTGACACAATGTTAAAGCGATAAATTAAATGCTCCAAGAGAACATTTCACGAGCAGGCTCGAATCGCAGATTTAATTGGGAGAGATGTGGAAATGAACACTATCCAAACAGATTCGGCGCGTTTTTATCAACATTTGTTGCGATAAAACATCAATTTTATTAATTTTACGGGAATCGAAAATAAATGGACAGAGACATTTCTCTGTTCATTCGGTGTATTATCGTTGCTTTGTAGTTGGAAAACTCGCAACGGAACATCACATGACGAAAGGAAGAGATTTCGGATTAAGCGCGGCGAGTGACGGAGGCTCGGCGGCGGATTAACCCTTAGCGCTCCTGTATTTTCTCTCATCGAAGGCGAGTGCGAACCTCGTCTTTCGAGATTAAGCCTTTGATGATCCGCCAAAATCTTTCCGAGCGTGATCGAAATACGAATCTCGTTTCACGGCACGGTCCGGTGAGAAATTTCGAAACTGTCCGACACCGTCATCAAAATTGCAATATTATCTCAACCAAGCGATACTCAATTAAACATGCAGATATTACGAAAAGTCAATATAGGAATTAAACCTTCAATAAATATCGGCAATATTTAACAATGTAAAGTCAAACGCGACACATTTAACGCATATTAATTAAAAACGGTTAAAAGAAAAGTGATATTTTTCATTACTTTGATAATTTTAATAACTATATTGAGATAAAAACGTAGCATTTCTCTCTCTTTCTCGCAGTTGAACGAGTTTCAATCAAAGTCCGATATTCTTTTACGTGTTTAGGGAAACGTGAAATTGCGTCCCCTTTTGACGACAAGTAACTCTCGTAAACCGTTGGCTCGTTAATGAACAATATAAATTTCGTTGTATTCCAATTACGGCTATTATCCGTAGAATGTTCCGCTGATGTTATCGATGACGCGATATATACTCGAACGGCAAGGCGAGGCACGCGTTATAATGCACTTAAACTTGTGCCTCCGAGCATGTTAACTCTCTGTCTCGAGATTACGTAACACGTTATACAACTTGTATGGCACTGTTGTCGATGAGCAACTTTTCCTCCGCACCTGTCACGTGGCCTATTAAAGAGGGTACATCGCCAATTCATCCCCCGTAATGTGCGTCGTGATGATTAACATCGCCCGTCATTTAAACCGTGAACAAAGGCAATCCATATAGAACACGGCGCCATTTAACACGCTCCATTAATTAAGAGCGACGTCATTTTTCTCGCGCCCCCTCCTCTCCCCCGCGCCTATTAAAAAGCATTACAATAGCGTAAACGTCGCATTTCTCACGTTTTCTCTTTTTCCTTTCTTGTGTTTTTGCGATAATTACCAGTCCAATTTGCCAGTGAGAAGCGCCGAAGCAAATACCGAAAAAATATAGCGATTATCTTTTCTCTTGTTTTTTTTCTTGATAAAATACACGTATTTTAAATACAAAAACGATGTGTATGCGATGCGATAATAGGTATTTATTCTTGTAGAAATATCGCGCTAATGACACGTGTCATTAAACTCTTACATTCGCGACGTGCGAGCAAAAGGCAGTATTAATTACCTTTAACACGACGTAACATAATCTAACATCTCGGTTCCCTTAAGGGATTGGTGTTTGAGTTAGAACGGCGGGCTGTTTGAGGTCGGATAGCGCATCTAATCACCCTACGCGAGTGATGCCGCAAGCTCGATTAGTCCCACACTCGCGCATTATATCACCTTCGATGTTCCACAGACTTGCTTGTCAAGTACAGAGAAGGGAAGAAGAATCGGAAACGGATTCGCCGCGAGCGTCCAATTAGTTTATCGGATCAAGTTGATTTATTACGCGTTTTAACTCGATCCACATGTATGTATAATAAATTGCGAGCGATTTATCAGATGAAAAATATTTGGACGATTAAAAAGAAACTAATTTAAATTTCAACATGCGCAAAGTAATTTAGATATTAAACAATACACCATCCTCTCTCTACGGAAACTACGGTACGAACGAATATCTTGGAAAGTAACTCGTATTTTGATAGAAAGTTTGACGGAAACGATTTAGCGCATCGTATACTATTATATATAATACAACGCACTAAAAGTTTCGCCCCTACCGCGCAACTGCATTATCTAACACCGGGGCATTATTTCAAGGAAGAAATTCCCCCGAAGAAATCTCTTCGAAACTCATCAGGTATGTCTATAAACGCGATTTAATTTAGGTAGAGTGAGTCGTATTCCGGGGGACTAAAGTTTTACCATTCGGCGGCGCATTGCAGTTTCGAAATGCTACAGCTTTTCGATTTGTCATGGTGCGCGCGGGAGACACGCGCGACTTTTTCCAACTCGTGCGTCGCGCAAGGAAAGTGATTAATCGTTCCGGTGGCCAACGGCACCGCTCGTTTGTATACATTTCGGTGTGCTGCAAAGTTCCAGGGCAAAGTTTTAACACGGCAAACTCTCGCGTACACTAACAGAGAGAACAGTTTCCCAGTTCAATTCTTAAAGGGACGATGAAATTGTCTTTAGGAAATAACACACAAGGACAACGGACGCAATGAGCTCTCAGATACCAACCACGAACAAACGCAATCCAGAAGATGGATATTTTATCTACATCTGCTTTTACATTTTGCACAGAAATTCTGGAAAATGTTAGGAAATAAATATCGAATGTTATATATATTTTGTAAAAGATCATAAATATGCGAGTATAAAAAATTCTATCTTTAGATGCTATTTGATAGATTATTATCTGCCGAAAAAAAAAAAACAAGTGATTAATTAATCTGTGAGTTTAATTTCCTTTCTCGTAATAGCGAAAAATTCACCTAACTAACGTAATCCGATCTTAATGAAGTTCGTGTATGTTACAACGAAACTTTGGTTATTACGAGTCTCGTTCCAATAATTAAAGTCCGCGTCCGTATAATTGCAAAAAAAATGATCCAGCATCTCTCCGTCAAGCAGAAATTTTCTCTTCTTGCAGCTCTTGCGTTTTTTTTGCATGATCTCAGAATTTTTAATCGGCGCTGTGTATTCAAACAAAAGTCTTTTAGACTCGACTTCGGGACAAGAATTGCGTGCAACTCGGCCAAACTAAAATTGCAGCGGTTGTCGTTCGAGCATTTAGTGGATAGCCCGCGGTGCGGCGAAAAGACGGCTTATCCTTGCCGCATTAAAACTTTAACGTTCTTTGCAGAGTGAGTGAGCGTGAGAGAGAGAGAGACACGGAGATGGAACTAAATGACGGCGGATAGCGTGCGGAGAAAATTTGCGGTTTTCGACACTTAAATGCTTAACGACACGAGCGCGGGCGAGTGACTTTCGCTTAAGATAAAACCAATTTTACGTTTTCAAGACGATTCACGACGACGGAGTAAAACGTGGCGCGTGCGAGAAACTAGTTGTTCGCGGTTATCGTATACATGATTTTGCGGCGGCAAATTACTCGAGATAGATAATAATACAAACGTATATAATTGGAGAACACGGTGTAATGGTCACCAATTGCGATGTACGTTGGATTCACTCCGCGTTATGGATACTAAATTTCGCGCAAAGTAGAAAAGGACAGGCAAAACTTGCTCGTAGCAGGAAAATGGGAGGAAAGGGAGGGAAGAGGCGGAACATTGATGTAATAGCGCCGATATAGCGGCATGAACGAGCATCCAAGCTTCCGCGTGACACGGCCCCGGGATCGTACATAAGCGCCAGCCCGAACAACAAATGACCGTCCGCCGCGGGTTGTTGCGGAAGGGTACGACATCCGGTTCTACGGGCGGACGGAACGCGTGATCGATCATTATTGGAGAGCGCCGCCGTCGCCTCGCTCCTTTCGCTTCTCTCGCGTATACTTCAACCTGTCGCGATATCTCGTGAGTCCATCACCGGTGTTCCTGAAGACCGGGGCTTACTTCGCCGGTTAATCTCCATAACTAAAGTTTGATCCCGAGAGCGAGGCGAAAGCCGACTAAAACTAAAATGTTTATTCAACGAGAGACGTTGAGATCAACTGAGGAACGAAGCGAATTGCAATCTGTGCGCTAATTCTCTCTCTCTCTCCCTCCATCGTTTTAAATAATTATGTAATTAAGCAAAATAATTAAATCTTTCAAATCGGGACCCTTTAATGTTGAGATCTCTCGAGATGAATGTTACTAATATAAGCGCGAGTGAAATAAAATGTAATTTAAAGGCGAGGGATTACTTTGAGATGTTTGAAATACGAAAACACTTGTTTGGAGCTGAGAAGAGAAAAATAGTCTTCCGCTTTTTGTCGATCAATTATCTGATTTTAATAATAATTACAAAAGAACGTGAGGTCGCGGGTGTCACTATGCTGACGTAGAGCAGAGCGAGCGCAAATTGGTATTGGAATTCCATTATGCTGCAAGCGGATGCGTGCGCGCGCGTGGACCGACCTAATTCGATCGAAATGATCCTTAAACAGGGTTTATAGGGTCTTTAAAATTTCCATGAATACGGGAGGCTACTAATACGATATCGACTTCTACATATGTCGACAATGATATAGACATTGGTGCTCCAGATTGATCGGTGGATTGATGACGACGGTAATCCCGCATGTTCGTCTTCGATTTCGATATCCGATCAATAACAGCAAGAATCAAAGACATCGCTCGTCGATGCATCAACTTGGCTGATCCTAATTAACATCGAATTGCAAATAGGGTATCGATCGGGAATCATTTTACTTTTCATTCTCAATGTCTGAGTTTAGACACATGAAGCTGCCGTTCGTCGCTTGACCCAGAATCGAAATCTTCCATCTATCTTCTATCTATATCTATATTATTAACTTCGTTGTATAAAAGCTCCGTTCAATTTTCTTATCATCCGCTATTATACAATTACTTTCAGCCCCTTCCGAGATTAATATATATTCCAAGTCGTGCACTATGGATCGCGTTTCGATCTCGAAATGCGTCCCGGCCAAATTAATTCCGACCAAGTAATATAAGATCGAGCTTGTGTGCAGCCTCACAGACACGCCGACGAAAATCGCTGGTCCAGCGCACAGCAACGTCTTTCTCGCCGTCGCACACACAACCATACCGGCCGGAAGGCGAGGAGACTCCGTAATTATGACGCCATTATCGTCGCGCCGAGGGCGCTTAATTACACGGCGTTAGAAGCCCTGGCATACGTTGCGAAGCGAGTTACGGTAAGACGCTCGCGGGAATACTTACTCGAGAGATGCGGCGGAGGGCCGAAGGCCGCGGGTCTGCGCCGCGGAGATGGAAGTAAACGGCAGGACCTGACATAATTTTAACCCGCCGGGTCTTGTTAATTACAGGGCGCGTCGTGTACGTCGCGTGGCAGTTTCTGATCACCGCGACCAACACCGGAGAGTCCGTGCAACATAACAACATAACGCGCGTTCTCTGATTACGCGTTGCATCGCGAAAAGCACATCTCCCAGCTGTGATTTTGTTACGAAAAGATATTTGAAGAGACAAGAAAATATTTTCGCAGCTGCAATTTGCTATATATAAATACTCGAAATAATCTCTGCTACTTATAATATATGGCACTGTAGTATATAGCTGAAATAATAAAGTCAACTCGTAAATTTAACGTTCCTGAATTTAAATACATTGATATCTTTATCGATAATGTAAATACCCGTGGAATATAGATAGACGCGATTACGCTAATTAAATCTCTCTCCTTCGGTTCATCCTACCATCATTGATCTATCTCGTGCAAATAATATATGTATATCTTGCTGCAACTCGTCTTTCGCGAAACTCCTTGCTGGATACCAGAAGGGAAGGATGTACACGCTACTACGTAGAAATAGGGCAAACAATCGCTCGTGTACAAACGAAACGTACAAACAGATCCGTTGATACGTACACACATATTACAGAGACGACGCACATTTGCGTACGCATCGCAACATCGCGCTAACTGCACGCCATTCCTCCTCGTCGAGGCAATATATGCGCGTTGTCGTTTGTCAATTCGACGAGCGACCACGTGAAAAGTAAAAGTTTTTCTTATATAATAAATTTTCTTCTCCTTATTCCTTTGTGTAGGAATAAGTCTCATACTTGAAAAAAGCGCCACGCGCTAAGTCCACATTAATTGAATAGTATTACGCGTGCTTCCGTTTTTTCGATTGAGTTCGCTCGTCATCCTGGCACTCCATTAGCGCGATCGCAACGTCGGTGAGTCGTGAAAAATGAGTCGGTAAAAATCCAAGGCTCTCCCCGGAAACTAATGAGCGGTATCCAGGCACATGAACACGTATACGAACGAGTGGTACGCATGTCCCGCGATACAGAGCGCGGTCGACCACCAGGCAAACGACCACCCGCCTAGGCTTCCGTAGGCTCTTTCGTTAACGATCGCACTCGAAATTACGGGCGGAATCTGGGGCATAGCCGCAATACGGCATTTCGTCGGCCCGGGATATGAGACACCCGGGGGAGAGCTTTTTCGCGAGAAATCAAACGACGCTCGCGAGAGGAGATAACGAGTTGATGCGACGGAAGTTGTCATTTTTCGATGCCAAAACGGAAATTGTCGTCGTCGTCGTCGTATCGCGAATAAAACGCGACAAAACAATCGCGAATAATAGCGATAATGGCTCGTCGGTCGCCGGTTCCGGCAAGAAAGGGATGACGCGTTTCGAAAAATCGGCGGAAATGCACTCGATTTAGCTGCCCGCATTATATTCCGCGGCGCGTATATTCTACTATATATATCTCGCTAAATAGAATACAAATTGCGTCATAGAGGAAATTAGCCACGTAACGCGTTTTCGCTTAATTGCGGCAAATACACCCTCCCCCTCTCCCTCCACCCGCGTGGGCAACCGGAAATGCGCGTCGCGTGGCTGATAATTCGCGAAATTTCAGAGTGAGTTTCTCGGGTATTACAGCAGTCGATATAATTGACGAGCAACGGGGCAGTCCGTCGCGGCGTGAAATTGAATTAAAGCACTGTCAACCCGGGGTCCCGGGTAGCAACTGTTACTGCAAATTTGTACGACACGTTCAACAGTGTGTTCACAGGATGACGCCTCGTGTCAACGGATATAATAATCATATGTCGGAAACTGCATCGGTTTGCCCTTATTTTTTCAGGAAACAACAATTTATCGATCAGCGGGCGGTTGAGCTCGCGCCTGTTTAATAACGCGCCCTCCCCGTTCGCAGCCTTATTGTCGTTTAATTCAAGTAGCGCTGACGATATTGCTGTTTAATCATCACCGTAATTGCATACCGGCGCGGTCAATGATGCCGTTCATGATGATTTCGAATCGAATCGGGCCGGATATACAATTTCGCGATGCTGCGCGATATATTTGTACAATAATTTATTTCGTGACCGCAAAGCGACGAAATCTCACCCATCTGATCGTAAAATTTGACCGTAAAATAAAATTTTTTTATTATCATCTCGATATATGATGAAATAAATATTTTTATTAATATATAAAAATATTAATTTATAAAAAAAAATCTCGACAATATTCTCCTGCAAAACGGCTCGCTTTCGGAATGTAATTAAGATCGACGAAGGAACCTAGCAATCAAACGTCAGAAAATACTTTACCCAACGATCGATCCGTCGTCGTTAAGTAGAGCAAGTAGAGAGTTTTATGGCACTCGTGATACTTCTATATATCGCAAGATCGATTTAAAGTTCGTACATCCTGACAGAGTTCGGACCTCCCTTCGCCCTCCCTCTCTCTCTTACCCCCCCCCCCCCGAGGAAACTGCTGAGATAGCGAAATCCTAGACAACTTTGTGCTTTCAATGAGCGCCGATAAAACTGAAATTGATAACAGAGCGAAAAGTACTATTATCCCAAACATTTCGAATTGTGTAACTGTTTCTCAAAAAAATATACACAAGTTTAAACTAATTCCAATCGTTATTTTTACAAGTCCTTTTTTAACCGTGTAATTTTATTCTCAAAAGTTGTCCATAAAAAAATTTCTACAAAATTAGTCGTACACTTTTACAACACAAAATGTATATCCGGAAGTATTTTTACTATCTTATAACTTTTTAACTACGTCTCGAAATTTAAATTAAAACTTACAAAGTCGAAGCGCGATGCAAATTGAATTTGCAAAAATTTTCCTTTCTCCGGGAAATTGCCGGAGCGGCATTTACAAAATTTTATTGCAAGATCACGGGAATAGTAATACGGGTTGTATAAATTCACGAAAAGCGAATTCGTCCACGAAACGAAGAACTAACTCAAACCGAACGGGTCACCAAGTTCTTTAAACGTAACGTAGTGCCCGCGTCTGGGCTCGCGGAAGCCGCCCAAGGATTTAAGTTCGCAAACTTCGAACTTTGTCTAATTACAGTCTCTATAGATGTTCGCAGCGCGTCTCGCCCTTCCATCAACCCAAATACACCGATTAAACGTACACTACCCGCACCAAAGCGCTATTCATTTTTGACTTTTAAAGAAAAATCTACAAAATAAATCTAAATAACGGCTTTTTGGGAAAAAAATATGCTTTAACGTAAATTTACCTTTTTTTTTCACAAAAGAAGAAAAAGAGTATTTAATCGTTTCAAAATTACGAGTTTTTTTATGTTTGCGTTTATTTATTTATTTATTTATTTACGTATTTATTTTTATCTAAGTCGATTCCACAAATTGACCATAAAATCTCACTTCGCGGGGCATGAATGCGAATTTATCGTTACTCCGCAGAATGTGGTACTTAAATCGAACCTACTCGGCTGCAAGTGTGCAACGCGCTGCATTCGCTGATATATATATATATATATATATAAATATAAACACTAAGAAAAATCGGCTTTAAGAATTTTTACGATATCACTCCCCGCCAACGACGCGACGGCGAGGTCTTCGTGAAAATTCCCACGGCGAGACTACATAGAACGGTGTAAATGTGTAACGACGTATGCGCACGTGTATGTGTGATGATACACGCGAAACGAAAATATATAGATATTTCTAACGCAAGAACAAAATCAGGAAATATGATTCGAGTCATATATATTGACGTGAGCCGCGCGCTCCATCGGATACGAGCTGGCACAAATATTTCGAGCATCGAATGTCAAACGAGCCGGCAAAGTGTAGCGAAGCAAAACGGGATTATTGCACCGTACGAGAAGTAAATTGAGACACTTTGATGTTCTTATACATATATATGCTACGAACGCATTTTCATTGGTATCGATGTAACGAAAAAGAAGCAAAATCAGCTTTAGCAAGACGTGTTTACACTTTCACGAATGAACAGAAATAAGTTCGAGAGTATCGATGCGGTCTGGTGAACAGCTTCGGTCGATATATAAAAGTGGAGAATAAAAGACGTTCGTTTAACGTCGCGAAAATAAAATCGTGTAACACACATATCACTGTACCAATTTGCGAAATTCAAAATTAATCATTGCGGACACGCGAAACGCGTTTACCGATAATGTTCTATAAATTACCAATTGTTATCCAAATTGTAATGTATAGTTTTCATTGTGTAGTTGCTCCCGGCGTATATCCTCGCGAATTGATAAAAGAAGACTCGAATCGGGCCATGTGTTACGATATAATTTTACAGATAAAGCTTGCGTATCCGCTTGTGTTAAAATTGATAGCGACAATTATTAATCGTTCGCGCCGGATTTTAATGAAGGATGTCCGCAAGATATCGATAACTTCGCTCCACGCGTTTCCAGAATACGGCCACGACGGAGTTATCGGGACACGAGCGATATTTCAAGACTCGATAATGTTATCGGTAATATAGCGCGCAGCCGACATACCGGAGGGAAACGCGCGGATCGTCTATTCGATCCAGTAGTATACATCCGTGTATGATCGTACACGGTAGATAGAGATATTCGTATAGTCGGCGCGTATTTAAGTTCGAGGCATTCTCCAATAACAGAAAATAGGGATCGTCCTGGAATCCGGCGTAAATACGCCCCGGAATCCTCCGCTATATTACTTCACTATCGGCTGACGTGCGGCGCGGAAAAATTCACGAGGGTTCGTCGTACGCGATTTCTCCCATCCTTTCCTCCCACCCTTTCTTTAAGGACTCGCACACATCATATAGGCAAGCTATAAGCGCGATCGGCTGTGAATTATGTGCGATGGGATGAGTAGGCATATTTCTTATCTTTGAAAATTCAAAGGCGCTTAATTTAACGTTTCCGTATATAAAAACGATGAGATGAGCGACGAATTATCATTCAGATGCTTTGAATTTTACGATTGAAGTTCCCCTCTTATTATATTTGTATGTCTACATTGCTCAGTGTAGCTTACAAATGCTTCTATTAAATCAGCTAATCGGCTAATTTTTCATTGATCATACACGGAAAAAAATATTAGCTAAATTATAGATGTCCCTATATTACACCTGAAATTTAGTCTAAATTTTTATCGTGTCTAAATTTTAGCTCTTTATGATAACTAATATTTTTAAGAAATATTTTTTATTTAATCGGCTCTCAATATTAATAAATAATAAATAAATAAATGTGATCTGATGTTATAGATGCTTCAGCGACTTTTCGGACCTATATTTTTCTCGCCTATTTTTCCATTGTAAGTACGAGGTTAATGGATAATTAATCAAATGGAACTCAGTGATCTCAAACCAAGAGATACTGTTCCGAAAAATTAGAAATTAATTTTCGCGCTTGGCTCTATTGGCCGACATCTATAACATCAGATCACATTTATTTATTTATTATTTATTAATATTTTTAACTATAATTTAAACGGGGAATTCTCTACTAAACTGATAGGTATTTTTTTCCGTGTATCTATTCATTGCTTGCCGATGTGCACAAGTCTTTAATAGATAACATCGAGACGTAGCGGCCTAATAAATACCCATCTCGTCCCCTTCTTCGTTCCCCGAAATAAGCCAATATAATTATTTGCTCCGCTAGTTTTTGCAAAGCACTAAAAACATTCGGCTGAAACCTCATCTGCAGTTACGCATTCCTGCCGCGTGCCAGACTCCATCCCGATCGCCCGCTATACAAATTGGTCGCGTTCGGGATGTTTCGGATTTTCGAGATATTCCGGATGCTGCACTCGCGAAGAGTTGAAAAGTAATATTTTCACCGCGACGTCTGCGTGAGAAAGCTTGCCTAAGATTCCGCCCCGTACGAAAGCAATAGCTATATTTTAATGTACATCCTCTATTGGCAAATGTCAAATCATGTTCTCCGACTCGGATCTTTCATTTTTATTTCTCCTCTACTCTCTTTCTCTCTTTCCTTCACTCTCCCCCTTCTCTTTCTATTTAAATATTTTAAAACACATACAGATATATACGATATATCACTGGGTAGATACTTCTAGATAGCGAACGTAGCAGTTCGAGAGACATCGATCCATATGATTTTCATGCCTGGAAAAAGCGCCAAGGCACGCTCCGATATATATTTCGAGAAATAGAAAAGCCCTCCATGTGTTTCTATTCGCAAAGATTCCGTCCTTAGAGCAGAATAATTCGAGCGTAAGTCCCCGAGGCCGAATTGATGTGATTTCGCGCATCGATCGCGCATTTTCGTCGAAAACTTGATATAATTTGCCGAGACGAGGCTTCGCAAAACAGGAAACTCGTCGCGAAGATTTAGCCGACAAATCTTAGCGGCAAGAAGAATAAGTTTACGACGATACGGGGACGTGCAACTTAACTCGACCAATTCTCTTCGCGTTTCGCGCGCAAATTACGAGCGCGACGAAATTGCCTTTGCCAGCGGAAGCTGCGAAAAATCCTCGAGCCGTTTACCGGAAGCGAACGGCCGCAACGGTAACGAAGTTCGCGGTAACTGAGCGACGATATTTTTACGGCGACGTGAATAAGTTAAACGCGATAAAAAAAATTCCAGCCGCTTCGTTAAAAACCAAACTTTTTCT
The DNA here is from genome assembly GCF_030444845.1 of Prenolepis imparis. Taxonomy (NCBI): domain Eukaryota; kingdom Metazoa; phylum Arthropoda; class Insecta; order Hymenoptera; family Formicidae; genus Prenolepis; species Prenolepis imparis. The sequence goes on from NW_028141162.1 coordinate 2,185,899, forward strand.
TCTCGTTTCGCTCCGCGCGATTTCTCGATTCATTCGCCAGATGTTCGCGTTTCCGCTCCTTCGTCGATATTATATATATATATCGTGTTTGCGATCACGTGACTAATGTGATTCACCTGTCAAACTAAACATCGAAACAAATATCGATGTTCACATTTCATACTGATGTTGAACAAATTGACGAGTGTAGCGACCGGATTTGTACGGGAGATTTATATACTGTATCGCTAACATTGCGGATTTAGATAACCAAACGTACGCGCGATACTACATGATCAAAGGATTTGCCGCGCGTACACGTACAAGTATTTTCAACGAAAATTCACGATTGCACACTCTGCTTAAATTCAGCGTATCCTGTTTTTACAAAAAAAAAACTGCTCGCGCGAGCTACGAGAAACACGATAACACATTTAATATCGATTGATTTTATATTCGCTTGATCATTTTGAAAGAGGTAGAAATAATTTCGCTTCTCCACCCTACGATTGTTTCAATTTTATGTATATATGCGAAAAAGTGACTCTTTGCGTTGGCCTGTATTTTAAACAGACAATGACAGTCATCAGATCAGTGTGTTTCAACCGTGCATTCGTCACCTTTGCTCGTCGAATATCGTGCGCTACTTTATCCTTAACCCTTAGCTGGGCTAGACAGGCGAGATTGGCGTTGCGGCGAACAATATCGTGTTCCTAGTATTACTAGCCCTTCGTCTCTAATTTCAATCAAGTCGGCGACACTGTTAATCTACCCATCCACTTATCTTAACCGCGAGAGAATTACTAAATCAGAGCGGAACTTCATTTTATCCCGCATGTATATGTATATAAAAGTACATAAGCGCCGGGTTATTAAAAAAAAAATCTTTGGAGTTGTCAATATTAATCTGACAGTTCAGCGATATTTAAAAATACCTCTCAGCTTGGTACAAATTATATATTGCATGTAGCGTGTAAATAATTAATATTTAAGGAATAATAGAAGAGAGAAAAAATATAAGCCAAGATTTCCTTTCTTGCGAAAGAAACGATATGCGGAAACTATGTTAAACGTGCTGAGAAATGTATACAAAATATTATCGATTAATAATTTATTTTCAAAGAGAGCAAAGACACAGGCTAGATCGAATTTTAGATCTCGATTCTGCTGGTGACAACGAGGAGCATTGAGAGTCGTCGACGCGTGCCACGAGGACCGATGTTGGCGATCGATCACGTGAACGATCATGAGGCACAATTCGTGGCCGTCCGCAAAGCGACGGAGCTACGGATGGTTTACGGACGGGTCGAGCGAAATAATTGCCCGGATTTAATTAACCAGTAGTCAACGCCGAGCGCTCTCGTCAGCGTGGCGCCGGACTAATAAATAGCGGGAGGTCGCCATGCACGGCGACTTGGCGTGCAAACGAGCTGGAAACCGAGCGGCAGAAACGCGTAATATTTCACCAAGATGAACGCGTCACCGAATTTCCGCGCACAGACTCCGCGACGCTGGACCGCTCGGTCTAACGCTCGATCGCGGCTCGATTTCGCGGCTCGCTCCCTTATCGTGGTCGTAATTTAGAGGTATACAAGCACGACGCTGACTCGCTTCTCGATCTTTAACCATATCTTAATGGGGCGGGCGAGAAAGGGAGGGACTTTATCGCCGTCTCGGTCAGGTGCGCCGATAAATATATTTCGCGAACGCAAACATGGCGCTTTAGGTACATAATCCCCCGGTCTCACGGCACACTTAGTTCCACTAACGGCGAAAACACAATTCACCGGTGCCTCGCGTTGCATGGTAAAGCAACGATTAAACATTGTAAACGAGCCTGTTTGCTCGCCGCTAGTCGACGAGTTTAGCGGCCGGCTACAAAACTGGCTTTGTGTAATTGTGTAAACCGGTAAACTCTCACCGGTTTGTAAATCCGAGGGTGTAAGAGAGCCCGGTATACGAGCCCGGTCAACTTTCGTGGCTTTTCCGACGAAAGCGAGCGATATTACCGTTCCGATAATAAATTCGCTCCATGAAGCGCTAAATAGGGCGCAGATTAATTCATGCACATTAATTATCAAACATTGTCCGCGCGTAAAAGTCTCTGTTTGAAAATTCTGATAACTGTTGTATTCACCTGCCGTTTGAGAAAAGAATTAGTCGCGTTTTCTGTTGCCTCTCTTTAAAAAGAAATGCAAAATGTCACTTGAGAATAGTCTGAGAAATTTTAATAAATATAAAGCGAGATTACTATCTATATTACTTTTCTGTAAATTTCTCACAGATGCGAGAGAGTAATTTGGAAATTGAAATTATATTCAACGTCAAAAAAATTACGAGAAATTATTATTTTTTATATATGAGAAAAAATTATTTTTTTAAATTATATTATTATTATTATTATTATTATTTATTATATTATGTATATAACCTATATATAACAGTTAGTATATATAATAGTAATGTATGTATATAACCATTAATGGTTCGCTATCGTGTCATCAGCAAAGCGAGATTTACATTTTCCGCCAAAAATTCGCTCCCTTATAGTTTGTTTTCACGATACCATTGCATTTAACAAATTTAACGAGTTGTACCGATGAAAACATCGCGATTGTATTCGCAGTCGATTGTGCCAGTATTCTTGGTAAGGTTTAACCCCGACGATTGAACCGAAACTTTTTCGCTCACATTTTCGCTGCTACCACCTCCATATTTTGCGGGTTCAATATCGTACGTATGGTTAGCGGGTATATACATGCATATGCATGATACATGACGATGAATGGTTGCTCGAAGTAAAAAAAAAGCAGGTTAGCGGTGAGAATATTCCCTGTTTTAATTATCTCCATTTTAATAGTCGGCAGAGCCAACAGCTAATCTGATTCTTCGTGGGGGGAGAGATTTTTTTTTCCTCAAATCACGGATAATTTTGATCGGTGACGAGAGATAGCTACAGGACTCTCTGCACGAGATATAAAGCTATTCGTATATTGCTGCGGAACAAAACAGAACGCGAATATATCGCGATATATCTCGTTATTGTTCTATATACCTATCCTATATATCTCCAGCAGTGAAAAGTATATCCATTTTATAATACATAGAGAAATAGCCGAGTATTTTCGTTTTCGAGAAATAGAAAAACCGGGAGTTGCGCGCGATAGAATTTAATTATAGAATTTAATTTATCGGACACGTGTCGGAATTTCGCCGACGACAGGAAAAAAGATTATTCGATAATTTGCGTTCGCAAGCGAGCTACGAAATAATATAGAAAGGCGGAAAATTGATAGTAATATAATAATAATCGCGACGATATCGTTGTGGGCTTAATCGCGCGTAACGTCCTGAACGATATCCATTTTGACATTTTCTCGAGAAGGGGCACGAAAAGAGGAGAACGTTCTAAAAATTTTCCACCTATAAAGACACGTTCTGGCGTTGTCGTTTCAGCGTCCCGTTTCAGCGAACCCGAAACTCGAGCTACTTGCGGGATAAGGCGCGGTAAACGTTGTATCGGGACACGATACTATATATACATCCGCGAACAACCGTATTCCAAACGTCGCGTGTGTATACGCTGCATACATAATTCAGCAGCGCAGGTGACAAGTGAGGATGAGGAAACAGACGTTTCCTTTTCCGTCCTAAAATGAAGATAAGTTACAGTATGGAAAACACCTAGATGCCATACATATCTACGAGAATGCCTTATTGTAGAACGTCTCGCTTTCCTCTCTCGCGTTTGAAAACCTTATTCTCGCAACTAGAGAAACAAGGCTCGCAAATAAGGTTCTTATAGCAATTAATTCTCCGAGAACGGAGCCGCTCGATAACGGTATCTCGCGGAGGAAAGCATCTCGCCGCGATAGCTTTTAACGAGACCGGTACTTCTCGACTCCGATATTGGTCTCGCTAAACAGACATTGCGCCCGTAATATGCCACCGCTTCTCACAGAGCCTTCGACTTTATTTAACTTCGTCATTATTCCGAAATAGCCGTGCGCGCGTTTAAGCCCTTGTGCACTTCATATACTCGGCGAAATGACATTTCGCCAAAGTGCGCTTTAACGATTTCTCTCGCCTTCAACCGCGCCAGATGTCTCCCGCGAAGAAAGCGCGGGGAAGAAATATACGTGTTCGAGGAATCGGAGGCGCATATTACCGTGTGCTCGCCCCGCGACAACACGATATTACGGTCGTTTCGCGTCCTCCGCATCGTAAGCTCGTAAACCGGTCGAGTTAACGGACGCGTTTGAAAAGAGGGAGAGAGAGAGAGAAAGAGAAAGAGAAAGAGAGAAAAAAGAAAGCAGAAAAGAAGCTTTCATCGGTTCGTATTTGTTAAACTTGCAGCCGTTGTTGTACATGACGGCGGAAAGTTTACGCTACTATCGCCACTATATATCGGCGTGCGCGCGCGAAACAGGTCGGCCGGGAAGCGGAGCGGAAGTTGAGCTTTTCACCCCTGGCATGCCTGACAAAGAAGCTAAAATCTTCAACATCAATGTTTTACAATAACGGATTTTTATGGAAAGTGAGAGAAAAAGAGAGAGCGCGGAATAAAAGTCTGTACAGCAGACGGCACACAACTAATAGACGACTACAATTTTTTTTTATTCGATTAGCGCTGTCAAGTTTTCAATCGAAAGAATTTGCTACAAGTAACTTTCGTAGAAAATAAACTAAAAAAAAATATTGTTTCTCTAAAGAGAAAATTTATGGATATTTTACGGGGTCAATATTTTCGAAAGAGGTTCTCCATATTTCGATCACCCTTTCACACGAAATATGCAAATGTTCTCACGACCGTGAGTTTATTTGAATTACGACTATTGACAATCGCTTTACTTTGTACTACGCGTAGCGATTTAATTAACGCGGTTTTGTGTTTTGCGACGATATATAATAATTTGCGCCGCCTCCCGACCACCGATCCGAGCGAGATGATGAATTATTATCAGGTACAAATTTGTAATGCATCGTCGAGCAGATGCCGAGGGACCATAAGGAGCAACAGGCTACGCGCAATTAATTGGTGCAATTTACGACGTCTTAACTCTGTCGCGCTATACGCTGCTCTCGATCTCCGATCGCGAATGGGGGAGCCGATATAATCCGGGATTACCGAGCAATGATCACGACGTCGGTACCTTCCGTCAAGATACACCATCCCGTTATCGTATCACAACGGATTATATCAAATAATCATTCCTTAATTTCCTAGAAAGCCGATGAAACGTGAAATCAATTTCATTCTTCTTTCTCATTGCTTTAAAAAATAAAAGCTGAGACTTTCTACACCAAAAATCTCGACAATTACGTTTTCTCAATATATGAATCAATATATGAATCTTTATTTGCGTTAATTTATATTAAACAAGAAATAATAAATTATAAATATAAACTATTGGAGAGAATTTTTTTCTCTTATATTTACAATAATATAACGTTCAGAATTTTACGGCCAAGATCCAGCGAGTGATTTGCAAGCGTGAATCTATCGTCGGTTAGCGACTTGCAGAGTGTATATTTTTCCTCGGCATTGATTATGAATATTGATTATCATAAAACAATATTACGCAATGCGAAATGACGTGTACTGCGAAATAGCATTACGTGACAATTTCGCCTTGGGGGTCTAACAAACGCGATTTTTAAAATTATTATCGAGAAACATGAAACAGCAACTCCTGGCGCACTGTTCGTCGCAGAGCAAACACGAGCGTGCGTTAACGAGAAGACGAGCACAACCGCGACGAGGAACGAGTACACAGGATTTGTCTCGGGTCATCCCGCGGTCGGATGCTCAGGTTGTGCGAAATCCCCACGTAACGATAGTTTCCAGAGATCCACGGTACATTATTAAAGAAGCGAGTTTGAGGAATCTCGAGCGAGGGCGACTGCAAACGAACAAGACGCGCGGAATCGAACTGGCGAAAGAATAACAATTCGAAATAACATCAATTCGGAATAGCAAACCCAAGAGTCGGAGAATTCGCTGACCCGTCGTAAGAATTTTTCATGAATGGAAATTCGCGCGTATCGCGTCCCTATTTTTCGCGCCCGTTTTTTCCGTCAGCGTCAACAGCTGATGAATAAATATTTCAGGGCGGCGTTAACAATCGTAGATTTTAAAATCGACTAGACAAACCAGTCTTGCTAATTCGTTTCCCGCAATGTCCCGCACGTGTAGCGATGCAGCTGCTGGCGGAGTTTACCCGGGGCCACGCGGCACGCTGAAGTTTGTATTCCCAAGATTTACTCAGACCGGGCTTTGTATCTTGTACATATTGCAATTGCAGCGGCAGGTGCGATATTGCGTCATGCTATATGCACACAGTAATACGATGCGGTATACTAAGCACCATGGTTTGGCTTTAATTGTGCCGTGCGATCAAATGCGCGATACAATAGGGGTGCGATCGCTCGAATAAAAGTGTAATGCAACAAGCAAAGTGACAGAAAGAGAGAGAGAGAGAGAGAGAGAGAGAGAGAGAGAGAGAGAGAGAGAGAGAGAGAATTTGGACTGAATATTACGAATATTATTCATTTAATATGTATAATGTTTGTTCAACCAATAATTTATACGCATTACTCTAATGCATATATAATTTGAAACCTAAATGTAAGTGAGAAATTTTTGCAAGTCACTGGGACGCGTAATAGCTACATTTCTTATTCTCAGTTTTCCTTTTATGCTGTCCATGAAACTCGAAGACTATAATTATATATTAATATCTAGCGTCTCCGCCTCGACAGCAACAATTTGCATCCAGTACTTTAGATATAAAGTTTTTATATATTCCTATAAGAGACCAAAGTTATAAACTTGGTAATGAATATTACCTCCATTCGTAACACTATAAAGGACGGACGATCTTTTATTACGCCGGACGGTCCAATAATTTTCTAATGCTTCTTCTCTCCGCCGTATACTTTTCGCGCCCCCTTTAGGAAATTATTAACTAAAAAATAAAGTGCAAACAACTTTTCCAAACGTTGTTCTGATTTTTCTGACGAACATGAAAAATAAATCTGCCGAGCTGCAATATTTTTCATGACCGAGAGCCGTTACCCTCGAATTCGTGTCAATAATGCACGAGTATGGCAGATTGATCTGATCCTCATTAACTATGGAGCGTGAGATATAGCCGAACCTTGAAGAAAGCAACTAAAGTAGAATGTAAGTGGAACGTTCTAAAGATAGTCGCCGCGCATATACACAGAGAAGAGAGGCGAGGCGAGGCGAGGCGAGGCGAGGCGAGGCAACGCCTGTGTTAAAGTGGAACTAGCAAGACGGAGATCATCGTGGCGTTCGGTCTACCCGCACCGGGGAATAACTACTTACAAAGTGAAACAACGTATGTGTGCTGACGCTTCAAACTCCTGCAATAAATAACACAACCGTGCATCAATTCACTCAACTGTCTCGCCGCTCGGGAGATACAATGCGACGACTGGCTCCATTGTATCATTGACCAATGTTACGATATATATTTTCATCCAGATATATAGTCACAAATCTCTTTCCATCTGCTGAAAGCTTTATTCGCGACGAGAGTTATTTACCGAACGGTATATAAATTCGCTAATAGTATATATGTAACATCGATATACATGTATAAAATCTATTAAAGGAACATTCTTCACACAATCTGGAATCGAAATTTTTCTAATTTAATGAAGACATTTATTTTCATATCAAAAATTGAAAGAATTTTCGCGGATTTTATTTTGAAAGTCGCTACAAATATAATAACTTGATATCTTTTCTACAAAAAAAAAAAAAAATCCATTTTAAATTCGTCAAAAATATTTAAAAAATATTTTTCCTAGAGTTTCGACGAGTTATATAGGGATATTGAATATTTTATTGATTTCGTTGTTTGAGTCAGCCAGTCGACGACATTTCGATCATATAGAAGACGAGCTTAGAGAGCGCCGATTCCTTAATCTACACGACGGAATTTCCCGAAACATCCAAAAGAGCCGCGCGCCGTAAATCCGAGCGACGGGAAAGCGAATGAAAGGAGGGTCTGAGAAACTCGGAGAAACTCATTTCGTCGTGGTACACGACGGAAGAATCGACCGTCAGGAGCAGCTATTACGGTCATATAGCGCCCGGGACACACCGTCGCCTCATCTCCCGAAATTCTTCTCGACGGAGTCGTTGACCAGGTGGGGGTCGAGATAACTGGTCGTTGTCCGAAAAAAAGATTCTCGAAAAACAACACTCTCTCTTTCTCTCTCGGATCGACATCGGACGGGCAGGAAGGTAACTATGAAGACGAAAGGCATCCCGTTAGGGGATTGGAGGCGGTTACGACTATGGTATAGAGAGTTGCCGCTAATATCAAAAATACAATCCACCTAGAATCTCTCTCTTAATGATAACGCCTTCGCAAAAGACAGACATTTGTCCCTCTCACCTTTTTCTCTCCCCGATATTTTCGTTCGACTGAGATGAGCGAACCACGAATCTCCTGCGATTGATCATCGCCAGCCTCCTGCGTTTTCTTTCTCGAATAAATACTGAGCGTATCTGGGCAAGATGGTTCAGAGAATGCCCGATTTAGTCCTTGATTGAATTTCATTGGCCAATATAAATTTTTGCTTTGAGAACATTTTGAGCTACATCGTGATTCGACATTTTTATTAAATATGTATCTCGATAATTTTATCTCAAACTAAAATCTTGGAAAAAAAGAAATATTTATATGTATGTTGTACTGTGTATTTTGTTTTCTATAGATATATATTTTTCTATTTTTCCATTAACTAGAGCGTAATAAAACGCCTGTCTACCCACACGTCATTGAAAGAGCGAAAGAGCGAAAGAGCCAAGCGCGATGAGTGACGTTCAAACTAACGATGACGTCCGGATATGTATAGAAAGCTACGATGGTTCTCGCTCCCTAACGAGGGTTAACGCAGACTGCGATCGATATAATGGAGAGAGGAGAGCGTTATTGTTCCGAGTATACTCGTGAGCGCAGGACTCGCGGGATCCTATATAAAAGTCGTATCAGTCTCGATTTCGCGCGTCGCGTGGAAAACTTTTGCCGGGCTGTTTCCCCACAGTGTGTCGTAAAAACGATACACTTTTCCCGCATTAATATCCGTAACTTAAGGGGATCCTAGTCGGATCCTAAAGTTAGTTCTGTCGGTACGGCAAAACCAACTTTATTATTTTGGGATATCTTTTTATTGACTATACAGATCAATAAATCCTTTTCCACGATTAAAGTACTTATAAAAACGGACCGCGTTAGCTATAATTCCATATATAAATCATATAAAAATCAAAAATTACAGTTTTGTTATCGGCTTCTTTCATGTCAGCTCGTAACAATACTTATTTAATAAAAATAGTTCTGCAGTTTATCTGTGCATAAAATATAGTATACGCGATAGGGTTAACATGAAGAAATATTAGTAAACAATAAAAAGTGAGATTGCAAGTCTAATAAAAAAGTTATATATTAAAAACATTTTCACGCATATGTGTGCATACGTGCATATGTTGGATATGTGTGGTGCTAACCTATCGTGTGTATATGTGTATACGTGTATATGTTTGGATATGTGTGGTGCTAACCTATCGGAGTTCGACCATCCGACTAGGATCCCCTTAAGTCTCGCGAGAGGAACATCTCGGTGACGTTTCCGTAGGTACAAAATGTGCGGAAACGTACGGTCTCTGCGAATTTATTGGTCGGTCTCGATCGAAATGTATCTCCATCGGGAATCAAGCGATCTACCGAACCGTGTAATGCGATTTCTGTAGCGAACTTCCGAGTATGATATTGTGTACCGGTCTGATTCATTAATCGATCCCACTTTTTTATGTGTATATTTTGTAATTATTACAGTTCTTTGTGTATTTCATCTAATGCGCAAATTACACAATTGAAAAATTGCGAAAACTCTATTATGAGAATTTTATACGCCGATATATGTTTACAAATTCGGGAAAAAAATGAGTTAATAAGAGCTAAGCGCAGAAATTAGACGCAATAAATTTGCTTTTCAAATCTTGTTTATATAATTTAAAATGAAATCCAAACTTCTGCGCTTGACTCTAATTAACCCGTTTCCTTCCTAAATTTGTATTTATATATCAAAGCCTCTTTTCCTTTTATTATAGATATATGTATATATCGTCTTGAGAGAAATGTCTGAAAGTTTAGCACAGCGCAAAATGAGAGAATTCTCAATCCGAAATGCTAATAGCAATGAATAACATATCCCAACATATGATGCATGCGAGATAACATAAGCAGTACACATATCGTGATGCGTAACGCATACCAGCCAATTATCATGTGACATAGCGTTGTTTATTGAAACATTACGATGTCTATTAATTATCGTCCACGCAATTCCAGAAAATTTTATCGGTATCGTTCTCCCAACACGATTTATGCAGAATATCGAGAAACATTTCCCTTCCACAATGTTTACCAAATTGAAACGCTTTACATATGCAGCGTCCCATTAATGTATTTTCTATTTCGAGTAAATCCGTGATCCGATTTTAAGTGCCAGTGCTTTATGACCGAAAGTAATTTATATATAAATCTGGTTCCGCGCTTTCGAGGGAATACAGGCGGATTAAATTGAGTTGGATGAATATAAAATATTATTAAAAAAAAATTGCGTCGATCGAGCACAATGAAGAGTCGAGGACGATTTCGAAACATTTTTGAAAATGTTAACTCATGCGAACGCGGAATAAAGAAAGAAAAGAGAAAGAGAGAGAGAGAGAGAGAGACACGGCGAATCTCGTCATGAAATAACACGGCAAATTCAATTACGCAATCGGCAACAAAGGCACAAGAATCGAATACTTTTTGTATTCACGGTCGAACACACGGTTCTTTACAAAAATGCGCACTTTGTTTAAAGGCTAACTAACTATTTTCTTTATTGTCAAGCCAATTATTTGTGTTCCATGTATAATTTATAGGCTTTATCGGAAGGAATTTCCTCTTCTACGCGAATGAAGCGATTAATGAACCGAACATTAAAGTCGTTATACTACGCTAATGCGTTCGTGCAAAGCCTCAAACTTCTTCCTTCATCTAATAATGCCGCCTGCTTCTCTCAACCATGTTGTCAAAGTATCCAAGGACTTTAATTCGTGAATTTCTATTTCATTGCCCAGGATACTGATAAGTTTTTGTGTTTGTTTTTATATTGGAAAATCAAACTTCAATATTACCAAGTATAAGAGACGCGCAATCTTATGTCGCGCATTCGTGCAGAAATTCTCTCGAAAAGTTGTTTTAAGAATTTTGCACACCCATACACATACATACGTTATGGCCCCGCCACACTGCGTTATCGATCACAAAACATATAATTCTAGCTAGCGCAACGCAAACGTAATGCGCGCGACTATAATGGCGACTGCGCACGCTATTAGACGATATTGCGAATTATGCGCGGCATAAGCTGCGCCTGAAATCGGCCGTAAGGGAAATAAACGCGGTGCATTGACCTGTCAGAGCGATCCGCGTTGTTGTTTCGACGAGAGGAAGTATCATCGATGCCCGGCCGGCCGAGAGCAAGAGTAGAGTCGAGTGAGCTGACCCGAATTTCTCGCGTACCGCCGCGCGCTCGCGATCGAGAACACTAAAACGGCGAATGTGTCGTCGATGTTTTATATTTAAATGAATCCCCGATGCCAATACCAGGCGCCGATTGCTCTCTCTCGCATACGTTCTTCCGTATTCCCTCCCGGAAACGTACAAACGGGGGATGTTCTTCTCTGCGGTTGACATTAAAACACTCTTCCGTTTGTCCGATTTAATGCGAATTTTTAGCTGCTATAGCTAAATATCGCTGATAACGCCATTCGCAGCGCCGAATGTCTTTCTCGAAATCTCGAATCGATTCCTCCTCCGGGGAAAAAATGTTTAATAATCCCCGGGAAAATAAAAGTAACGCGATTGAAAAATTCTTTCGCTCTATACGCGTACATGTATTTAAGAAAAAAACCAGTTCGCGAGTTTATTTTTCGCAGTTATCGTCTCAATTGCAAAAAAAAAAAAAAAAAAAAAAAAACAGATCTTAATTCGCTCACTCCGATGCGGGCATTTGGAGAATCTGTTTTTCATCTTCCACGCTATGCTTGCAATTCACTTTGCTTGCATCACACATATATTTGCGTTCCGCACACACACAGATGCACGATCGATCCGATGATGCCGAGCGACCGCGCCTACTACGCCGGAATTAAAATCGGAGATTCGCGGTCGAGAGTTCTGCAAACCCGCCACGGACGAAAACACGTCGAATTCCGATTGCGGGAAATACCAGACCGGACAGAGGAATCGTGGAGAGGACGCCGCCGAGTAAGGGCAATTCAGCCAATTCGGGAGTCGCGGCTGCCATTCCTGGCGCCAAGTCAGCGCTCCTGCGGGGGGAAGGGAGAAAATTAAATAACTCTCTTCCTCGTCTTCGGCCGCGCGCAGATTTTCAGGGGCAAGAGTCGCACAGACGAATCACAAGGTGACCGGCGAGCCGTATTTACTCGGACGACGAAGGATCCTGGCGATATCTAACCGAATTTCATCGGTTCGTTTGCGCAACGTCAATATATTTGAAGGTCTTCAATCGCGAAATTCGTATAATAAGCCCCGTCATTTACGATCGCTTTAACTAAAAAAAAATACATACGCGATATTTTAAGAGATTATTTTAAGAGATTTCTGCATATTTATCTATTTTTCATAATATTTTATTAAATTTATATTTTATCGCTATATATATATATTATTTGATAATTAAATTATTGTGATGGTAGCGTAAATAATAATATGCATATATATATTATTGTTTACGCCACCATCGCAATAATTTAATTATCAAATAATATATATATTGATAAGATATAAAAATAATGAAAAATCCTCCATGCAAGAATAAATTAACCGATCGAAAATATAGTTTAATCGGATTTACAGTTACAATTATTATCAAAGATCGTTATAAACGTACTAATATGTTTCACAAAAGTGACAAATATTCTCGTATCCGGTTCAATCCACCGTGTGGAAAAAAAAGTGAAAGAGAATACTGTAGAATACAGATACAAAAAGCAAAGCCGCGCGAACAAAACTAATTACCGCTTTTCACATCGGGCTTTATTAAAGTCTTATCAGGCTCCTGCTACTCAGCTACTCCTCTCGTCGCCATCGACTTATTTTCTCTTTATTCTCTCCTCTCTTTTCCTTTTGCCTTCGTCGTAAATCCAAATTTAATATGATGCGAAATATGCCGCGAAACAAACTTATCCGACCCAGTAAAGTTATTCCGTTGCATTCGTACGAAGGTGGTTAACTTATTGCCGTGTTAGCAACATAAGTCTCTTTCCGCAAAGATCTCAAGGCTTACTTCAAAGGTTAATGAAACGAGATGTATGAGCATAACTGCTCTCAAAACCTCTAAATGAAGAGGATATCAGAAATACAATCATAACTCTCCTTCACACAAATGAAAGAGAGAGAGAGAGAAAGAGAGAGACATCTTTCTCTGGAAGAAAATTGAACTTTCACTATTATAATTAACGTTGCGAAATATAACAGAGTCAACTTAATTTCAAATAAGGAATTATATCAAGAAAAACACTGATGACATAGAATAAAGATGCCACGAAAACTCTAACTGGCTAGTATAAAACTTTTGCTGTAAAGTCAGATCTCTCTGATTCCACGGTCAACAAGGATAACAATCCAATTGAAATAGAACGCTCTGTGAAATCTGTATGAAGAAAGAAGCGTGTTTCTTGGCATAAAACATGGAGTGTTTTAGTCAAAGCAACTGGTGTAAATGAAAACCCGGTAATGCAGGGGGACGACATATGCCGGCAATTATAATCAAACGACGAGAGATTCGCATCGCGTGTCCAAAGTCGCGAGCGTGAGATGGCCGAAGAGCCCCATTCATCGGTCGGACACGTCTCACCGAGGCAAACCGTGATAAGGTTTTGCCGCTCGATCTAGTATTCGGAACCTGGAGAGAGGCCGGTTGCACTCTCTAAGCTCTCTATACCACGGCTTCTCTCTTCCCCAGGGATCACCGCTCTCTCAGACGGAGACATTCCTGCATACGTGCCTGTATTAAGCGCAGCCGTGCGCGCGCGCGAGGTATGTACATGCATACGTACGTGTGTGCAGCTGCTCTTCCCTCTGCGCGCATTTGCCCGGTTCTGGACATTCGCCAGGACCTCTATTGCATTCCGTCTAATGTCCGAACGTGCGACGGACCCTATGGTTATATCAGCACGGATCGGCCAAATTTACGGATATTCGCTTACGTGACGCGCACGCCACATCTTTGTTTCATCGTCCTGAATTAGATCGTTTTTTTCGCAGAATCAATCAATCCCTTTTTTCGGAATCTAAAGCTCCTCTCGTCTTCGTTCCAACGAGTCCGAATAATAATAATACAAGATACATACACGATCGCGTACGTGTTGCAATCTTAAAGGACCTGGTACTTACAGGGTGCATGGTCGGTGAACGTCAAGTAGTCGATAAGTCGTCCGAAACTCGACTCGAGAACTCTCGAATCTCTCGTGCCGTTCACGTACGCGTTAAGAATGTCGCGCGGTGATCCGAGAAAGAAAGAAAGAAAGAAGAAAAGGACAAGCGAAGTAAGCAAGTTCACGAGACGGGAAAGGACGTAACCCCCGAAAAGGGTTCAAATAGTGTGTATCGGTCACACAGGTACGTCGGAAAAGAAAGGAGAGGATGGACCGCGAGATACGTACGTGAGATATCGACAAACTCCTGAAGCAGGCCTTAGATTTATATATATATATATATGTCGCGAGAAAGCGGAAACGTGTACTTTTGCGCAGAGATTAAGTAACTGTCGGAGGGATGGAATATTCGAAGTATATTTGAATTGCAGATAACCTACTTTTGCAAACTCCACTTAACTTTGCCGGGGGACTCTCGTCGACGTTACTACGACGTAAACTCTAATCGAATGATCGAACATTCTTCGCGTTCCCTTTAAAAGTAAATTGCGTCGCGAAACGACTGTCTTCGTCCCGCGACGGATCTTTCTCCCTTTTTCTCTTTCCTTCTCTCGCTGGAGAGTACGGTTTAATTTTTGTTGCAGAATTTCGCCGTCTTTCGCTCTCGCTCTCTCCTCTCCCGATACTGTCGCGAAGAGAAATTTTCTTTTAAATAACGCCTTTTAAATTAATACCGCGAACGCGCCAAGCTCTCGGTATTTAATATTCGAGATGGCTGTCGCGCAATTACAGAATGCGCTATCATTATACGCGCGTTAACTTTTGCATAATTTCTCACGCCGAGAGCTCTCCGCTTGTATAAGTTAATTATGATGATTACGCGCGACGAATCACGAACATAGAAAGTAAACGAGAGATCTCTCGCTTGAAAATTTCATCGCGTCGCACACGATGATGACGTGTAATAAGCTGACATCTCAAAATTTTGCTGTGTTATCATTGGCTCGAGTATAAGTGTCCATATCGCGGACTCGTATCTTCGCTCGGCAATCAATTCGCGTTACTGACTCAACGTTAAATCTGAAAGGATATTATCGCGTCGCGTAGATTATGATTGATTTGATTTAAAAGACAGGGTCGGAAGTGACGGGGAAGACACATGACGATCGAAAGCGTTATAAGAGAGAGGAAAAGAAGAGGAATCGATAAATCTCTCTCTATTATTTACTTTAAAAAAAAAAGTAATACGATTTACTTTAATAAAGTCTTCCACGTTAATTTGATTTTCCGTAAATATTCGCGAATTAAAATGATGGGCACAACTGATAAGTTACATTTAACTTAATTTCGATACTTTAGTTGGATTGGACTCTATTTTTGCGCAACAATGACGAAGATGCTCTTCTCGGCTTTCAAGATAGAGGCAACGGCGGATTATAGAGCCAGATGTTTGCACAGGGGAGATTCGAGGAGGCACACTATACTAGGCTTAGCAAACTGTCATAAATTTTCAGGATACAGGGCTTAAAGTATTACCCAAGCACGCGCTATCCTCTCCGAACATTTTTGGTGCGGACGAATAGTCGATTCGATATCGTTCTCTACTCCCTATTGTACCGAAATGCAATATTGCGTCACCATAAACATCGGATATCGTCGCAAAAATTTATTAACATCAAATACTCTTTTTCGACACGTATATTAAAAAAAAGTTTTGCTCAACTTTGTCGATAAAGCGCTGAGACAATGACACAGATGTAAGCCGCGAAAAGAAATGGCGTGTATTTAAAAGAGAGAATAAGAAAAAGTTGAGAAACTTGCCATATAATTCGAAGAATGAAGAAACCGCCGATGTCGTTATCTTTTATGAAGAAATGAGATGAAAACGGTTCAATAATACGATCGCAATGCAAGAAATTAGCAAAGAAAAGGCCACTATTCTATATCTTAAGCCATGGCTATCCGACATAATAATGCGCCTCCAATCCAGAGATCCGCCGTCTTTCTGATCTCCTTGTAAGAGCCAAGTTCACTCGGTGCGGCAATATAAATCCGGAATCACTTCGGAATTGGACAGCCAAGACTTATTCGAGATTAGCAACCGTGAAAGATATGATTTTACGCGGTTACATCCGCCCGCTCGGCAAATTCAGAAGAAGGAGGTGGCAGTCGAGCGTAATATATGCACTTTCCAGCGGCGGATTATACGTCCTTCCACTGTTTATTTGCTTCGTGTACTACTTAGAGCCCCCAACGTCTACCGTGTCGCATTATTATTCATAGGATCTCCCTTTGCTCTCTCGTCATCTCTCTTGCGGCCGCGTCTATCGATCCTTCCCGCGGCCACAATTTTTCTCGTTTGCGAATAATACCTATTCGCGGCTCCTTTTTTTTACGACCTCGCGTAAATAACCAATCGCTTCGTGTTGCACTCCCTTCTCGTTATTCTTATACAGTGTATAGGGCAGGCGCGAGCCATAAGATACATAATCGCCAGGCGTAAAGCAGATACGGCAGCTGCTATCTGACTCGAGACGATAAACCGTATCATTTTTCTAACGACTATGGCAGGAAAACGCGCGAGTGGAAAGATCGAATAAGTACCGTCAATGCGAGAAAATAAATGAGACTAATTTCTAATGATTCGGTTAATGATTCGTTAATAGAAATAAAACTAATATAATCGAGAAATGTAAAACACGGATATATATTTCTATAAGGGTTGCGCGATATCCGAATGCCCCGGTTTGTGAGAGCTTTTCACGACGATTACAATCAACGTCAGTTAAACTTGCCGGTGTGCATCTTCGACGTATAGCTGAAACTCGAAACTATACCGCCGACGAGCGTGAGCCAGCACGCGGATAAACGACGGGTTAGCCGTGTTCGATTGACTACGAGCGCCTTGAATTTCTATTCGTCACTCTTAGGGAGATCCGGACAAGAAAGCTGACACAGATTGCGCGTGCCGGGATCAATACGCGGATTCAAAGCAAATAGGTTAAAGTGCTCGACATCCACACAATCGATACGTTGAACGTTTAATACAGTACTCGGAGTTAAGTCCCGCGGTATTTGCTTCGTTGTACAATACCGCAGTATATATGTATTATACACAATATATATATACATATATGTATATATATTTATATATACGTTTTATATATAACGCTAGCATGATAGCATATAAAGCGTAACGCAAGAGGTAAAGTAATGAGATAACACGAGCGATGTATCATGAAACGATAAATTCCGTTCGCGATAAACGAAATCTGTAACGAGTAACCGAACGCTTCTGTCCGACGCCAAATTTGACGATTCTGCTTTATAATCGATGCTCGTGCTATATATTTATAACGCTAAAGTTGAAAGATAAAATGTATCTTTTTGCCTCGCGCGGACTTACACTCGCTGTGTAATTCATAAACGATGTAAGTAATATATCCAATCGGACTATACTTGACTACAATGAGATTCCCGATGACATTACGTGCCAGTAATAGATCGCCGCCTTTTTCGATATGTAAAGCTGACAGTCTCTCCGATTATTTTTCCACCGTACAGCAAATTACGGCAAGAAAAGAGATGTAAAATATTCGAGCTACAAAGCACAGTAATAAATGATCGATCGTAGTAGTTTAATCAGGAAAGAAAAACATTTTAAGGAAAAAGTAGCATTACAGAAAGACGTCAATTATGTAAACAAGTTAAATAACACATTTCTGTTATCAAAATTATTCGCAAAAAAAATACTAATAATATAGTAATATTATAAAAAAGAGAAGATATATATTTTTAAAAGATAATTTAAAAGTGTGGCATTTAAAAAGCCGGGAGAATATTTTGCAGGTAGCGTATTCTTTTTCCTTAATTTTTTTAAGCCATCCTCTTTGAGATTTAAATTCGCATTAACGCACATAAGAATAGCATTTAAGTCGTCATCTTATACTTGCGTAAAGTAACGAACCGTATCTGCTCTCGTCTTGTAATTAAAATATTACCGTAATTACCAGATCTACAACGCGAGGAGAAACTATACTTTGAGCTACATAGAAGCGCGGAGATTGCGAACAGCCGGAGTGAGAACTTATCGAAAACTTTCCCGTCTATCTTACTTCCCTGGCATGAATCCCTACTTCTGAAAAAAAGCGACCGTGTCCGACCGAAAGTTTCCGAATTCCTCCCATTATTTTCATCTCGTTTCAATGCATTGTCAACATTCGATCGAGGAAAAGGAAAGGGGAAAGGATCAAAACGAAGTAGCGTGTAATAACTAATAACTTATTTCCACGTTGCTCGAACAAGAGAAAAAAAAAAGAAAAGAAAATTATCCCGAGATAGGTCAAATATCGATAGGGCACGCAGGAAATAGGGAGGAGGGAAGAGGGAGTACACGAGGGGGAAAAGGATGAGCGACAAGGCCGAGGAGAATTATTCTTCCTTGAAATGCAAATTCATTGAAATGAATTCCGACGCGATGTAAGACTGTCGCAATACTCCGAAGCGGATGGAAAAGAGAGAAGCATCACTGTCGCTTGTTCTCCACCACCATCTACGTGTCTCATTCCTTCATTTTTACCCTCAACCCTGGCATTGCGTTCTTCTTTGTCTCAACTTATCCACCGAGAAGAAATTTTTCGAGCTAATTTTCTCACGAATGATATTCCCCGAGCGAGTATTTACATTTTCGTCGGCCCGCCCGTCGACTTCACCCTCTTCCAACCCTTCAGAATTTCGTTCCCATCTTACTCTCGTGACTAGAGCGATAAACGGACGCAGTCAATTTCCCGCGATTAACTGTCGTTGCAGCACGCACTTCGCAGTTACTGAGCCAAATGCGAAATTAAAGTAGTCGGTCTGCTTGGAGAGAATTCTTCCTTCTCTTACTCGGTACTCCATTTAGAAATTATATGAACGAGTCGAGTCATAAAACCCTCCCTTTTTGCATATTTTTAATTACCGTTAGTGACGCGCGTTGCACTAGGGAACGAAAAAAAAAGAAAAACTCACGTTTCTCATTGTCCAAAGAGAAATATTTGCCGTCTGTTCTCTTAGAAATGAGATCGAAATGTATTTCGCGCAAGAAAAAAATTTCTTCTCCTTTGCCTCCACCCTACAGTGCGCCCTCGCGAATCGCGCGCGACTTTTTTACTCCGACATTTATCGTTACAGTCTTCCCCGCGATATTCGCGGTATATATGCGGGGATACAGAAGCGAAAAGTATCCCATGTGGGCATCCGATAGATAACAACCGTATATGCGCGCTCTCATCGCGGCCCAGTCGCGAGACGAGATCGATACGTCGAACGCGACACACGTCGATTCCAGAGGCGTTTCCTCCCTCCAACCCCTGCGCGACCCCTCAGTACCACGTTTGCGGCTCTGTTATCTGCGAGATACATACGGGATTATAACGCCGTTACACGGGCGTTACGAGACGCCAACGAAGAAGACGAATCCGAGCGCGGACGACGAGGCCGAGATTTAGACGGCGTGGTCGGCTTTATGCAAATCATATTTTACGGGATACGGGCACGCGCCATCTGTCCGACGGGAGAGAGAGAGAGAGAGAGAGAGAAAGAGCCGGGGCGGGTTAGCCCGTAAAGGGATGAGGGGAGAAAGGGTGCCAGAAATCCTTTATTTAATAGCGGTATCTCGCGCGGCCGTACTTCCAGCGGGAATGCTTCTCGTCAAAGCATCAGAGCGGCGTTAAAACAATTTATATCCTCCCCTACGGTGACGGGGGCTTTTCTCGTGGGTGCTGTTAGGGTGATACGGGGCTGGTTCTTAATTCACAGATTACATTCCCCCTACTTGCTACATGGCTGGACCGGCCTTTGCTGTCCCTTCGATTGGCCATCGTATTTCTCTTTATCTCTCGCTTTTCGTGACACGATGCCATTTGTATTTAATGTATTATTTTCGTGTTGCTGAATCGAAATTGACAAATAGTATCCGAGATTATAATACACACTTATGCGTCCTAATGGAACCAAGTGATGTATCAAAGAGTTTGACATAAAAAATCTGGCATCTTTTTTTTCACAGTTGTTTGTAAAAACTAGTCGTAAACAGGGTCTGGTTAATCGTAAGCCACGTTAATTATAGATATAATTAGCAGACACTCGAATCCGCCACTATAGAGAATCCGTTTAAGACTAAAGAGCTTTTACCGAAAAGAGAGGGAGAAGAGCCATTTAAGAACAAATTACTCTCTAATTAAGGCCGGGATGGGACAAAGGTGTCTGTTTACGAGCAATTTGCGACAGTTTGAAAAAAACTGCCTCTTGAAACGTCGACATCGGCGCGATTATTGCCCCGCGTTAATCGTCATCACGTCGTCGTCGGCGGTGCTTCTCGCTTCACATCAATGCGAATCATAAAGCGGTTTTGAGCGATTTATGCGCCGTGGCTTTATGCTTGAAAAATTAACTCGGCAGAAAATATATTCCGCCGTGTTAATAACGGCAATAGTGTCGCGAAACAAAGTAACCTTTGTGCACTCTGAATCCCCACGCGAAGCTTTAAAGCTCGCTCGCTCTCACGGCGATTATATATATACAATACCTATACACGTATATATGTATGTGAGTGTACGTTTTATGCAAAAATCGCGTGCGATATAATGCAATCAAGATGACGAAGAAGTCGCCGGTTGTGGCTTTGCATGTTTTTTCTCTCTCTCTCTCTCTCTCTCTTTCTCTTCTTTTTCATTACACATCACTTCGTTAATCCTCGCAATGCTGCGGCTTTTGTTATCCCGTCGTCTTTCTTCTCTCGAGTCTCTCTGCGAAACGGAAACGCGTCCGTACATATGTAAAAACGCATCGTGCGAAACCCCGCAGGAAACCGCATTACGAAGCTCGCCAGAGGTGGCGATTGCATAATTAAACGTTACTTGCGAGACGACGGCCAAATTCCCGAGACGATCAGCGAAATCCCGATACATGCGAATAGCCATTCCACTCTCTTAAGGATCGCTACGACGCGACGCTCGTCGTGCGAAGCGGATTGTAAATAGTCGAAAGAAGTCGGCGGGAAACGAAGAAGCGCGTGTAAGTATAACCGTCAGGTTATTGGCAGCGTATAAAGCTTATCCCGCTTTAGAGACGCGAAGAAAGGCTTGTATACGCGTGCTGGCTCTTTTGTGGATGCAACTGTAGCCTATAACGGCTCCTGTAAAATTAATGGAGCGTCTGCCGTGTTGCGGGCACGGGATAGACATCAACTATTCAAGAAGCGCGCGATAGACGTGCATTTAGTAAGAGTGGATACGGGGGCCGGAAAGGAGGGAGATGCTTAAGAGGCCGCTATATATTTTGTCGGAAGAGTATCGGGGCCAACGTCAGACTTTCCAAAGCGATATAGGCATCAGGTGCGGCGGTATCGGTTTATCGAAAATTTCTCAGGGCGAGCCTCCGCAGGCCGCAAAAAACGTTTCGCTCCGCCAGCCAGAGGCAAACCTGTCGTAATTCGGCGCGTTTACAGTGATAAAGTATCACGGTGCCCCCTCCCCTCCCCCGATACGCACTCCGCCAAATTACTGGCATTTTTTTCTCTCCCCGTGACGTTATATCGATATGCGAATGTGAACATGATTCGTGAGAGCGGGAAGCTCGCGAATCGAGCCAATACGTCTCTGACATATATGATGTAGCAAGAAATAAAGTGTGGGTTTTTTTCGATGATAATTATATTTGCTGCAAAAAATTTATTTTTGAAAAATTCCCCGAAATATTATATATTAAATAATTTTTTTAATAAACTAAAAAAAAATAAAATAAAACGCATTAACGGTTAAATAAATTTCAATTAAAAAAAAATATAGAAAGGATGAGCTTGAAATAAAAATATCTTTTCATTGGCGCATCCATTATGAAATCATCCGTTTTATTGGGAATATTCTATCAATCGCAGTTAAAGCTCGATATTGCAGTAATAAAAAAGGTAGGAAAGATAAAGCGCGAATATCGGGTGTAGGGAAGCCCGTAGATCGGACAAGTATACGTTCCATATATACAGCTCGGAAGCTGCTTCTGATGTATAAACATTTTAATAGTCAGTGGTTACATCCGCAGCACGTATTTACGACGAACGTAAGTACGATATCATTGCGCTCACGTAGCCCGCCTCTATCCCTCTTCCTGGACATCGAAACGAATATCGGAGTATCGGCGGCCATTCCGACACGTTTACCTACACCGATCTTTCGCCTTGCAAACACTTGCGCAAACTTGGCAAACGCGTCACTATCCAAACTATATACGTAATTATATGAAAATATATAACGCGTGTATCATTGTGCGTTATAATCTCGATGTAATGGCTCAATAATGTGGAATGTGTCTCTTCTTTCTATAGATTTCACAGACTGACAAAGTAACTCCACTTCCTCGAACATTTCCCTGGACCTGTGAGATGTCGAAAGTTAAAGCACGCGTGTAGAAACTATATTCTGTTAATCGTTACGCGTGTACAAATGTTACACGAGAGTGCACGAGACATCTCAACACTGTCGAGTAATTACTCTAAATGGTGTAGACGACGATATTCCGTACACGTAATGCGTCGCATTTCGAGGGAGAACGAGGTAGTCACATTTTGCCGGCGAAACGTTTATTAAATTAATGAAAGGACGTATGACACAAATAATGTTTGCAATAGGGGGAAGGTGCTTTAAAGCGATGTAATATATGGAATAATGTTTCACGAGTCGAACAGAAGGGAAAGCTCAAAGCAGAGGTTTACTTGTAATTGCACGAATCGTGCAGCATTGAACATAATGCAGGAATATCAAATTCATTTTATTAATTGTCGATATCGCAAACCTAATATTGCAATGAATATATTGTTATCGAGAGAGCAGCTGATATTGAGATTCGTATATAATAAATTTTGCATTATTAAATTTTATACGTACATTAAAACTGACTTTCGTTAATGTTACGCGTGATATTTTAATTTTTGCGAGGATCAAGTTGAAAAAAGCATCCGCGATAGAAGAATATATTATTTTTATATTCTATAAAAACACAAATTTAATTATTTTGAAATACAATCCGTATTTGCCGCGTATATATGTGTCAATTCGCGTAACATTACACGATTCTGATATATACTTTCATGCAGAAAATCGCATGCGAAAATAATTTCTCTATTTATTCGTAATAATGGAGACGCGCGTGATGATTGACGTAAAATAAATTTTTCTATATCCGTAGCAGAGACCGAAGATCGAATTCACCGAAATAACACAGGCTTCATTCAATCTTTGGTGCAAAAAAATGTCGACTACCAAAGCTCCATTCGTTTTCTGAGAGAGAGAGAGAGCTTTCGTTCTCCTCCCTGCCCCTTTCCCCTTAAGCCATCCCTTCGCAAGCTTCGTCAATCCGAGACTTGTCGAAAGGCCAATTTTATGTTGGTTCGACGCGCAGCTCCAATACTTCTCTATCCGATAATCCTCTGGTAATTGGATAAAAACCGCAAAATAACGCAAAGGGCTGAAAGTTCGTGTCGCGATATCGATATCTCACAGTTCAGTGGGTCTAATCCGAGCCAATTAAATATGTTTTCGCACGTGAATGTGCGAATAAACAAAAGCAATAATATACAATCACATTTCCTCGCAGAATCTGTCACTTTCAACGCGTAAAAAAAAAAAAAAAAAACTCGCGCGTCTCTCAAAGAGAATAAAAGATCCAGCCCGATAGTTTTTCTTTACGAGGTTCTGCGTTATTGGAAAGCCTGTTCACGACTGCGTCTGAATGACTTTTTCATCTCGGTATATATACCGTTATACGCGTACATTTAAACGCGTCAAAGCTCATACTTCTATATGCTTCGATATTCTAGTCTGCTTTTAGAGGACAGTTGGATAAAATGCGTTAAAAAAGGAAAAAGAGATATATCGCTGTAATGAAAGTATCCTATCGTTCGGTCCATCCATCTTCCCTGAAAGTAAAGGTTAAAGTCCTCATAAAGAGCGTTTCCGGTTTACGGCTGCTTCAAAGACATTTTACGACATTAGATCGCAGCTCTGAAAGCGATCGTTTTGTCAAAATACGTCGGTGTTAATTTTTACAAGTTCCTCGTATATCTATAAAAAAAAAAAAAAAAAATCTGCACCTTCGCGAAACGAGGGAAGACAGTGGAATAAAACGGAATAAGTAAGACAAGACAATAAATGTCAAATGTTCGCGCGATTGCAATGCGAACAAAGGACGACACTTTCAATTTCCAAGAGAGATCTAAAATCCGGAATTAAACTACAGAATTCTTCAATTGAAGGGAACTTCAATTATCGGCGCCAAGACAAGGTACGTTGAGTAACGACTGGTAAGTCGCTCGATACAAAAGTCCGCGAGCGAAAAGCGTTACGTTGTCCTTATCCGCCAGAACGTCGAGAAAGTTCACGCTACTCGCAAACTCTATTTTGTTCTCTCTGTATTAATAAACCTACGAAGAGAGCTGCATCGCGGTGCCGCCTCGTATTGTCCTACCTCGCACAAAGAACTCGCTACACTTTCAACTTTGGCCCTTAGTAACTATACCGTTCGCGAAAGTTAATTCGGTCACGAAGTCGATAAAATGCAATCTGGCGAGAGTAACAAGGATTGAACCCCTGCGGGAGATAATAACGGCGCGATAATCTATAGTTAATTGCGTTTTACGCAAAGCGCGAATAAGTCTCGCGATATATCACGCGACTCAAAAAAATTTTTTTTCAAACATGTTAGTAGAAGCTTTTATATTTATCTATCAAAAGTTACGAGGTAAATACACGTGACAAATTGTGTGTGAGTGTGCGTATGACGTATCATCGAGGAAAAAAAAACCTTAGCTCCTCTCCGGTGATCTTTCTATTCGTAAGATCTCCTCGCAGTGAAAGCAAAGTAAAACAAATGACCGCAACTTTCTGCGAAGGAAAAGGAATTTTCCCCTTCGGGGATATGTGTCAGCGAAAAACTTCCGGATGAACTTTGTTTGACTTGTATCCGAACGAACGAATCGACGTATCGAATCATATCGCTTAAGTTAAATAAGATTTCCCGAATGAGCTTTCGCGAGTGTAAACACACAATATTATAAGGGGAGATTAAGATGCCAACTTTGTCTCTGAGGAATTTTTTCACAATCCGATGACATTATCACATTCCGAAGCAAACAATCACGGATGCAATCCTTCGTTTGAGTATCTCGAACGAATCGCGAAAGAGACCACGATATAGCATAGACAGTAATTCAATTTAGAAGTCGATCGAAATCTCTGAAACACGCTCCCGAAAAGATTCTCGCGAGATACGTCTCATAAACGCTTTTCGTCTTCGTGCTCCGGTCGCAAATAGTAAATTTTCAACAAGTAGGTCAGAGCCGAGAAACGTGCACACCCTAAATCTAATAAAATTGTAAATACCAGGTCAAATACTTATACTAAGTTGTACCGTACGTGTTTCTCGTATACCCATACGTATCTCGATCTTGGCGTGTATCTGGCATTTATTTTCGGTCGTCTAGTCTTACAAGCCGAGGCTTGTATATCGTGAATCAACTCTATTAACAATTTGCATATACAAAGCAGCGGCGGCCGCATCAGATAGGACTGTGAAAGGCAAACTTCCCATTTTATAACGATTGCTGCTCCTTTCCCGTAATGTAATTAACGCGTATTGTCTAGACCAATATATCGCCAAAATACTTACGGTAAGATGTTGCGCCGTCTGATAAAGAGAGACGATTGTCTCGAATTTTTTCTCAAAGAAATCTGAATTAAAATGTGACTACGCATATAATACGCAGAAATAGAATAAAATTAAAATCACTCGGAATCAAACAGTTTACTGCCCTTATGCTCGCCATAAACATCCGCGATCTATTACCTTTGTAAGTCATCTCGCTATTAACTTCGCTTCGAAAACAGAGGATTTGAAATATAACACATCGATTAACACACAAACAGCACATATCTTCTTTTTAAAAAATCATTCTATTAACAAAATTAAAAATCTCTTGCAATGGACATTGTATTACGTAAAAAAATTTATAAATTTAATTAATTAAATTAAATTCATAATTTAATAACCACAAGAGAATGAATTACATTGTTTTAAATGAAAATATAACAAAATAGCAGATATTTATCTATATGTATTTTTTATATGTTCACCATTTTATAGCTGTCGTGTTCGCGTCTAAAGAATCAATACAGAGTCGTTTTACGAAAATATAAATAAAAAAAAACGGCTGATCCGATCTCAAATGTATCATACATCTTCCTTCATTATCTAAAATTTGATTAACAAGAATAGCGCTGGGTCACCTCGTTTGCTGCAATCAGACCGATCTGGCAATTACTCGAAGGAGTATCGTCACTTTTCGACAAGCAAAATTAACGGAGAAAGAGAGAGATACAAATGGCAGGTCGGGTGCATCGCAAGGAGTGGCAAACGGAAAGAAACTAAACGCAGAGATGAATTTAGGTGGAGAGATACGAAAGATAAAAAAACTCGCTTTCCTCTCTCGTTGTAGAGAGATCCGCGATGTCGTCTCGCGAGAACTCTCGAGACTCGCTACGGCGCCAGATAAGGTAAGGGGGAAGCACGAATTTCTACGTGCTCGACATACGAGCGCGGATCGACCTCGCGTAACGGAACCGGATTTCAGATTCCCAGGATCCCATTGAACAACACGCTACGACGACTATATCAACCCTGGGTCGTATGCAAATCGGTGATCGCGCACGTGTAACATGCACGTAACCGCACACGCAATTCCGAGGGATCCCTTTCGCTCGCCGCGAGTACTTTTCTCGCGGGTGTAAGAGTTAAGAAACGTTCGCATCTCATTCTTTTACGCGTCAGTCTCTTCAAGGAGGGGAGATAAAGATGACGGCGTCGAGGATGCGTCTCTCTCGTTCAGATGTTTTCGAATCCCGGTTAAATCGATCGTAAGCGATTCGATCGCGAGACGCTCGCTTCGAATGAACACGGCGTAAACATTGCCTGATTTAATCCGTATTTAATCGAGTGATGTATAGCGGCGTGGCAGAGAGAAAATAAAGAGATGGGATTTATGAATAATAAATAATAAATCCGCAAAGTAAAAGGTTTCGGATATACATTGTATATGAGATTATATATATATATATATATATATATATATATATATATTTATAAATTTGTATGAAAATTTAGTTAAGAAGATTAAAGATTTTCCGTATATTTGAATTATTTAAAATATATATTAGCGTTTCTCTAATAATAACTGTATGTATTTAGAACGCGCAAAATTTCAAAAATCAAATATGAGAACAAGTATCGAGAGAGAGAGAGAGAGAGAGATAAAAGTCACAAGATTTGCAAGAGAACGTTAACAGTAGTGGAGATGTCTCTAATTGTATCAAGTGTACATCATGATTGGCCATGCTCGTTTATCAACGTTTTACGAACATCGATAAAGAACGAGGTAGGCGACATACCTCGTTAACAGTCGCGCTTTGACCGGTTCAGCTAATTAAGTTTTGAACAAGTTTCGTCTTGCTCGGACCTTAATTTCGCCAAGAAGTTCACCAAACACCGAAAGCAGAGGAGACTCGTAGCAAACGATCCTTTTGGAGATCACTGTGGTCAGCGAAACCAGTATTGGCGAATGAACGGTGCAAATGTCATCGAGAGAATTCGCTAACTTCGTGTACTTAACAGGGACTCGATACCGCAGATGCGGTCCTTGCTGAATGAAAATTAGAGCACGAAATATATATATATATATATATATATATATATATATATTTCGATCGATTAATTACTTGCATTTTGCCGCAATGACATTTTAGAAAATATTGACTTAGGCTGATTGCCGCGGGGCTTGACCTAAATTGTATAATATAAATATATCATAATATTGTAAAATAAAATTTACGCAATATTTCTCTTCGCTGGGATCAGCAAAAAAATTGTTGAAATAATATTTAATTTATTAAATAATATTTAATTCATTTAATTCCAAAAAATTCATTTATATAAAAAATAATTAAATCTGCAAAACAAAACATACGATAAAGTATTATAACTATATTAGCGGATTTTAATTACAGTTAATTCCCTCAGGACTTGTGAAACGCGTATACGCTGAAACATTACGCGCACAATACATACGGAAAATATATATCGGATATTTTAATAGAGTGCATTCCTCTTATGCAATCTGATAAGTTTATTTCTTTCATCCTGTACGAGCACGAATGTACCGCGACCGACTTTACGTCGAGATATTCGCTAAATAACGGGCATGCATAAAGAATAAAGAAGAAAGAAAGAAACAAAAGGGTCGAATTAGACGAACAAAAAAAAGGGAGCGTCTGTATGGTAGCGCAAAAATACATTTGATTTTCATCTAACCAAGGCGGAAACAAGCTTGCCGGCTAGCGAATATCAGACCTTGAGAAAAATAGAGAACAACGAGAGAGAGAGAGAGAGAGAGAGAGAGAGAGAGAGAGAGAGAGAGAGAGAGAAAGAGACGAGCCGAGGGAACACGAACACACGCGGGAAACAAGAGTGCATAGGGTGGTGGGTACTCGGAGCGAGAAACAGGCGAGCTCTAGGAAACGCGAATGCAGCAGTTACGGATTAAGCACAACTAAACATCCCTTAAACAACTCGGTCATAAATTCGCCGGGAAGATTAAGACGCCCCGTGCCGCCCCTGGCTACCCTTTCTCCCTCCCTCCCTCTTTTCGACGTATGCCCTCGAGACTCCGAGATGTTTGCAGGAATACCAGAGGAAGGAGCTTGCGGCTCTCACAGCTTTCATGCTCCACCATTTCTATATTCTCTCTCTATCTCTATCTCTTCCTCTTTACTCTTGCCTTCCCAGCATGTGCATATTCTTCTTTCACCCCACTCACTCGCTGTTACCCTCTCATTCGCCTCCACTAAACCCCTAGCTAAGTCGCCCAACTCAAGCTTTAACTACGTCTGATTATTGCGGCTAGAAGAGATAAATCCACTTAATTTCATTCCCTCAGGCCTAGTAATATCCCTTGCGACTGGCGTCCGCCGCTGTCGAGAATTCAGGAAATAGTCGCGTTTAGGAAATAGCGGGACGTCCTGATTCGCCCACGGCCCTAAAGTTTCAACCAAGTCGCGCGCACGTTTCATGCGTACGTTGATAACGGTCGATGTGCGGGAAAACACTATGAATACCGCCACGTCGTCGAAACAGAGCGGAAATCCTCGCGTATATTAACGACGTTTGCGTTTAGCGAACATAAGTTGGCGCGACACAAGATCGATATCGATGGTGATCGATAACTCGAGCCGAACGCGATTTCGTAATCTTTGCGTAAACTATTTAGGTTCACATATTATGTGTATATTACGTGTTTGTATACGTATATACAATACATATCTTTCAACTTATTGCTAGGGTAGAACGAATCGCGGACTCGAGCGGAATCGACGCTCAATTAATTCTCCTTGTCCCGCATCTCCTCTTCCTTTTTCCTTCTTCCTCGTTACGGTATAAATAGAATTTCCCGTGAATTCAATAAAGGAGATCGCGACCACCGATAACCGATAGCGAGGGGAAGGAGTTGCGCGGCTCTCTTCCTCTCCCTATCTCTTTTTCTGTCTTCCGCCCCGTACGGCATGTATCGATTTTCCTTCAAAGCGTATTAGAGGTATTCCGAATATACTTTCCGTGTCGATGAGTAGCTATCCGAGGTGATGGGCCGTTAAAAGCTGTTCTCGGTCAAGTGTGGTAAAGTGCTTGCACGGATCGATGGAAACGAACTCGCGCGACGTTAAATGAATGCCGCCAGTGTCTCGGTGGAAAATCTTCAAGGAGAAATTCTCCTCTCAAAAATTCATCATCCTCTTCCGACCGTACGTACGCTGTTTCCAAAGCAAACACAGCGAGTTAAACGTTACTTTAGACATAATATTGACACTGAAGCATCTACGCGGAACGTTGCTGCATTTACTCTTTAAAACAAAGAGATATTTCCTCCCCCTCCCCCCTTCTCTCTTTCACCCCCTTCACCTCATCCTGCTTATTTTTCGAAATACAGCTTTGTAAATCGTTTTAATAGCGACGTACGTTTACGCGCACGCGCACGATGAAAAATCAAGTTACAAACAAAGATGAGAGTCTTTCTTTCCATTAAACCGAAATACAGTTTGCTCTCCTCCACGGATACATCCGCAAGTATTCGTTCTTCGCATTCCGTCTATCCCAAGCCAATGTTATTGCTTATCGGGACAACGGATCGTAAATTGAAAAATAATTCCAACTAATTTTTTTCTCTCAATAACAATACCTATCCAGGTCGCTTGGAATTGCGTTACATCCCGACGATACCGAACAGAAAGGATGAGAGGGAAACAATAATCACAAGAATCGATCGTACAAAAGGATCGAAAAAGACACCGGATGCCGTATAATTTTACCAATAGTTATCAAAACAATTGTTTTCTATAATGAATTAGACTAAATTAATATTCCAGTCGATTTTAATTTACCAATAAAATACTGCCAAAAAAATTCAAAAGTTATAACGAAGGGAGAAGGGGGGAGGGGGAATATTAAATTGCGCATTAATGTCTTTTAATCTTTTTCAATAGCTTTCGTGGAAAATTTTTTATCCGGCTTAGCGTGTTCCAAGCTCTTCGGCGAAATATTTTCCATGATCTTCTTACCAAGTCTCAGTGGATCAAAGAATAACTTTGCGAATAAAAGGGGGACTGACGGGGGGAGGGAGGGAGGGAGGGAGGGGAAGAGGAAAGAAGGGGAAAGAATGACCCTCGTTCGCTTCGGAAACATATGTCTTCCAAGTTACGAGGTGACTCGGGCAAACTACGGACCATTTCAACGTTAGCCTCGTAGATGCCCCTTGAACTTACGTGCTCGTTTCGCCGGTTCGCCTGAATCGGCGTCTGAACTACGTTAATGGCTCCGAACCGGAATTTTGCCGTAACTGCACGCGTTTCGGTTTACACGGCGTAGAACGTTGTTAACATCGCGTTTTGAATAGGCACGAAGTGTAACGAGCTCCTCGTGTATATGCATTGATTAATCGATGCGGCAACAACTCGATTTATTAGAGCGTTAACGAAGCTTAAATCGTGACCTGAGTTTCGATGCTTTAAAACTTTAAACAACCGCAGATCCATATCATTATCCATTTTTTATATTGTTTGTACTTATTTGCTTATTATTTTCTCCTACGTAGATTTCATGGATTATTAAAATAGAAGAAAGAAGAAAAAGAAAACAAAAATGCGTGTGTGCTGTGTTGTGTAGAAAAGAAAGAGTAAAGAGTTACTGATAATATTATGCGAATAAATTAATATACATATATATGTATAAATAAATATTTAACAAATATATAATATTGTGTATAATATCATATATACATATATATGATTTAAATAATTAATCAATATCTGTAAAGCTTCTTTCAATGAATTGAAACGTTTTTCTTCTTTACGAACTGAGAAACGTCAAGTTATAAGCTCTTATACGATGCTATTAAAATTTGTCTACGATATCCACGGCAGTAACTGTATACTTTGCCCAGTTTTAAGGGAAAACTTCGGTCTTAATCTTCGCGCGCGTATATCACCAGCCCGAAAGACACTTAAAAGTAAGTTTCATAAACTCATCGCCAAGTATATCAGCGTATCGCCCGTCGACTATGATACACCATGGCGGATATCCAATGCAAAAGTTGATACTTTCATATCCTACGTGCGGGGATTTTTTTTGCGACTCAAGCATGCGAGCTTATTCTCATTATCAGTTCCTATTCCGCCCTAGTAACGTGATAGGAAAACGACAATACGTGTTATCGGTGCCTATTCGAACCTATTCCAACACGCTTCTCTATTTCCTTCGTCGATACGCATCCCGATACACCAGAGCGATTCAATGCGAGCGCATCCCATTAACGTGAGAAGGACAGATTCGGGCACGTAATAGAGAATCGTGTCATCGTAAGATAAAGAGTACACGTTATATTATTTTCCTCTCGTCCCCTTGTGTGTGTGTGTAGTCAGGAAAAACTCGTCGTTTATTTCGGAACAGAAACTGTCGACATCTTTCGCGAATATTTTTGCACATAGTTTTGTAAATAAATTCAGAAACAGCGAGAAGATTTGCACATTTCTCTAAAATATTAATTTATCGTCCCTATTTTGAGCCATTTTTTCTGCATGTCCAGAAATTGCTATTCCAATGCCTCTATATTTGCTGCCCGTTTTCAAATATTCACGTCTTTTTATATATAGTTTTTTTTCCCCCCATAAATTCTAATTCTGCAATAATTTTAGCTGGCATAAATTTTCACGTTTCTCAATTGAGAATTCATCTCATTACGCAACAATTGCATTATTGCAGAACGAGTATGAATTATACGAAAAAAATGAGTTCTCTAAAAAATTAATTTTCTTCTTCCGAAATAATAGTGTGACGTACCTTGTAATTGGATTAAAAATATCGTGTGAAAACAATTTCTGTGGAGCAATGAATAATAAGCCATTTTGAAAGCCTCTTCTGATCGCTAAAAAGTTTCTCCCGTTATACGTATAACATATGCTTTCTCTGCAATAACGGATTCAATTACTTTCTACCTAGTTATCCCATCATCCCCTTCCGCACGACCAATCTTTTTTACGCGGAAACAGGAGGAAAGTAGCAGCTTACCGACGTTGAAATAACGCCGACGATACGAATTCTTCCTGGAAAAGTGGCGTATATACGGTAACCATCGATGGACAGAAAGGCACGCGACACCTATGTAGTTAAGTAAGTACGGTAAAAGGCGGCTCTTCTCTTCGAAGACCGACATCCAAGTATTACGTCGATATTTCTTCGCTCGACGTTTATAATAACCGACCCTCTCTCTCTCTCTCTCTCTCTCTCGGACGTATAAAACAATACTGAAGGCACCAGTTTATATACATCACAGGCAACACTTTTATGCTCGAACGCGCTGTCGCGACGTCAACGTCGCCGAGAGCCCGGTACTAGCCGAGAGTGATCTGTGTATAGGTGCGAGAGACGAAGTTTAACGACAAACGAGGTTCATTATACCCGAGAAAACAAGGCCCGCAATGTATACACGGTCGAAGAAAAATATAGCGGCATCGATCGCACGCAACGACGATATATCTTGGCACCTAGACATCTCGCGGCTTTGCCAACGAACGTAGATAGGTATAGGTACGTACTTTAAAGTAAACGCGTCATACAAACTACTATAGGGGCGGTTCTAGTTCTATAGTTTCCAATTTCGCCCCGATAGGATGGAAACTAAAGTGTATACTCACTAACACGCGACAGATACAAAGACGCACACGTTAGAAGTGATTAATTAATTTAATCAACGCCAAAGAGCGCCGCGAAGCGCCCGATCAAAGAGAATTATGCAAAATTTGACTAAGGTAGCGTTGTCGCACGCATAATCCGCTTCAATGCGAGCATTCTCTCGTGTAACATGCTAGAAAATAAAATTACGAGTAACATTATATCGAATAATGTCACGTTGTACTCAAAATACAAATGGTGCAATTCCGTTTTTCCGATACTTTACCGGATATTTTACATCCAGTGTGTATTCTCGCGACGAAAAAAAAAAAATAAAAAAACTAACGCACGACGTCAATCATGTTTCACCCTTTTCATTGTCGACGCCTTGAAATTGATATGGGAACGTCGAGGGGATATCCAGGGTCATAGATCCGACGGGATACGGGCGACACGGATATAGATATCGGTTGTATCTATACATCTTTATCTCGGCCGCGATTGCATTGTTAGCATGGAGCGTATTGTTTGAACGTCATATCGGCGCGAGGCCTCGGGCAACCAATCAGCGTTTGCGGTAGCCGTGCCTTATCAAAGATTTCCGCCACCTAGCCGCAGGGCTTAAATCAACCTACCACCCTCCGACGAGCTCCTTTCTACGGTTTGCGAAACTCTGTCGCGAGCAGCAACACGAATTGGTACTCGCAATAAGAGATCAAGAACCCTAATTGCCAGAGTTCTCTCGGCGGGTGAGAGAACTTGTAATGAGTGCGCGTGCGCGCGATCGTTGCCCGCAATCTTCGAATGAACATGGCATCGATCGATTAGTTCGACGAGGCTATGGTGGGGTTAAAAATTAGGGTTAGCGTATAATTATGATCGCGAGCGCGTTCGAAGATCCCTCGTGTACCCGAACATTCGCGACAATTTATAACAATTTAATTATCCGCACGCGATACACGCGCGCGTTACATTAATTAATATTCATCGATAATGGAATACTAGACAACACGTTCGTCGCGATATAACCATATGGCGCTCATCAAGCAATAATAAGCAACGGTAATTACCCGTTAATTGGATGACGCCGCGTTTTAATAACCATTTCGCAATATGGAAATGCGCGACAGCCCGGCGACAGGTCATCAATGTGAGAAAATCCTAAGGGCATTCATAAATAATTTGCGTAAACGGCAACCGCGAGCACGTAAAAATTGAAAAGAGAAAAAAGGGGGGACGTACGTACGTATGAAGAGAAAACGTACAAAAGGGAATAAAATCTGACTCGTATACAATTTTCTGCTATACGACACCGTATACGCTCGTCGCATACATACATCAGTCTCGGTGTCGTCGGCTGCATTTACGCCCGCTTTACGATCTCGAGAGTTACTCGGCCGAGCGACTTTAACGTATATAAATCTCTCGCCACGTCGTCTTTAATGTCATATCCGGCGGTCGCCTCGTCAACGAAACGTTCGGTAAATTGGTGACGTAATTACGGCTCTTCGCTCGCCCACGGGCTTACCTGTCTCGCGTGGAATTGCTCGTAAACGGCCGATCGCACCCCTGTATCAATCGGCGTGAATACGCATACATATACGTTCGCGTCATGGACCTGCTGTTACCCAGCTGTGTCCGTTCGTCTAACTATACACTCCGATTTACGCGCATCCGATGTTCGCATAGAGAGAAAGGGGACGTAGTGAAGAGACATGAAGAGACGCGGGTCTCGTTAATTTTTCGCCCGGTGTCGCATCATTGTTTGCCCGGGGAAAAGGGTGCTTATTGCCCACAGCTCGAAAACTATCGCCGGTGCATGTTGTTTGTATGTACATACACGCAAGTTTGTAAAGAGGGCGAGAGGACACGAACCTCGCTGCTGCCTGCTGCACATCCCCATTTTAATGATTTCGATCTAACAAGCGCGCTTGAAAAGCCGTGCTTGAGTCTCGAGAGAGAGAGAGAGAGAGAGGAATCGACTCGATCTCGAATTCGTTAAAAGATCAAAAAGCTAGTAGTGGATCTCGCAACTCTACACGATTCGATCAAGTCTGTATATTAATTGTCGAGACTTTGGATATATCTTTTTAAACTTAAATCAATTTTTTTTATCGCAGTATAGCATGTGTGCAAACTATTATTTCTATTCAAATATAAATAAAAGAAGCGGAGAAATATGAGATATTAATCGAAATTAAGTCAACGTTTTATATGCCTACGGTAATGAACGGTGATCCTTTTTGCAGATAAACAAAAAATTACTTTCTCTCTCGTGTCACGCATTTCTTATTTATAAATATCTTTCTTTTGCGACATTTCCAAGAAGATCATTCTTTTATAGATGGTATCACGCGACTTTCGATTGGTATCGAAATGGGAAGCGAGTAATGAAACTTTCCTTGCCGTTGTAGAGAGTAGGTCACCCAGGTATTGAAACGGCCGGGCTGATGCTCTCTATATATTTTCGCTCTCTCGCTCCGTGCGAGCGAGAGAGTCGCGGATCAGCGGACAATCATACTTGAATAGACGTCGCGCGCGCACACGAGAGAGACCCCGATGTGCGTATCCGCGCGGACACGCGTTGATTCGAAATCATTGTGCCATGCCGTACCGACAATCGAACCCCGACGAGCCTCGAATTTCGTATGCTATCACACGAATTTCACCTTCGAACGTACCGATGATTCGCGCGGAAGGATCACAAACGCAGAGAGAAGATCGCTCCGTTCTTTCTCGCGAAAAACAAAAAAAATATCGTTCCACGACTTGGATTAGATGATGGTGAAAAAAAAAAGAAAAAAAAACAGAACGACAATCAACGGGGAATCGCGTCGCGTTTCGAGCCTTTCGCGCGCACAGATATCCGTAAATTTAACTTTCAAATTTCACGCACCTATTTCAGGACGAATTCTTGTATCGAAACCCGCGAACGAAGAAATGAAAATCTTTCGTGATACGACTCGCGAGACAGTGTCTGTGCGAATAAGGGATTCCTTAAAAGTGCGCACGCGATGAAGCCTGAAGCACGATTGCATCAAGAATGTACGTTAAATAATCGCCTTCGCGATACAGAATACAGGGATATACATTTTTCCGTGTATAACAGTCCTACTTTCGTGATACCCATAGATATACACAGGAAGAAAATTGGATTAAATAAAATTATCGCCGATCAATTTCGTTAAAAATAACTCCAAATCATATATCACCGCCGGCCGCATGTATCAATCAGCGTATATTTTCGATTCTATCTTGAACATATTGCGCTTCGGAAAAATAGAGACGCTCTCTCGACTATTTATATATAAAATTCCTATGATTCGTTTACAAACATATATTTCCTATATTGTTTTTTCGCGATATTTATTGAATATTCTTAAAACCTGTAGTGCACGGTATTCAAAAAAATACCGCAGATATATTTCATTTAGACACTACTACGCTCGTTGTATAAACAACGCGCAACATGAATCCATCAAACGCGCTATCACCATAATTCAACCGTGTATTTCGACCATATCTCTGAGTTATTTCACGTTTTATATGGCTCGTAATAAAAAAAGGACAAAAGAGCGTAAAAATCAAAAGCAAACGGATAAATTATAACCATTATATAAAATCGATCATTTTATATCAAAAATTATGTGTCAATATCTTCGTATTGTTACGGTATAATGGGCAGGGTTTGGTAAATAATAAATCCGCGTTTGATGTGCTCGTATAAATAATACTATTATTGCGTGCTGTTATTTTTTTAAATAGGATTGTAATATTTTTTAAGAAAGATTCTGAAAATATCGGTAAGCAATTTTTTTAAATAAATTTCTCATCAAAGGAGAAGCAAGAATGAAAAATAATGAAAGCAATACTATATATAAAAGATTTTCAGTTTAATTTCATCTTTTGACCGTTTAATTGTAGAAAACCGGCGAATATTTTCGAAAATATAATTTTTACTATGTAATTTCGATCTTTTCATCGTAAAATTATT
Source organism: Prenolepis imparis (assembly GCF_030444845.1). Lineage (NCBI taxonomy): Eukaryota > Metazoa > Arthropoda > Insecta > Hymenoptera > Formicidae > Prenolepis > Prenolepis imparis. The sequence continues at coordinate 2,223,665 of NW_028141162.1, forward strand.
TCCCTGATTATTAAACAATTCGAATCTATCGAAGAAAAGTGGTGCACAATTATTTAAATTCAAAGGACTATAAAAATTCAAATAATGTACTAAATCCATATCTAGTTTTCGCGTTACGGTTGAATTATGGTCAAGATAATTAAATCAGGTGACGATGAAAAATACTCTTTGACTTAAAGAGCCTGCAATTGTCAAAAACAAAATTTCCAATTTATTTTCGTAAATGATATATTTATCGAAGAAGCATGAAATTTATATATTCTATTTCCATTTGATTTATTCCATAGTTTAAATGTAAAAAATGATTACCATATAGTTACACAGTATTTTTCAAAAGTTTACAGACTTTTTACGGCAAATTCTCACACTATCGACATAATCATGATTTCAACTTGAAAGGACTCACCATTATTAATCGCAGCCAAAGCGACGGCACCGAGCAGCCATGCGACGACGCTGACGGCGGACATCTTCGTTTCCCTCGTCGCGATTTTCTCCTCACATAATACGCGCCTTGCGTGCGTTAGAACGAGCTCTGAAACCAAGAAGAGGAACGCATTACGTTAAACCGCGCGTACACAATGTGTCACAAGATATTACAAGTTCGGTCGCGCATTTATCTCACAAAGACGACGCTTTCGTAAACACCTGGGTAAGTGCTGCACTGCCGTTGCTAGAATACCGGCGAGGAAAGCCGAGAAAACGATCGCGTTAACGTCGCTATTTGTTATTGCGTAATCTCGCATGTTGTAAGCATCCCTTTAACCCCCACAACGGATATTCGTTCGATTATGCGCGTGTTTAAAAAAAATATATATATTTTTATACCTGGAAACATACAAATATGTAGCCTTCGATTTTTATTTTCTTTAGTATACCTTTATACAGTGATTTGAAATAAAGGTATTTATTTTTTTAAGCATGCATGCTTTATTATACGTGTTTCTCTCTCGAGGAGAAAATTTATTTCTTTTACGCGCAACTCGAAGATTATGCAATATTCTTTTCTTGTAGAGGCATCTACGAAAGATACATATCTCGAGAAATAATATTCTATTTAACTTACAAACAACAGAGGGGAAGACAAAGTCTCTGCGAATATAAAATATTTTTTCTCTCCGACTATCTACAATAACACAGGGGAAAAAAAACAAGATAAACGTGTCGTACAATTCTTGCAACAGACATGAATATTCATTTGCTGGTTATTATAGTAATATTGGTTGTTATAACTAGACATACATATATGTATATACATATAGAAATGTTTTCGTCGCAAGAAAAATAAGTTCACTTTAGAAGAAAAATAATCATTGGAAACGAGCGGATCTGTAGCTAACGATTCGAGAATTTTCTCTGCATCTACGCGAGACATAGCAAGCTGAAAAGCTAAACGTGAGAAGAATTTGCGCTGATGGTACCACTTATTCATAACGAGGACAATTTCATCGCTCTGACACGATCGATGTCACGAGATGCGTTCGCAGAAACTAAAAATCAAACCCATAACGAATCGCTCCTGTAATCCGGTGCGGTAAAATCGCTGATAAAAGATATATTGATATGAAAAGATGTGCAGAATTTTTCAGATTTTTCAAACTTTCGTTGATATATATTGAAATTCTTGACCAATATAATATCTCTAGTAAAAGTTTGACTTGAATATTTTCTCATAATTTCCGAATACATATTAAATTCTAAGAAGAGTTATGGAACGCTTTAGATTTTTATTTAGATTATTAATTATTTAGCTCGAAAACTCTCTTTATCGGTGTAGTTTTGGTTAAAGGAAAATGTATACCTGACTAAAAAGAAATGTTTACATTGAATATCGAAATAAAATATATTCCTACGTCTATATATGTGTGGAAAAATCTACTCCACAAATGGCACAGGAATCCTTATACGAGGGAAAGCGTGAGAAGCCTGGAAACAGGCTGTATGGTCGCACGCGGTCTGTTGAAAATTTTATTCGAGAATTTCCCGGAACATGCGGATGATTTCCTCGAGCGTTCTCTGCTCCGCGAAATGGTTCCGGGAAGCTGCTCATTCGTCACGTCGAGATAGCGTCGTTCTTGGACGGATCCGCGAAAGACGCGACCTTCTCTTCTCCCTTTACGTCGGTATAACCGTTAGCGGAATGGGTCGCCGTGCCTCTCATCCTAGAGTCATCTTCAACTCTGTGACGCGATCCATTTATACAAATCAAACGGGGGCGTATTTACGTCAAAACATAATCACTTCTGTTTATTTTCGCTAAATGTTTCATCTCGTGAAACGCTACAAATTGGCAAATTAATCATGACTTATATAATGAAATTAAATTAAATTCCTTTGCTGTTTAATCAGTTTGTGATAGATTGACATTAACAAAAAAATGAGCTGATATGTCTTTTTGTGACTTCTCCACTATCGACGTAAGATTTTAAAAATTGTACAGATTAAATTAATTTGCTAAATTATACACGTGTAATTTTTAGCGCAGATAAAATCTCGAACAATACAGCAGAGGATTATAATTCTATCTGTATCTCTTTTGTCTATCGCTTGAGGGAACACGCGATACTAGAATGCCAAATAAATGGTTCTTCTTTTTCTTTTTTTTAGCTCACTCCTACCCCCTATCTCCCCTCCCCTCTTTCTCTCTCTCTCTCTTTCTCTCTTTGTGTCCAGCAAGAGTAGGAGAGCAAAATAGCTATCGCTCTATCCGCATCGACTGCTCTCGCAGCTTCCACACAAACCAGGCAACCCTTCAGACGCACGTTTCCCGCTGGCTCTCCGCTCCTTTCATCTCGGTTCGCTTTTACTTTATGCACCGGTTGTGCACCGCGCGCGCGAACTTTATACCGTCGTACACCGTGTGCTTCGAAAACCCGAAAATTCTGCTTTGCTACGGTATCGTGAGACGCCCACAAGCCATACGTTTTCGGGCACAATTTCAGCGCGCCTTCGCGCGGCGCGCACATAAGTAATATGAATAATACAAAATGAATTTTTCGCGGCAGCTTCCCGGGTTCGTAATAAAATTACAATATCGCGTTCGCATATTTTATCGTACTTTATAATCCTATACGACGAGCTCTCATACATATTCTTCCGCAGCGCGCGCGCGCGCGCGAATATGTGTGTGTGTACGTGTGAGAATATGTATATACATATATGAACTTAATATCGAAAAATCTCGCCGAGAAGAGTTGTGTCGCATGTACGCGCGTAAAATGCATTAATCAATATACGTATTTTATAAAGTTATTATTGAGAGAACTGGTCTTTTTCCTCTTTCTCTCTCTCTTTCTCTCTATAATGTATTCTCGTATTATAAAATCTTCACTCTGCGAGACTTTTGTGTAATAATATAAAAATAGAATGAACGCAACACACACACACGGAGGCGCGTTGCTTTTCTCAGTAAATAACAAAGAAACCTGCAACGTGTGTCTTGATGATCTTGATTAGACTATGACAGAAAATATCAGCCAGAGAGGAAAGGCAACTGTTGCTTCGTTTATGCGCGAGGGAAAAACACGTGCGCGCAACGCTTATAAAATATGAAATCGTATCCAGAACATTTTTCAAGATAAAAGACCAAACGCACTTTCTTGCGAGTGCCTGTACCACTAAAGCAGATTAAACTGGAATGTCGTGTAGCTTTCGTTTATGCGCAGTCAGACGATAAGATCTTTTTATTTGTATTATCTGCAGCGTCCACGCTGATGCAGAAACGAAAAAATGCGCGAAGCACGCTGAGTTAAAGAGATAAGGGTAATTTTGAAGAAAATTTTCCAAGCAGATAAGAAAATTTATAAGAAAACTTGAAAAAGAGACCATTAATTACAACGTGGCAAAATGTGTGTATTTTCAAGAGCATTGCAAGATTGTGAGATTTTAGAGAGCGAAAAAGAGATTAAAATGTGTTGATGCGTACATAGACAAAAGCGCTTTTGCAAAATATATTTCTTCCATATCGGTAACGCGTGATATTTCAACATTTCCTAATTAGCAAACAGTTATAATTAATGTAAAAAAGAGCGAATTATTCGAACCGCCGAGTAGAATGGCGATGTGAATCGAGCGAAAATAAATGTTTGACATATACTACTTTTCATGCGCGCGTAATTAATTTCTATATTAATTTTAAATTCCGCTTCCGTCCCTCGCCCTATCGTCCCCCCGACCGGACTCATTTATATCGAGGTACATTTAATCTCTCGTGGATGTAGCGATCACCGTCCGACGATGACGTCGAAACAACAGGGATTACGCGTATCAGAGACGCAACTTTGCCAACTTTCGCGAGCCCCTCATCTCCATAATTTAAAAACGAAAAGTTAAATTAACCCTTCGCGATCCCACTCCCTTTCCTCTCGTATGCCTAAAACCCGGGCGCGCAATCTAACGCAACAATAAATAACGCTCGCAATTAGCAGCCTCGCGCGCGGAAGCGTAATTTTTCGTAGCGAGACGCACTGCCGCTCTTTTATCTCGTCGGGCCGATCTCCACCAACCTCGTGCGACACACACGCTTTCGTGAGATGTCACGCGGTGGCTCTTTAAAACGTTTATTTACACAGCGCAAACACATTTTTCACTCTCCGCGGAGGAGGGCGCGAACTCGCGAGCAACATTATTGATCTCATCACGTAACCGGCATCCACGATCGTTAATGTCATTATCGGTACGAGCAATAACGACGACGGCTAGATCGCTATCGCGCTTGGATGTCGCACGAGATGTCGATCGATCAGCAAGGTAAGGACTGGCCGCGGGTGAAATGATGGCGCGATCTCACGACAAACCGGCGACAGGCACAGCCGGTAATATACTCAATGTAAACGCGCGTAAGTGCTATTAATAAGAAAGGGGGAATGCATGATTGAATAACACACCGCGCGCGCACGAGAATGCAGTCTACGCGAATAAAGCGTATTTTGCACGGGTTATCTTGATGTAACATGTTGATGGACACAACTGGAGTGTGTAAAGATCATACAGGGGGTAAAAAACACGCGCGATTGTAACGGGGAGATTTGCCGACACGATGGACTGCTTGACTGCCTCGCGTACATCGCGAAAGTATATGAAACGCTCGTTTCATATACGCATATATAAAGGTCGCTTCCCCGGGTAACACGACGGAGGGTGAAATTTTGGCGCAAACGCATATATAACACCGAAACACAATGGCCCCGGTATTTATTCGCGCTAGACACACACCTATAGACGCACTTCCGGAAACGCGACTCATTACATTCACCTCCACGTAAATGGGATACACTAGCCCAAGGTACTTTGTTGTTCGCTATCTTACGAGCGTCTGCGGATGCTTATAAAATGGGGATAATTAATGCAAGACGCTTAGAGATAACGGGTACACCAATCCGCGGTTATCTCGCCTTAGCCTTTGTCTCGCAGATAATCTTGCATCCGCCGCATCTTTACAGGCACCAAAAACGCATTAAGATAATGCTACGTGATATGAAGATCCACGCGCGCGACTTGGCGACTTCAGACAATTTCTGTAACTGTGCGAAAATGCAATTTCCCAAAAGCGCACTTTGCCCACTATAAATATAAATTCATATACCGGTATACAATATTCCAGAATCGTTAGCCACAAAAATCCCAGCTCTTTTTTTTCAAAGTAATTAAAATATATGTACCCGGTACTCGTTTTTTTTTTTTTTTTCATATTTTGATGCATTCTATACGCAATAAAATTTGCCACAGAGAGAAATGCCTAACATTCGCACGCTCATTGTTCCGTTCCGCAGCATTGTATTCTGTTTTCATTTAATTCGCGAATTACATTTTTACAATTTACAATCTTTCGCGGAAAATAATTTTACATTTTTCATAAAAGATGTTATGTTGATAATAGTGTTACAAAACGCAAACATTATACATCACGAAACAGCGCTCCATTTCTCACGGCGAATAAATCGAAATTACTTACTTGAAATTAATGGAATTATGATTGCGCGTTCGATCGATGTAATTAGCTGGTACCAATATTTGATGAGTCTAAGGTACATATTCGCGCGAGCTAGCAACTAAATATCGCGCTGGAGCTTTTGACGCTGCAATGCGGCGAAAAACAGAGGCAAATCCACGAGAGCTTCGACAAGATCGAATATTATGTAATAGCATTAGTTAGATTACAATGCATTATAGCTTAATTAATTGGAGATAGTAATTAAATGATGTATATAATATGAGATAACGAATATTTAGTTACGTTATAGCAATGTATATTGCGCACAAATATTACACGATTCGGACATTTTGAAATTCATGTAAATCAGTTTGAAGAAAATTCGGTATAATTTCGACAAGATGATAATGTATATCAGTTTATATTCCTTTTGTGAAAAGAAAGATACGTCATATATGCTGATAATATTATTTAACATGAAATGATAGAGAAGCAAGAGTTTTTACGCGAAATTTTATGCAAGAGTTTTATCATTTCGCTTACCTATCGCTAATTGTCGAGAATCGTTTTCACTTTGAGATCATCGTCGAAAAAGCGCGTCCGCAGAATATAACGTGCCAGTCTCGCGTGCCTTTCTTGTTCGTCCCTCGAAACCGTCCGCGACCACTTGTATCTCTTCGTGCGGATCCGTCACTCGCGGCGATCGGAGCACTCGACAGAGCACGCGAAGACACTGTCGTTAATAACCAACCGTCGCAATCACTAAGCCGCAAACCAGCCGCGGCGCGACCGGAGAAGAAGCTCGTCCATGAGAGGCGACGAGAGCGGGCTCGAGGAGCTCGCGACGCGTCGCACGAAACTTGTGTCGCACGATATTACGAGCACGATATACGATGAGCGCCACCGAGAAAATCACGTTCCCCTATATCACCCTCCTATTCGCCCGCTCTCTCTCTCTCTCTTTCCTTCTCTTCCCGAGTCGCGGCTAATTAATCCCGAATACGAGGCGCGATAATGAGAATCCCGCGGGCGAGTTTTAATTAAAACTCCGGGCCACCTATAGCCCCCCTATAGTCGCTCGCATGGCGTACTTGACCTTCTCCACGCGGGAGATTTAATTGAATCCTCGTCGGTGGCGAGCCGCGACGATTATGCGTATATGCGTGGATTAAGCGGGCTCGCATGTTCGTCGTTGCCGCGGTACATGCCGCACGTAGGTAGGATACACGCCACGTTGATCCATGCTCGCGTTTATATCGCGGTGGATCGCGGTGGTATATCAGCTGATCCACCGAAACCCGTATGTCGACCGATCCAGCCACCGCGAGAGCCTCTATCACGGGCGAGCTCGGTGTTACGGTCTGTTCGCGTCTGGCCGCTACTGTCCTCCGCTACTGCCCGACTCGTTACGGTCTGTCACTACTTGTCGCCCGCGCGACTGTCTTTCACTGTACCGCCTGTCCGCGTTACGATCCTGTTTACCACTGTTGTCTCCGGTACCGCACTGTCATCGCTTTACGACAGCGAATGCTCGTCGATATCTCTATCTCTCTCTCTCTCTCTCTCTCTCTCTCTCTCTCGTATTCTCGGGGCACACTTGACTCGCGACTAATCAGTCGAATCGTCACTCTCGTGTCACTCTCGACGTTCACCCTCGACAGCCGCCAGTGTTCCGGCGGCTGACACTCGCGCGAACTTCGGGACCACTCGCGTTCAATTACCCGCTTATCGTCGACGAGTGGTCGTAATCATCGCGGCCGCGATTCCCTCATAATCGCGACCAGTCCCGCCGTTCACTGGAAGGATTCGCCCGGCGAGGGTGTCCAGAGGTGCGCGCGCGCGCGCGCATGTGAATATATCTGTTGTGTATATACGCGTGTGTATATATGTGTATATGTGTGTGAATGTGTATGTACGCGCGCCCGTTAGGATCCAGGTCCGACCGTGGCGCGATGCGATGGAGAACTGACGTCCTGACGGGCTGCAGCGCCCCGACGACGGGCGTAGGGCGAACCATCCGCCGTGAAGCGAGCGGCGGGAGAGAGATCCGCCAGCCCATTCCCTCGTTCCAGCCACCCCGGTAACCCCCTTTGCCGGGCCACCCACGGTGCTCCGCTTTTGCCCGTGCCACCTTGTCGTCGAGAGGGCAGCGTCGTACGCGCCACCGCGCGAAATTGCACGAAATTTTCGAAAGTGCAGCCTCGCTTCCCCTCGTGCGGATCGAAATCGAATTTTTCGAGATCTGGCTTTTACGGAGAGACAAGAAATCATTCGGAGATTCGGGAAATACGTCAGCGGGAAAAAAGTGTTTTCTAGCGACCAAATATTTGGATTCCGACTGATGTTAATCACACATCGATATATGGACTCTAGAATATTTTTATTACTTTATTACCGAAATAATAAATCGTTCGATTGTGTGACTGAATTATAAACTGAATATATATACTTTGTTTTAAATGTGCAAAATCGACGTAAAATTCATTTGCATTCAACTTATTTGATTATAAAGATATTTTCCTCTCTTTCATATAAAACATTTGAAAATAGTATAATGAATAGAAACTGAGGCAAAGTACATACACAGTTGGAAAATTTGTGTTTTCTTGTTAAAAACGGTCCCCGTTAAAATTTTTGTGTTAAATATTTAACACATTCATGTGTTAATTTAACATATTGCTGTTATGTTAATTGGACTCAAATGTTAAATTATTAAAACAACTAAAAAAAAGTGTAAAAATAACAAAATGTATATCTATTTTTTATTTTACACAATAAATATGTTCGGTATTATTAGTGACAAGATTTATCTGTTAAAATTTACAGAAAAAAATGTTAATTTTACTTTATAATATAAGTGGGGGTGATAAAATGTAAAATTAACAATTTTTTAAGTTAATTTTTACATTAAAACTATGTTAATTTTACACAAAATTTATTTTAAGTTTATTTGAAGTTTGCATTTATTTTATGTTAAAATATTAACACAATATTCGTGTCACCATTTAACATATCCGTATTATGTTAAATTAACACAAAAATTTCTGTGGACCGTTTGGGACAGGTGATATTTGTTAAATTTAACACAAATTTTTCAACTGTGTATATATATGTGAAAATACTCTTGAAATATAAGCAAAGTATATTATATATATATATATATATATGTTCAACGCTTTCCTTTCGTATATAAAAAAAAATTCCTAAAAATTGTTAAAAAGTTTTGTGTTAATTGCACATGTGTTATATGCGTTATAATTTTAATATTAACATTAATTTTTAATTTAATATTAATTTTCTAGTAGTATATAATTTATATTTACACACACACACAAGTTACTTTTATAAATTATTTTCATACAAGTTATTACACTTGTACATGACGTACTGGACGCTTAAAAGTGACGAATAGGTAACCTGAAAGCACGAGAAGAGGAGGTTCGTGTAATTTCTTAATCAATATGGCCTAAATCATTTTTATGACAGAATCAGGCTCGTGTTCCGAGCTGCGTGTTCTCAGACTTGCAAGACTTGCATGCATTTGCGAACGTCACGTGATTCCGCAAAGGCCACGTAATAGACGGTCTTACATCATACTGAATTGGATACGGTATAAATCTAAAATTGTGACTTATACAATTCGCGCGAGAATCGCTCTGTTTTTCGATTTTATTGTGAATTTCTCGGCGCTTTGCTTTCTTCGCACGCGCTTAGGGAAAGGGAAAAAAGAACATATCGGAAAAAACCGTATTGTTCCTCGTATTGTTAACGATGGGAAATTGTTCGAATTCGTTACCGTACAAGACCATTTGAGTTTGCCGGTCGCTTTACAGTCTTACACTCTAAGCTGTATTATTAATTAAAGGAATTAACTTTGGTGCGGCATATACTGCGCGACCCTCGCTTGCGGAAAGGAAGGTGGAACGCCTATATCATAGTCTAATTTCCAATTAAGGCGTTATTAATACTGGCGCCAGTGGACGTTATATCTCCTGGATTATATTACGATTTACATTTTACACGCGAGAAACCGCGTTATCACGTCTGACTTTCTTATTTTAATTATATTAGATAATCTCGATATAAGAGACGGAAATTATTGAGAATGAGAATGTGCGACCGTAAATATTTGAATCTAAACTAAGAAAGATTTGGCTGTGTGCTTCAATATCTAAAAGATAGATAATTTCAGAATCATAAGAAGAGAAGAGTCAAATTTTATCTGTGATCCATATTAGAATAAAACTCACTTTTCGGTTAATTTCAAGTAATGATTTGGGAGTTATCAAGTTACAGAAACAGTTTCAAAATGTTCTGTAATTATCAGAAAATGGACAATATTCTTATATATGTTCTCTTGATATTTCGACAATTTTAACCATTCTGATTATTGAACTCCTCGATAACTATATATTGAACCAAATTCATATTAAATTCAATATATATTATATATAACATGACCTAGATATATCGGCTCAGATATTTCTCCAAATATTATACACCTAGTGTTTGCAATACGCAATTGCATACGTAAAGCGTATATAATTGCATGGAAAAGTAATTACGTAGTACGAGGAAACAATCCTTAATTAAAATTCGCACGTTTTTTTTCCCGCAAATAAAATTATTAGTTGAAATAATGATATGTATATTCTTCTCGTTTACATTTACACACGCAGTGTAATTATTTCTGTGACTCCTGAACGCTCTCTAGTGATTATCAAATATCGTTTCAAAAAGATTAAGGAAGAAATGACTGTCAAGAGATAAATCAGAATATATCTGCCAAAGAGGAAATACGTCTATATCGTCAAAACTAAGATCCGTTACTGCACATCTCCGTATATCATTCTCACCGACTTATCTCAAGATGAGATGAGACGCACGGACACGGACGCCGGAACCTTTGGGATGGTTGAAAGGTGCGAGGGATAGAGGTAGGTGGGTCGTTTCACACAGCAGCGCCTCGCTTAATTACCAGTTACTAGTAACTGGAGTTAGGAGCGTTTAGCTCACAGTTCACGCCATTCAACAAAAGCTTATAACGTTACGAACTATTCCCATTGCTACCCTAGATTCAACAACGAGGCTTCACCCGGAGCCCGGATTCGTATTACTTCGGAATCATATCAAATACGGAAACGAGTCCGCGAGTTTGTAGTTCCCGAACTGCAGTTGGCTCGGTTTACAATATAATTAATCTCGTGACTGGCCGATATGAGAGTTGGCCGGTTAAATATAATATCCCAGTATCTGTAGCTTATTATTCCGCGTAAGTCGTGACGAAAGCTCATATTTTACGGTAACATTGCGCGACAGCCTCGAATAATATTCTAGTCCAATCTAATCGTGATTTTCACATTTACAAAACTTTGTGCAAAAATCACGGGACGCGCGAATTCAATTGTCGAGGCGAAAAAAAAAAAGTTTTTAGCAACCGTCATTTGTTTTCCCCAATACAATACAATCGGTTAATGGTTAATACAATTTATCGCATACCGGTGCAACTTTATTCGCTAGTGCGGTCATTTTCGGATTGTAACGCGCATTTCTGAGCCATAAATCTAATATTTCTTGAATCGCCGAAAACGGAAAATTCATAGACAATAAATTGGCGTTTCGACAGCGTGATTCAACGATACGAAAAATAAACGCCCGGGTGGAAATCGCAGCTACGTTTTCAAAAATATCTTTCGTCCGATAGTGTTCGCGAGATCAATTTACCAAACACCGTGAAACTTTGCAGCTTTGACATTTGCCCGACGAATGAAACTAATCAAACATTCTATTCAATACACTGCAGCGCAGTCACACTATCCATAACCATTTTGTTCGAGTCAAACCGTCTCGATTAAACATGAGATTGACTGCATACACGATGAGGACCCCTCGAGAAAGAAAGATATGTAAATTTATTCAATTTCTCAAAATGATATGCACACATACACACACGACGCTCTAACGTTTACATGATTATACATCGCTGTAAAAAAGCAAATTTCAAAAGCTTTTAATAATGTTTGTAAAACTACTTTGTACTGCTCACGATATTCTTATTGTTATTAGCTTTACAAAATTATACGTGTATCAAAAATACTTTCTTCCTACATGCTAAAAATTCTTGCGAGAAATTTCGTGTATAAATAAATAAAATTTTGTATATAAATCAATAAAAAAGACGATTCTTCTCTCTATCTAGATATAATTTAAAATTAATGGCTCCAAGATCGAGAGAATAGGAATCTAAAAAAAATTTGTTTAAATAAAAGAACATCACAAGAGCGTATATTCTGTGCAGCGTTAGAATGGAAAAAGTGACACGTGTAAGCAAGGATGGCAATTTGGGCAGCGGACATCCCTTGTCGCCTTTGGCGAAGCTTCCGGACTGGCCATTCTGTGCTGAACACAGCGTTCTCGGTCGGCTGTATCCACACGCGTGCTAGTTACATTGGGCTTTGCGCCGCCGATGCGTGCATGTAGTTCGAAGGGAATGACGATACTACGTACACTAGAGCGGTTAGACCTGGTTGGCATCCGTTAGCCGTAGCCCATACACACGCAGATTGGATCGGACATTGCACGCCGTCAGCTCAGCTTCTGAACAGGGAAACTGCGTCCGCCGCAGACCTATACCTATCCAATAGGATACGGACTAACGCGACCGCGCGCGGTACATTTAGGTTATCGAATCGTAATGTACGATATGAGAAAGGCAATCCGGCCACTGTCGTCCTGACGAGATTCTCTGCGGAATTAGTGTCAATTTCAGCAGATACGTAGGGTAATATGTTCGGCTTATATATGCCACGAGATGGTTTCGGGAGCTCGTATCAACGCCGATAAAGACGGCGGATGTGTTTAACGTCGGTGTCATCCGCCCGCCGAATAATACGCGTGGTAATAATCAGAAGATTGCGATCGACCGACAATTTCACTTACGAGGAACCTGTTCGGAATTCGATATCGAAACGAGAAATCCATTGGACGGATTTAGCACGTTTCTACTAGACGCGTGGGCGATTCGTCCGCGAAATCGGTTTCTTCGCACCGTCGTAAACCCGTTAATGACTCCGCGTAATTTAATTGCGGCACGTCATGAGATCGGGATGAGGCGCATGCCAGCCCCGGATACTCGGAACGATCCGGCCTTTCGCTCGCTAATCTACTGCATGTTGTATCCGCGCACTTGTGCCACGAACGGGCGACAGGGACGGACGAAGCAGGGAGCTATAGCTCTCTCGCGGTGCCAAGAAGTGCAGATTTTGCTATTTCCGTGAAATTGCCCCGACGCCGCGCCGCGCCGGCCCGTAACCGGATGTACGAGCCTTTAACAGGTAACAAGACCGCCAACAGAGGTTTCATTTGCATTTATTTCTAGCAGACTTAAACGTCGACCGTGATACGAGAGAAACGGGTGGCATCGCGTAATTTCCAACTAATATACATCCTCGTGGATTGCTCTCGCGGTGAAATCCGATCAAGTCATAATTCTGGAAAGCATAAGCCGTTACGCTTGTCTATACAGAAATATCATCACGGAAAAGCGTTATAAAGGTTAATTTTTCCGTAACTATAATACATCACATACTTTTACTCCGTTTTTAAGGTGACATCGAAACATCGATCTAAAATTATTTTTCTTTTTCCGAAATTAAAGAAGACTTACTACATCGAAACATTGAGAAAATTTTGTTTTAAAAACAAAGCGTGTATAAAAACTACTGTGCGAATTGTCCTCTCGTATAACGTGATCTCTATCCATTTCAAAAATCATTTTGTAGTACACGAACAATTTTTTGAAACTATGATTTTTGTTGCTATGATATAACAGAGTAATCCCAGCTTCGAGTTACAAAGTATTTTTTTAATTGACTATGTAAGAGTGTCTTTTGTTTCGTATGGTTTGGTGTAAATTTACGGATTACGAGATCGAATTCGAATTCGAAACTTCAACGTACTGTAAAAAAAAAAAAAAAAAAAAAAGCGAGCAAAGCAATAAAACGAGAAAATATTTGCAATGGGGAGAGTAATCGAACGTTGGCGTAAAAAAAAATATCGGCAAACCTTTCCGCGAACAAAAAGAACATATATTTACACTCTCGCTGTCGGTGAGAAGAGATCGAGATATACCTTCCTCACGATACGTTTTATCGCCTCATTCCATTAACGTGAGATATACCTCTGGTAAGATCCACGATAATTGGGCGCGATTCTTCCATTCGCGCTGTTCGGTTTCATCGTACATTCTAATGAAGGCATCAACCTTCGGTCGGAGAACAAACGGTTTCGCATCCTTTTGAAACGACGGCGCCCCCAACCCATCCTTGTCGACCTGAATTCACGAACGCCCCCGACCGAGATCGGTTTAAGTGAAAGAAGAAGAGCCGGAATTACATAAGGATAGATGCAGTAACGCGAATCGCCCGCACCGTCGTCCCGACCCCAGGATCGAGCATCGTGGATTTCAATTTCTCACAGAAAGAAGCCCCGCCATTAAACGAGAGGCGGAATAGGAGGAGGTGGCTCGAGAGAGAAAGAGAGAGCAGCATCGAACGGGCGCAATTCGTAGACGACGACTAGTTGCTTCCCTTCCATTATCCTTCACCTTCGATTTCCGTTAAACTGCCGAAAGTGTGTGCGCCATTGGTTGTCGGAAAAATCGATAGTTTAATGCGACTTTATCGTCGTCGAGCAGCGTTATGGCGCTATATGGTCGTCGTTGATGTGAATTTCGCGAAAAAACGACGCGGAATAGACGGTTCACGGCGTGTTAAGGACACTCGAAAATTATAAAGGGAGCAACCCGCGATCCACGTAAAATGTACGCACGGTTGCCTCTCGTCTTCGCGAACATTCGTCGTCAACATTGCTCGCTCCAGCGAGACGTTCGTGCGCACGGAAAAAGAGAGAAAGAAAGAGCGATCGCTGTGAATATAAAATCTCGGTTACGTGGTTCTTCCACTTATATTATCGCGAATGAAATTCAGAATCGAATCGTAAAAAATATCTCCGCGAATTCTCTCGCGATCGCGACTCTCATTCGTGGATTCTGAATTGACTTCGATGACCGGAGGGAAAGAGACAGAGAACGCGCTAATTCGAGAATCGCATTTCATAATTGGCGAATCGGCCACGTGCTGCGCGTGACGGATAACGCCATAAATTTCCTCGTCGTATATGGATCGTATCCTTTCGGTTATGTCGGGCGTGTGCGTACGCGGGGAGACTCTCTACTCGTCGACGATGGAATCGCGCGGTTGTCACCTGCCGCCGCGGCAGTAATTGTCAGCTTATGCGGGACGCGAGCGAGCAATGGGTGTCGCAATGCGCGCCAACTGTACGCTCCACAGGCCACACTCTAATAAACACGTCGTAAACCGGCGCATTATACGCGTATATATCGGGGGACGCGCCAACGACACGGTATCAACAAACGCGATAAATCCGGCTTTGAACTCTACAATCGTCGCCACAGAATCGTACAATTTTCTCAGATCTCTAACGTTTCAAAATTCTTTCAACGTACATAATTTAGGATAACTGTCGGAAATAACATGTAGAAATTTTTGTTGCAACAATTATACGCCAAAATGCGAGTAATATTCCATACGCGAGTATTATTATTCGAACAATGAAACATTAGTAACATCGATACACACATATCTTGTATGTCGTATAATGATATACTATTATATTATGATATAAGCAATTAGTAATTGTATTGTTAGTAATTGTATTACATCTGCAACCAATTCCATATTCATGAATTATAGAATCAAGCGACCATCGATGATACGAGCGGTCGAGCGAAATATCCGGCTACGAAGATTTATGATGGACAAACAAGAGGCGGACAGATAAGAAATAAAATTAACGCGCACCGCACAGTCCCAGAAACTCTCTCGCGGCGGATCATAAAAAAGTAATAAAAACTGAAACCGTACTCTCTTTCCTATCTTCCGGCACAATGTACCGTTGAACAACGAAGCCGCGGCAAGCGGTTTAAAATTTCTCCCGTGGCTTCCTTCCGAGACGCCGTGGTCGCTTCGGGGCTAACTTTCGATTTTTTTTTTTTTTTTAAATACTCTCTCCCCTTCACGAACAGAGGGACGATACAGATAGTCGCAGCTTAGTGCGGCAAACCATAATCATTAGCCATAGCGGGGAAGGGGACGGGGGATAGGAAGCGGCGCGTTCGCGACTAACGAGCGTCGTGCTCTAACCACGAGCGTGTGCTCGTAGAAACGACTGGAACAGCGAGAGGGCGGAAGGAAAAGGAGGACGGAATTGCGAGGGGGTGGACTGGCAGAGATACGAGAGTTTAAATAACTCCCGGGGCAGATAAGGAAGCCGAGCCGCCGTGATGGTGGCTCCGAGAGAGAACGACGGAAAGGGAGAAAGGCAGGGGGAAGAGGAAGTTGTAGTGGCGCGCGAAGTTGGCGTGTTCGTAAGCACTATTGTTTCGCTTATTGCACCGGTCGCTTTGGATTTCGGCATAAACCCCTGCCTGCTTTTACTTCTCCATCCTCCTCCTTTCCCCGATTTTGCCTTCCATGCAACCGCTTTCTTAATCTTTGCAGGAGATGGTGCGAGTATCGAAGATCGAAAACGGAAACTGCATTTAACTCGGCCGCCAGCTAGTGTTGTTCCGTCTTTTGATTTAGGGGAGAAGTCGTCCGTGTTCTCATGCCCCCTTTGCTTACATTCGCGGCGAGGGAACACTTAAAAGCACACGGGGAAACTCATTCAACTTCCTCGTGTTGCACGAACAATATTGACGAAGAAAATTACGACGACGTGAATTGACATATTACACGGTCGATGTTGAAAAAAAAAGAAATAAATAAAATTCAGTCTAATGATATCCCTGCTCTTCGTTTGCAGAGTTTATACAAAGCGGATGCAAAATGTACATACACATTCCCTGTGTCGTTTCAATGAAAGCGATTTATTCATGCGAACGCGATAAATAAACTTATACACATAGCGATCATTCGCGCGCTCATTACCGTACAATCGAAAACAACGCGAATGAATAGCGCAGCATCTGGCTGCCAGAAACGGAAAAACGTACTACCGCGCGCGGATGCATCGGCAAATATGTAACCGCGTCGGCTGGAGGAAGGGCTTGGGGAGGATCGCGGGAGCAACGTGTGGCGACGTTTAATTAGCGGCGGACACTTTACAGCGCCGCAGCGCCTGCAAATCTATCGAACGTTAGCGGCCGGATATCCGATATATCGCAGCGACCGGATGCAGCACCGCAGAGAGCCGACGCGCTCCGCGGAACCGCGGTATAATCGACTCGTCGTGTCATCGTGTATATGTGTGTATACATTCGCGATTTCCTCCAAAATGCAGCAGAATTCTCGTTTTCTCCGGACAATTCGGGAAATCGCCGGAAATGCGTCACACACTGTGCCTCGATATTCGCCAAGATTGCACGGCGTACTTGTCGAACGGAAGCTATTTAGAGTTTTGAATTCGAACAGCATAAAGCTAGATGTGTAACGTCACTGTCAACATCACTGTCAAATATTTATATACACGTGGGTTTTAAACGTCAAAGGACGGAACCGGTTCTGTGACGGTCAGTATATATTGCTCCATTTGAAACTCATATAAGGAGATTTGACGTTAGGTATATATGTAGTGTGCATCGAGCTTTATCCCGCGAGTGTGTTTCTCGCTGCCGCACGCAGAGAGGTGAAATGATTAATGGAAAATGTAAGCGCGGAAGCTGCGCTTTGAATGCCGCGTGCAGCTTCCCGCTAGCATAATCGGACGCACCTCGATACGATCGCAAACGTAAACGCATATGATGATGTAATGGGAGAGAGAATTCAGCAAATCTAAAATACCTAAGGTTCTTGTAATTATGTATAGTCCGCGATGTGTACATTCGCTTGTTAGCTTAACTAGAAATAGTCGAATCAGAGATCCGATTGAATCTCTATTACGTTTCACTTTTCCCTGTTAAATGAAATTAACAGTTTTTTGCGGAAATTAAATATAATGAAATATACATATAATGTAATTTTAAATGAGTCGATATTTCTCCGAAAAAAGTAACTTTTTTTAAAGAAAAGTTATTCGACTGAATTTTTAATAAGAATTTAAAACTGAAAATTTAAGAAGGTTGCTGAGATATAATTATATTTCTTTCTTATCTCTGTTCTGCAGAAATTTTTTTGTTTAAAAAGTCATTAATACTATCGCGAACACAATATTGGATCGCCTGAATAAAAATAAAACAAATGTTCTTTAAAAAAAGAAAAAAAAATAGAAACAATAGCAATTCTCGTAAAATAATAGCTTAAATAAAAGCATACCTTTTCACAATGTGCTCATAATTCTATCGTATATATACATGTTTCCCTCTCAAATAAAAATAGATTATAAAAAAGTTTAAAAATTGAAAAATTTATGACGAATGGCATAAATCTTATAGACACAAAATTTTTCGTAGAAACTCCGTAAAAAAATCATGTAGGATGATTCGGCCCTGCATTTGTTTCCATTCGACAACATCAACGTGCGCGTTCGAGTGCATAAATCATTAAGGAAAAGAAAATTTCGCGCTCGGTTGTCGACGAAAGAATAAGGAGAACGTTTCTGCGACGGACAGTCGAAAGTGATGCCGAAAGTTGGTTCGCTAGAGTCAGAAAACAGTCGTTAAAGCCAAAGAGAAGCGAGCTTCTTCTATCGAAGGGACGAAGACAGAGGCAGGGGAAGAGGGACGACAACGAACGAGAGAGAAAAGAGCTATCAACTTCAATCTTTCTCCCTTTCTCTCGCCTTCCCCCTGCTCTCTGCTTTCTTTACAGATTTTATTCGCTTTTCGCCACGCACGACGACCGAACCGATATGACAAATCGTCGTTATACCGTAAGGCAGAAATTTTTGCGCACACACTCGGGACCCGGGACCGCCCCGCGTTATTTACAGGCGGGCGCAACTATAAAAAAAAAAAAAAAAAAAAAAAAAAAAGAAAGAGAGAAAGGAGAACGATGGTGCGCTCGTTTTTTTCCCCGGTTAGATAGGCGCACCGCCGGTAATCGAGGACGAAATTTACGAAAGGTCAGCGATTGCGAAGACGCTGATATATATCTACGAGTATTAGCACTTCGGGGAGCCCGTACGGTACCGTATGTTACAACGGGGAGACCGTTTGAGGTTCGCCTTTTCGTGTCTAATACGATGGCGGTACATTATATTATCGTCGCGCGCCGAGTGAGTCATATATTTTCCGCGGCGATGATTCATAACGGTGTAAATTTCAATTCTTGACTCTGGCGCCCTGCGAGACAACGTGTTACGCGCCCCGGCGAAATCTTGCGAAATTCAAATGATCTTTCAAGTAAGAAACCTCCGTGTTCTCGAGGCTTTCTCTATCGCGAGTCCCGATTTTTTCCGAGCGTCCCGTCCGAAAAGTTCATAAAGTCAAACGTGTCGGTGAGAATAATGGTAAATTGTATAAAAATTGTCACACCAAGCTCTCAAATTATGTACACCTTACAATTAAAATGACATTTTTCTATTTGATGAAAATTCTTCGCGTAATTTGGCGACCGCCAAGTGTCCGGTTAACGCGCAACGCGATTAACACACATACGGGCGAGTGTCGCGTAAATAATTTTATACGGCAAAAAGATCTCTCAACCCGCATGGCGCTATACTAAAGCAGCAAACCGGCTACCGTCACGCAGTGTGCACAAAGTTTCTAGCGCAACCTCCTCGACGAGGCTAACGAAATGGCAATGGTGACTTCAGAAAGTGGGTGGAGAGAAAAAAAAATAACGCGCTCGCGAGACCGCCGCCGGTGGTTCAGTAGTTACGCGCTCGCGTAATGACATTTAATTAAGATAAAAGCAGAGCTTTGAGGGAAAAATTACCTAATTTCCATCCGGGTAAACGGAAACGTGTACGTGATCGTCTCAGTGACTGAAACGGCAGTGATATCGTATCGACCCGCGGGATCTTTCGGTTAAGAGATACGGAACGTTTCTTTTTTTCTTTACTGGATCCGTAACGAGAGATATTTTTATATGTACATAAGAGAGAACAGTTTTGTGGTCAAATAAATTTGATTAGTTCTAATAAATCTTACTAATTCTAATTAAATTCAATTAAATATTTAACAGGTTAAATAAATTTATAAACTAAACATTTCGAAATATATGCAAAAATATAAGAAGTTGAATTTACCAGGACGTGAAATTAATTATGAATAAAAAAATAATATTCCATTTGCAGTGCGAGCGTAAATAAGTCTTCATAAATAAAGCAAATGCAAAATCATTTCCTAAAATATCGATATATTCGAATTTCGTCCTCAATTTTATGAAATAAAATTGAGCTAAATTTTATCGTACAATCTAAAAAAGCTACCCGTGACAAAGTTGTCACATTAGCCGTACTTTCATCACAGTTATTTACGGTCATGAAAAAAGCTAAAATGTCATCGACATATAATGTAAAAACAAAAGCGTGTGTGTGAAAGATTAAAATTCATTATTCATCAATGCAATGCACAAGCCAATGATAGTATATTGTATATTATCGTTAACCGCAGATATCGATAGAGAATTTTTATTCGCCGATCGTGCTTAACGAACGAGCAAAAATATCCGGATATGTAGCACGAGAGAGAAAGAATTTTCGAAATTAGAAGTTTCCGTTTCTATAAACGCGTTTCCGTGCAATGCAAACAGCGTTATTAATTTCCACGTATATTACGAAGTGGATTTATATGGAATCACGATCTCACAGAAGCTTATCGGGCTATCTGTTCGCGGCATCCTGTATCGACGATCCTCGTCCTCTCTCCCTCCCTCCCTCCTCTCCTCCGTATCTCTCTAACCCACCCTAATACGATTCTGTTGGCAATGTGGCGCTTTTGTGTTTCGACGAGCTAGTCGCATCCGGAATTTCGCGTGTAAACGCGAACTAACACGCATGGTTCCAATCGTCGCGCACCGCAGAACGATACAATGGACAATTTGTCAACGAACCTAACCGATGCCAGAATCTGCTTAGCGATCTTTGCGAGCTCCGCCATACCGATGTCAACGCCCCAACGTGAGAATTAAATCTGCCACCGAAGGTAAATCGACCGGCTTTAACGAACCAATGAGCTCGCGCGTTATTTGTGCTTTTATTAACCCGCAGTAATTTTTCGCGTTAAAAAACGCGCCGAGAAGTTCCATTACATTAAATTAAGGCTAAACATGTTTTACATTTACTACCTATATACACTGCATAAACTAATATTAAACGAAACCATTTGTCAATTATTCTCTTTCTCTCTCTCTCTCTCGCCCGTGCACACGAGGTAACATCGAAAATCTCGCGACACTCGTTCTCACTGATATAATCACTGGCAAAAAAATAATTAATGATAATTTTTTGACCCGGTGTACCATAAATCTCGTAAACGCGTAACAAAAAGCTGTAACGAGTTCGAGGCTCGGGCGCGTTACACGGAATGCGCACGTGTCGTCCGTAAAACGTCCGAAAGATAGATTCGACCGATTTCATTTTCATGATTTATGAACGATTATTCGTAAACACGGACGTCGACTCGTAAATCTAAGCATCCGTCGAATAAACGGGTGTTAACGAATACTGCCGCTGTCCGGCAACGCTAAAAATATATCGCGCGGTCGGTCGCGATATATACCTCGATAATGTTTTACTTTCGCCGGTTCTGTCTCGTTTTAATCCGGACGATTATTTAAATAACTTAATCAACGGAGACGCGAAACTATCTCGCCATCGAGCGGGCCAGAAATATCTGCAGACCATAAACGGCGAATCATGACGCACCCCCACCTCGCGCGAGCACAGTTACCCAAAATGCCTATACGCAATCGAAACAATGGCCCAATCGCGATTGCTAGTTTCGGTAGCCTGCAATTTCCATTTAACGTAGTTGTCTGTAAGCCGAATGTAATTCCCCGAACGTGCGTGATTAGGTTTTGGTCCTGACGCGTCGGCGCGGCATTGACCGCTACCGTTCGCATTCATTAACAGCCATGTTAGCACGTAATTGTATCCATAATAGTATTTTCGAGCATTATACGCAATAGTGCGAGACACGCGATATAAAAATCATATTTTACAAGTACACAGTTTGAAAATTTGTGTTTTCTTGTTAAAAACGGTCCCCGTTACAATTTTTGTGTTAAATTAACATATTGCTGTTGTGTTAATTGAACTCAAATGTTAAATTATTAAAATAACTGAAAAAAAGTGTAAAAATAACACAATGTGTATTTACTTTTAATTTTACACAATAAATATGTTCGACATTATTAGTGACAAGATTTATCTGTTAAAATTTACAGAAAAAAATGTTAATTTTACTTTATAATATAAGTGGGGATGATAAAATGTAAAATTAACAATTTTTTTAGTTAATTTTTACATTAAAACTATGTTAATTTAACACAAAATTTATTTTAAGTTTACTTGAAGTTTGCATTTATTTTATGTTAAAATATTAACACAATATTCGTGTCATCATTTAACATATCCGTATTATGTTAAATTAACACAAAAATTTCTGTGGACCGTTTGGGACATGTGATATAAATTTAACACAAATTTTTCAACTGTGTAGCATGAAAATTTGTGCAAGAAAATTTAAATCTTTGTAGAGAATCGTACAATAATAATTGCATAGTACAATTGTGTGCGGTGAATGCAAATGAGAAGAAACACATTGTTAAATTATCACATTATTAAATTTTGTGTCGATTGAAAATTGACATTCTTGTTGCACGACCGTTCTAAAGCAGAATTAAGGTTTAAACTTTCAAATGCTGTTAACTTTATCGACGATCGTTTAACTTGTAATGTCAAATATTACCGCATTAACAGTCATTTCGAAATTTTTGTTAATAATTAGGTCAACTCTACGAGCTCTCTCTTTCTCTCTCTCGCTCTCTTGTCAAAGAGACTGTCATTCAAATTTGATATAGTAGGAAGGTAGCTTATACAGCATATCCCATTTAATCCGTTAAAAGCAACAGGATGCGATCGGTTCCACGCGCATTTTACGGTAGAAAGTCCGATTATTGGAAGGTATAGCACCGAGTCGAATTTTACACATTTATATATCGGCCATACGATATATCACAAACATGGAAACATGTTTTCAAGTTCCACGAGCGTTAGCGTGAATATACGCGTTTCGATCCCCCGCCATCGGCGAGGGTTTTGTATGAATTAGGAATCGACATTAAATATTACCCGATCTGTATATCGCTCGCGAAACTTTGCGCAAAATTCTGAAAAAGTTACGTTTCTCCCTTCACTCCCCTTCTTCATAGCCAGAGCCTTTATACTTCACGCGAAACCCGCGAAATCCGCGACTTCTGCCCCCTTCCTCCCCTTCCCGAGCGTCTATATCTGTGTTCTTATACTTCAATTTGCTCGTGTGAGAAATCTACAAAATTCGACAACGCCAGGTAAACTCTTCGAGAAGACCATTCATCGGCCTGGTCCCGCCGTTTGTTTAAATCACAAAACACTCGCCCGCGATTTGGACGCAATAAACTACGCTCCCGTGGGAGCCCATTCGTTTGAGCACGTCGCGTGCTTTGGGCTTTTCCAGAAGGAGGACTCGCGGGGGTGGCAGGGGGTTAAAAAGAGTTTGAAATGGAGCGAACCATGACCGAAGCAGAGCTCAGCTGTCGCGCACAGGCAATCCGTGGAGAATCCTGCACCGTACAGTCCTCGATGGAAGTTTCATTTCGCGCGAATTATCCAAGCGATAAGAATGATTACGTTTGAAAACAATCGATTTCAAAATCGTTCGAACGAAAAAAAAATTTTTGCAACCTTCAAACAAGAATGAGTGTAACATGTTCAAGTTTAAACAGTGGAAATAATGGAATGTATGTGTATCTTCTCGCCGTACGATTAAACTCGTGCAAATATATACATATTCTCGTACTCAAACATAGAATTAGAAATTAATGAATATCATATCGCGCGAAAATTTGCAGCAGGCTTTATCAATTCAATTGAACAAATTGAGAAAGCATATTTATAAAAAAAAAGTTCAATTAATTTCGTTTTTCTAATTTTATGACGCTGGATATTGCAATCTATTAATATAACCCAAATATATACATTTGCCGATAAAATTTACACAGCAGACATATATTCCTTAATACTATTGTATTAGCTGCGACTGTACTATTCTTGATGCTGCTTCTGCAGGATATCCAGAAGAACCCCCTTTCACGCATATATGGTTCAGGGTGCGTGTTACTGGCATCTATGATCCTTATACTATATAGGGGACATTAGCATTCTCCAGTGTTTCGCATAATGTTGCCTTAACAGTACATCGCTTAGCGCGACTGTAACGACGAGGAAACGCATTACACACGGATCGTTTCGTTACGCATTTCTTTTCACGAGTAATCCTTTTAACGACGCGAGCGCGTTCTATTGGGGAATAAGAGACGAGCTATTTTTAGGGGTGACATTTGTACACATCACAAGTCCGGCAGTAATCTTTTACGGACGATTAATTAATTGACTAATTGGCATTTTTAACGTTCTATAAAATGTATTTAATTTTATATTGTGTACGATAAATTTTGCATCTTATATTCTTTCTTCCTGACGTTCTTGTTCGTTATTCATTTAATTAACTTTTATATATATAAATTTTGAAGATAGTCTATAATGTTCGACTTAAATAATTGTGAATTTTATTTAAAACATTCAATAACTGCATATCGATAGATCGTGAGACCGAATCGTACCTAATGTTTCAAGCTCTTATTTAATAAATGAAGCTCATCAAATTCTAATTTAAAAATTCATAATTAATATATCGTGAGACCGAATCGTACCTAATGTTTCAAGCTCTTATTTAATAAATGAAGCTCATCAAATCCTTTTCTAAAAAAAATATGTAAAGTCGATACTCGCATATATCGAAGTTTATTGTTGTCGCTTTTCCGCGAAGCTCATTGGCTCTCAAGATTCACGTTGTGTTATATTTAGTAGCATCGAGAGACTGTCATCGCGAGGGATAGCAGTTTGACAGTTTGTTCAAAGTAAAATTAAATAAAATAATGATATTAGTTTTAAATGATATATGTTATAATACTTTATCCGCGATTAATATTTTTTCACAAAAATCAGCTGATAACTGTCAAAAATATTCATCGGGTTTAAAGTATTATAATATATTATTTAAAACTAATATCATTATTTTATTTTATTTTATTTTGAACAAACTGTTAAACTACTAACCCTCGCGATGACAGCCTCTCGACGCTATGAATATAACGCACAATGCGAATCGAAATAGTCAATCCAGCATCGCGGAAAAGATGCAACAATTACTTGCGAGAATCGACTTAACATCTCATAAACAATGCGATTTAGAATAAATGTTTTTATTTCGCATACCTCACAGTTGCCCCGCTGTCGCCCGATGCCTCCCCGGGCCTCCTCCTCCTCTCTTGGTCCATGGTAGCACTCACGACACTCGCGAAAATACGAATAATTACGATCGCCCGATACTTTACACGCGGCACTCCCGACACGCGAAACTTTACACGGCACTCCCGACACGACGCGTGAATCGCACTGTGTATCGCAATGCTATCTGTAACAAATAAAATACATACATATATTAGAATAATCTTATTTCGTACTATAAAATATACACAATATATAAATATGTAAACTAGAATTAACGATAAATATATCCACGGATCGCAACATATTCGCGCGCGCGAAAACAGATTAAGTTGAGTTATGTTGGCAAGAGATTTTGCATCCAATTTTTCGCGAAATATGCGTTTCGAACAATTACGACTACTTATTTCGAACAATTTCGAATAATTACGACGATATTAACGTTGAAATTATGATATGCGATTGATAAATATTGCAATACAAAGGTTAGAAATCGTTTCTATAACGATTATGCTTACTAATTAATCACAGCGGGACGCAGCTCCAACTGCCTGATACTCGCGGCGTTTCGGTAATGGCCGAAGCTACACAAACATCGGCAACTTCACTCTAATAGCGCGCGCGATACTATATACATGACTTAATATTAATAATTAATTAAAACTCGAAGGAGATTCGTTCGAAAAGATATAGCTTTAGAAAGAAAAAAATATTAATCGAGAATAAAGTATTATAACATTATTTACAACATATTACTATTTTATAACTTTCACCATATTATTATTTTAAAATTTAATTAGCAAATTATAACATACACAATATAAATATAAATATGTAAGCTAGAATATTTAATTAGCAAATTTTCGTTTTATTAATATTTTTTGATAGAAATCAACTGATTACAGCGTTAATTTGCTAATTATAAAAATTAAAATAATATTTTAAATAATATATTATAATACTTTAAACACACACGATTAATATTTTTGACAGTTATCAGCTGATTTCTGTCAAAAAATATTAATTGAGAATAAGGTATTATAACATATTATTTACAACATATAACTATTTTAATTTTTTACCATATTATTATTTTAAAATTTAATTAGCAAATTAATGTTTTAATCAGCTGATTTCTGTGAAAAAATATTAATCGAGTTTAAACAAACTTTATATTCTTTTTTAAAAAATATTTTTTTAACACAAAACCGAAGAATGGCGCGCACGTAGCGCGCGCTTGTATTGTTCTGGTTCTAGTTGAAAAATTATTATCAAATTATTTTTGCGCACTGCTATGTCTCTTAACGGAAAAAATAATCCATCTATTCTACGTTCTCTCTCCTCCTACTAATATATATAATTCCCTCTCGTGAAGTTACTGGCACGCGAAGCAACGTTCTATTCACCATTTTCCATAAACACACATGCCCAGTGTACAATTGTTTTTCGTTGCGCTTTTGTGGCGGCGATTCAAAGTCTTTGTCCAACCCCCGGATTCCTTTTTGTTCATCCACCACCAGACTGGTGAGATCGTAATCAGTCCCCCGTTTTCCTCGTCACAGCCCGATCAAAGAATGTCCCCGTAGACAATGAAGATGTAGCGTGCACACGTACGTATTCACGTCGGACGAAAGCACACGCTTGTATCAAGGCACGTGCAGAGGATATCAGCCTTTGTCCGCAGCGCTTTCAAAGTTATTTTCTAGGCCTGTAAGGCCGTTGTCTTAAAACCGTTTTACGTGACATAAAATTCGTGACAGACGTGTTATTATTATAATTTTAGAGACTCTCCGAAAATATAAATTAAATCCCGTGGATCGTGAATTTGAAAGAATAAGAATTACAGAAAGAGAAATAAAGATTTAATTTTCTGATAAAACTAATCATTTTATAAATTTTCAAACTTTCCTCAATTTTGTCAAATTATTAAATATTTCTAATAATGAACTTATGCATACATTAAATGTATGTTGTCGATAAAATATATTAATTGTACATACGTCAAAAGTTTCTCGAGAATATATATTCAATGTATAATTACTATAGAGCGCCGCGATAAACATTTTGCAAATTGTATAGCTCTGCATTTTTCCAAACATCATGTAAATATGTGTTGGAAAGATGTGCTCTTTGTGCGGACGATATTGGCAATTTTCCGGGAACCACGGTAATCTTGGCTCGACGCTGTGCAGTTGAACCGTGGAAAGATCGAAATCAACATTTCGCATTTGATATCGTTCCGCGAAGATAAGACAATAGAGTGCAATCGTGAAGATTAATTCACGATGCTCCGATATTACGACTTCGCAGAGTACAAAGCCAAAGGGCTTCTAAATCAAAGGGAACCCTTTGTTAACCCTAGATATCCATACTCCGTGATACAATCAAAGCACTCATCGGGATCCCCAAATGGACCCCAAGGTTTAATTGCCTCCAACTCCTCTTACGATTTTTGTTTTTCAATTAACCAAACAGATTTCTCATTTTCATTTACAGTTAAAATTTTAGAAATTTAAAAAATAAAAAAATAATTAAACATTAAAAGAGAGCGCGAGAAAGAGCGTAATTTTCGCGCTAAAATATAAATATAAATAAATCTCATTCTCTGGTATCTCCCACAATTGTAGGAAAATGAAAAAAACATGGGATCCGTTTGAATCCCGGGATTAAACTTCTTCTAGGGTTGATATACGAGTCAGTGTTGTCTGTTCGGTGTTAGCTATTAATAAAGCATGTGACACTTTTACGAAGGATGCTTTATTTAACGCAGCTACGAAATCGCGCGAGTGTTATTACAGAGATGTTAGAAAATTCAGTCTCGCGTACACACACTTGTTCATGCGGTTTACTCGTCATCGGATAGGGTAAAAGCGAGAACCAGGTGTTCGATGTTCCTCGATTACCGCTGCCACCGCCGGTATCAGAAGCTTCCACATGACAAAGTAACACGAACAGACAGTGTATTAACTTTTTATTTTAGCTTCGACGAGTATTCATGTCGAGCGGCACTGGAGCGATCTCTCTTCTGTGTTCGTAAAAACGGATATAAACTAAACAACTTTTACAGCAACCTGGACAAGTGTTGAATAATTCATCGCCATCTCTATTACTTATGTATATATACCGTTGCCACAAACATTAATTAAAGTTAACTAAAGTTTGATTGATTCTTCTATATTTTCTCTCTAGCATCTTTAAAGACGGAGAATCAATTTACATAAGTTGAGATATTGAAACTCAAACAAAACTATAAACAGCATAAAACTAGAAGAATAAAATTCAAGAAGAAGAATTATAACGAAAATATTTCTGTGCATTAATCGGAAGCGCGCGTTTAAATGTCAGAGACTTTCGATAATCGTTTTAATCTCATCCCCTTTTTGCGTCCTCGTAAAAGTGTCATGTATGCTCGGACGCAAAATGTCAGTGTAAACGCGACCTGGAATAAACGCCGGCCAATTAATGCTATAAGCGCGCGTTACCGTTTAGTTATTCCGTTTTTCCGACGCGCTGCTTTTGTGGAAATCGCCAGGGACAAACATATTGTTAGCTGGCAAATGTGTGATACCCGTAACTCTCTGCGCTCCCTCGTCGTCCGTGTTTTCGCGAACACGTAACCGGCAATGGGTCTTTGTAGGGGACGAGAGAAACGGGTTATACGCCGTAATATAAACTCGCGCGTATCTTTTTATTTGCCGTAGCACGTCGTGCGTAAAAATTTCCATCCTCCACGCCGCATTCTTCTTCAGCGACGACGACGACCCGTGTTCTCTCCGTCGAACCCCGTCCGTCGTTTACCGGTGCCGTTTAATTAGAATTATGTCTTCGCCGCGCGCGCAGCGTCACCGTTTATCGCTTAAAGCTTAAAGATTCCCCATGGGGAAAGAGGACATCCAGGCATCATAAATTACGAAAACGGCCGCGCGCGCTCGTTCGCTCGTCCTGTTTACAGCAATAATATACGTTTAATTGCAACGTCAACGTCAACGGCAAGGCACGTCGTGCCTTTCCTACTGAAATAATAATTACACAAGCGACAAGTAAGGGAATGAAGAGAGACGGGCAAGCCGGACTTCTCACAATTTGCGCGGGTAAATTCTAACTAAAAAGAATACCACGATGTGTGTGTATATGTGTGTGTCGTTGTAGTCGCACGTGCGACGAGATTAGCGCCGGTGCATAAAGAGGTGCGTCCCGCTCCCCGCCTTTTTACGACGAAGAGGCGAAAGACAAGCTTTTAGCACGTTTATTCCGTATCACCTTATCCTCGCGGGATGTTAGTTTTTCATTAACCGCGCCGTGGGAAGCGCAAGCTGCCAGCGAGCTGCTCGATATAAAAAGGTTCGCGGATAAATATGCGGGAAGTTTAACGCGACGGCCAACCGGTGCGCGACAGATCGTTGAAAAAAAAGTCTTCGATGTAAAAAAAAAAAATGTGTCACGCAACGTGGGATACGCGGGTGTGTATCAGTGGTCCTAAAAAAACTGCCGGATCATTGCGGCGACAATATCGAGCAAAATGCGCTTCCGATTCTATGATATGTACACGATGTAAAATTAGAATTTATATTTTATCGTCATTATATTTTATTCTCTCGTCAGCAAAATGTGTCTAATATAAACATGCCTAAACGGAGAAAAATGACGTATTTTTTCCATCAACATGTAAAATCTTATTTATATACTTGTTTTGACTCTCAAATTAAATTGAGCTCTTAAAGTTATAATAAAAGATCGAAGCAAACTGTGTAAAAAAATGTAAAAAAAAACCTGCTTTGAATAAATAATGCAAAATTGATCCTGAGAGATTACATCAAATTTATATAACAATTAGCGTAATATAACTTTCGCGTAATTTTTCGTAATCTATCGGATAAAGATGAAAATTTAAAATTCCGATTTTGATGCGCGAAACAAAAAAGGAAAAAATGAAGACGGATCGCGCTCGCTGAACAAAGGGTCGTTTAGGGAGAGAAAAAAAAACAAGATCTCATTGTTTCGAGGCGATTCGATTAATGACTTATGAACTTCGCCTCTCTCATTAGTTTCAATTAATAATTCCTCCGTGCTGTTGACGCATAGTTTTCTCTTGTATACCTACTTGTCAGCCAACAGGTGCCCCCCAATATCGAGCAATTTTCTTCACAAAAAGTCGGAAAGGAGAGAAAACGAAGAAGAAAAGACTTGGCGAAAAATTGTTTGAAGAAAAAAGAGAACACGCTTGTAAAACTTTTGTCTCGATCGAGCGAGAAGGAGGGACGAGTTTGACGGGCCGCGTATTGCAATGGGTATACGATAGAGAGCGGATCAGGGAGAATCAAAGTACGCGCGGATATATCATTCTAAAGTATGTCTTAAGACGCGGTGGAGTGAAACATGCCGCTCACCGACACGTGGAAGTGGAAAAGTTTCCAACATTCATTGCGGGACGCCGCTGGTCTTAGCGGGATTATCGCCGCGATATATAATGATATCGGTGTCTCTCTCTCTTTCTCTATGCTCGATCTCTCAAATATGTCTTTTACCTTGGAAGGGTAGTCACGCTAAACATACATTAGTGTAGAACGTTAAAAATGTAACTTGGGAATAATTTATTATACATAGTCGAGTATCTTCCATCGTGGTTCACTTCATTTTCGTGCTACAAAAGTCGTGTTTATTTTATTTTCGGATCGTAATATTTAATTATAACAACGTCTCAATTTTGATAGAGAAATAATTGATGCGACGGAGAAAATTAATTCGTCACGAAACGGGATTGTTGGGGGCAAAACGGGCATTGTAAAATCTGAATAATACGAATCTGAAAAACGCGAAGTGAATATTTTATCGCACAATTATATGCGACCGTATTAATTATATAGGTCTTTATTGCAGAATGCGCGCGAGCGATTGAATAAACGAGTGACACGTAAACAACGTCGGCGTCAAAATTCAATTTCCTGTAATATTCGCGTACTTGACCACCCGCGAGCATCAATTTTGGAACGCCCATTGTGCCGGCGGACGGTATTAATAAACCCGACGTCGTCTTAATTAAATCGAAGGAAAAGACGCGTACACACGACCGCGTAAATTCGAACGGGCGTGTTCGGAAAGTCGACACCTGGCGAAATTTCCTCCGTACCGGTAATGACTCGTAATTACGGGGTGGAGCGTAGAAAAATGATTGCTGCGGTGAGAAACCTCGTTTCTCGTGCCATCGATCCGTCCGAGGGAAGGCAACCTTCCTCCTCTCCTCCGCTTCTAAATCTCTATTATGCTCTGCGTTCATGGGGAACTTGGGCGACAAAGTTTCGCCTGGCAACCTTTATTTTGGGAAAGTTGTCCACAATATAAGTAGGTAGATAGTCGCTTCGATTTAACGATCAAGTCCGCCAACACTAACGTGCCGCATATTGATATATACGGAAACTAATAAATGTGTATATAATAATGTCACTTTTTTCCCGGTGTCTACTGCTAGAGAGAATTTTCTCCTAGAATTTATATATATATATATATATATATATATATATATATACACCCTCCTGAAAATCATGGTAATCGTGCGAGATAATATGGTATAGAAAGAATTTTATGAGAATTTCTCTGATTAATATTTATCACAATAAAAATAATATCCATTACAATAAAATATAAAATATGTTTAACCAATTTTTACTATGAAGTTTAGTAAAATTAATCAAATATGTTTTATATTATTTTATTGTGATAGATATTATTATTTTTATGGTGATAAGTATAAATCAGAGAAATTCTCATAAAATTCTTTTCATACCATATTGTCTCACGATTACCATGATTTTCAGGGTAAATTCTAAGAGAAAATTCTCTCAGTGTTCTATTCCCTTATCGATTATCTTAACATTTCCTTACGATAGAATTTTATATCAGGACAAGCGCGTTGAACCGATGCAATAGTCTAATTAATTTCTTTTTCGAGCGCAAACGTTGGCAGGAAGCAATGTTATTTGCCGTGGACTGCGAGACAAGTGTAAATAAGCCGGAAATGCAGTTGCACACGACGGATGAGCTCGCGCTCTCACTCCGAAAGCATTTTATTTTTACGACGCGTTGCGTGCGCACGCGGGCGTGATGCCGTACGTAACACGATTACCCGTTGTGCCACTTAATTATATCATACAGATAAATTTTATACAGCGAGGTGAGTCGAGACGGAAGACACTTTGCGAGCGATGATTTCTATTTTAACAGCGTTGAATTTTCCATTACAGAAAATCCCTCTCGCCGATTTCGTTATCAAGCGTACTCTTTCCCTCTCTCTTCCTGCTTGTTGAATATAATAATTATACGGTTGCACGAGCGCCAGAGATATTTCTCGCAAATATTTATTACGCGCCCGATTTATATTCGGTCCAATAGTAAAAATTGGTGATGAGTATCATTCCTCATTGTTCGCCGTTCGCCTCCAAGAGGTGGCTTAACTATTTTCATCGCGTGCATGCAATAGAAATTTTTGATTGGATTCAAATTGATCATCGACACATTTATATATCCCACCCTTATTGATTTTCCGATATTTCTATCGATATATATTGTATTGACAAAATTTTCCCATGTATATACACGTCGTAATTTTTTTTAGAACCTCTCTGATATTACGCGATAAAAGGATTAAACGCGTTAATCGCGCTTCAAGATTTTTGCATATACACGCGCGATTCGAAAGTTGCGTCGTCATTATTATTTCGCGATTGGATTCCCGGTAACGATTCGCGTTCATACGTCTTTTATTGGATCGTTATTCCGCGAGATTACAATCCCGCCAGGAACAAACGTAGCCTGCAGGCATAGCGGATGTCGCCATTTGCTCGAGATGTCATTTTTCAGAATGCACCATTTCTGTAATTTATATTCTTCATCGGTGACGGTGAAGCGTGCCAGTCTATCGCTTCTCTCATTCCTCCGACCTGTTCCCGTATGGCTTCTACCATGACGAAATTTTAAGACTGCATATCGCATTGTTCGTAACGACGAACGGATCCGGATATTTCGATCGTTCCATCTCGCGAACGCAATTTTGCTGAAATTCCTGCGCGCAAAACGTTTTATTACGAAGCATCGAGGATACTTGATATTTTCTTTGCGTTTTCACGATATGTAGCAAACAATATATATAACGCGCACGGGAATGATTCATATATGATTTCTATATTTGTAAAGTTAATTTTTTTTCGTTCTATATTAAAAACGAATAAATACATTTTGTTTCATTTTTTTTCTTTTCGCAAGCACAGATCTGTGCAGAATATAATAAGATAGATGAAAAGAGAAACTCGGAGCATTTTGAATGTAATAAGAAAGGAAGGAAAAGTGCATAAGAGCATATACACGTGACCGCGTATGATGAAAAGCGAGGGGAGTCCCTCATATGCAATGACCAATGCAATTCGTAAAAGTGGCGATAAATCATTTCGACCGTAGGTGAATTTCGAGATCTTCGTGCAAAGTAGGTCGCGAGTTTCGAAAGGATCTGCTCCCGATTTGTCGCGGCCGGAGATAGGTAGGTAGAAATAGGGTATAGGTATAGGGTAGGTATGGATATTTAGTCCCTGGCTGGTGCACTGGAAACTATTCGCAGCCCGTATTTCGAGAGGGAAGGAATAATTTGGGTCACACGAGTCTAGCACAATGGCCGATCGTAGAGTACCAAAGCATGAAATTCAATTGAACGGGAAATTCAGAAAAGACAACGTGGACTCGTAGCGTCGCCGATACGCAGAGCGAGATGTCCCGTTCTACGTGTTCTTCGTTTTATGCATGCGAATACATTCCGCTGAAAACGATACGTTTCAGTATATATATACTATATACGGGATCTGCATCCGCAAATTTGAATCTAATCATGCGGAAGGAGAGAAAAGTATATTCAATTCTTAGGAAAAATAAAATTTCGACGAGTTTAATAACGTAATAAAAAAAAGTAATGTAATAAAAAAGCAAAGATTGCGTGATAATATTTAAATACGCGTGTATTTTTGTGACGAAGCAATTTCGATTTAAATTTACGGCAAGATAAAAAGATCCGAGAATCACAAAAGAGAGGAAAAAAGGCCTTTACATAATCATGGGGAAAAGAAATTCAGACCCGCGACAAAATCGACACAAAAGTCAAACGGACTTTTTTTTGGCATCAAGACTCCTTGCGTGAGCGGATCCATTTCTGAAATATTCCGTTTCCACGCGACGCAAAGTTCCCTACTTTTCCAAATCTTATTGCCGTGGAACGAGAGAGAGAAACCCTCGCAGAGAAACGTCGATAGAATTAAGTATACCGGCGATAAAATACGCGTTATCGTATTCGTCGACGATTCATCTCTATCGCACATATACGAATGGCAAACGTCCGCTATTACGTATATCCTGTCTCGGTCTTTTACAACCGCTTCTATCTGATCGCGTGTTTTAATAACAATTAAACGCGACAACAAACGCGCGTAAAATCTCGAGTCGCTCTCCTACCGAGGTGACCCACTCGAAAACGCAGAATCGAAAGCATCTTCGCGGCTCCACCGATCGATCGATCGATAGATGGATGGAAATATGCGCGAACGTGTATACTGTATGTACAACGAGGCTTAAATCCCGCGGGATGCGGTATAAACGGCGATAGACGCCGATTCCCAGCTGATTTGCGTGACTACGCATAATAATCGAACGTAGCCGCACGCATCCGTAAATACGTTCGTTCGTTCCTATCGACGTCTCGAGAGCATGTTGTACAAGTACATGACATTCGCCGAGCTTGCTGCGCTCTTTGTTTCTCTCCCTCCCTCTCTCACTCACTCGTCCGGTCGAAGTTTCCTTCATTAAAATAGTCAGTCAATGCTCCGAGGTGCATAAAGCGTACATAAAGCGAGTAATTATTCGGTGGACCGAGTGGAATATATGCATATGCTAGTGTGCACGTGTGTGTATGTAATATCCCTAGCCGCGCGTACGGGGTGTCTGTGCTCGTCTCCTCCTCATAGAATAATGCGCATATTAATGCAGTAGGGTATAAATTAGTTGGGATCTGACTAGACGAGCCGGCAGCTCTCGGATACATGCAGAGACGAAAGGCATCTCGCATATATACACACACACATATGTATAAACGAGTCTCTCCCTTCCTTCCGTGTCCCCCCTTTCCTCCCCCCGCGCCTAGAACACCGGCGTATATACGTGGCATATGTGTACTTATAAACGTGACAAGTAGGACAATGAAAGCTGCACGCGTTCTACGTGTTTCCTGGCAACCTCTGCTCGTGATTTATCTAACGCTGTTGCGACACCCGCGAAGTCGCGCCCGAAAGCATTTCCTTTTACGCTCTATAAGCGAAATAGAAACGGTGCGGATTTAGCCCACCGCGCGATGAGTCAAATCGTTTATACATATTTTACAAACGCACCTGCTTCTCTTGAAAATTTGAAAAATATCGCTGGAGAGAGAGATGTACGTGACATGAGAAAAGTTTGAAATATCCGAAATACGTATAATTTTTTTGTATCCCACATTAATATTATATCCCTCGCGCCCCTTGAATGAGAAAACGAGAATCGACAGCTTTAATTTTTTTTTATATTTATCGCCGAGGAAGATTACTAAACTCCGATATAATCGGATAATCCGTCTGTTTTTTTTTTCCTCGACAATCGTGTTTACGGATTCACCGATTCAACCGATGCAAAGCCGCGCGTCTGCGCGCCGATCGCATCTAAAAAATGGTGGAACCATGTTCGGGGATTAAAACATGTAAATCCATCAAGGTCTCGAAGTTTAATTTTCGACTAGGGATCCAGTTCGATGCGCCGCGCGCGCGTTTCGTGTGTAAACGAAAGTACAAATCAATTTTTCAATGCGCCGCGGAACGCGCTAAATCTCGAAAACGGCGACGCGAACAGGATATACACAGCCGAACGAGATGATATTGCATCTGGCTGGTGCCAATGTTGAATGACGATCGTCGCTCGCGACTGTTTTATATGCGAATCATGACGCACGAGCACGCGCAAAGTCGATTGGGTTTACTCTACATCCGTGTTTCCAGTCATTTTCTCAGCCAAACTCAGGAAGTTCTACGCCGCGTTTCATATACGTGAGTAGTTTTTATCGCGTTTGCATGCGATTTCGAGAACGACGAATGACGATAACGTCGACGAAGCAAAGCGCTATTGCATTTGCCGAGTATTCTAGGTCTCGCTTTGATGCCCTTTAACGGTAAACCTTATATTTTAGCCCGCGACTGTCCGAAGCAAATTGGCAAAGCTGGGACTGGAGAGAGAGAGAGAGAGAGAGAGAGAGAGAGAGAGAGAGAGAGAGAGAGAGAGAGAGAGAGAGAGAGAGAGAGAGAGAGAGAGAGAGAGAGAGAGAGAGAGAGAGAGAGATCGATCCGGTGAAAGTAATTTAGTGTTGGCCGGCTCCGCTTTAAAAGTACTATCGAACTCAAAACCCGATCGACTCGGTTACCCCGAAATACTTCGTAAATACGCGAATTAAACGCGCCGAAACGTAAACGAGCGAATTTTCAAAACCCTAATCGAGACCAAACGCGATAAATGTACGCGACGCGGTTATTATCATCATCTTTTGCGATAATATCGTTTGAATATTAATTTAATATATGCAAGTAATAAATCAGATAAATTACAAAACAATAGATCAGTGCGTATTATTTGATATTTCATATACGTATTAAAGATTAATCTTTCGAGATTACGTTATTTTTGTCGAAATGAGATCGCAGAATTACTGACGATCGAGATGCGATAATTATCACTCTGCGCAATTATATCGAGCATAACTGTTAATTGTTTTGGTTATTCCACGTCGATATAATAGGCTGAGCATTAATAATTCTATTTGCTTAATCAACCGTGACATCAAGAAGTATTTGTGCCGGTGATTATGGATCGCGTATTGCACCAGGGTTATAACGGACCACATGTCGAAGAACTAATTGATTAACTGCGCGAATAAATCATTTCGCATAGCCGTGGTAAATATCAATCTATCAGTTGTGTATGTGTGTGACCTCACCGTTAAATAATTAGGTGTGTCCATATATATCCAAATATGTTTATACTTATTTTGGGAAACAATGTAAAATCGAGCATACTTATTTGCGAGCATCGCAATCTCTTCGATGTTTATGTCGTCCTTATAACGCAATAAACGCGATTTTACTAATAATTTGATAATAATTTTAATCATCTCAAGTAAATATAATTTCGAGACAATATCTCGAAGTTATACATTCGACATTTGAACATTTAACATGTCTGTGAAGAATTACGTGTAGCCGTAGTAATTGTATCCAATTATGTAAGAACCGTGGTCTTGCAAGAAGGTCTGGTTTGAGGGACTCGTTCGTAGAAGCGGAGACTTCCGCAATGGAGCTTCATGGTGCAGGACTAAGTCAATTTAATCAAGTAATGCACCTAGTACCTAGTACACGGTATAGCTTGAATAGACCTCCAGCAAGACATTAATGGACCGCGATCCTTATAATCTTCGTTTAAGCTATCTACCTCTATAAATATATCAGATAAGTATGGATTTTCCGCCACGAGATGTAGATGAACTTTTAAAATATCTTCTCAAAGAGGTGACAAATCGATTTGTTTTTGTATCACGTAAGACGTTATGAGATATTAAATAATTATGACAAGATTTTCATATTCGATCTTGTCATCGCAAAAATAACGTAATCTCTTATTTCATACGAGAAAAAATATTTACTTTAAATTTATAAAAAAAAAAAAATAGCATTAAAAAATATCTTTTCTAAAAAATATCTAGGATACTTCACAACGTAAATGTAAAACATAGGGTAATGTAAATTTTCAAAATTGCACGATCTTGGTTACGCTAGCCGCTAGATAATATAAAACATTAAAATGTCGCAAGACTGCGTATCTTTGCAAAGGTTTTTTTGTTTTTTTATTTCGCAAATTTATCGTGTATACGTAGCATTTTTCATTATCCCTCTTGCCAGCGCAGCGACGAGAGGGTAAGGAAAACCGCTGCACGTACTGAATTTGATATAATACTTCGCGCAAATGAACTTTTCTATCGACTAATTACAAGAGCAGGAAATTTGCGTAAATGCCCCGGCCCAGAACGAAATAATTAAAATTAACGAGCCAATTTTTGCGCGCCTGTTATACCAAGGCGGTTCGAGCTGAGCGCGGCGCGTTTGATTAAAACCGAACGATTAGATGAACGGGGTCACATTTCCCCGTGACCTTATCAGTTACCTTAAATTGGCCCATTCGCGTCTAATTAAGCTGTTGGTGAGTTTCATGATGAAAGTCCTGTAATCGCGGCAAAATTATTGCCACGCATGATCAGAACATGATAATCCGTATAATAAAATCGTCCGTTTCAAAAACAAAGACGTTGAGTGAGAGCCTATCTTTCTTTCTCTCCCCCCTCCTCCCCCCTCTCATATTTATCATATTGTTTTCCTGTATTTATCGAGGCGTTATAGTACGTAGGCAAAATGATATTTGATAGGAAAATTGGACGCAATTCTATATACACATATACACACATCGCAATAAACATCTCACTGACAGTCAGCGCAATAATTTGAATAACGCTGTATGTATGACCACAAAACTGATTACACTCCCATTAGCTGCCGATATCGATTCCACGTATATCACTTGTATCTATATACGCTTATATAACTAATACCGCGTATTGCTGCCTCGTCGCATAAATGCGCTTTTAATATTTGCGATACATATGGGAAAATAAATTGATTTAAAAGCAAGATAATTCCTTTATCGATTCCAACATATTGCAATATCATCCTACAACTGTGTTTCTATACCGAAACCGAACCAATGTTTGGTTTTTGAATCGCACGCATTCTATTGACTTATCACAATATGGTAATGTTTGTCATATGCATTTCTATAATAAAGGAAAAAAATATTTTAACCATAACCGAGAAACACGAAATAATCGGTATTGAAATAATTATACCGTTGTATCTAAAAAAAAAGACGAGTTTTTTTATAATTACACAAAATAAATTTAATCAAAAATTTTCAATTACGAATTAAAGATGCTGTAGTAATGCAACAGGTTTACATTACAATAAAAAAATGTTATAATTTTATATAAATAATTCGTGTATTTAAAAAAAAAATTATTATTCAAATAAACATATAGAGGATCTGCGCTATCTTACAGTGTATGTGTACGTGTGTATATTTATTTCGATCTCTAATTAAATTTATACAACACACATCCCAATATGAATTAGAATTTTTCCTTTCTAAATAAAAATGGGAATAAATATTACATGGGAAAGAAAACGATTAACTCTGAAAATGAGCACATTGTTTAAGAGCAATTATTCGGCTCGTTCGTTCGAGAGCCTTCGTAATTGCATGTCCGATGGAAGAACCTACGAGAAACTATCTTCGAATTGTCCCATAAGTACCATTAATGCCTCGTTGTACACAGAAACGATTATGCCACTCAGATTCTTCGAATCGTCTTGGAAGTGTCGTCAATTCCCGTCGTACTCACGAATGGCATTACGCCAAAGTAGATAGATCTGTCCGTCGCGAGATGCGCGCGGCATTGTTACACGAAAGATAAACACCATGAACTGAATTCCATTTTACTCGGTAATTACTATTCTGTTTACTCTGCCGCATGAAGTTATGCACCGGTTCTCGAACACGCGGTTGATCGACAGAAAATCGGAGAAGCGTTTAATGACAAAAAGCTCGAAATAGTCGCGAAACGTTCAAGCGATTTAGACGAGTTTTTGTATGTATGTTATAATGATTATTTTCAGCCAGTTTCTGCCTACAAACTCTTAGCATACACATGTGTCTGAAGCTTGCATATTCATTTCGTGGAGGATCATAAATAGTTGAGAGTTTAGAACTATAAATCTTTTAAATTTGAACAATTATTGATAAGAGAAATGAATATCGTAGGACAAAATGATATATGCTGCGTAAAGTTGGCATATCAGTTTGTTCTTAGGCATTTTCTTTGGTTTAATCGCGAAAGAATTATTTTAATAATTAAGAATTAATTAATTTAATAATAAAGAATTAATTCGCGAAAAGAATTATTTGTTTAAATTATTAAGAACTCTTGAAAATAAAGTCAGAACTCGTAATTATTTGAGTCTCCACGAAATGAAACGCTTCACACACCCCTATTATCGCTACAGAAATGTTATAAAATAAACAATTTCTCACTCACCGATACGTGCAATAGCAGAGTTGTAGTACACAGCACATTGATCTGAAAACAAAATATTCAAATTATGTACATACATGTGTGTGTATATATATATATATATATATATATATATATATATATAATACATACATATAATATATATGTATATAAGATGTTTTAAAAGACTGAAAACGATCGAATATCTACTCATAAACAATGCAGTTTAAAAAAAAAGTTTTTATTTTGCATACCTCATGGTTGCCCCGCTGTTGCCCGATGCCTCCCTGGGCCTGCTCCTCCTCTCTTGGTCCATGGTAGCACTCACGACATTCGCGAAAACACAAATAATTACGATCGCCCGACACTTTTACACGGCACTCCCGACACGCGAAACTTGACACGGCATTCCTGACGCGACGCGTGAATCGCAGTGTATCGCAATGCTACCTGTAACAAATAAAATACATACATGTATTAAAATAATTATTTCGCATTATAAAACATACACAATATAAATATGTAAGCTAGAATTAACGACAGATCTATCCACAGATCGCAACACATTCGCGCGCGCGAAAACAGATCATAAATTTTTGCATATATATATTAATAGGACAAAGTGATAAGCTGCGTAAAGTTGGGATGGTCCATTTTTTTTTTTGTCGCCAGAACTATTTGTTTAAAGTTTAAACTATCAAGAGCTCTAGAACTATTGAAAATAAAGCCAGAACTCTTAATTATTTATGATCTTCCATTAAATGCTATACTATAGCTTTATACACACACAGCATATACATCTTTCATTTTCTTACGTTATGAAAAATAAATTATTACTTATATTGATAAAATTTTTGCATATATTACACAGTTGAAAAATTTGTGTTAAATTTAACAAA
This sequence comes from Prenolepis imparis, assembly GCF_030444845.1. Taxonomy (NCBI): domain Eukaryota; kingdom Metazoa; phylum Arthropoda; class Insecta; order Hymenoptera; family Formicidae; genus Prenolepis; species Prenolepis imparis. The sequence continues at coordinate 2,265,168 of NW_028141162.1, forward strand.
TATCACATGTCCCAAACGGTCCACAGAAATTTTTGTGTTAATTTAACATAATACGGATATGTTAAATGATGACACGAATATTGTGTTAATATTTTAACATAAAATAAATGCAAACTTCAAGTAAACTTAAAATAAATTTTGTGTTAAATTAACATAGTTTTAATGTAAAAATTAATTTAAAAAATTGTTAATTTTACATTTTATCACCCCCACTTATATTATAAAGTAAAATTAACATTTTTTTCTGTAAATTTTAACAGATAAATCTTGTCACTAATAATATCGAACATATTTATTGTGTAAAATTAAAAGTAAATACACATTGTGTTATTTTTACACTTTTTTTCAGTTATTTTAATAATTTAACATTTGAGTTCAATTAACACAACAGCAATATGTTAATTTAACACATGAATGTGTTTAATATTTAACACAAAAATTTTAACGGGGACCGTTTCTAACAAGAAAACACAAATTTTCCAACTGTGTAATATTATAATAATATCGATCAACTTCGAGACTAAATGACTCTCGAATAATATTTATTTAAAGTTTAAAGGAACAACTTCTGAAAATCATCTTTTTTATTAACTTCTAACTTAGTTGCATATGTCTGTGAAACTCGATTTTCTCAAGCTCCTTATAAGTCTTTGATGCAAAATGTAAAACTACCTAATAGCAACGAAAGACTCAAAGAAGCGCTGCGTTTTGCGTACTTAGTCTCTTTTAAAAAATTAGCGCATCTTTTATAGAGATATAATGTGTCGAAAGGATAAATCGTCGCTTTAAAAATTGAATATGCTTGTTAAATACTATAGCACTATACTTGCAGTGACAGAAATAAGAAATGAAAAGAGTTTCTATTAATCTGCGAGACGTTTAAAATTACATTTCCATCTCGTGCAATGATATAATGAAGAACATATTCAGAATTCTTTCTTACCGTTGCTGAAATTGCACGAAAAAGTGAGAGATTCGCGGAAAGAAGCGACGCAGCCGTTCCTCTCTCTCTTTCTCTCTTTCATTACATGTACAATAATAAAAATTGGATTACAAGTTTCTCAATCTTCTCCGTGCTGCTTTCTTCATATGCAAGTGAATTTTCGTGAATATTCCGGCGATAATGTACCGAAAAACGACACCACAAAATTCGTCGACTTAAATTCTGAATATAATTTCGACAAAAATACCATAGCACAGAAAAAACTAAAAATGATATGACAAATAAGAAAGAAATAAAAAATTCTATCTTCAGTTTTATAGGTACGAGGCTGCACGTTGAAAAAATATAATTACGTAATTTTGAAACTGTATTATTTACAAAAATATAATATAATAATATAGTAATTATTAATTATTACATAATATTTAGTTCAATTTTTTGAATAAAATTTAAGAAAGATTTTGAATAAAATCTAAAATTTTTTTATAATATTTTCTAATTTTACATGTATTAATCATCTATATATCACTATAGTTGACATTAAAAAATATAAATTTCAAAATGCGGAAGCGTTTGATTTACTTTCTGTGAAGGTCTTCGAGCACGGGGTAAATCTTAAATCTGCAAAATATCTTAAATTTTTCATTTTTCGTACACGATGATAAAGCATCGAAAATAAGCGAATGTATGATACATTACACCTGACACGCGGTAACCAAGTAACTCATCTGTAAGCTTCACGATTTTATCCGAACTAGGTCTGTGTAAAAATTTTCACGATAAGAATTGATATACAGCTGTATTATTAATCAAAGAAAACATCAATTAATTACCGTTTCTCGCCGTAATTTGATAAGAAAAAAAGAAGCGGTTATGCTAACGCGCTGACTGACGCGATAAACTAATTGGGTAAAAGATGCTGACAGAAATAAGATCAAATAAAACAAGTTCGTCACCCGCAGAGAGAAAAGTCAATGAGGGAGCTAGCTATCATCGAATTACGGGCAGTTCATTTTTGGGGTCGCCAATGTAATAAAATGTAATTGTTCCGTGAAGAAAAAGAACATGTGCAATAAAATGATATAAATCTGTTCTCTCTCATCTTTATACAAATCTATTATTTATATAGTGAGAATGAAAAAAAACAGATGTGGGAATCAAAATTAATACTGTGATTAATTGAAGACGAATATTAAAACTCGCAAACAAGTTTTTTGTATATGTGAAAAAGGTGATATTCAATTAATTTTGCATTTTATAAACATTTTGCTAAAATTTGTTTAAATATAATTCCGTTTAATTATTTATACATACAATTAACTATTGTTGAAAGCAAATTTGGTCAGAACTGTATATAAGCCGTGTATGCAAATTCCAAACGATAATTCCAATCACACGATAATGCATGACAGATAGATTACGGACGATTATGGCCATTTGAAAATTAGTGCAAACGCGAAACGAGATAAATCAGCTCTTTGAAACGGGTGTGTGAAGTTGGCACCCCTATGTTATGCTATCATAGTTCTGTTAAGAGTTCTGAGTTATTTAGAACCATAGGAAGAGTTCTTGATAATTTTTAGAAATAGTTCCGGTCATTACGATAACGAAAATCAGTTTCAAAAAATAGGGGTGCCAACTTCACATTTTTTTACACATCGAGTTCTAATAGTTTTGAGCAGAGAGTTTTAAGGTTCTTTCAAATAGTTATACATATAGTTCCTGATTATTTTTTGAAAGAGTTCTGCAATTTTTAGATAAAAAAACGTACCTTTTTTCAATATCGAAGATATTTCTAAAATATCAAGTTCTCGTGAAAAACGTTAGAGTTCGTGATTTTCTAAATGTTTCGTAAAAGTGTATTAATTTTAAAAAATCAATCTCTTCGAAACTATAATAGATATAGAGCCATGCGGTTTTTTATTCGCGACGCGCGGCGACGCCCGAGTTTCAGCTATCACAATCTTCGGCGCGTTTCGGTAAAACGCGAGACTCGCGAGAGCTTATTCGCGCGCGAATAAAACCGAAGCTCCATTTTCGCGTCGCCGCTTTTTCCAAGACCCACTTTTCGCAGGGGCTTATCGAACGAAGATGATCAAGAGAGCGACTTGGCCGCGACGCACTCAAGTCGCCGAAGGACGCAAGCGAGACGAATATTGAGCGAGATTCACGGCCGACGAGATCAATCTCGCGCGTGCGACGCGATCGGATTTATACGATAATTAACCACCAAAGACGCTAATTAATACACTCGTCCTTTCGCGGACCGGCAAGAAGCGTGCGACCCACGAACAATCGAAGAAGAGCACTGGAGGTGGAGCTAGACTGGCACTGCCAGGTTCGGAACGCGCAACGATACGTCGCGCCGAGTCGTATAGGTGGGGCATTGTAGGGCTCGCGACGTGGGAGTTGGGCGAATCACGTCGCGATTACATACCCCCACCACTACGACCTGGTGGAGGTATGTAGTCGCGACGTGATTCGCCGAACTCCCACGTCGCGACTCCTACAATGCCCCACCACTACGACTCGGCGCGACGTATCGTTGCGCGTTCCGAACCTGGCAGTGCCAGTCTAGCTCCACCTCCAGTGCTCTTATTCGATTGTTCGTAGGTCGCGCGCTTCTTGCCGGTCCGCGAAAGGACGAGTGTATTAATTAGCGTCTTTGGTGATTAATTATATACATATCGTATAAATCCGATCGCGTCGCACACGCGAGATTGATCTCATCGGCCGTGAATCTCGCTCAATATTCGTCTCGCTGCATCATTCGGCGACTTGAGTGCGTCGCGGCCTAGTCGCTCTCTTGATCATCTTCGTTCGATAAGCCCCTGCGAAAAGTGCGGGTCTTGGAAAAAGCGGCGACGCGAAATTGGAGCTTCGGTTTTATTCGCGCGCGAATAAGCTCTCGCGAGTCTCGCGTTTTACCGAAACGCGTCGAAGATTGCTAAAACCCGGGCGTCGCCGCGCGTCGCGAACGAAAAAAAATAACGCGAGTGCAAGTGTTTCGAAAATTCTACGAGAAGGAGGCCCGGGGAGGCATCGGGCAACAAAGGAGTAACCATGAGGTGAGTAAATTTAAATTGTTTAATAGTTACATAGTTCCTGATTATTTTTTGAAAGAGTTTTGCAATTTTTATAGAGATAAAAAAACATACTTTCAATATCGAAGATATTTTAGAAATATCTTCGATATTGAAGGTACGTTTTTTATCTAAAAATTGCAGAATTCTTTCAAAGAATAATCAGGAACTATATAACTATTTAAAAGAACCTTAAAATTCTCTGCTCAAAACTATTAGAACTCGATGTGTAAAAAAAGTGAAGTTGGCACCCCTATTTTTTGAAACTGATTTTCGTTATTGTAATGACCGAAATTATTTCTAAAAATTATCAAGAACTCTTCCTACGGTTCTATAAATAACTCAGAACTCTTAACAAAACTATGATAGCATAACATAGGGGTGCCAACTTCACACACCCAAAAAAACAGATGTGGGAATCAAAATTAATACTGTGATTAATTGAAGACGAATAATAAACCTCGCAAAAAAGTTTTTTGTATATGTGAAAAAGATGATATTCAATTAATGATGCATTTTATAAACATTTGCTAAAATTTGTTTAAATATAATTCCGTTTAATTATTTATACAATTTAACTATTGTTGAAAGCACATTTGGTCAGAACTGTATATAAGCCCTGTATACTAATTCCAAACGATAATTCCAATCACACGATAATGCATGACAGATAGATTACGGACGATTATGGCATTTGAAAATTAGTGCAAACGCGAAGCGAGATAAATCAGCTCTTTGAAACGCATCATTTCTTCATTAAACGCGCGCGCGTTAGAGATGCACCGATAATGCTTCATGAACTACATATATCCGAGGGAACGCGGTTGCCTTGGTGAATGGCTTCCTTCGCCATCAAACATCCGGTATCCGGAGCATCGTCATTATCGCTAAAAAGATGGACATTCCTCATCGCGCAATACTTTACGGCGTGCTATGTAATAAAGAGATTCCTTCGGCTGACTGGAACGCAATGTGGATGTCATTTCTATTTTCAAATTAGTCCTGTTCGTCTGATCGATCCGATAGACGATATAGCGAAAGAATGCGATTCACTCTAAGTCACGGATGAGGAGAGCAATCAAGAGAGACGGCCTTTAATTTATATCGCGCCAGACGTCGTTGGATAGGAAAATAAAGCTGTTCGCTTTTAGAATCTATATTTCATGTAAAATTAATCGCTGCTTCGCGTATGTACAACAATTAATTATACAGGATACCTCTCTCAGATCGAATAAAAAAAAAATATTCATTCGCCAAACTATTTTTTGGTTAAGTCCAGAACACCCTGTGTAATATTAATTGTCGTACATGCGACAATCACCTGTGTATGAAATATAGATGCTATGCAAAAAAATTGTAAAACTATTAATTATTCCCACTTTACCGCCGGAATATATTTTTTGCTTTGTATTAAATCTCTGAATAATGAAAGAAATTTTTATATTATAAGCATTATGTAAAAGCAGCACCATTTTTCTAGGCAGCGCGAAACATCACACGATGTAATGTAGTAATTTTTTTAACGCGAATATCGATAGTCGATATAAAACATTGGTCATTATATCAGACATCCTTACAACGGGATTAATAGGAAATGTGTTTATATCGTTCACGGACTATATCGCATTGTAATTTCATTTCTGAGCAATTAATACGTCGGCTGTAACCGATGCACGTAATGGTCCATCGTTCGCGCAGATTGACAAACGGAAAGCAAATAGGAATAGCGATGCCGATATTTGCGCGTAGCCACGGTGTAAATAACGCGTATCAAAGGATGTGGATATGAACGCATATGAGCTGCCGAATCCCCGTTTAGCGTAATACTAAATTTGACAGGACATATTTATATAGGATAAATAGGACAACTGCGCACGCGTCTATATTTCTATGTACACAATTAATTCTATTTATTGATATATAATTTTTCGAGTAAATAATTCGTGAATGTTGCATAAATAATTAGCTAAAATTTATCACATTAATTTAGTTCATGCAACGCCGAGGGAAGGAGAAACCATATGACGTGAAAAAAAGAAAACAAATACGATCAAAGCAAACAATATGATCAATGCTGTGTTATATGTATATGTATATATATGGTGATAAATCGCGGCAATATCAATTCCTGCAAGACGAACTATCGTATTTCCTGAAAGCGATCTATAATAGTCACGCGACACATTCGCGACCGATCGTTCGGATCGTGCGAAACCTATCGTCGAAAGATAAAATTCCCCGACGTGTTATATGGAAGTAACGCACGTGCATTAAACAGGAAAACAAATCGCAGGTGTGCCATAAAACCGAGCTTTCTGTCGCGGTTTTTTTTTTTTTTTACATTCTAGCGACTGCGTAGCAATCGGTGAATTACGCGAAAACCGCCCTCGGTCCCATGGATCCCTCAATAATTTATCGATTAAGTCGTGCGTGGAATACGAGTCTCCGGCACCTCCGGACCGGGGATCGCGAATTAAAGCGCGCGTTGCACTTGTCAAATTGTCATTATTCATTGTCAAAATATCGCGATCGACTAAACCCGATGGAGCGGATTCTCTCTATTTTCGACGAGTCCTGTAGAAAATCCAGTCGCAAAAAGAATCGACGTGTCAACATTTAAAAATGTCTTCCATTGTCAAAAAAATATTTGCATTACAATATATGTTTTTTTCAATTATTTTTATAGTAGATTATATTATATGTAATATAATTATCTGTGATATTTCTTCACTAAAAAGCATGACGTCGGCTAAGTTTAAAAGCTCGCGACTATCTCCGGTTTCAAGAGCGTCTCAATAGAAAAAAGGAATAAAGCAGAAAAGGAGAGTATCATGATTCTCGGAAGGCTAATTCACGCGCACATCGCGTTCACGTGTACGTGCGAGATGTTGAGCGACGATAACGGCGTATCGAATCCCCGGATAAGACGACGACGAGCGTCTCGAGCGCGATCGCATGAAGAAGAGGAACGCATACAAAAGGTTAACGGCGTGTAAATTTCACGCGGCAGATTTCGCTCAAGCGCGGAATCGTCAAGGAGTGACTGCTGTTGAGTTTAGTGGCACGTTAGACTGCGGAAATCGCAGTCGTATATGTACGCGTACAAGTTTCCGACGCTTTCTTTTGTCCGCCGATTCTTTTTGTCTTTTGTTTTTTTAAAGTCCATGTCTCATTATCATCTTTAAGTCGATCTCTCATCATTTCGTATAACATTTAATTTTAAGTATACATTTTATCCGCGTAATAAATTTGATTAACTGATTCTCCTCCGCGATTAACAATCTCTAATTAAAATCTACTTATTATAATTAAGATTTTGTACACCTTTGGCAATTAAAAGAATCCGTCGATTTTCAATTTAATGTTGGGACAAGCGACAATTCTTTCAGTTTAACTTCTAATATCTGTGACGATATAGCTCTGATACTCTCTTCCTTGCGACTGCAAGTAAAATCTGACATAAAATTGCGATATACGCTTGGCCATCGTACGCGAAATGAAAAGAGCCTATTAAGATAACTTTAGCTCACCTTAATGAAAGTGCGCGCGATATCCGATATAAAAGGCGCGTATAACGCGAATGTCATTTCGTACGATATTCGCGAACTGTAATCTTAAAGTTTATCCTACAGATATAAAAGGTATACATTGCAGAGAAGAAAATAAAATAGTTATGTAGCGTAATAAATGTTTAACAATAAGACGTATGTAGTATATAGTAACAGATGTAAAGCGTAAAAAAATTTATAATTGTTGAATTTATGTTTGGAAAATATATCGTGATGTGTCAACTGAATTTCATCAACTAAATTGTGTCAACATGTTTACTATACGATCAACAATGATCGAATGAGCGCAAGCATTAATAATTTATATATGTAATACGTTATTTGTTAATTGATTGCTGTTTAATATAGTACGATAATTAAAATTTTAACATGTTAATTATATCGTGTGTGCTTAAAGATCCCTTTTAAGGGTAAGCTAGCACAGTGTGTTGTCGCACACGGCAGCTACCGATTCACATAAATTACTGGCGCCGGATAACCGTCGGATTAAGATCGTAGGCACGGAACTTACCCCCGACATACATATTTTGACAAGGGCAGGCGAGGGTTAAGACCAAGATTTAGCTCGTTTATGTAGACATAGTCCCGCGATCGTCAACGTAGTCGATATCAGGCTGGGAACCTTCTCGCGGAAGTTCCCTCTACTTTTCTTTTAAAGTTAAACACACAAACACGAAGGGAACTGGATATTCTTTATAAAAAGGAGATATCGCGTAATACTAATTTATTAGATACCTCTGTTAAGTTCAGCGAGAAGATTAAAAAAAACGTCACGTAGAAGAAAAGACGCAGTGAATCGCTCGTGTATCTCTCATCGAAGCGAATCTTGTGTAATGTTAATTTTAAAAATATATAGCTTTTCCAAATTTATAATACATTTTCTAGTTCTTGCCGCGAATGAATTAATTATCTCATCCTTACTAGAATTACATTTATACTATTTATATATGTATATGTACATGCGATATAGAGAAGCAAAACTCGCAGGTTCTGTATTTATCAAAATTTATATAATAAAGTTAGTAAAAAGCCCATCGGCAAAATATGAATAAATTAATGAAAAAAATGAACACATTTCCAGGATTGTATTGTTAATTATAAAACTGAATTATTAATCTCTCTGTTTCACTGTGCACTTTTATCTGGAAATAAAAGAGAGGGAGAAAAATATTTATAAAAATGTATAGAATATGTTACATAGTAATTATATGTATATATATATATATATATATATATATATATATATACACAGAGAGAATTTTCTCTTAGAATTTACCCTGAAAATCGTGGAACAATATGGTATGGAAAGAATTTTATGAGAATTTCTTTGATTAATATTTATCACAATAAAAAGAATATCTATTATCTTAATAAAATATAAAATATGTTTGATTAATTTTACTGTGCAGTTTAGTAAAATTAATCAAACATGTTTTATATTTTATTGTGATAGATATTATTATTTTTATTGTGATAAATATTAATCAAAGAAATTCTCATAAAATTCTTTCCATACCATATATTGTCCCGCGATTACCATGATACTTTCAGGGTATATTCTTAACTTAACGTAGAAAAATCTTTGAGAATGCGAATTTTATTTCCGCATACCACGCCCTCGATTCCTTTGAACATCGTATTATGACGAGAATTACGAAACTAATTCGACGAGACTCGAAGATGAATCGTCGAAAGTAGCGCTTAACGAGCACCTTAAACAACTACCGCTAAATCGTCACGGGGAAAGAAGCCGCGCAAATGTACGGGAATCCTTCAACGGGGGAGAGAGGGACGGGGAGGAGGGGAAACACGCGAGAGAGGGAGAGAGAAAGCGGGTAAGAGACGGCTAAAGATAATGTACTCCTGCATACAGATGACGTTATTAAACGGAAATCTGCAGATGGAGCGAACGCATAAAGCACTGTCTGCTAGCGTTGTCTGATTAGGCATGCAACGTTTCCCCTGTCTTCCCCTCCCCCTCCGCCCCGCCCTCCTATTCTCCCCCTTGTTTCCGCGAGAAGCACGAAGCTCTCCCTCCCTTCCTCCCCCCCCCCCCTCTCTCTCTCTCTCTCTCTCTCTCTCTCTCTCTCTCTCGCTGTTTCTCTCTCTCACTCTCTTGTTACAGTCGCGCGGCACATCGCACCGCCAAGTAAATTCCGTAAAACGATAACGACAATTTTAACACCGTGTGTAATGCAACATAGCGCGCGACGATCCAGTTCGTTCGCGGTATAACGAGCAAAACGCGTTTTTCTCGCGAATGCGTTTCATCGAAAATCTCACGGGAATCGTAACCTTTTATAGCTATCCTGGCATGTCGAAATGCTCTCTTCCCTACGCTGTCCGCAAATAAAATGGAAATGCATCGCAACGCAAAGTAAATTTACTATTTCCATATCCATCCGTCTTATATAAATGGCCATAAATTAACAGCATTAATCGATACTCTTGCTTAAAATTAACTGCGCACACAAAAGTTAGAAATCTGACTAAAGATATATTGTGTATCATACATATTACGAGATATATATATTTAGTTAATAATAAGAGAATGCAATAAAACGGCGCTCTCTCTCTCTCTCTCTCTCTCTCTCTCTCTCCCTCTCCCTCCCTCCTCTCTCCTCTCTCTACTCACACTCTCTCTCTCTCTCTCTCTCTCTCTCTCTCTCTCTCTCTCTCTCTCTCTCTCTCTCTCTCTCCCCTCCCTCCTCTCTCTACTCTCTCTCTCTCTCTCTCTCTCTCTCTCTCTCTCTGCGCAGATTCTATTAACTAGAGAATTGTGCTTACTCTAAAAATACCGTGAATATATTTTGCCAATATATTATATATACACATTATTCTTTTCGTATCAACAATAAGTGAAAAAATTTACTCACCAATAGATGATATCTCGTGCGTCCGACAAATACTCTGCACGCCATCTTGCGCTCCAGACCATGTCATTGTAATCCGATCCTTTTCGCTTTTTTTAAAGAGACGCACATATACACATACATTAGATTCACTGCCGCGAGACGATACTCGCCCGATACTTTACTCGGCACTCCCGAAATACGCGCGATTTTGGCGGATAGAATCCGGTAGAAAACGATATAGTCCTGTCTTCGTTTCCTTTACGCCGGGCGAGAAAATATATCGAAGATCAAGTCGGGCGGCCATGATACTTGGACAAGTATCTGCGGCATCGATCGCAAGGGACGCGATCGCGAAAGCACGATATGGCGCTGGTGCGCGAGCTAAATAATACGATAAAACGTCGCCCGGCACTTCACTCCGTACTTTCGACATTTATTCGCGCGCCGGATTCACTTCTGTCGAGTAAAAAAAAGGTGCAATATACGGGAGCGATGCGCGACACGTTTCGCTCGCGACCGTTGCAAACGCGAACTATGTAATGATGAGACTGTGACGTGACCACGTGACGCGTAGCATACTTGATATAGTTTGCGCTACCAAAGTTTCGCGTCGTCCGATTGGCCAATCAGGACGAAGGAGGCGAAAGATTTCTTCATTGCTTCAAATACTTCGGAGTTTATAATTAGGTCAAGTGAAACGTTTCTATGAAATGTGTATGATCATAGGGTTAGTTTCTTAATCTTGGGTTAGCAATCTATTGTAATACATAATTATGGATAGAGAGAGTTTTCCTCAGACACATAAAGATCTCGGAGTTTTTGCTGCGCCAAGGACAATTCGACATAAACAATAGCGCGTTCGCATAAAATCAAGCACTGTGTATGGTATGTATGCGTGTGTGCAATGCCGAAATATGTGTGTACATAAAATACTTGTATGTATGGACGTATATTATTGTGTACACAGTATGCATGCTCGATTGCTTTGTCAGTCGTGCCACAAGACTCGAGCGAGTAAATATAAAAAAGGTAGTGACATGTGTCGTCTCGCATTATCGTCCTAAATACGATCGCGATAAATACGAGCAAGTGTCGAACGCAATTATTAAAATTCAATGCTCGATTTTTACGACGTGCAAGTGTGCTGTTTACATTCGGTCGGCTTGTGTTGCCATTTTCGAGACTCGAGCGAGCAGGTACAGTCGCTTCATATTATATCTTTCTAAACGCGATTGCGATAAATACGAGAAAGGATTATTCTTTATTATACGATTAACGATAATCTTATTTCATTAATTAATACGCGCGTGGTCATAATTATTGTACTTTCGCGAGTGAGTGTCATTAAGAAACAGTGCAGATGGGAGCAGGAAAAAGGAGGCATCCAGACGATAACGACGCAATAAAACCGTAGGGTAAATAATCTATTTTATGTTATAATTTGAGAGATATATATATATATATATATACGGGGTGTCCCATTTTAAAGGACCCACTCAAATATTTCAGAAACACTGCGTTAAATCAAAAAATGTTTCCTACAAAAGTTGTAGGGTTTCGAGGGGGACATAACATAGTAATATTCATATGACCTTGGGCGGCGTCTCCAAGGTCAAGTGAAGGTGAGAATAAATTTTTTAAATGGAAACCCATATTTTTTATTATAACATCTTTTTCTACTAATTAATTTGAACAACTTTTATCTAAAGCATTTTTTTATTTTCTTCAAAATTCACCTTCTCACCTTCAAATTCTCACCTTCACTTGACCTTGGAGATGCCGCCCAAGGTCAAATGAATATTACTATGTTATGTCCCCCTTGAAATCCTACAACTTTTGTAGGAAACATTTTTCGATTTAACGCAGTGTTTCTGACAATGAGATATTTGAGTGGGTCCTTTAAAATGGGACACCTGGTATATATATATAATACTTGTCGACTTACTTATTTTTGTGATTTATTTTACATTATCGTGCATAACATAATGCATATAAGATTCTAGATTATAAAATTTTGATTTATTTATTATTTATATTATTATATCTCTATTATATATTATATTTCATTATTATATATCTTATATTATTTATGATTTAATATTTGAATTTTGCTACATTCAAAATATTAATAATCAATACATAAATGTAAAAAAAAATACACAATTCAACATTATTTAAAATATATATATAATTATTTAGATTATTTACACGTGAAATATATTTTTATATATTTCTCACATTTTATAACCTGAAAAGTTTATATCAAAAAAATGTTTTTCTGATATTATGTAGAACTTTTTATTTAATATTTATTTAATGAATTAAAATAAAAATTCAATTGTGATTGTAATATATAAATATTTTTTGAAATATTCATTACTTTTAACATTGTTTTATATATATTTGTGTATGTGTGTGTGTGTATAATTTGAATGTATTTGTATTTTTACAGATCACAATGGTCTATTTAGTCTACTACAACTCCGTCGTTGTACCGGTGAGTTTAAATTATTTTCTATTTAATAATTTCGAAATAACGGATTCGCGAATATTGTATTGTACAAATATATAAATGTATACGTTTTAACAAAATTACAAACTAATTATTTTATTTATACTCTTTGCCTTCTGCATTTTATTTCTCTGCAAAGTTTTATTGCATTACTTACACAGTTTTATTTTTTAACGTATGTTACAAATACAGTTATCCAATTCAAATATCATGAATAATGATTCAAATATCCACAATTATTATCGACTTTTTTAAAAATATATAGGCAACAATTATCCTACATACATGTCTATAGTCAATTCTGTATTTTTGTCATAATTTTCAAAATATCTCTCTTTTAAAAACGTAATCAAAATTTATTTATTATTATACACTTATTTTATCATTATTTATATGATAAATCATTATTTATATGATAAAATAAGAAGAACGACGTACAATATTCGCAGCCGTCGTACAATCTAGGATCATCCTTCAGGAAAGTCAGCAATGTCAGAATGTATTCGACCGCGAGGAATGTTTCCGGATATAATGTTGGTATGCAAGCGTGAAAAATTTAATGGGCCAAGAGTGAGAAACACGCGAGCGTTTGAAAATTTTTCGAGCGGCATTCCTCGGCTAGAATGTATGCCGGATAATAATTTGGCCGGTCGCGCAAATATTTACACCGTCAGTCATATATCTCGAAAGCGACTGATGTGACAGTGTCTTCCCTAAATTAGTGATTTCGTAAAACTATTAATCGGATTCTATCGAGACGTGAGTACCGAGCGTTTTGTTTTTTCACGTATTCTCATCCAACACATAATGATCGCGCGAAATTATTAAGTCTACAGCTTAATAAAATTTTAATTTTAAATCCATAGCTTTATACAATTTTAATAAATGCTAATTCTTGTTCCGCTCAATGTATGGCTGATATTTATAAAATTAAATCGCCTGCCTCCCGCGGAGAGATGCTTCATTATGAAGCGCTGACAAATCTTTTGAGGCCGTTTGCCTCTTAACACCCTGTACGCAGAATTAAAAGAAAAAAGCTGAAAGATGAAAAGAATGGAGGCTGTATAGAGAGCCTTTACTCTGTCATCTTCGTCTGTGTTCCAATCTCAAAATCACTGTCGACCGTTAAGTGAGTCTATATTTAGACGAGTTGTTTCAACTCGCTTCCTTCTAAAGCTCTCAAAATAATACACCGCGAAAACAATCCGTTACGCAAGAATATGTTTGAACAGCCAGTATTTCTTTTTTTTTTATTCTGAATTCTGTCCAAGCTCGTACTTTTCGATATTAAAAAATTAAACCGATTAAAAACATTTTCTCTCGCTCATTCTCTTTCAATAATATATAATACGACGATGTAATATAATAATAATCACGCGCGCGTTGCGTCTTTTATCGTAATTGATAAACTCCATTTTTCGCGTCGCGTATAAAAGTATCCATTTAATTTCCATTTGCCTTTGTTTCCTAAATGAATGGTATAAAATTCCGGTTGCGACGCAATTTTATTTCGAAAGGAATATTAAATTGTTATTGCGCGCAATTCCATCTGTTCTGTGTGTGCGAGAAGGCTGCTGCATCAATTGAAATATCGCCATTCTCGTCGCAAACGGATTCGCGATAGCGATTGAAAAGCAAAAATGATAAAGATAGATGCGCGGCGTACATCGGTTTGTTAGTGACGGTGATGACGATACAAACAATCTAGCTAAACACCTCTCGTACATTCGACGGCTGTGAAACTCAAGTACGATATCATACCCGGGCAAGTTGTTCGAGCGAAAACATAAACGCGCGGCCGAATGTAGTATGCCTGCGTAAGAAGCAGAGGCATTGTTCTATATGTATACAATATACACGGACGCGCCGCAGAACCGCGATCAACATGCCGCAAACATCTGTACCATAATCGTACAGATAGACGAACGCCAAAGCCGTAAAGGGGTCGTCAACTATGTACATAATTTCCAACTTCTCTGACTCTATCCGTTTCTGCAACGGACGATTCTCCGAAAAGCACCGAATCTCTCGACGCGGTCACCTCCAAATATATTCCTCTGACACACGAATAACATCGCGCATGGGAATAGTCTCATTTGTATTTGTATTTCGTATGTTGCTCTCTGCTCTCATTAATAAAATAGATGACCGACGACAAAACAGAAAATAGCTCCAATCGCACCGTGATATCGTAAAATTAAAGCGCAACTACACAGAGAGAACTTTCTGTTAGAATTTACCCTGAAAATCATGGCAATCGTGAGACAATATATGATATGGAAAGAATTTTATGAAAATTTCTCTGATTAATATTTATCACAATAAAATATAAAATTAATATAATATTTATATATATAAAATTCTTTTCATATCATATTGTCCCACGATTACCATGATTTTCAGAGTAAATTCTAAGAGAAAATTCTCTCAGTGTATTTACAGCTAAAATGAAGAAAATTTAAGCGATCACGTTTTTTTATTTAGTAATCTGAATACAATCTGGATACAAAAAGCATAATTTTTAAATCGGGGTGTGTTAATCTAATCTCTTATGTCCAAGTTTTAATGATTCGTTCGTTCGTTGATTAATTTTTAATTAAAAGATTACATAGTTTAAATTCACAATTTGATTATTTGCTGAAGAGAGTTTCGAATTTGTTTCTCGAGCGTGTATATATATGTATATTGCACAATCGATCAGCGATTTTATAGAAAGTCGACTCTCTCGTCCGCTGTCATGATCGAGACAATCTGATTCATCGGCTTCAATTTCATCTGCAATTCGGCTGACACGAATTTCTCGGCACGGAACGGTCAAAATTACAAAATTCCAAATGGGGTGGGGACTGACAAGAACGCATTGCCCGTGTAACAGCAGCCAGAAAGTGCAGGAATGCGCTCCATCAAAGCAAGTCGCGGCGGCATGCTCTCCCATCATAACTGCAGCGGTGAGGTCCACTTGTGGAGCAAGACGGATGCTCGTCTCCGCCGTCATCCTCATCTTTTTGCTGGCCGCTATATATTGGGTATCCTTGAACCAGCGAGCGAATCCTGGCGTACGTCGACCAATGAGATTTCAACCACAACCTTCTCGAAATCCCGCACCGGAGGCTGCGGAAGCGACTGAGAGATGAAGCAACATCATTGACCCCTGATTTCTCTTCAGGGAAAAAATGTATAGGATAATTCCAAGAAAATTGTACGGGACATTGAAAAGAGACGTGCTTATCTGATGTAATTTTATTTATCGTTTATATTTAAAAAAGATATATATGAATTCTTCGTAAATTTAGTCGCCACTTAGGATTACATAATTGAAAAATATTTCTTTCGATAATAATTTCTTTATACGTCTAAAAATAGCTACCTATTTTGACAACTTTAGTCGGAATTATCTTAATGGAAATTTCAACAAATACAAAATTAATGAAGATGTGGATGGCAATAAATCTAAAAATATCAAACTAGGGCAATATCACATCGAGAGCAGCGTAATCCGTAGTAACAATACGAGCTTGCATTTCCGAGCAACAAGGCATATTGCATTTCATTGCTGGACACCGACGCTATATATCGTAACAGCTGTTATGCGATACATTCATCACGTGTAAAAAATAAGCCTCTCAATCGTGTAAATGTAATGAACTGAATACTAAAACAAAGAGCTGCGATAATAAAGCTTTTGCGACATCATATAAAGCTAGTTATTACGATTGATAAGAAATAATATTGATAAACGCTTACGTTACGACGCTATCAGTTTATGCTTCTTAAAAATCGCTAGATTTCTCTCGGTTTTTACAGACATCGATAGATAAGAGTTGCAAGACTGAAATACGTGAGTAATTTTATAATTTCAAAACGAATAATTTAAATTATTTTAAACAAGTAATTATAAAATGGAAAATTTAATTTTTCACGAACTTTAGTAAAAAGAAAGTATAAGAATTTTCAACACATCGATGATATAATCATTTGTAAAATGTAAAGCAACAACATACGCTCTTTTTGGTTAACATACCCTTTCATATCTGCCAATAACACTCCCTTCGACTTTCTTCCCTTATCACGAACACGCGCGATAAAGTTGTGATAGAGCTTAACATGGTACAAGTAGTATCGCGTACATCGTAGAGGATCAAATAAACTGCCAATGTACACAACGGGAGCGGTTCTAATCGAGGCTACCCAGACCATCGAGCACGTGCAACATCATCCCCAGTTCTTCGTACGTGATTCTAATCCCGCAAGCCGGGTTATCATCGCACAAGCTAATATACGCCAGCAGTAGCTTGGCGATAATGTCTCGTTCCAAAAGTTCGCGCTCCACTTCCGGACACTCCTCCTTCACGGTATCCAAGTAAAGTCGCAAAATACTCCGACAGAATGTCTCGACTTTCGGCAATTCACTTTCGTTGGATATATTGGCGAAGAGAATGAGACCGAAATCGATCGCCGGCGAGCAGTACCTCATTGTTTCCCAATCGATCATCTTTACGTCGCTCGGTTTGCCATTCTCGTGCCTGAACAGTACGTTATTCCGCGTGAAATGACCGTGGCAGACGGTCGTAACGTCGTTGATCTCCGTGGCCAGACTTTTCATTACGTGTAGCTTTTTTTTTATTTTCTCAACGAGATTTGGCTCGAGTGATGCGTGGCTCAAATGTATGCTACAAGCAACAAGAAATCGAGGATATTTCACAAATCTTTCTGATACTTTTTTTAATTAATAAAATATTAATAATAGATATGAGATAATGATACTGCGTTCTTATTATAAAAATTAGCCGCAATAGAGAGATTACACGTTGGTAACATTTTAAAATCAGAAATCGTTAATTGTCTCGCGAGACTTTTTTATTAAAAAAAGATATAAACACAATCCATAAAATAAAACGCGTAATCGTTTCGGTATTTTTTAACGTGCGTGCGTATTATGATAAAAGATGATTTACCTGGTACCGAGCGTCTGGTGAACGGAATACAAGCTGTCCGGCACAGAGAGTTTCGCAGAGAATTCTCGGAAAATGGGAAACTTGCGCGCTTTCAGCCTCAATCCTTTGCCGTGAAACGCCGCCAGGGCTTTTACGCACAATTTCAAGTGATCCTCGTCTAATTTACCGTTTACATGCGCGTAACCACGCGCGGTCAGATCCTCCAACACGATGACCGGCCGACCGTATCGTCCCAAGTCGGACAGATAACACTTGGGTACACCGCCCGTTCCGTACTCGAGTGTCATCTTGCTGTAAAACATCTCCTCGTTCTGAAAAGGGCCGGACGGCGGAGATACCGCGTCTACCTTGGGCAACTTGATAACGAGGGGGAAACTGCACGTCTCGCCGGAAAATTTTACGCGCGCCGTCACCCGGTACAGCTTGGTCGAATAATCGCGCTTCTCGTCGACGAGATGCTCCACGTCAACGGAATCGAACTCGACGAACTCCCTCGAGCCGGACTCGCAGAAGCGACGATCGTGCACCATCTCCGGTATCAATTCTCGCCTTATGAAGTCGCAGTCCCCGCACCGGCACTGCTCCCCTGACTTGGCGCGGAAATCTGGGTCGGCCATAGCGAAAGGGAAAATAATATCTCTGTAATAAAACACGGCAGCAATTAAGGACACCGGCACTGCGAGAGCGCGCGCTTAAAGCCGGAAAGTCGAGAATTATGAGGAATTTTTTCTTCTCTCTCTCTTTTTTTTTTTTTCTCTCCATGTCCCCGTTCTCGTCCTAATAACGTTGTCGCGACGAGTGCCGCGCACGTTAATAATGTTTATCGTCACGAAATACAACGAGTCGCCGGAATAATTAAAAACATTTTAACCGTGTTGCTGGCACCGAGAACGAATCGTGGTGCAACGTAGACGAGAGCGTTTCCGCTAATAACCAAATAGATGATACGAGTAGCTCCCGCAATTATACACGAATTAGTAAATATAAAAGAAATATTTTTATCAAATATACTTTACCCCAGCGGATTCTAGAGTCACTCGTACAATTCCCTACTGCAGTCCACTGCTAACTAGAAATTCACTATCTCTGTTACACAACCGGAATAAGGTCTCCCCTCCATTCATCTCATTGACAATTCCTCATTCATTTGATTGATTCAGTCGGCAGTTCTAAAAACTCAAATAGAAAATATTACTTTTTCTTTTATCCATAATTTTCATTAATCTGCATTACATGTAGTAATTATATCATCCGTTCAATCCAAGTCTTTTATTCATTTCTTGTAAAGCACTCACTATCGATCTTGAATAAAAAAGAGAAAGATTCTAGAGACAATTTTAGATGAGGAATATCACATTCAACGTAGATCTCTGATACACTTAATAAAGTCTAGTCACGTTTCTTTTGGATTTGTTCGAGAGATTTGTTTTTCCTTCTCACAATAATTCTTTTAAGCGCATAATTCATCGGATATTGTTATTCGTCGTGCGAAAGATGGTACACATATCAAGTATATACACAATCACGATACCGTATTTACCGTAATCTCTTATTTAGAGACGTCCGTGTCACGTCACGAGGGACCAACCCAGCTGCACGTAATGAATGAGTGCTGCGTAGAAAGTCATAGCACGATGAACTGTATCTCCCCCACTCTTTCAAGATAACGAAGCCGGCTTTTATTGGCTTTTAATGACGTCGCAAACGAGTTTACGCCGTGAACGAGACGTGACGAACCGTTTAGCTCGCGTCCCCGTCGCCTTAAGTATATTTTCATCGGCATTTAATCCGGAAAAAGGTATCGATCGTAAGAAAAGTGGAAGTAACTTTAAATTGCGTTACAGAGATTACCGTCTTATTAAAGAAATTACTCACTCTAATCGGATCTGTATATAACTAATCGGATTTATTTTAACCAGGTGACGCGTAAGCTTCGGACTTTAAAATGCCGAAAGAAAAATTGTCTCTTGCCACGTCCGTCGTAACGAACTTGAAGCTTCGAGCGGAGAGCATAAATTGTGAAGTTTCCTTAGCGACCGTACATTTAAAATGCGGAATTAAAGATGTTTGCAGAGCTGAGAAAAAAAGCTTTATTTTACAGTAATCTTTTCTCGAACGCTTTGAAAGAAAACACTTGGCGATTATTTATGCGCGAACAAATTTTCCTCAACAATATAAACTATCGATAGCGTAATTTTATTTTAACGAGTTGCTACAACTTCAAACCTTAACGAAAGCACCGAACATCTCGTGCTTGACATCTCTACATCATTCAAATCTAAATTTTCAAGTGTAATTCTCTTAAAAATTGCAAACAAACGAGAGAAAGAGAGAGAAAGAGAAACACAATAATGCATTATTGATGAGCAACTGAAATAAATGGACACGACAGCCGCAGCCGGGATATAAATTCCTAAAGCAAATCAATGATCTAACCTCTGATACCGATGATTAATCTACCTTGTAACGTGGCCTCGATGTCGCAGGTCGCGCCCTGTCAGAATGTACCTGTACAGACGAGTCAGTATAATTTTCCCACATACCAGCAACAACAAACCAGTACTCAGCAGATGCAAACCGCTGCATGCAATCCGTGCTCCGGAACCTCTCAAGGTAGAAAGTCAATCGTGCCAATCAAACGTTAATATTTTTTAACATGTTACATATGAATTAAATTAATTACAATATATTTTATTAAAAAATATACAATATATAATTTATACAAAATATCGCGAACTCCTTACTCTATTTGGACTTTTCTCATCCAAGGACCCTTCAATCAAGTTTACCAGCCAGACACTTACATAGTAACGCACCAATGTACACCGCAACCGGTAAAAAATCCATGCCACCCCGTCTTTCAAAGCCAGTGTAACCCCCCGCCAAGTCATCCCAGCTGCGGCCAGCTGCCGCAAAATATTTTGGATCAGATTCGTGCTTGCGTCAGCAACACCGCTCCCATTTTCATCCTGCCCGGTAATTGTCAACAATCGCCGGCGCCTCAGCAGCAACAGCAGGCGACGGCGACGGGTTCGCTTCCTCCGACAACAACGGCGTATCCGCCGAGCGGATTAACTTATCCGGCCGCATGTTACCCGCCACCGCCCTATCCCTATCCCTATCCCGTACCCATGCCGTTTTACGATCCGTTTACTCGAGCGCGAGATGCACAGAGCTGCGGATGCTGCCGAAGAAGGGACGTCGACCCGATGGAGGTCAGAAGCGTCGCGCGAACCCCCGGTTATCAGTACGACCTCGCTCTGGACGAGCATCATTGCGTCCCCACCACCGACGACACCATCTGTACGAAGAGAAGCTGCCCGTCCTCGCTGCATCTTCAGGCATTGGCATCTCAATTCCTCTCGATGCAGGGTATCATTGCGTGTGCAGCCACACGACTGATATTGCGCAAAGTACCCGGCTCGAACGTAACCACTACCATGGAGGACACGATGGCGAAGGCGCAGAAGGCTATAAGCGTTCTGACGAAGGATCAGCTGTTATCAGAGTCGAGGAACGCGCAGCAAGTTAACGCGCTGATCAACCTGCACATGACGGCTAATCCGCCGCCTAATATCATTCCTATTTTCACTCTGGTACAGCTGAAGATGAATCTGCTAAAGGCGCAGGTCGAGGGACTCGTCAACCAGAAGATAATGGAAACTCAAGGCGTCGGTGTCGAGGTATTGTCATTAATTAGCGTGTTAATTTTATTCTTTATCTCTATATATGTATATGTATTCGTTTACTTTTCTCTCATCAAAAAGTAATTAAAAAAATTTATTTTACTTTTAACAAATATAAAATATAATAAAAACTATAAAAGAAACAATAAAAAAATATAATTTTATCATTTTAATAATCATCAAAAAGAATTATATATATAATTATTTATATCCATTATATGAAATAATTAATGATAATAAATTTAAATCTTTGTCAACTCTAATCTGATAGTAAGAAACAAGATTCTAATTTGATTATCCTAATTCATAAATAGAATTGAAAACAAACATTATTAGATACTAATATATATTTGTTTATGCACATCCCAAGGTGGAGACCGATCTCATAGACCCCACGGTTCTGGCTCTAAAGTCCGACGCCGAGCTGCGAGACTTTCTGTCTGTATTGCGACAGAAGGAATGCGACGAGCGGGTGAACGTGAACTTCGCACCCTATCGTTCGCAGCGTGCGATCGCGGAGACCCGGCTGAGGAATATTCAAAACAAGATTCATCAGGTGGAGGTCGAGTTCGACCGTAGACGATGCGCGATGTTCCCTGCGCCGACGTTGACGTCACGCATCGTGCAACAATTCTCCAGACCATGTTACTCGGCGAGATTCGAAGATCCTAGAAGATTATACATAGGCACACTACCGCAGGACATTCCCCACACGCCTGATCCCTTCATCCGCGTACAACCGCGAAGTCCCAAGAGGCTGCTGCTGAAGCCGTGCACGAGCAAGTCCGAAACTAAGTCCACGCAAATCGCTGCCCCGGTTCGGGCAACCGGCACGCGCGATAATCCATCGAAAACTACGACGGACAACGGTGGTGCAAGTTCCACGAAGGATCGTTCCACGACAGCCGACCTTCAGCCGACTTCCAGCACGGAGAACTGCACCTGCGACAGGACGACGTCGGACGAGAGCGTCGACGAGGCTAAAAAAAAACTCCGACCGAGGATAGTCGAGATAAAGGAGAGTAGCGTCGAGAAACCGTCGTCCCTGATGAAGCTAACGTCAAACGTCTGCGTGAGATACGGAGCGAATGCGCGGAAATGCGACGACGGGAAAAGTGACCCGGAGACTCCATGCGACGCGAAACGCTGGATGGCCAAAGCGTATATCAACGTCGAGGACGATGAATCGGTTAGAACTTTAACGGGATCGGAGAGCGACACGATTACGCTCAGCGAGAAGATCGATGCAGAAGACGTTTGTGAATCGCGGGATGCGATTGAGATTCGAAGCTCGGGCCAAATAATGAATGGGCAGGAATTTACAAGTTCGGCGGATCCACGACAGTTTGAAAAACAAGGAGAGACCGAAATCGCAATTTCGAGAAAGAATGAGGCAATTAAGGAATGCGACGTTGAGACTGGACGCTTGCAAGGTGTCTCGTCGCCGAAAGCTGAGCAAACGGAGATGAAAACCATAACTATTGCAGAAGTCACGGACGTTGAGCCAATTTCGAGCGCACAGGAAACGGAGCGAAAATCACCGAACGACTATACTTTATCGCTAGAAATTGCGTTAAAGCCGGAGAGAGACAGGCACGAGGATGAACAGGAAGATAAAAACAGCAAAATCTTATCCTCGAATGGAACGAGAATAGAGCAGAGCGCGAATCAAGTACCGATAAGTAAAAGCAAGAAAAAAATGAGATTTCACATTGTTTCATTGATGACGAATATCGTATATAATAACGAAAATTATGACGAATATCGAAGTAAGCGGAAAATTGATAAGAAAATAGCAACAAGAGAGATGAGTATAACTACCGATCTGGATATTGAAGAATTGGATAAATATAATTCGATAGAAAATCTAAGAAATGCCATCGCGCATAATATTACCGGAAAAGATCATCCGCAAAACATGTTTCTAGGAAGACTTCAAGATCTTTCAAAACTCTGTGTCGACCGTCAATGCCACACTGCATCTGAGGAGAATAAAACAACATCCGCTTCTTTGTTAAGAGTAAATCTCTTTCCTCCATTCAAGAATCTACATAAATATATGACAGGTAAGAGTTATTAGCTCAGTACTCTTTATACTTGAAAAGAGATAAAAGATAAAAACAATTTATTTTATAACTTGTAATTGCTTTCAATTAAAAAAAACATCAAAAAAGTTATAGTTGTAAAAATTGTAGAATATTATACATGTATATACAGGATTTAAATCTTTCAATTTTTCATTCAGATAATGAGAGAAGCGGAAACGACGTCGGAGTTTATCCAAGTCCGATAACGAAAACGGGAATTACGGCTAGGAAACGTTTATCCCACTGGAACGATGTCGCAAAAAATCCCCCGGAAATTCGTTACAAGGATAACGCGCGTTATCCGCCTTCCAGCGTGGAATGCGAAGAAAGTTTTATTTCGGAAATAGTCTCTGTTATCGTCAACCGCTTGGTTACATTCGTCAATAAAGTAATTACATTGAACGGAAGATTACGTAAAAGTCTAAACATCGATGCCTTACGAAGAGACCCTCCGATACGCAGCCATCACGAGCTAATTTCAAAGGATCACGATCCAGTCGCAAGTATCTTGCATCGTCCTTTTGACTCGAATTTTGGAGCACCTGGTACCAGCAAACGTGATTTTCGCGACGCGAGTTTATTACGGGTTTCTACCGGAGAGGGATTCGACAGGATACATAAAATAAGACACTCGATAATCCAAGATAAAGAAAATAATACGAAATGTTTATTGATCGCTACATCGAGCCGTGATTGTGATCTGAGACGTGATTTGGGACGTCCTTACGAGGTCCGGAGAAGCCTTCTCATACGCAGTCGATTGAAGGATCGTTCGAGTACGCAGGATCATCCACATCCTTTCTCGCTTTTGAAACGTACTGAGAAAGATATATCTGAAGAGTTCCGTCAAGCGAGACGTAACGAAAATGTAGGAATAATCGAAGAAAAAAAAACAGGTAAATTGAGGCGCAGCAAAAAATTCTGGGCACTATCGGAAGTTATAAAAACACGCGATAAAGTGTCAAAAATGAGAGAGTACAGTACTGAATTTAAACAAGTTTTATGCGAATATTCGCACGACGATATTACGAATAATAACACATTTACTGTGCAAAAACACGCAATTGTTGATAATATCGCGGCTGACGATGAACTCGTGATAAATGTTCACGATTATTCCGGATTGCAAACCGAAATAAATACGAATACATACGAAAATCGCGGCGTCTGTCTATTATTACCTAGCAATTGACGAGGGGGTTTACATACGATATACTACTAACAATTGCGGAATTATAAAAATATGTTATTTACGATTCTCCACATCTCGCTGAAAAGGTTAATTAAAGTACACAACTGTTGAGTATAGTGTAACTTCGTTCCTTTATTAATAACTTTTTATTCTTTCGTCAGTGATCTATTCTCGTCGCTATAGCTGTCTAATGAGAATCTTTAGAATTGTGACGTAGTAACAGTGCATGACGATAAATTTTTCAATGCGCTTTTCCAAGAGTCATGCTTAGTTCGGATTCTACAAAAGAATGGGAGAGAGTATTCGTGGAAAAAAAGTATTCGTCACATATTCCACGTATACACTCGCATCGAACAGACATGTAATCATTACAACATGAACATATGCATATCAAGCACAGTTTTTAATTCCTTTGTGATTTTTCGATCTCTAATTAATTTTTTTAATATATATTAGATTTCTTACATTCTAAAATTTCGAGCGATTACCAGTAGAAAATAAACGCATTTATTAACACATCGTTATAAAAAAACTAATATCGAAACAACGGAATCCCGTGTTCACATATCAAAATACACAAGTAACAACGTCACATGATACTGCTCTATCTATGTATAATGTTCCTCAATGAATAACAAGATGCTTCACCATGGATCGAAATGTCGAAGACAAAATGGAGATAAAAATTTTACACAATGTGAAATTCATATTTGTGGAAGAGTTAATGTGTTCGCGCAAATTGTAAATACTTACAAATATCGCAATGAAAAAGCAATTCAAAGTATTAGCCAGTTAGAGCCATATTAATACACATTATTAATACATGTACTCTCTTCAAGTACATACTGTAATATCAAAGTTACAAACGGACCATATGCTTAAGATAAATATGATTTAAATCTCTTATAGAACTATATGTTTAACTGCAGACTGAAGAGACACTTGTGGAAGAAAGATCGAACCTATTATTGTGAAGTATTTAATCAGTCACAATCTCTGTTTTTAGTATGAAAGATTTCGTTTTAAAAGGAACTGAGTGACATCTCCACCGTCACTTTTCAAAGTTTAACAAATTATCGCGTAATACAGTATCAATTTGATACACAGTATTTTACGACTGCTGCATATACATATATATTAAATATCTCGATATTTATATATAATTAATGAAAAATTTATTAATTTTTTTTTAATTATGTGGCATATACAAGAATTTAATATCTACAATTTTACAGAGACCTCTTGTTACTCGCGCGTGATATCTTAAAGAATAAATATTTGATCTTCTTTGTAGCTTTTACAGCTACTATTTAGCGAGATACGGCCGTCAAACATTCACGAAAATTAGTCCGTTATTATTGTTGGCAGACTCTTTTATGAAAAATGTGTGTGTACATATGTGTGCATGAAAAAGAGATAGATTACAAAAGAATGGTAATGCAAATAATATATCCTACTTGATATACATATAAAATTTTTTCTCAATAAAATATAAACGAGTGATAATTACTTTTTGGCGTGGTGCAACAATTGCATATGGACATTCGTTCGTAATACGTGTTAGTCTTAAACCTAAAAAAAAAAAAAAAAAATATAAACATTTTTCGTTAAATCTCTCAATCTCAATATCAATTGTTTTTAAAATGTAATTTTTTGATGAGTAATTATATACAAAAATATTTACAGAGAGAAATACATTTACACCATTACATATAGTTGAAGTAATGGTGTATTATAAAATAAAGTGTGACATATAATTTAGTTAAAAATTAATACTTCCTACGACAAATCTTTGATGAAAAACTTAAACAACTAAACAAGTACTTGCAATATATAATTGCTGAAGCATATCTTTTACATTTATAATTCAAATTGTAAATAAAATATTTTTTACATAATTTTAACAAAGAACATGATAACCAATGATTCAAATTAAATGGATGCGATTATGAATACAGAGCGTAATGTTATAATGAATCTAAATTTAATACATTATACATATACGTTACTTGTGTGCTATATAATGTAAAAAAAACTCGATTTACTTAGAAAAACCATAATAGTCAGTTATTTTTATCATCGCCATAATAGACTTCAAAAAACGTGACTATTGAAAGTTAAGTAGGCAATTGCGCATGTTTAATCTGTTGATTTTATTCCGAATATATCTGTATTTCCTTATTCGGATATATGTGCAAGTTGCATTTCTTGGTTGCGAACGTCAACTTGGACAAAGGCACGATTGACCATAGGTAATGTTTGTGCAAAATATTACTATATAAAAATTAAAACTCTCCCCACACATTTCAAAAACTAAAGTAACAATAAATATAAGCAAAGCGAATACTATTTTTTGTATACAATGTACAGTCGAGGTCCTGTCTCTTTCTTTTCTTTCTAATAAAAATATTCAGAATCACTATTTTTTCGCTCCGAAAACGAAAAATTATCCAGACGCACCAGTCCACGTTTTTCTCAATTCTCGCTAAGTTCATTAAAGTTTTTTTTAATGTATTGTTTTTTTTTTAATTCACGCCTTTGGTATACTCAGCTCTTAATTGGCCGAGTGTTACTTTTATATCGTGAAAACTCGGTCTCTTTTCTGGCTGTAAATCCCATGCCTGCCAAAAAATGTGACTTACTAAAGTAATGTGATAATGTGATGTGGGAGATATAATATGACAAAGATGAAAGTTTAATTTACCTGTCTCATAATATCGTAAACTTCCGCAGGACATCCATCTGGCGGTTCCATCTTATATCCTTTTTCTACACACTTTACAACATCGGCTAATGGCTGCAATTATTAAGTAATAACGTATAAGTAAAATGTATATTTCTTATGAAAGTTTAGTGCAACAGTATTACTTACAATTCGCGGATAGGGCACACGACCGAAGGAATAAATTTCCCAGAGAAGAATTCCAAAACTCCACATATCAGACTTGTTTGAAAACTTCTGAAAACATAAATGTAATAATATTATTATTATAATATATCTTTGATTCGCCGATAAGAGTTATATAAAAATTATTATATATATTTACGTTCTGTTTTAAAGCCTCTGGTGCAGTCCATTTGATTGGCAGCTTTCCACCGTCGAGGGAAAAGTTTTCGTCCCGTGCCAGCCCGAAATCGGATACTTTGGCAGAGTTGTCCTCTGCTACAAGAACATTTCTCGCCGCCAAGTCCCGATGAACAACGTGTCTGGATTCCAGGTACGCCATACCGGCACACGTATCGCTACAATATATATCAAATGTACGATTAATAATAGACTTAGATATTTTATAATTGACGCATAAACAAACATTCATTCTTACGTACTATGCAAAGTTAATTTGATCCTTTTTGGAAACGTGTAATCTTCCTCTCGAACGTAAATAATCCACTAGGGATCCTTTGCTCATATATTCCGTAACCAGGTACATGTGTTGATTATTAAAAACGAGACCGAGTAATTTAACCAGATTGTCATGTATCAAAGAGGTCATTAAACTCGCCTCGGCCAGAAACCTCTGCGCCGCCTCGCTGTTATCCTTCAGCATTTTCACTGCGACTCTCTCCCCTCGATAGACGCCTAACAGCACATCGCCAAACTCTCCCTTCCCGATGCATTCTCTTAATTCTAACTCGTGCGTCTGAATCACCCAGCCGGCTTCTACAAACGCCTTTGGATCCACGCAGAAATCTTGCTTGCCCTGTTTCGGTAGGGATTTCGTTAGCTGCGTGCATAAACCGTCCGCATCCTGCTCGTAATGCTCCACCAAGAGCGCCAGATTCTCGAAAAATTCTTCATCATCGATCGTCAATTGGTTGTTTTTATATTTCACCCTATAATGCTGCACGCGTCCTTGGTAGCATACGCAGAGCGTGTAGTCCCCGGGGAAATTCGTTGACTCGCGAACTAGGAACAAACCGTCCTCTCGCGGTCGCAACAATCTTTCTGCCGTTTCTCTAGATATTTTTCCGTGGAACCATCTGCGCAGAAGAGACGTATGGGATATTATAGATTCTTAATTTTTAAGTACATAAAAAAATATTCGATTCATATCTTTGTATCAATTTTTGTATTTTCTATTTTTTCAAAGTTAGCAGACACGCTCAATCTTCAAATTACATCTGTAAATATTAAGCTAAGCGTGTCACAGAGTGATACATACGGCATCGCGTTCAGCTTCACCTCGTGTCGCGGATTGACTGGCAACGCGGTGGTGTTGGCGCCCGGATTGATGACGTTCGAGGTGAGAATCACCGGCGAGGACGCGGCGTTCATGTGCGTCGTGATGTTCGGGGTGGTGACGCTCGAATGCGTGGTCATCGTCGGCGATACTGGATGGGACGGAATGTTACCTGCAGACAGGTTTGAAGGAACGCTGTGCTGCTGCTGAGTGCTGTTTTGTATGAGGGGATGGGACGTTACTACGTTTGAAGGGATAGTGTGATGATTTTGATTGCCGTCGAGCTTCGCTTGTCGCGCTGGCGCTGACACATTCGGGTATCCGCCACCCGCATTGTGGTACGTTGGCATGGCAGCTGCCGCACAGTAGGCTCTATCAACCTGCGAAGATGAATGAAACGCATTCACATGAGCGGGCGTGATTTATTCGGCATGCTTCATTAAATAAGACGTATATTAGAGATGTTCCGGTATGCATTCGTGATTCGCAGAATGTAACGCAGCACAGAAAGTAAAAATGTGAGACGACAGAAGTTTGAGACACCAAGGTGTAATTTTAACATTTTTTTAAAAATATATAAAAGTTTTAAATATAATTAGAAAGAACGTCAAGTCGAGATGTATGTTTAATCTTGTAGCTTCGATTTCTTTCAAGATAAAGTCTTTTAGGGTCATGAACATAATGGACAATCATTCTCCTACTTTCTCCCGTACTGAAGAGAACGTTAAATTAGGTCATTACAAATAGTTACGTATTCGATAGCTCTTTTTCAATTTTTATCCGGGATCGTCATCTCGAGAAGCCGCAGGTCGAAAACTTTTCCGCTAGAAAAGCAAGGAAATTACGTACGAATGAAGTTGCGAAGTGATCGGCGAGCACTTACATCGCGTCGGGATGATTTAATTATCCCGGAGGTGCGACGTAATGCGCGTATCCGCGATAATTAATTAAAACTTGTTAGGTAAATTGGAGCTCGATACATATTCAACGCGTATTCGCCGGACCACGCCGGGTTTTAATATACGGCGGTTAGTCTAAAGTGCTTATTGTTTCAAGGCACTATACTACAACTACCGCGATGCTCATCCGCCGTATTACGATGCCTCGCACGTCCGTACATGGGACGTGTATGATAGGTGAGTCATACTGGCCGCGTGTTATTTTCGCAACAATTGTAATACGAATAAGCGTGGTAGTAGGCCTATAATTATCGGAACCTGACTAAGCGACATAATTTCTACGCGCAATGCATTCCCGATTGAAAAAAAAAGAAAATATCGCAAGAAATCATAAATTTTCATTCGCTTTGATTATTTCAATATATTCTCTCTTGCTGTATCTAAACTTTGAGAATGGAATTTTATCAGCTCGGATCAATTTATCTGGATGCGAAGAGAGAGATGCGCGCGGAGAAATATTTCTGTCTGGTATATGGATAAACATTGCAGCACGTAGGATACGCTTCGTAACGCAGGTAAATAGCTTTTAAAGGAAATGCTTCCCGGCATGATTTCCTTACATTATCCGTCTCGTGATCAGGTATACGATAACAGAAGAAACAAATCCATCGTACCAACAAATATTGAATAATTCAACTGAGAGTATATCCTTGGTCGGATGTCCGCGAGACAGAAAGACAGAAACAGAGAGAGAGAAACAAACGAGTTATGTCACGCGAGAACGTATAGTTTGCAGAAATATAATAGCAATAATATGCGAATCGTTCTGTTACATAAACCCTCCCAAGTCACATTTCTGTGTCGTGTGTTCCCGCTCTAAATTTCGAGACAGACGGATGAGGACGGTCAAACTTTACGCGAGAAGAATACGAGATACAACAGAGAAGGGAATATTAGACGAGATACTTTTCGTCCTGAAAAATGCATATCGAACTCGCCGATCGAATTTACGATAGAGCCGATAGAGCTGCATAATTCAGATCACCTTGGCTTAGCACGTAGCATTCGACGAAACAAGAACGGAGAGTTAAGCGTTGGAATTTTATAGGTCGGAGATATCACTCCCTTTTTTCGCGTCTTTCTCTACGGAATTTTTGTTCAGCCGAAAAAACAGCATCGCGCGCCCGAAACGCCTTGAATATCAATATTGAATTTGAATGCGCGATGCGTAACACGTGTAATGCACGTTCCTCGTCAGCTGACTCGACTCACTGCACGGCCGCGTAGATTTCAGGCTAATGAAATTTATTATCGGCTGCACGCGACGTTAATTCCCTCCCAACGGTGTGTAACACGTGTAAAAAAAAAAAGCTGCCATGCAAAACTGTTCTATCGCGTGCGACCGAGTACTTGAAAGAGAGCTATGTATATGTGGCTAAATTGGCAATCATTTATATGACGCAAACTATCTATATGTGTCTCCGATATTCAATGATTCAGAGGAAGTGCGATTTCTATAGAGGTGCTATATACAAAGTAGGAAAATTTGACGAGTAAAATATATCAATCGTGAAAAAAATAAACTTCACCGATCGGTGGACAATGAAAGAAATTGATCTGAAAATTTTATTACACGCGAAAATTCACAGCTTTGGTTTACTCCGATATTCATTCATATCTGTAGTCTCATCTTGTAATAGAGACTTAAAAAAATAGTGTACTATAAAAATATTATTTTATTTTCAGAAAAGTAGTACTTTCTTTAAGAGCGACGAATATACTGTTTCGCTTCTGGTACAGTAAATCGGCTACTAAAATTCTCGCGTTTCCAAGCATGTTTATCAGATGAGTATGTATAGAAATGCAAAGTAAGCTGAGGATATATATTTTACAAAATATCATTGCGTGCCTCGTTTCGCGAGGAAAAAACCTCAAGAAACTCCGTACGATGATATGTTCGAAGCGCGATCGAGTAGCGGATCGCGATGTCGCACGCTTGTGTCAATTTCAACGGGAAACGCAGACGCAATAATTATGCGTTTCGTATGCAGATTTCAAGGCCGACGAGGCGGAAGTTTCTGTTTACATCATATTTTTTTTTTCGACAACTCCAGCTTTCAGTGACTCACTATCCGCGCGCTTTTATACGAACCGCAGACCGCAGAGTTCGCATTGCACACATATTTCGCCGGGAGCAACGTGATTACATTCGCACGTGGAAAGCCTCTCGTTTACCGGCAAAAAGTGTTTCCCCGTGATGCGATTGCGGCGTGAACGCGACCGTAAGCTTTCAAAAGACTGAACAATAAATTTGAACAACCACGATTCCCGCTGGCTTCCGACAAACAAGGCGAAAAGGATTCCTATATGAGCGGAGAATGCGAATATGTACCTTTCTCGTAGAAAGAATGCTATAGAAAGAATTGCTATTTACTAAAAATCTCCTTTTTCGAGCAGGATTACAGATTCTATAAAAAGTTTGCATATCGAAATATTTCCGGAATTGGGAAGACTTGCCTTAATCTTCTTAAAGAGAGATATTTTATACACATAGAGAGAATTTTCTCTTATAGAATTTACTCTGAAAATCATGGTAATCGTGGGACAATATGGTATGGAAAGAATTTTATGAGAATTTCTCTGATTAATATCTATCACAATAATATATAAAACATGTTTGATTAATTTTACTATGCAGTTTAGTAAAATTCATTACCATGATTTTCAGGGTAAATTCTAAGAGAAAATTCTCTCAATGTATAATAAACACGAAAAATTATATAAGAAAATATATAAAAATATAAAATATATAATAAATAAAAAATTATACGAAACATATTACACAGTAATTCTTAGCTTATATAATTAATAAATAAATATATTTTTTAATTATACATAGGGTACTCGGAAAGAAAGCTTAAAGAAGTCCTAAAGGAAGGAAACGTAATCACCGAGATCGAATATTTCGTATTCGTCAAATTAGGTAATTATTACATCGAGCGAACGAAAATTTTTCGCATAGCTAAGAAATTCGCGTAAGATCGTCCGCAGAAGACGGACAAGGAAACATTCAAGATCGCTGGCTTCGCGAAGGCGATTTACGCGAGACTCGTGCCCGGCACGCTCCTATTAATATCTCGCGAAAGAGAAAAAGAGAGAGAGAGCGTAAAAGGGCCCGCGAAAGACGCGGGCAAGAGAAGGGAAAGGAAGGGGAAGAAGGGACCAAGACGAAGAGGCAAGTGCGGGCGGGAGCGTTTGCAACAGATTCGCACCCAGAGAAACGAGCTCGTGGTATCGCTGCGCTCTTTAACAGTACACGTTACTGTACCGTGACCCACACCACCGTTTTCCATCTGACGTCGCGCACGCACAACAGAGAAGAGGGGAAGGGGGGCAGAGGGAACAACAAACCTTCGACTCTTCTTCTCACACTTCTTCCCGACTCGCGACGCAATTTCCGAATGAGCGACGCGAAAACTTTCGCGACCGTCTCGCGAGAGATCTCTGTCTAGTCAAGTCTAGTGTCATCTGTCGCCTTGATAGTCTCGGGATTAGCTTTCGGATGCGCAAACAGGATCATCACGCGTTCCAAACGCGACGCAAATTTCATTAGTCATGACAGCGCAATACGAAAGATGTACCGGGTCGCTTTTTTTGTGCATGAATTCTAGAAATAATTTCTTGGCGTAGATTCAACAAAACTGATCTTCGAATTAAATGATGAAAGAAGGATGAGAGAAAATCGTAGAACAGCCTCTCGATTGCAAAGACAGATGTTTTATCGTGTTTCTGCGGTCTCTCATCTCACATCTGCTTTCTAAATTATTTCTCGAGTTATCTATATTGACCAGATAAAGATTGTATTATTTTAACAAGTCTCAAGACTGATATATAATACATAAAATTAAACGAATAATGAATTTTACTTAACTGTACGAACACGAATTACATAAATTGAATGTCGTTTAAAATATTTTTCAATTTTTCTGGATAAAAATGTTATGATATGGAAAAATTTTTAGATTATATCTCTGCTTTCGCTTCTACTCTATCCCGATACATCTCAATTTTTTCATACAATTCTTAACGACGTCGAGAAAAACGAACTTGAAGCAACTTTGAAGCAACGTTGAGTATGCAAGTAGATCGTATCGCGGAATGCGTGAAACGCGAATAGCGCTACCACTGAATAGCGGGATCAAACACCCGGCACTTGGTTCTCGTATAAAGGTAGAATTGAAATCAACAGAAAAAGCAGCGTTTATCTCTCATTTCTCTCGAATCTATCTCTCTAGCATACTTACTCGCGCCTCGCGCCAAAAACGCAATTGAATAAAATAGAATTCCGTTGAAACCGGAATGGAACGCGAATTTCCAGCTCCTGCCGTTTTCGTAACATTAATCTCTTCGAATTTGTCTCGCTCGAGAACACGAAGATTAACTCACGATAAAATGCGGAGATTAATCTACCGTAATGCAAAGTGTCTTGGAAGCACACCTATGCTTTGCATCGAGTATCCATCTTGCGAAAATATTGCCCCTCTGAAACAGAAAATGGAAAATCGTTAAGTTTCTATCTCAACTTCTACATATATCGTCATATACATTTTTCAAACAAGCGAAAAACATGCACAAATAATGGTTGCGGCTAATAATGCAATTACGAGAAATAATATCACAAATATCGAATAAAGCATTTATTACAATCGCGTTTTTTTCCCCGTTGCTTGAAATGTTTTCCCACATGAGACGATCGAACTTCTCTCTTTACAGATATTTTTTATATAGATGCAACGGAATCGCGCTATCCGGCGTAAGATGGCACATTCTCGTCGGTGCTTTCCTCAAGCCAAGAATTAATTAGGTAAGGGTGCATTTTCACTTGACGCTGTGACGCTGGATTTCAGCGTCAAGCATCAATAAAAACAAATTGACGTTAGCGTCTGTTGACGCTGGCGTGAAAACAGCCTAGCGTCCAAGTTACAACTATGACAAGCGTCTCGTTCTTCGTTCTCTGAAAGCTGAACAAATCAAGCTTTTTCTTCTTGACGCTAGTCACAAATCAGATCACGTGATCAGTTAGACGCTAGCGACAAATTGATAGTGAAATCGCACCCTAAGAAGAACGCATAGGATAAAATGTCGCTCGAATTCGCGGCGGCGATTCGGCAGAATAAAAAAGGGGAAAAAGCGCGCGCGACGAGAAGGAAGGAACGTTCTCCCATTTGAGGCTGACAATTAAACTACGTTATTCATCGCGCGCGAGCGTCGCCCGTTAACCGTATAATTAGCCAATTGCTAATTGCCCGGGTTCACACGAGACCGGGGCCAGTTCGCCAGACCCTGAAACGCATTAATCACTCGGTCGTTTCATACAAAGTTCCTCTCGGACAGCGGATCGAAAACCGGGTCATGATGTCAGAGGATACAGAGACAAGAAGAAGCGTATTATGGGCGGGAGAGAACATTTCACAAGTTCGGTTGCATGAATATTAAATTAGTTCCAACTTCTATTTCTGTACCTCAATGCAGAGGGGTCTTTTTATAAACATTCAGCAGTTAAAATTAGACGATAAATTCTATCTCTTTCTACAATTCTGATTTTAGAAAAATATTGGACAGATTATTTTATATGTAATAGCATTATAATGGTTTTTTTTATAATACTATATATTATTTCCTTTTCTTATAAATGTATCAGACAATTTATTTCGATAAGTAACTGAATAAAATTACAAACTATTTCTTATTCTCTTAACATGAATGACATAGATGCTTTTATTGTCATTTTGATTACAAGATAAATTTTAGAAAATGATTATTTGATAAATACATTTTTGTTCGCATCTAATAATAAGACCACGAATTTTCAAGCAAGAATAATTCAAATTATGTTTAGCTCAGCACATTGTTAAAATTCCGGCTGCTAGTTGACAGTATTTCCTGTCGCTAATCTTTCCTTCAATGTAATATTAAAATTCTCCTGACGAAGTAATTATTTTCGACTTTATTTTAGGAGAGACAAATTATTCTCGATAACACAGTCAAACCGAAGAGAAAACCGTGAAGCGGAGGATCCCGTTTCCGCCTTGGTACAACATTTCTTCATGCATTTTCTCTCACGGTGGACCAGAACTAGATATAATCGAACAAAACGACAGTTTCGATTGAGAAAAAACAGTGAGGAGTTTGCGTTCAGGTCGACCCGGCATTCGCACCACGACGTACGGAACTGTCATTTAAATACCGCCCATTGAGAGAACGACGGGCGAAAAAAAAAATCACGTCTCGAGATATAACCAAACTCTCTCGCGCGCGCGGATCCCGATACGAGGAGAACGTCGTCGAACGAAGGCGTTTTAGCGCCGCGGCTTCCTCGCTATCTCGTACACGCGTGCAGGAGGGACGTACCTACGTGCGTACGTACGCGTAACGCGATAATACACACCTAAATGCGTTTGCGGCGAAACGAAAGCCGCCGTGGAGGCCGTGGAAAGAGGCGCCCTGGAGGGTCCTTGATCGGCCGTAATTTAGACGCGCGAACGAGGATGCGGACGGACGCGGGACACGCTGCGACAGCCGTGCGCGTTCACCCGCACGAATATTCATGGAAACACTGCGCGGCCGCGTATCGCGTACGGAAACACCTTGCGCGAAACGTCACTCGTTCAGGTCGAGTCGGACGGCCATTTTACTACGCACGACCCGAGTGAAGAGAGGAGCACCTTGACTCGCGTGCGAGACCCTGCAAGTTGTCCGCGCGACTGATGATCGCGATAGGTGGCTCTCTCTTTCCCCGCGCATGCGCGAAAAGAGTCGCTATTGGTCCGCCGCCGCCTAGAGTCCCTAGTTATGCGCTAGTGACAACGGCGGTGATAGGATGAAAACGAATTTCCTTGCCCCGATTGGTCGGTCGAAGCTAGTCCAAGGAGTGAATTTTCGAACGAATGCGTCAACTCTAAAGTCGTATTTGCATGAAATGATTTTCCATCAAATTGCATGTGTATGTATGTACATACGATGTTGTTTCAGATAAGGCGCCCTATTATTTAAAAAGGAATTTTCGTAAATTAATTAATAAAAATACAGATTCGCACGAAATGAGTGAATTCCTTTTCCCGAATAAGTGAAGTAAATTATTGACATTTAGTTGAAAGGGTAGATGGTTTGGAAAAAAACAATTTTGCTATGCTTTTTTCTTGAAACTTTTTAGCAACTTTGACAGATTTAACCTCGAAATCTAGATGGTGTTCAGAATGAAATTGTAATTTCCTGCTATTTCCATATGGTGATTGCTCACGTTGACAGTTCAAAGCATTTCTGATCGTAATCTTATCTTTGATTTTCTTGCGACACGATGGCATTGCAATTACAGATTTTGTCGAACGTTCTGCAGGTAAACGAATGTTCCTCTTTCAATAATAATTCAAAAATATTTGATCCACATTGTCAAATAGAGATTCTTTATCCGTTGACATTGTTACTATCGTTTTTCGCTTAATATACTTGAAAATACAATAATATATTTAATATTTGAATATTACTTTCAGCGATTAGAATGTATGGAAACAGCAGCAACTGGTTATCTTTATGGCATTATATACAATAATACATTAATAGTCCTTACATTCAGTATAAACTCGCACGACTGTGAGAATGAAAGCGAAATTGATTATACAGCATTGCAATTCAATCTACCTGCAGACATTTATTTTTGTGGTATCTTACACGTTGGTGAATGTAAAGAAATAAATCCTGATGTCTTTAAGGTGATTATATAAATATTATATATATATATATATATATTTCAAAGTATTTATAGAATATTTACTTAAAAATTTATTACAAAAAATATAAGTATTGGATGAATCAATGAGATAATATATACATATTTGTTTGTTTAGGATATTGATATTACGGATAATCCTTTACTTTTAAAATATTCACGCAATACATTGGATATGCAGGCATATTTTTATGTGCATCAAAAGTTGGAAACTGTTAATAATCTCAGTATTATTAGTGAAGATGATCTTTCTCAACAATTTATATACATTAGATTGCAAGCAACTTTTCCATTAGTTGCTCAGGATGGAAACATATTAGAAGCCTTACAAGAGTCACGAAAAAATGTAAGATTATCTTTTCATTTGACATGTGTGTTAATATTGTATTTCATATAGTTGTATACATTACACATATTGCACAATTTTGCATTATTGTAGATTGCATCTGGAAAAGTAGGAATACATTTCCCTTTAAACAATATATATCTCTTTAGAACTGATGACAGTTTAAAAAACACAATGTTAAAAGATTTTTTATCCATATCCAAGGAACATGAGAAATCTTCAATTGCATCAACTAATGTAAACCATAATACTGGACCTGTGGTATGTTTCCAAAATTTATATATTTTAAAAAACTATTATTTTTACATATATTTTGATTATCTTTTTAATTTTCATAGAATATTATACATGCAAACATGTTATTGAAAATGTCAGGTGAGAAAAATTCTGAAGAATCTATCAGATATGCTCCTGTCTTGCAGCATATCAAAAGTAAGTATTGCAAAACAAGATATGATTTGTTAAAAATATAATTTGTAAATATTGCAGATATCGATACATTATATTTTAAATTTATTGATACTCTTGTTGCAGGATCCTTTGACAGTTCAGAATGCAATCTACATATCAATGCATTGTCATTAGTGAATTTAAATGCGACATCAGCCGAGTTGCATGCAATTTTAGTGGAATCCATTTGTCGGAACATTAGATTAATTGAAATTCAGCAACAAGATCCCCAGTTTGAAGATATAGAACTATCGGCAAAGTTACCAGAAGTCATGCATTTTAAACCTCGAAGCTGTGGGC
Source organism: Prenolepis imparis (assembly GCF_030444845.1). Taxonomy (NCBI): domain Eukaryota; kingdom Metazoa; phylum Arthropoda; class Insecta; order Hymenoptera; family Formicidae; genus Prenolepis; species Prenolepis imparis. Next base: position 2,304,012 of record NW_028141162.1, read on the forward strand.
ATTTCTTCACAATAGTATATCCTGGAGATTCTACTAATGACAGCACAAGTAAGATACATCTCTCTTATCATTATTATATTTGGCTGTGGTTAGTCATATAATAAATTTTCACATTGTCAAGTTCTATAAATCATTCATAGTACTATAATTAACATTACTGCACATTTTTAATGATGCACAGTAATATACGTGTCATCTATTTGCTTTTATACAGACCAGTATAATTTCAGTGGAATATCGTAAGGCTTTACACAAGGCTCTAGTATTAGATTTGACAAAACCATATTTTCGACGTGAAAATGCTATAAAACTCGACATACAGGCAAACGAAATACTTATAAATCCTCATCAAGTCCTTTTAAATAAAGGTATGTTTAAGCACTGAAAATTTATTACACAACTTTGAGATGATTATATTATTACTATAACATATTTTTTTAGGAGTTATAGGAAAACTCAGTCTTGTGGATGGTTTGTACGCATATCATCACTATATGCAAGATAATTTTGATGATAATGGATGGGGATGTGCTTATAGATCTCTCCAAACTATTGTTTCGTGGTATAGGTAATAAAATGTCAATGAGATAACTATATATTTTAGTAAAGTAACAAAGCTAAACAGTGTAGCAAAGTTTTTTTACTAATATATATATATATAAACTATGTTATGTATTGTAGATTACAAGGTTATACTGAAGTACCAATACCTTCTCATTACAAAATACAACAATGTTTAGTCGACATAGGCGATAAACCTTCCACGTTCATTGGCAGTAAACAGTGGATTGGTTCGACTGAAATAAGTTTTGTGCTACAGACTCTCCTTAATATAGATGCAAAAATACTTTGTGCGTCAAATGGAGAGGAGATATCGGCCTTAATTCCACAACTTGTAAATCACTTTGATACACAGGGTACACCTATCATGATTGGTAATTTCTTTCTTTATATTCTACAGATATAATTGAATATATTTAACAAAATATTTCCATTCTGTTCTGTAAAATTTTTTTATATCTTGTAGGTGGGGGAGTATTAGCTCACACAATTCTGGGAGTTACTTATGATGAATCATCCGGAGAGGGAAAATTCTTAATTCTGGATCCACATTACACAGGCACAGATCACTTACCAACCATAATAAATAAAGGATGGTGTGGATGGAAAACAAAAGATTTTTGGAAAAAAGATGCATTTTATAATATGTGCCTTCCACAAAGACCTATAGCCTTCTGATGTTAGATGGACTGTATATAATTAAGTTTTTTAAATGTACATATAAGAGAGTAAAGTGAAATTCTCTATTAAATATTAGAATGCGCACACACATCTACATATAAAGCAGTTTTCACAATGTATTGTACGATTGCATTTGTGAAATATTATTTCAATTGTGTGATATATGCAACAGTAAAAATAATGAATATGTATTTCTATTTATGAATAAGTTTAAGAAGTAACAAATATTGGATTTGTCAATATTCAACAATTTTTATTTTACATTTTAAAGTACATAAAATATACACAAAATTTTATTAATATTAACCAGAGAATAGAAATATTCTATAGATCTATTATTTTATTACATATATTCGTAAGTATTAAATTTATAAAATATAAAGGTAGTTATATTTTTTTAATAATCTTATACTATTGCTGTATATAACTTGTAATTTTTAAACAATGCAATAGCATATCTTAATATGCTTTATAAAATCTTATTTTTCTAGAGTATTTATATACTGTCCAAAACGACTGGTTACAAAGACAGAAACATCTATAAATCTATTAACACAATTGTTTATACAAGTTTCTGTGCGTCCATCCAATTTACTTCCTGGTTTGTCCACGCATTTGTCCCAACAGATATCGTTAAACTCGTGGATCTAAATAAAAAATATATGGAAACTTGTGTAAACATTTTTTTCACTTTACAAACAGAATTTCTTGTATCAAATAGACGAGCAATTTCTCAAAAATAGATATAATGGTACGAAATAACGTTAAGGATGTAGAACTTTTTAGATGTTATTTAATTTATATAAAAAAATTTGCTTATGCATAATAATTTACCTGTGCATTAAGTTGCGCTTTTTGCTTCTCGACCATCAGAAGCCCCGCTATTTCGGGATCAATTCCTTTGGTATCATTGTCGTAAAGAGAATTGTTGTCAAACGAGTCTGCCATATTTCAGAATATTATAATGATCCAATCGATTTAAAAAATATTATTGCGTATGAGAATATGGACTTTTGTAATAAATCTGTACAGAAAAGAAATAATGGAGGCCGAGAGAGATATCATCCGATTTTTCGCGCATGCGTGATTTGGGCAAATTCTTGTATTACATTTGTCATAAAAAATATACATATATATATAATTTATATAATGTATATATATATATATATATATATATATAAAATATGTAAGTTATAATATTATGTTATATATAATATTATATATTTAGTACAGTTTTATTTGTTCTCAGAGCTTGTCAAACGTAGCGATTGGCTGTCAAATAGAGAATTTCTAGGGTTCCTAAAAGTTTCTTGCGATAAAACAAGCACCAATAATTGCTCCATAATAATGGCTGCTCTGACTCCCAAATGATCTAACATCTAACCTGATCAGTTTCTTTTTCACTGTGTCTTCGTGTTTCCTCCTGTTTTTCATTTCTTCATAATGTTATAAATTGTAAAAATGAACTATATATAGATGCCTATAGAGATCATGCAGTTCCACGTATCAGGTGGAACTAAATAAAGTTTAATAGTCGGTAAGCAGCGTGCATTTCAATATTTCGTTATCGTTGACATGATGAACAAAAGTTGAACCGTTTGCGTAAGCGTAATGTGATCCTGTTTATTACACTTGTAAACCACAATTATAATGCTAATTTTATCAATGTTTATATTAATAATAACACAGAGTGGGAGAGTGAATATATGTATATATATATAATAACGTATCGACAATTACAAAGCTTGAAATATTCGCAATAATTTTCAATCCAAAAATTGTATTCTATACAATTAATTTATTTATTTCAGTAAATGTTGAAAATTCCATCAAATTCTAAACATTAATGCTATAACAAAACACCACGTCAACTTTGTACTTTAAATCTTTGTAACTGTATGCGTTATTATTAAGAATGTTTCTTAACTTAAAAAAAACATTAAGATTAATAAAATCTTTAAGTATGTATGTATATGAATTTAATTATTGTATAAAAAAATTTATTTCACATATTGTTTATTACATATTATGAAAGAGCTTTTTATTCAATAGAATTTAAAAGTTTATATTGATATTTTTAATAATTATTTTATAAAAAATATATGCAACAAAGTTAATGAAACACCCTGTATATATCACTCATTTCATGTAGGATATTATATATGTGACCAACAGTATTACATAAGTTTATGTATCTTGTATGTTGAAAGTCTATTTGATATTGATACAGAGATTTTTTGTATGTATTTGATAAAGAATAATTTTCAAGCATATGTTTGTCTACTGAGCTGAAGACCAAGTATAAGGTTCTAATTATTACTATCGCAGAACTCCAGCTAGTAACAGGTTCAATCTCTCAATGTTGTCCTTGTCTAGATCTGGAGTTTTAGTAATGCGATGGAACTCTCATCCAGAGAATCTGATGATAAAGTAATGATTCACTTGTACAATATACTCTCATGGATACGTAATAGGCCCCAGACTGCTAACACTAATGCAAATGTCCAATTTTCATTGCCATTTGTGTGGTTTCAAATTGATTGGACTTTGGTGTCATTGGTGGAAGTGGTGTGGCCATACAACGTGCTTAATACGTATTAATCTACGGATTTAAGTTTGCTGGATATTATGTTATTTTTAGCTATATTTAATCAATTAATTTGTATATATTGTATAATTATAATTTTATATACTATGCGAGTATGCAATTGTGAAAAGTCAATGCTATTATGATCAGAAGTCAGATATATAGGTTCTATAAATCAGATGCTTTGTCTGGCAGATAAATAATAGAAAGTAAAAGATTGTGGGATAGGACTGTTATTTGTGTAACTATTAGTTGTTATTTAAGCATCTGAACTTTTCATTTGCATTTTATAGTATTTTAACAGATACTTCATCACACATATGCAATGGAAGTTACTACAGAAGAGACAGCTATGGAAGCTACGGTGTCAAAAGATGGTGAAAATAATCGAAATCAGAATACGTTGGATGGCGGAGCAATTTCATGCCCACAGCGCGAAAATCAAAATTGGGAGACAAAGTCAACAGAATTAGATCACAGTATTATTATGTCTTTTGGCACACCGGATGATAGTCATTGTAGCGATACTATGGATGGAGAAAACATGTGCATCGACAAAGACACTTTATGCAATGGTTTATACCAAGGAATTCCAGAACTTAACATAGATATGAATACTACTTCCGACGATTTACGACAATTTGACGTGCTGGACGATCTAGATCGTCATCCAGAACAAAATGATGGTTCTGATGATGATTCAGAAACAGATGAAAGTATGGATTCTGATGTGCCGGATGAAGAAATTGAAGCAATGCTAGAAGAAGGTATGTTTTAATGTTTGTATAAATTCGAGATAATTATTTTCACATTTTCGAGATCAGATTGTTCTCTATAGTAAAGAAAGTAAGATTACTTGATTCTTCTTTTTTTAATGTGGTACACAGAATCAAGTTTTTATTTTCTTATTTTAAATATGTATTAGGTCTGCCCGAGGAATTTAAAAGAAAAAGAAGAGACAAGAAAGATAGCTTACCCTATGAGGAAAAGGAGAAACTTGTTTTAGATGGTATGTAAATATAGTATATCATATTATATAAACTTTGTAAATTTTCGTATCTATTTCTATATAAATTATAATCTCGATATTGCATTGTATAATTATCTAATATTCATGTTGCTTTTTATTTTTCTTTTGTTTAGAAATTGGACATAATCATTTTGACGTTCTCCCTGAGGGTTGGGTACAAGTGACGCACAATAGTGGAATGCCATTATATCTTCATAAACAAAGCAGAGTTTGTACTTTAGCAAAGCCGTATTTTCTCGGTCCGGGAAGCGTCAGGAAGCACGAAGTTCCTGTAAGTGCCATACCTTGCCTTCAGTACAAAAGAGCGTTAACAGAAGAAGAAGAGGAGCAGAAGAAGGAGATGGAACGTGCACCAAACGCCGAGACTTGCAGTCTTCCCAGCGCAAAAATTGAAACCATACAAGAGAATCGTGCGGCTCATTCGTTAGATAGCGAGCAATTGAGGAACTATTGTCAATCTTTGTTTCGTTTTAAATCTATTAAAGTAATGAGGTTTCAGTAAGTATCAAATAGGAGATGGCTATATCATTAGGGAAAGTTTGTTTTATTGATATCGACCAATTCAATTGTTTTAGATCTTGGTCAGCACGTCGAAAGTTTACAAAGAATAAAAAGCATCGTAAGCAACTTGAGCGTCCAACTTTACCGGATGGTACAAAATTAATAACTTTCCCCGTCAGTAATTCCAGTGCAGCTGGCAGTGGAAATGCTGCTGGAGATGATAATGGACAGAGACCTGCAAAGCACTGGATAATGAATCCATCTGGCAAAAGTTATGTCTGTATTCTTCATGAATACGTGCAACACGCGCTAAAGAAACAACCGACATATAAATTTAAAGAATTAGGTATAATTATACATTATTTAATAATGCAACCCAATATAGTATATATTTAATATTTATTATTATGTCAAATTTATTTATAAAATTTATTACTAAGATGAAATTGATACATTTTTAGAAAATGCGGCAACACCATATTCCGCGGTAGTTTGTATTAATGATATGGAATACGGAAGCGGATTCGGTAGCAGTAAGAAACAAGCAAAAGCCAATGCAGCTCGGAAGACGCTTGAAATCTTAATTCCTCAAATGAAGGATAAAATTTCTGGCGATAACGGCGGAGATAACGGATCAAATAACACTAGTCGTACGATAAAAGCGTCTAGAGGGAATTCTGACGCGGATCTCTCATTCTTCGATGAAATATCTATCACAGATCCGCGTGTCGCGGAGTTTTGTGCGAAAACTACGGAGCCTTCACCGCATGCTATTTTGATAACTTGCCTTCAAAGAAACTATGGTTTGGGAGATATGCATATTAATTATTCAGTAAATACATTGAAGCACCAACGAAATGAATTTACAATGACGGTTGGAAAACATGAAGCTACTGTCGTAAGTCTCCCTCTATTTTTATATATAAGTATAATTAATAATGTTAAATATATAACAGGAATTGTACGTGTGTTATAAGACATTTTATATATTTTTAAAATTATTGTTAACATGATAATAATATTTGTATATATTTTATAGGTTTGCCGTAATAAGAAAGATGGTAAACAGCGAGCAGCACAAGCGATATTACAACTTATACATCCGCATATACTGTCTTGGGGTTCCTTGTTGCGTCTTTATGGATCACGAAGTGTAAAGTCTTTCAAGGAAAAGAAACAATTGGAACAAGAAATAACCCTTTTGCAGAATAAAGCCGCCGTTAATCAGCCGAATCATGCTATTTTAGATAAACTTAGGCAAGAAATGAAAAAGTTAGCCGAACAACGCGAAGCGATACAACCTATTGGTAAGTTTGTACCACCAGATTTACCAACAGGATCCGCAGCCAATTTGAATAATGTAGATTTATAAAAAATTAGTCTCTATAGAGATTTGTGTAAAACACAGAGAATATTAGTAAGAAAAACATTCTATATATGAAAAAGGTGTAAGATATGTATAATGCTTTTTAGAAATTACATACATATATATGTATGCATATTCACCTATAATCATGTCATTATATTTAATGTATATAAGTACCTTTATACTATTGTACAATAATTTTATATCTTTCGAGCATTTTTTTTTAAGTAGCCGGTAAATTGGATATGTATAACAATTGAGGTATGATATTGCATGTTAAACAACTATAATGTTTGATGTTGTTCATTTCTTTATTAGAAATGAAATGTACAAATATCTAAAGAGATAAATATGTTTTTATCTGAAAATGCGTTTACAATATTAAGGCACTTTATACATGCCTAGTATGTTGCATACATTGACAAAAAACTTTGTTTGACTTATGTTGATAAAAAAACTTTGTTTCATTAGATAGTTCGAATAATTTTGATTTTATTAAATCTCATTTAAACCAACGAACATATAAAACAAAGTATATCGTTTAGTTAAAAGAGATTAATTCTAGTACATAAATTTAGAGAATGTAAAATATTAAACACATACATCTCGTCTTAATTGGATTACAGCAGAGTCTCAATAATTCATGATTTACTTAATGTTATTGTGATTATATTCATGATGCAATTTGTGCATGACTATGATACTGCCTATATGAATATCAGTCTTATTATGGAAATTCATTCTAAGTAATTATTGTAAATATTATATTGTACTAAATCATTTTCAAGTATCAAATTTCGATATTTGAAATAAAATAGTATTTGAAAGAAATTTAGTAATTTGTTCATGTGTGTGTATAAATTGAAATATTATTGTAAATAATTTCATATTTTAATTAAAGAAATACATTGTTAAAATAATTTCATATTACATAGCTAAAAATGTGATGTAAACGCAGATGCAAACTTAATAAAATCATGTTAGAAGTTACGTTTCCATGTTAATGATCAGAGCTACATATGAGAAGATTAAAACATGTAGCACACACTTAAATCTAATTTTAATCTCAAACTAGGCTATAATTCTACATGAACAGATCATTGTAATTATTAAATTATAATACATACTTTCCCAGAAAGATACTATTTATTTTTTTTACAATCCACTAGATTTTTAATACCTACTTACAATATATCATGGACAACATTGTAACTTGTCACATTCATATTATTTTATTTCTGATTTTATGTCTAAGAATCTAAAATTACTTATTACACTATATTGAGTATGGAGAAAGGGGATAAATCTATCTGTTATATCATATTTGTTGTATAAAGATATTCAACAATTTTAAATTATCGCATTGGTCAATAAAAACTTGTTTATATAGCCATTGAAGCAACAAATATGTTTATATAAATATCTTAATCTTATTTAATCTCCTTCAAAAACTGATGCTTTTACTATGCAAAAAGTTTAATTTGTTGCTGCTTTGGCTATTTCACTAGTATAAAAATCTAAAAAATGTTTACACATTAATATATTTAAACGAATTTTCCCCGTTATGTGTACAGGATTAAAATAAATTAATATATTCGATCTATTATATTTAAAAGATATACTCACAAAACACTTTCCAAAGTATACTGTTCGATATAATGTAGATAAAATATTGATATGCATGTATGTACATGTGATTCCATTACATTACAAAATATTTTCAACAGAATTAGAATGGCTATCTATCTCTCTATCTCTTTCAAGTATATCAAATTTTACTTTAATACTGTCGGTTTTATAAAATGGATTATGAATGTTTTATTTAGCTATCAATCACATTCATTTTATTTTATTATAATCTGTATTATATAATTCGTTCTACATGTTCTCATATCTTGTTTGTTGAACTCTTTTTTGGAAAATGTCACTCTAAATTGTTCAAAAGTTGATAAGTAATGTTGAGATAGACATTACAAGTCCAAGTAACACAACAATTATATTTTGCACTTAGGAACAGCTAATCTTGATATAATATGAATTGTGGGACAAGTCCCCTATAATTGTCTAGGATTTTCAAATCTGCATAACTTTCATCTTGTTATATATCAACGCAGACAGATTTCTCTTTTGATTACTTATTAACTTTACTTAGATAAATTTATAAGGTAATAATATATCTCCATTTTACTATTTTTTAGTTACTTGGATATTGGTTTGCTATATATATATATATAAAAGTGTGATAACTTTTTAATTATTTTATCATCATGTATACTCGAGAAAAATAACACTAATATTTTTTTACGAACATATCACATATGGAAATAATTATACAGCTAAACCGATTTATTTTATGAGTATATTTACAATTGCAACATGAAAAGGAAAGTGTACTCACATTTATTTTTATATTAATAATAAATGGCACAAATTCAGAAATATGTTAGATTCCATATCGTTTGTTCGCAAAGAATTGTAAATGAAATAGAAAAATTGAATACAGAGATATGTCGTTGCCTACAGCTGTAAGTAGTATATAAAATGTAAAGACAAATGCAACAATATACAAGTTCAACATTATCTGCTTTGACAAATGCATTTTTATACATTAAAAGTACGAAACAATATATTAAAAACTAATAAATAAGATAAAAAATGTATACTGTGGTCAAGAGTTAATAAGAACTTATTCTAACTTATTAAGAATTGCTACTTTGTAAAGTTTGCAATAGATTGCAATAATATCGCATGTCAATAGAACAAAGTAAATTATCGTAAGGTAGAATATAAATCTTTAAAAATCCTTAGCAATAAACAATAATCGAATACTTTGGTATCTGCATAAAATGAGACCTGTTCCACATTAGATATGATTAGAACTTTATCAATATACATTTAAATCTACACGCACTTAGTACTTTTATAAGAAATTGGGAATGTTCTTTTCTATTTGTGCTATTATCTTCTTTACATGCATCACACACACAAATATCCTATGCATTAATTGAATTTTTGAGAATTCTATGTATGTGTGTGTTGTGTTTGTGTGTGTTTAAGGATAACTAATAAAAAATAGATAAAAACTATATATACTAGCAAAGTTATGCAATATACTAAGTGATCGTGTAGCTAAATGCACATTGTCCTTTTATGCAACTATACAAATATATACATGCGGGTCTTCTCCTTCATTATAGGTTTATACTTAAATTTTCAATTTGCTCATTTCATGCATCTATTCACTATGAACCAGGTCTTAATAATGTTAATTATCTTTGTTATAAAGATATCTATGTTAAAATTATATGCATAGAAGCTGTAATAGAATGTGTAATAAAAATGAAAATGTATATAGAAAGTATATGTATATATATAAGCAACGTCATCCTTGCTTATTCAATCTAGCTTAAAATTATCCAACGTATTTTTAAGAAAACATTATATAGATGTATCACAGGTACTGCTACCAGATAGGGCCATCTTCGAAAGACTAGAAAGACTTCGTCTGGGACTACTACCTCCAAGGAAGCTGCTGCTAGATTCCGAGAATATCTTTCGGAAGCTGTAAAATTAATACATGTCATATACAAATAGCAAGAAACGCATATAATAAAATGTTGAACACATACAATTTACGAATACCGGATTCGGAGGATTTCTTCCAGGGTGCATCATCTGGTTCATAAGGAAGCGGTCCTTGTACAGGTGCATCTTTATCATCCTCTGGACTGTAAAATAACATACAAATGGCATAAATTTATTTTATACAAAGAAGCATTGTGACACATTTATATATAATTTATACTTATACAACTATATAATTACACATATCTCATATGTAATTATATTATAATTACATATGAGAAAAAAAATATTTATATTTATAATTATATAAGTTTTGCACAAATTTTGTTGTAAGTGAAATTTTTAACGTCTAACGACATACATTTCAGGTTTTGGTCGGTACAATTCTAGTTCGTCTTCGAGATCTGAAACTCTTGCTTTCAATTCATTTCGCTCGTGCAAAATCTCTTTAAGCTCAGCAGTCGTAAATCTAGGTCTATCAGGATCGTCCAAGTCATAAATTGCTTTATTCGTTAAATCGGGACAGCCTTGTAATTTACTTAAATCCTCGTTTTCTTTCCTAGCCATGCCAAGCCGACCTCGGAGATTTATAAGTTCCCGATTTTGATCCTGCAGTTGAGCCAAAAAGTCGGCTCTCTCCTCTACTAAACTTCGGGCTTGCATTTGCGCCTGTCGTTGTTTACGTTTCAGTTCCCGTCCAACTACAGTAAGCTTCTCCACCTGAGCAGTCAACTATAAAATACAATAAAATTGAATGTTTTGATTATTCTCTTACAATTAGTAGCTTGTAAAAATATATTGTAAAATAAAAGAGATGTAACTATCATGTAATTAATAATTAATTCTCAAGTACAGGCATGCAGTTTCTTGTAAACCTTGTATATTTTAATTTATTCAGCGATGATTCCAATTAGTTTCTTTGTTTTTATCTATATTTATTGTGACAAACAATTCTTTCAGTCATTGGCCAACTGTCCTGGAGATAGCATCGAATTTTTACTAAGTTGCATGCCTATACTTGATAGTTAAAACGAAAAGAATTTTAACAACAAAAATGTTCTTTTGTTTGTGTACACAAAACTGAGCTGTATACAGATATAAGTACCAATTTACATTTTCAATTTCTGCAGTCTTTTGCGATAATTCTCGATCTCTAGCGCGGATCTGATCTCTCTGCTTATCTATCATGGATCTTAAATGCTGCAGAACTGCTATATCAACTTCTTGACTAGGCGTGATAGCTAAAAAATAAAGCAGACAATTATTTCGTCGGTTTCTTAATATTTAACAAAATATTTTAATAACCATTGGATTAGTAAAGAGTTAATTGGTGTTAGTACTTGTTTGTTTACTGCTGTACTGACTGTCACTTCGTGATTCTTGCAAAGTTTCAGCTAATCGTCTGTTCTCTTCCTGTAATCTAGTAACCATGGCTACTAAATCACGGGACTCCTGTCTCCAGTGTTCTTCAATTTGTTCCAGTTCCTAAAAAAAAATCAAATGAATTGTATTATCAATCAAGAACTGATAAATTACACAAATTATAGCAAAATTAATGCGACTTAAATATATGATTACTTTTTCAAATCGTTGCCTATCCTCAGCTTTCCCAATCTTGTCGCTCTCAAGCTGAGAGATCTTGGCGCTCAGCTCTTGCACCGTAGTATTTTCACGCTCATTCTTGATAGCAAGATTCTCGAGTAACTCTAAAGCATTGATTACCTTTGGCATAAGATTGGTCACCGACTGTGCCCCAAACAGATCTATAAGCTTTTCGCATTCCTTCCCTATCTCTGATGCAATGTCGTACACGTCGACCACCGACACGTCGGATGCAACAGAATATTCTTCCATTTTGCAAACTGCGTTACTTCTCAGACAAAAAGGCATGAATACAACTTTTGTCGCAGCGCGCTTTACGTCTATACCTGCTCAATGTTAAGAAAAAGGAAGTCTCGTGGTAGATCTTTTTTGGTCAGAAGAATTTCACCTCTCTACGGATCAAAATTTAGGAAATTCAAAACGTCTTTACGTTCGTGAAATTGTGTATGGAGGATAAAATTATACAAATATCACAGCCAACTACTCTGCAATCTTCATGCACGCACTAGAAGATAGACGTCTTCCCAGGTACATATATATAATATGCTTTGGATGTGAATACGCTTCGAGTTTATGATAAATAAATTGCGTAATTTAGGTGTGGCGTTAATTGTCAAAATAACAGCCTGCTACGGGATCGTCCGGTGGACGTTTGCATCGTGCACTCGTCGTTTCCAGGTCGAACACCAGCTCGGAAAGTACAACACGCTCCGATGGATGATATATCATAGCAATTCCATTCAGAACGTCATGTTTAAATCCCGGTCGCATACATGGGAGGCGCGGAGCAGATGATTGAGATTATTCACGGTGTGTATGTGTGTCTGCATGTATATGTGTGCGCGATGTCAAATTCATCGAGCTCGCGACGACGAGCGGAACGCCTTCTCTCGGAATATCGCCGAACGTTAGAAACGAGAAAAATCCTTTTCTCTTATCGCATATATTTCTGGTGCATTCGAAAATCCTACCCGCGATGCTAGATTTAATTGAGGGTAGCGTTTAATTAACAGTGTTGTGCTTAGATGATTTTAAAATTAGCTAGATAAAGATGAGATAAAAATATGTAAATTCATCTTAGATAAGATGAAGATGATTTTGTTTTAAATGTATCTAGATGAAAGATAAAATTATATGACGATTCATCTAGATAACTTCCAGATAATATTATTTTTAAAATCGCTTATGTAAACAGTTAAAAAATGTAAATAAATAAAAATGTAATGTAAAATTAAAAAAATGGAAATTATAAAAGAGATATAAAAATATATTCATAGTTTTTTATTTATAAATTTTTATCGTTTACTGCTCAAGTTCTACTATACTTAAAATATTTTCATGTGCTATGAAACTCTAAATCAAATTATCTGAATATTATTTTAGATAATTTAGTAAAGATAACACTTTTTTTTATCTAAGATGCAGATATAGATAATACATTTTTTAATTATCTATATATATAAAGATAAGAGATAACGCCAAAATTTCATCTAGATGATCATCTATATAATTTTATTTAGATAACAGCAAACACTGTTAATTAACTAATATCGGAACGAAGAAACTTTGCTCTTTTTTATCTCCATTGATCAATCAAATCTTATTTTACTACGGGTAGGATTTCTGAGCGCGCTTCTATATAATATATTGACATTTTCGTAATTTTTAGTCTATTGCACAACGATGCGAAATATACATGAATCGCGATAAATTTTCTGAGATCTTGACTTTTTTTTACATGCATCACACGCAGCTAAAGATAAGCAAGAATAAAGCGGTTATCTTTGCTTTGATAAAAGAATGTTCATTCATTTTGGTTGTATATGTTATTGCGCGCTCATATAAGCAGAGTAAAACAACAATCACTATATTTTTTTAAAATATATATTTTTTATTTAAGTCAGAAAATTGATTTTTAAAGTAAAATTTAATTTCGCTTAAAAATTCATGATAATATATATAAGATTCACGTAATAATAAGATTACACTCTTTTTGTACAAGATCTTTTCGAGCCTTTTTTAACTTACGATGAGAATGGTAACCATAGGAATTTACCTTGTTGGATCGTTAAATGTATATTTGACATTCCGAATAATTCTACAAAAGTGAAGAAATTATAAGATTACTGCGTTTCAAAGAATAATATAGCAATAAATATGAGCCAAGAAGATATCGCAATTTCGATAATTCGAATGGAAAAACTTTTGGCAGGAATTTCTAGCAAACTAGAAGAATCAGTAATATATATATATTTTTTAGCACTATATAGATTTTATATCTTATTTAAACAGATTAAATTTCATTTAAAAAATCTTTATTTTGTTGGTGTTTTTCTATTTAAATGTTTTATATTTATCCAAATTATCTCTTGTCTTTTTATGTTTTATTATTACTTAATTATGATTATTATTTAATAGATTGAAAAACGCGGTATTGAAACTTCGCCGTTACTTCAAGAAATTATTAATCTTATTGAGCTTTTCAAAAAATGTGTCAAATCGCGAATGAAAAGGACTTCTGAAGGAGAACGTATGCATGCTATCAATTTGCATGAAAGCCAGACAAAAATAGCGGAAACTTTATCGGAACTTGAAGGTAAAATATCTCTTTCATAATAAAATAATATATTCTTAGTTATTTAGAGCACAGACTATAAATTACTTATCAATATTATTGGCAGTTTTGCAGAAAATATCCGACGAGCAAAACTCAAATTTCGAAATTTTCGAAAGAGATATCGTTGTCTGCATAAACGACGAGGAAGAAATAATGAGAAGCATCCGAAAAACATCAGAATTAGAAATACCAAGAGAAATGTATTAAAATATTTATTATTATTTAAAGAAAAATTCTATTTATTTAATGTACATAATTTTAAAACAATTTTTATAAATAATTTTACAACACAACTTTATTATTTTTAGAGAAGAATCAATGCGAAAGATGTTAATTGTGGCAAAAGAAGAAGAAACGCGAAAGTCATTGCAATCTCAAATAGATTCGGCAAAATGCAAATTACACGACGTTATGGAGTTCAATGTGGAAGTTGAAAAGAAACTTTTCGACGTGTGGTATGTAAATAGAGGATATGATTTTCAAACATTACGTGATTAAAAATTTATCCATGTAATGGATTATACATTTTAGCGCGAAAGTCGAGCGGAAATATTTAGATCTCCTCGTTAAATACGATCGCGATATCGGCGGATTTCATGCTTTGACGGAGAAATTGTCGAAAGACAAGGAAATTATTGAAACAGAAACAAAAGATGCGGAAGTATGTATTATACCTATATGATTTACCCTCAATTAGCTTGATGTGTTTGCAATTCTTTTTAAACATTAGCATGTTTTCTTCATTAGGATCAGTTGAGCGTACAACGAGTGTTGTACACTCGATATAAAAAGGAGCGAGAAATAGCATTGATGATAGCCTTTACCGAGAAACTAGATTTGTTTACGCGAAATCGTGCCGCCAAGATCATTCAAAAAACATGGAAGGCATATTACGAGCGCATATCTCTAAAAAAACGAAGAAAAAGAAAAAAATAGTCAACTTTATTAACTAATCTGCTTTACATATTGTATGTTGATATGTATTTATCTCAGCTTTACCTTATTTATGTATCTAATTCGGTTTTCTAGTTTAAATGAAAAAAAATAATATTCTTGGCAACTTTCGCGATAAGAAACGAGTTTACGACGCGAAAAATAATATTTTTTCAAATAAAATATATAATCTATCATCGCAATGATTGGACGGAAAAGTATAATTAATATTTACGTGATCTGATATTTTTTATTCACTTAGTTGACAAAGCATAGCCGCTCCCCGCATGATCCAGTGTTCTGGTGGCTTTATCGTGGGCAACCACATGGCTATGACAAAATTCGTGGAGTGACCGGTGGTGGACAGAACCCCGCGACGTTCGCTGGTTTTATAAAGCGGGCAGATGTACGATCGCCTTTCCTTGATATCCTGCTTTTTCATCGGTATCAGCCACAGCTGTAAAAATAATATGTATCGTGAAAAAGTAAACTTCAAAATTTCACGCAATACGTCAATAAAAATTAAAATTCTATCTCTAAAAACGTGTGTTCCAATAAAGCCGTCTAGAAAGAACGAGAATACATTTTCTGTTATGCAATTCTTTGCATTTTTCTCAATTTTAATTAAGTCATTAATTTGAATAAATGTCAACATTAATTATTTGAAAAATAAGTGTCTTATCGATCTGTATATTTTTTATTTGGACGAATAAAACCACTTACAAAGGGTACGTTGTCGTAAAGCACTTTGGGGAAGCTCTCTTCTACGGACATTTTTTCCATGTCAAATCTTGCGCCATCCAAAAATAATCCATAAATGTAAATGCCGTTCTCTGGTGCGGACGTGAAGACAGTTTCTTTAAGGATTACAAAGTCAAATGCGAGAAGATCTATAGGAATCCGATACTTTCGCGCGTAATTTTGCCGTATCCCGGTCAAAAATGCTTGCGTGAAGTATAATCCTGGTAACCAAAAGGTGACGGGTGGTCCTTCGTCGTACCATTTCTGTATAATAATTAATTTACATGAAAATGAATGTTTCGAATCCAAAAGAATAAAATATTAAATATAGTATACAAATAATTACCTGTAGAAATATTAAACGATGTAGAAAATCACTAATATAACTGCCCAAAGGCTTTAAGGACGGATAAGAATTTTGTTTCCACAAAAGAGGTATCTTGCTCATCAAAATTGCCTCGTAAATGTCTTCAAGCTCGAAAGACATTGATATCATACCTAAATGTAGCATTGCAATAATATAATTTTTTAATATATATTTTCAACTTCCAAATTCTGTCACGTCATTTATTTTGAGAAAATTGTGATTAAAGTTGCAAAGAACTATTTTAATGCATTTTACTGTGCTATAGCTATTGTATAATGGAGAAGTTTTATATTGTAATTAAAAATAAACATGTTGAAACTTTTAATACATTCATTTTTAAATTATCAATTTTAACATTAGATTTGCATTTAACGATTTAAAAAACCCTGAAGTTTGAACGTATCGAATAATATTTGGTAAAGAATATTTGATAGATTTGATAGAATGGCATTCACAATTTGCTCACAATAGATATTTAATCATAAATATTTTATTAATTATAATCAGTGCAACAAATTTATTTTAAAGTCTAAAAGAATCTCACAACAACATATTTAATATTAATTACAACAAAACTTCTCTAATATATCATATAGTTATTTATCACTTTTATTTTATTTGAAAGTCAAATTGACGGAATTAAAAATTGCAAGAAATGATTATTCTCTTTCTTATAGTTTCTTTTGTTGAATTGTGATTTGTGTTAATCGACAATTTTTTTATTTCGGATGTTTTTTATCGAAGAATTAATAAACGGATACCTTTGATAGCTTTTCGTACATTGATGAGGCTACTTCTGATGCAACGTAATAATTTGTTGAATCTGTCCATTTCTTGCACCAGCACAGTATTCATGCTTTCGCTATATAACGTAGGATATTTTGCAAGCGCTGCAATGAGATCGTAATCATCCGGAAGTTTATCTAAGATTTCTGTCGCGACGTCGTAAACCACCTCGTCGTCAGACGCTTGTCTCAAACCAGGTTTGACAGCTTCCTAAGAAAAGAAATAATAGAATGTTCTTCATTATTTTCATTTAAATTAGTTGGTTCACATTTAGAATTCTTAGATTGGATCATCTATAATAACAAATCATTACTTAGAAAGATCTTGTGCGAAAGAAACATACCTCTCTCTTAATTTTCCAAAGATCCTATAGATGTGAGCGATAAGTAAAAAATATTACATAAAATCTAATGATTAGTATAATTAATTACGATTTCATTATTTTTATGACAACATCACAATTACGTACCGTTCGATCCTAATTAAATAATGTTGGATGAAATTAAGAAAAAAAATATGATAAGATGTACATATAATATTATCGTTATTGTTTAGATGAAAAATTACCTGAGTGAGCAGCAGTGAAGTGAATAACAAGTCTGTCTCTCGTTGATCTTTAAGAATGTCGGCATTTTCGTTCATGCCGAATACACTTGGCTCAGTAATTATCAGGAGTTTTCTCGTGTATGCAACATACGCCTCGTATTCTTTGACAATCGGGCAGTAGTAAATAGTGGACGATACGTCGAAGTAGTAGATTTCATCGGCTAACAGCTCTCTATATATGTAACGACATAAATAATAATCTCTTCATGAATAAATGTAAACATAACTCATTGATACTTACGGACAATAAAACTTTGCCAAGATTGTGTTCAACGTTCTGCGGTCCCATTCGTCCGTAACTCTTCCTCCGTAATTGCATTCGCCCGTGAGATACTTCAAAGCGTCGAACTGCACATCCTCGTAATCATCTAGGAACATCTTCAATTGCAGAACGCTAATCCTCAAGTCGGTTTCGTTGAATTCATAAGGGATGTTCCAACCGATCGGGCCGAACTTGCGTCTCTCTTGCACGACAGCGTGGAAGAAGCACAACGAGTACAGGAGCTTCTTGAAGTACTCGCTCTGAATGCAGCCTTCGAAGAATTCGGAATTGCTGATCGGATCGCTCGCGTAGGACTTTAAGATGTTGGGCCTGAGTCCCTTGGGCGGCTCATTCGTTATCTTGATGCCGTTCTGGAGAACCGAGATGGGAAAATGTTCCGATGGATAACTGGTCAGCCACAACCGGAAATCAGGGTGAATCGTGTCGGGTATCAGGCCCTCGCAGATCTTCTCAAGTGTCGGCATCCAGCTCTTGGCCAGGTGGCAATTTTGCAATACCACCCAGTTGCCGTGTTGGACGCCGTTCTTAATCAGACCTTCCGCTATTGGTCCTTGACCTGGTGAATAATAGCGCAATCAATTTTTGCGACAAATTCCTCTCTCTACGAATATTTACCTTGGCCGAGAGACAAGTAGAAAAGACGTTTAGCACCGTAACCTTGCTCATCGGCGAATGCCAGCAAGGCTTGCGCCGGATCGGCGCCAGGTGTCAAGATGAATATCAATGGAATGCAACAGTTGGAATCCGCGAAAGAGGATGCCAAATCGAAAGGTGGTGCTTCCACGTATTGAGAGCCTAATTCTTCTGCAACATCAAACGCGATCGATGTCCGTCAAAAAATCTTTCGATTAATGTTCGTATAACTTTTGTGTTTCTTACCTTCCACGAGTAATTGTGTAGCTGAGATAATTTTATCAGGCCGGATACATCGTAGAATTAATAATCGTTCGAATGAATTTATATTTTTGTATGGCGGCGGAAAAGGTCGTTTCTGCGGTTCTCTCGAGTCGAATATCTCTTTCCATTCGCTGATGGCTTTGGAGAACAATTCTCTGATGCCCTACGAAATTAATATTAACATTAAATTAATATTCTATGAATATTAATTACGCGAGCGCGCGATTATGCAGCAATTTACTTCGAATCCTTTGATATTATCCAATCTGCACAGCTGGTCCCATTGCTTAACAAGTAGCCATTCTGCGGGATTAACGTATGGATTTTCTAAGCCTACCCCCCCGGTTAACAGGAACAACCATTGACTCGCGGTTTCCGGCATATCGCTTATTTCGCGCAGATTGATGACGAGAAGCAGTGCGAAAAGTAGCTTATCCTTTTCAAACAACGATCTACAGATGTTGACGTAAAGGAAATATGTAAAGTATTTGGTCAGGTCTTTCAGACGTTTCTCAACAATGTCGGCTGGCTCCGTATTGCTGATAGCCATATTGTAAAGATTTACAAACCAGACCAACGAATATTGATACATGGGATCTATATTGGTTAAAGACGCTGCAAGGAAAAAAAATTACTTACAATTTTTTATTAAGAAAAATCTTATTTACTCTCATATTAATTTTTTATTTTCAACGATTATACCTATCGTGAAGAATAACATGGTTGAATAGGCTGCGATAGGTTGATACTGAAGTCTCGCGGCGTCGATCGACTTTTCTGTGACTTCCGTGGCCGCTTGCTTCACTTGGATATCGTCGCTTAAATTTTTAGACACCATTAGGATGTCGATGGCTTCCTCGTCCTCCAAGATGTTACCTTTCGCCGTAGAAAGTATTTCCAAGATTTTATCTTCTGTCTCCTTCAACATTCTATGTAAAATAAAGTTACAAGTAAGAATAGAATATAAATCTCTGACTACGTAAAGAGATTAAAAAAGAATATACTTTTTGTTCGCAGCACTTTGCACGATCAAAACGTTCTTCTCTGATTCCAAGTCGGGTCTTTCCCTCGCGACCACGATACCAAGCAACTGATCTTCCAAACCACTTGGAGTTATCATAAAATTCAGTAGAGTTACTCTCACAGCTATTTCCGGCAGGTAATGAGGATTTCTTAATTTTGTCGTAATATAAAGCCTGTCAATAATATTAATAATTATTATTTTATGTAACAAGATTTTATTTTAAATTTTATATGTTTTATACATTTTCAAGATCTTAAGCTAAAAAATGAAATATATTCTATATAAATGTATAATTAGAGCGTACCTAAAATTAATGTTGTATTCTACGACAGTATCGCCCAATTTTATGCATAATGCACCGGCCTGCTTGAACGTCTGTTTGAGAAGTATCGGCTCGAGAACGGCATCTAATTCTTCCTCCACGTTCTCCAATAGTACAGGTTGTCCAAATTGTATCGCATTTTCCAAGGTCCTTATATAATCGTGCTGGCTCAGCCGAATAATGCTTAAATTATTCTTTTTCTCCAAGTTTCTTACCCATTTATTAGCTTGGCTCTGTGGATCTATCATTAGCGGCCATCTTCTGGCATTCCTAGTAAAAAATGCAGGATTACACGATGTAGGTTTATTATTCGGAAATCGACTTACATAATAATGATTCCGTTGTCGACGGAAAACGCATCGGCGGGTAATCCGGCGATGATCCAGGTTCTGATTAAAACCGGATCGCCGAGTACTTCGCGCAGCTGGAAATCGTGGCTGCAAATCATTTGCAGATTCGTGCACAATTGCACCCATTCATTTATCTGCTGCACGCGAAACGGCATGGTGAACGGACCCAAGTAAGCCACTACGCCGGAAGCGATTATTACGTCGCCTGTTAGCCGATGGTATCTATAAGAAAATAGAAAGAATGTTGAATCGAATGCATGAGGTATGTTTTATGAAATAATAAAAAAATAGGTTTCAGATCGATCTCTTACTTGTTGCCCAATTGTTCGGCAGTTTGGGACCAACGCGCATATTCTCCACCCAATCCTCCGATAAGATCCTCGGCTCGCTTTAGTTTCGTCTCGCAGTCCGTCACTTGATCCGACATGGCTTGAAACTCTGCCTTTCTCTTGTTTAAGGTTTCTTGAAGATGCAATAATTTTTCCTAATACAAAAGAATTTTAACGTAAAATTTAGACATATAATTTCTTATAGAAATTGGATTTTATAAATCATTTTATAAATTATTCAATATATTAAAGTTCACTGAAAAAATTTAAATATGTTATACCTGAACTTGGCGCAATTGTTCTTTCTTCAAATTTAACTTTTCTATAGCGTTGTGATAGACAGCTTCAGCTGTCACCAAAGCTTTTCTTTTAGGAGCGATGATCTTAGCGATTATGTCGTACTCTGACATCGCGATGACCCAACGACACAATCCTTCGCAAGCCGCCGAGACTTTTTTTATCTTCTCCGGATCGAAATCTGGATTAGTCAAATATTCATTTCGTATCGTTTCTATCACTTTATCCGGTATATTATCCTTATCAAAGTGGAGCAGCGAGTCCAAAAATTTAGCATCGCTCAGCATTCTTAAGGCAGCCTTCCAGTAATCATCGACGTGCGTGCCCTCCTTCGTCAGCATTTTTTCCGGCTTTATTTGCTGCAATAATTTATTTAAATTTTAACAAATATATCTGGATAATAATTACAAATTTTTTCGCGAACGATATAATACATGCTATTTTTTATTATGTACCTTGAGGACGCAAATGCTCTCCACAATAAGCTTCACACCATACGGTGGATGTTTCATTGCTTTTACCACTGCAATATCTGCCAATGTCAGTGTGTCTAAAGCTGCTTGAGCGCGATTTAAAATAGGCATGGCTTCGGCTAAATCAGCATCGCACTCAGCTTTTATCACAGCTGCTTCGTCCGCTACTATCTGATATAGCAATATTTTTTTATTACATACATGAACATAATTATCGCTTTCTTTATTTATATATTTTTATATATTATTAATGTTTATTTTAATATTAATTTCATATATATTAATCGCTATTGTACAATCTTACTTGTGCCGCAGCTTCGTCGACTTTGACAATTTTCTCAAATTCCGCCACGTCTTGACTCTCTCTCTCGACATCGGCTAGCATTTTCTGGATATCCTGCGTGGCTGCAATTAATTTCGGTTGCAATTGCTTCAATATATCTTGCATATCTGTCACTTGATGCTGCGTGCTGTCCAATTGTCCTAATCCGCCTTCGTATCGAGCTTTAACGTATAGCACTTCTCTACGATATTGTGGAAAGTTAATCATGGAACGATTTTTTAAGCCAAAACAAGAATCATATTTACCCGCGTTTTTTGTCAAGCAAACTCTGAAAGGTGTTGATCATTTCGAGGTAAGAGGTAGGTGTCACATAATTGCGTCTTTTTAAACGAACGAAGAACTCTTCGCTTAACTTTTCAGTGGACATGTGGAAAAATTGACACATGTCAATACTGGCTTTTCTTTCGTGATCAGTAAGTTCAATCGTCGCTAAAAATTTCGTCGCGACAGCTAGCAGAGCATCTTCAGGCCATGACTTAAGTAAATAAACGATATAATGCAGTATACTGTATTAAATAATATATGTTTGATGATTTTAGAGCTTTTCAATACCTGAAGCCAATCTATGGTGCAACAATTAACTAAAGCCGGGAACTTCCTGATCCGATTTCTGAAGGCGTCGCCGATAGGAGACATGGTGACAACGATATGTAACTGATCGCGGCATATTTGCACAAATAAGTTAAAAAGCGCTGTAGGGCTACCGTCTGTTTGTAACGCTCGTTCCCTTTGTTGATCAATATGTTTCATTTTTTCACATATTTCAGCCTTCTCGTCAGCCGTATATATATTGGGTACCTAAAGAAAAATAAAAAATGTGAAATTTTCTGTAATTTTCGATAACGAACAAAGAGAAAAAACGGAGGGAGAGACACGGAGAGAAAACAGTAATTTGTCACATTTATTTACTTCTCCAGAATTCAGCATATTGCTGATATCCTCCAAGAAGTTCTCCTCTTTAATCTGCGTGTCGCTGAAGAAGAAAGTCGAGTGCAACTCGGTGGTAGTGGCTTTTCTCAGAATAGTTTTGATATCCTCGTGCCATTCATGCATGCCATATTGTTGCGTAAGCTCGACCTGGAATACGTCGTAGTCGCAAATATGCGACGCCAGCCTGGTTAAAGATTGCCTTCCGGATCCGCCAACTCCGGCGAGAAGAGCGTGACTTCGCGGTTGCTTGATGATACGGGCTATCCTCGACAGATGCTCGATTGCGTACCTTAACATTTATCCCGAATTTAACGCACAAGACAAGGTAATTATTTAGCAAGAATGTAAAACAAAAATTTACCGGAACAATACCAAGTTCATAGGCTTCTTGGTCATTGAATTGTATTCGGAAAGATACGTTTCCACGATCTCTCGCAATTGTTCTAGATCACTGACTTCTTGATACAGGCGTATGTCCGCCTTGGCATCGGTGAAATCACAATATAACAAATTTCGTAATTCGTTTATGGTGATCTGCAAAAATTTATGATGCAAAAAAGATCACAACTTTCTTTTTTTATTAACAAAGAAACTTATAACTTCTGATAATCTTACTTTTTTAACGTATTCTTCTTTGTTAGACAATAAATCTTCGAAGAGCTCCTCCATTGGAACTTCCATACGTTCCTTTAGTGTCACGTCTATTTGCTGTATCAGCCAATTAATATCAGTTTCATCGACTAAACGATCGCCAAACACTCGAAGTATCTCGTGAACCCATAATCGTTTCATATTTGAGAGAGCAGGCATGGTTTCCGGGACCGATAGAAGCACTCCCTAATTATGTAATAATTATAATTGTAACAATTAGCACACACACACAATTTTTCTTAAAAGTGAATAATACGAAAGTATGAATAACCTGGATTACTCTGGAGAAATCTCGAAGATTAAACATGTAATGACACTTTGCAGGTGTCGGTAGCAGATTGCACAAACTCTCTTTATAAATATCTAACGTCGCGAGAACAATTTGATCAATGCACGGATCAAATTCTTTGCTGAAACCCCTATAAAAACACGAATTAATTAAAAATATTTGAATATTTTTTTTGAATATTAAATATATTTTATTTTAATTTATAGACCTCGTATCGAGATGCCACAGAACGATTTTGCTGAATATCGTAATCATGATATCATCCTCAAATTCGGATATCGCCAGAACGAAAAAGTGCCGTTTGAATCGTGGCGTGACATCTTTCCCGGTAATTGGCGGAGCCATGGCGCACATTAATTGAATCTCGATCAATTTTATCATCGTCCCTTCTTTCTTATCGTACCTACAAGTAAGTAACGAATTGTGTGAATGTTGCTTATAAATTAAAATAAATAATCAATTTCTTGAGAAACGTTCACAAGCATTTAATGTCTTAATCGCACAATTTTTTATCGTTGTAAATTAAAGTCTAGAAATCAAATATATAATTTCATTCTATATTTTACCACTGCCAATGATCCAACCACTGTCGTAGCAATTCTATGGGCGGTTGCGCTCCGAATGTTTCTTTCAGCGGCATCGAGACGTCGTCGACGAAGACGATCCAGCGTTTTCCTATAGGAGGACCATAGACACCCTTACGTCTGCGATCTAGCTTGCTCATAATAATATCCTGTGTTTGATTAGCTGTCGTCTGCGCGGAGAAATTGATCAATAACGGTCTATTCACCGCGGCGTTATTTTTCTTCAGCAGAAAGTCGATTATATATACGGACTTTCCGGTCCCTGTCGAACCCACGAAAAGCACTGGCTTCTCGTGTTGGACCAACATCTGAAAGAGCGCCGTGTATCGTATCGTTTCTACTGTCGGCACGATTATCTGATTGACTGGGATGTCACGAGGAATCGACGGCGCGGATATTAACTCGTCTGACCATAGTTTCCATTTTCCTTTGCCCTGAAATAACACAATTTCAGCAGATATAATAAAAACGCTTTGAAAAAAATAAAGTATCAGACGCGACGCGAGAAAAATTTAAACATTTCTTTTTTTTATTTAGATGTTAAAATTAGATAAATACATTTTTATAGATATAGATATATTTTCGTATTCACCTCTTTGATAAATCTATAATCAAATACCAGATGATGCTTCGGCATGACGAAGATGTAAGGTTTCAAAGGTGGTGGGACTGGTTTTTGTAACTGAAATTGATTCATCAGGGCGAGTGGAAATTCTTTCTCCAGAAGGCCGCGAAATAAAATGCTAAATTGTTCTCTGTATTTGGCTTCCAACGTGCCTCCCATCGCCCAAATGCACGAAAAGAAGAATGAACCCTACATTTGAAATTAAATCTATTGTCACATACTTGCAAATAACGTATCAATTATTATTTAATTATCGAACTTTTCAACCTCTATCTGTGCTCGCATATCAAGCTCGCTTAGATTCTTTACAACTTCTTCGTTATAATAATCATCTATGAAGCAATCCATGAGATAAGTGACAGATCGTAAAAGATTCGAATCAGGCATCGGACAAATTTCCTACGGATCAATCAAGTACAAATATGAAATCTCTATAAAAAAATTAATTCTCGCTTTCTAACGAGAAGTCATCTACCTTTACGTTGCACCGACGTAATAAGTGAAAGAGGGGTTTGCAAAATCTGAGGAACAACGATTCGTATAGGAAGGTCCGCAACCATTCGTCTATCACTTCCGGTAATTTCGCTATCCAAGAATTTAGTAAAGGCTCCCATCCCAACGCTCCAGGCTCCATATAAATCATACCTGTTTCGAGTAACACGTTGATCATTCAGTTTCAGATAACTTGCACTCATTGCGTTATTATGAGAAGATTCCATTTACCGCAACGAGATACTGTGGCCGGTGAAGCGGCCTCCAGATCCAACGGTTCGAATATTAAATTGGTCGTCGGCGCTAACTGAATGATCTCCCCGCTCATCAGACACAGTTTTTTATTGTCATCGAGGACCGTATTCATACTCTCGATCCATATTGCGTCTATCGGGCCGTCAAAGATCAACCACTTTCGATTGTCATTCGTCGAGGTCGCGAAAGCCCGATAACTGATAGCTAGAATGCCATCAGACCACTCGTGAGACACCGGATCGAATTGTCCATACAACTGTCCCAGTGTTATCGATTTCGGATTAATCACCGTTATCTCTACCTTGTGCTCGTCCATCAAATTCTAAAATTAATTAAATTTGATTGATTAAATCATTATATACATATAATTCAGTCTTTTTTATGTTCGCTGCTGGCACTTACCTTCTCCTCGCAAATTTCAAGGGCATCGGCTAGCATTTTATAGGCTGTGGTCTTGCCGGCGAAGGGATACCCGACGATCATGAATCCATGCCTGACCAACATCATTTCGTATATCTGCTGAATTTTTTCGAGAAATACCGGGACACATTGGATGTTCGCGGCGGTACATGATTGAGAGGCAGACGCGTTTAAATGCACGTAGTTCGGCTCCGGAAGTTGCACGTTTGGAAAAAGATCCGAGGTAATACCCTAAAACAATATTCATATCATATTCTTCTTTTATTTGCGCTTATACAAACGTGTATACATACGTGAAATAGGGGCATGTCTTCGCTGAGAAATTTGGGCAAATTTACATCCTTGATACTGCGCAGGATTAAAATGTCCTCGTTTTCCTTCGGATATTTCAATTTCAAGTTTCCTGCCGCAATTAAAACAGACTTTACCGCTCGCATTCCGTAATCGTAATGATTCTGACTGGATAATTGCTCCGAACACAATTTATAAGCCATAACTATCTTTACAGATAAGGGTCTTGCATTGTAGAATCCATACGAGTACAGCGTGTTCTCTGCTATTAACGCATAATCCGGTACCTATAAGATTGAACGTAAAAATATAACGTAAAATCGTGGAAATTCGCAGTAGCATTTTTGATGGCTCACCATCATGGCTACTGGTCGAAACAGGGCTTTGAGATTATCCGGCAATTCTGTTCTGCCAGCGTATCCCGGATTCATCGTGATGAATACCGCGCAGGTACGATCGAGTTTCAATTCCGTATCCTCGAATACCAGAGTCTTCTTCTCCGCATGTATAGCACGCTGGATAGTCAACATTTGTTGTGCCACAACCGACAGGACCTCCAAGTCGATGCGATTAAATTCATCGAAACAAGACCACGCACCTGTGCTAGCCAATCCCTGAAAATATAACATTATTTGAAATAAAAAAAATTTGTTTATCTATATATTTTTAATGCTACTTATTATCATTTTAAACTTTAATCTCTCTCCAATTAAATGTACTTATAATTAAATCTTTCTAATTTATGTACTTTGAAAAATTTGCCCAGGGCAATGTAGTCCAGCCCCTCCGAGCAATTGAATACAACGCATTGCTTGGCAACTGCTTTCGCTAAATCTTTGGTGGTCTCCGTTTTTCCTGTCCCCGCAGGTCCTTCCGGCGCGCCGCCAAGATGTAGACTAAGTGCACCGAAGAGAGTACGATAACATCGATCGGTGAGTGGTGTTATCACTAATCGCGACGTATTGCCCAGGTATTCGTATGCATAAGCCAGTGTAGAGTTTATCATCATTGTGTGCAAGTTTTCGTCCTAAATGTGGAAGAGAGAAATAGAAATTATATGCAATATACTAGAATAATACAAGCGCGCGCTATATTATTAAAATAATAATATGTTATACCGAAAAAGTACACAATAACGGCAATACTGGTGCCTGCCATGGTGCCTGATGACTGCCAGCTGCCAGTTATGGGACGCGCAACACGTCAAGGTCGTCAAGTCGGAGTTGTTCGGACCGCCGAGTCGAGCCGAGCCGAGCCGAGTCGAGCCGAGCTCCGAGCTCCGAGTTCGCACGTCACGGCTGCGCAGAGGTGGTGGTGGGGGGCACACCAAACCACGTGACGCAGCCACGTGACGCGGTCACGTGACGAACGGCGCGCGCACCCCCCAGCCCCCACCATGCCTCTTCCCCCACCTCCCGCCGCGGCCGGGACCTGAAATTGGCAACAGTGCCGCCATTACGACTTTGCGACCTTGCCGTGCTGCGCGTCCCGTAACTGGCACAAGCCTGTCTGTTGTTAGGTGCATTTTCGAATGTTTGCGATCAACGTTTGCGCGCTCATCGTCGGTCCGCGACAGTACGAGTGTGAGTTTAGTGCTTTTACGTGCTTAATTATCGTACAAATCCGATCGCGTCGCGAAATCGGGTACCGACATCGTGATCGCGATCGCACGGGCGAGTCCATTACGCGGGCAACTTCATTAAACGGGCGGATCGAATTACCGTTGCGCTTTCGAATTTCCGGAGTTTTTCGGCGTTGTCGATCCGATTTCTACGTCGTTGAATTGTGATATTTAAAACATAGTGAAATGTAGTGCCCATTTCTTGGAATATCGGCGACTCCTGAGTGCGTCGTGGGGGAGTCGCTGCATTGTCGTTCGATGAGGCCTTTCGATAAGTGGGCCTTGAAAAAAGCGGCGACACGAAAACAGAGCATCGGTTTTATTCGCGCGCGAATAAGCTCTCGCGATTCTCGCGTTTTACCGAAACACGTTGAAATGTGATATCTAAAATCCGGGCGTCGCCGCACGTCGCGAACGAAAAAAAAGTAACGCGAGTGCAAGTGTTTCGAGTGAGTGCCATAAAGGAATGGTGCGGAGAGAGAGGGAGAGAGAGAGAGAAAGAGAGAGAGAGAGGGAGAAAGAGAGGTCGGTCGGTGGCCCGGGGGGCATCGGGCAACGGCGGAGCAACGATAGGGTAACTATAATTTATTTAACTTTTCATTTGTTATTTGTGAGATTATCTATTTATCTTCGCGATAATGATTCAAATTTTACGAGATTTTTTCAACGTGCGCATAGTATGTTATAAACATAAACTATAAACATAAAAAATAAGAAATGTTTAATTGTTATTTTATAACACACATTTCAATTAATTTAATAGAACGCGCGTTAATAATTAAATTATATTTATTTTTATAATGCGCTAATTTTATTTTTTCTCCAAATTTATTTATGCAAGTTTATCGATAACTTGACTTCAATAAAGTTTATTAAAAATAAAATTAAAATAATATGTTATAATTTTCCTTAAACTCGATTAATATTTTTTGACAGAAATCAGTTGATAACTGTCAAAAATATTAATCGAGTGTAAAGTATATTATAACATATTATACATTAAAAAGAATAATATTTAAAAAAAAAATAATATAAAGTTTATTCAAACTCGATTAATCTTTTTTGACAGAAATCAGCTGATTAAAACGTTATATTTGCTAATTAAATTTTGAAATAACAATATGTTCAAAAAATTAAAGTAGTAATATGTTTTAAATAATATGTTATAGTTCTTTTAACTTGATTAATATTTTTGACAATTATCAGCTGATTTCTGTCAAAAAATATTATTCGCGAGTTTGAAGTATTATAATATATTATTTACAACCTTATTATTTTAATTTCTATAACATTTTTTTATTTTAAAATTTAGTTAGCAAATTAATGCTTTAATGAGCTGATTTCTGTCAAAAATATTAATCAAGTTTAAACAAACTTTATATAAAAATATCACTTTTTTTTGTTTTAATTCTTTAAATTTGATTAATATTTTTGACAGTTATCAGCTGATTTCTGTCAAAAAACATTAATTGCAGATAAGCCATTAGAACATATTATTTACAATTTACAACATATTACTATTTTAATTTTTGTAACATATTATTACTTTGAAATTTAATTAGCTTTAGTAATATTTTTTTATAGAAATCAGCTGATTAAAGCGTCAATTTGCTAATTAAATTTTTTAATAATAATATGTTATAAAAATTAAAATAATAATGTTTTAAATAATATATGTAATGGTACTTTAAACTCGATTAATATTTTCTGACTGTTATCAGCTGATTTTGTCAAAAAATATTATATTTTAGAAATATCATTCTTTTTAATATAAAACTGAAGAATGGCTTGTGTTGTTTTAGTATATAGTAAAAAATTAAGAAAGAGAGATGTCACATATTTGAATTTACTCACTATCCAGTAATATCTCAATTGACAAAGCCATTTAAAATCCGTGACCTGATTCACACCTTGCTCGCATAATTGCGCCAAGACGTCGCGACTGTGAACATCTAGCGTCACTAAAGCTTCTGTAAATAAGAAAGAAAATAATTTAATTTTAAACAGATGTGTAACTGAGCTTATATTTTCTGAATTATTTTTCAGAAAAAAATTTCTACCTAGAGTCGTCCGGTTCTGCGTTGATAATTTACCACGAACAAGCTTAACGATTTCATTAAGTTCGTGTGTGCACGTATCTATATAATCTTTTAAACTTTCAAGGCCCTTCGGAAGCTTGTCAGTAACATCTGCCGTCCAGTATAGTTTGCTAACACAAAGAATGGTCTGACCCGGCCATTCCAGGACCCATTGACTCCTAGCTTTAGTTGGAAAAGCATTTTTAGCGCGTATCACCTGAAGATGAAGCAGATTGATATATTAATGTATTGTATCAATATTTAAAAATCATGCTTCTATGCAACTCTCTATGTCAATTAACCTGAGCTTTTACGCTTTTCTTCATATCAGTCTCAAGTTCGAGGAGCCACTTTTCCACTTGTCCCCGTGCAGCGGCCGTATCGATTATGTATTCAAGAACAATCTCCTCTCCTTCGGATGATATCATTGCTGTGGCCTCCATATTATCAGTAAAGCTCAACTTTGCAATGCCTTCGAAGCATTTTCTCAAATGCGGCTGCACTCTACAATGACAATTAAACAAATAAATACAAATGACAATGATCGGCTTAAAAAATCGTACCGTGTAGGATCCTTGGTTTCCGACAATATTTCTAAAAGTTCGTCATTAGAGAGGAAGAAGAATCGTGGGAAGAAGAGCCTCTTCTTCTCTAGATAAGCAGCGAGTCCTTTTTGCACCAATTCAAGCAGATTGATACATTTTTTCAAACGATCCAGCATCTTGTCAATCTCGACGACGATCATGACTGCTGGATCAGCAGCAATGATTGTCATAAGTTCCCTCCAGATCTGTCTTATGTATGTTTAATTTTAGA
Source organism: Prenolepis imparis (assembly GCF_030444845.1). Lineage (NCBI taxonomy): Eukaryota > Metazoa > Arthropoda > Insecta > Hymenoptera > Formicidae > Prenolepis > Prenolepis imparis. The sequence continues at coordinate 2,335,345 of NW_028141162.1, forward strand.
TTGTTTAAAATTTATATATGCTATAAAATAAGTTAGTTTAATTACAAACTTTGTCTACGGCACTGAATCGTCGACTCTCTTCCGGCATCTGTTGCTGTATATCGGGTGACGAGAAAATCGGTTCAAGATACATCCACGTCGCTTGAACTTTTAGCCAGTAATCCATGATATCTTGCAGCAAGAGTAACTTGTTTTCCCATTCTCTGATGGCATAAACGTTTTTACAAATTTTGTTTGACAGTCAACGATTTATTACAAAATTAATTTGAAAAATTTTTAATTTTTTAAATTTTTTGAAGAAACCTACAGAGTTTCTTTCTCAAATGGCTTTATGTAAAGAGAATTCTTCATGGTCTGGGCTTTCGTCAGGTGATCGTCGAGCAACAGCTGTATCTCATCCACACTGGCAATGACATATGTGCCGGTATCACGATAAGGATTAACGATGAACACGATATCCGCCCAGTCAGAATACATCTTGAACAAGGCTCTTTCTAGATTGCCCTCTTTAGAGGCTGCCTCGGATATTGTCTCAAATTTCGCCACGTAATCGCCTAATCCATAGTCGAGAATCTACGGATGTATATAAATAATACACAATAATTATCTTATATTTTTACTGACAGATTTGCCACACAGATTTGCGACTTACCTTGGCCAACGTCATGTATTGATCGACTTTTATCGGGAACCCAACAATCTCCGAGACTTGCTCCCAATGACGACTCTTCAGCGAAGGATTACCGAGAGTCAATATCACTGGCATGTGCTCCTTGAATTCCTCGATTCTCGTCCTCACAATTTCCGCCAGTTTCCTCACCACGGGTTCTTGAAAAGCCTTCTCCAGCTTGTACACCGTACGAAACGCGATACCGGTTTCGTTTTCAATCACTTCGGGATCGTAACAACCTATCATAGCTTCCGTCCACATTTCATAGTTAGTCAAGAATTCGCAGGCGATGTCGTAGAATTTTTTGTAGGGTGTCAATTTATCGGCTATCTAGACAGTATAAAAATGAAAGAAACAGTATAAAAGAAAAGATCAGCATGTGGAAATTCAAGAATTTTTGTTATTCCGCAGAAAAACATGTGTGCAATAATTTATATAATTTTTATTTTTAATAATACTTGGATTAAAAAGCAAACCTGAAATACATATATATATATATATATATATATATATATATATATAGATAGATTGAATATTAAATGATAAAATTAAATTGTCCTACCTTCTTCCTCAAGGGATACTGTGACACTTCCCAGCTGAATAATTTCTCCTCGTCGTTGAATTCGGCAATTATATCCATAGCGGCGACCAGTTTGTTATCGAGACTCGTAGCTTTCTTCTTGTATCGCTGTATCTCCTCGATGTTACCCCAGTACTGCAACTCGTTGCAGTGTTTCTCGTATATTTGAAGATCCTGCTCGAATTTTTCGATTCCAGCTTTGAGTGTCGCTTGATATTCGCCTGTTTTACTTGCGACTATCTCTCGATGCTTTTCGAAAATTTCAGACATTTTGTGATACCTGATATGTTAAAATGTCAACACGCGCGATTATAACAGGAGTTTACAGAATTTGTAGATATATATTATTTCAACAACCCCACTCTCTCCGTAATTATATCATGAGAGAGTGCAATTCATTGTTTTATTCTACATTAAATTAAAGCGTAAATTATTTTATAAATTAAATTACAGAATTGCACTCACCAATAGAAAGCAAAATTATTGCTCTTCAACTCGACCGGCGTTAAATGATGATAATCCGATAAAAATATTATATATTTCATTACGTCTCTCAATCGAGTTTCTAATTCAAAAACTGTTTCTGTTTCAGATTTATGTATAAAAGCCTGCAATTTCATGAGTTCTGATGTATTGGGTGGTATACTTAATGCCTGGTCGGCAATGTTTTGATAAACATCTCCTATACTAGTAATTAGGTAAGATTATTATTAAATTTTATATAAAATTTATTTATATATTATTAAATCTATGAAAGACATACGATCGAACTTTTTGCTGATAATCGGCAACCATTCTTGAGATTAATTCGTCCTTTAGATTAGCAGCTGTAGAAGCAATATGTTCTATAATATGATGTCTGTGAACTTCAAAAAGTTCGGTGAAAGATGTCCAATAAAATTCTAGCCGTACATTCTTGCTCAGTCGATCGTAATAATCAATGAGTTCGCAATATTTTTCATATGGATTAGGAGGTTGTGCCTTTAAAAAATCCTGAACTTGCTGTACATCCTCGCCGTTTATTAAACTCATATATTTGTCAAATTCGCGTAGTTGTAATTCCGGATCGGTTTTGTATTGTTGAATTAAGTTTGATATAATGTTTGCGTGCTGCTCGAGGAGCTCTGAAGAAATTATTGGCTACGAAAATATATGGAAGCTTAATGATTACAATATTGCATAATTTTCTAAATTATTTCTGGTCATTATAATAATTATAATTATAATTTCTCATAATAAGTTTTTCGAATTATTATATATATTATTTATAAACAACGTAATATATTGTATAAAATACCTTGAGCAGTTCAGGCGCACCAGTATCAGGATAAACCCATTCCAATTTTATCTCCGCACGTGGTAATGTAGTTACAGCATCATAAAAAGAGTTCAACAACATTGAAAGCCCGTTTATGAATGTATTGAATGTGGGATCGAAAATGATAGACGTATTCCTCACCACAACGTCTACATTAAAGCCACAATTTGTATACTGTTGAAGCAATAATTATATTCAATGCACTCGATCGAAATGTTGGAACATTTACTGATCCAAATTTTAATTGAGAATGTCCAAGTCCGTAAAGCCTAGTCTACAATGGAAGTAAGCAGTATAGAGTAAGCAGTAAGCAGTAAGCAGTATGAAATGGGAATTGCCTATTTCGTTACTCCCAGTCTTTACATCCACTAAAAACAGTATACTCTCTATTCCTACAGCCTTGTTATTGCCATTGTATACTGTTTTTAGTGGATGTAAAGACCGGGAGTAACGAAATGGGCAATTCCCATTTCATACTGCTTACTGCTTACTGCTTACTCTATACTGCTTACTGCCATTGTAGATTAGGCTTAAGAGATGTATACTCACATCCACGTCAGTAAGATAGTCGATATAGTCCTCCATCGAACGCAAACACAAGTCTCGCAATTGATCCTCCATGACATAGGCAAGACAATTAAAGAATCTATTATGTCGCGGATCGTCCACCGACGGTAAATTTCCCTTCTTCGAACCCTGAATACGAAGATATTTTGAGGAAACAATTAAAAATGCATCAAATCAAATTTATATTAATGCAAAATATTTTTTTCGCTATTTTATAATTACTAAAAAATTGTACTTCTTACCGCGAGTAAAATGTTGCAAATTTTTGGCAACCATCGTTTGAGAAGATCGTCGCTCGTGTTTCTGAGTATTGTCATGAATTTTTGATCAAACGTCGAAAGATCGTACGGTTGGCCATACGACGCCAGTTCTCTTTTGTCTACCTGTTTGACTTCTCTATGATTGTTGGAAAATATAGTCATTATTCTGTATTGAAAATAATATATATAATTGGTACTACAACGATATGAAAACTCACTAACCCGTATTCGCGATACCAGTAATCCAAAGTTTTGCGTATACACAAATGATACAAGATAATCGATCTCTTTTCCAGTTTCATCCTTATCTTTTGATACTTAACGCTTTGTTCCGGCGAGAGTGGCTCGACGACTCGGGAGAACAATGGCTAGAAAATGCATGGTATAAACGCAAATAATTTGAAAGCCGGAATCGCATTTAACATAAAAAACTAATTACTCCTTTTTTATGTTTTTTTTTCTTTTGCGTTTTTAATTGTTATTATTTTCTACTGTGTTTTAAATTGTGTTATTTACACTTTACACACATAAGAGCAATTACGCGTTGAACTCTGTCTACGCAACACATCAGGCTCGAAATTTTATACTGTACATAAAACAATATTTTATTTTTTTAAGGAAATGCTACTCGAAATCCCATAGTATTATCTCATTGTATTATTATTGTTATGCGCATAATAATTAATATTGTCATGATACTAACTGGTGCACAGATACTGTACGCTTCCTCGAATGGTTCCTGCAGCGCAAAGTCAACGATGGACTTTTTCATGCTCGTAACGTAGTCGCTTTTCAATTCCCGAATCAATCGATCGAAACACTCCTTGTGTCTTTCCTGCCATTCAGTGGACACCATGCTTGTTATCTTCTTTAACGTGTCAGATTCTAAGGTGCCTGCGTAAACGTCATCGACCTCATGAAGAATGTAGTAATAATACCTCAAGAGATTCTTGTCTTCCTCCGTGAGCCAGCCGTGAACAGCAATATCGCTACTCGAAGTTGCCGTCGTTTGTTCGCAAACATCATCGTCATCATCATCGTCCAAAATCGTTCTTTTCTTTGCTGCACAATTTTTACACATTTCCCGTTTTTCTTCCGGCCCTTTAATCTTTCGGATCAGATGTGTCCGAAATTCGATCCTCTGCCGACGTAGCGATGTATAATAATCATCCTTTTCGAGTTCGATTTCTTTTTTTTCTTTTTCCTTTGGTGCTGTGACACTCCTTCAAGTTTGTTTATTTATTTAAGTTTATAGAAGTACAATTTTTAATTGAGAAAGAGTACATATGTTATAATCAAATATTGAAGTTTATAAATTGCATCTTGTGACAAATGATAGCTTGTCGTACTTAAATAAATCGTTGATTGTTTACCTTGATAAAGTCTCGCACTCTTGCGGCAAGTCAGAAACACTTGGTTCATCTATAACATATTTTTTCAAACGATCGAAAGTTTTTTGATGCATGTAATATTTTTTAGATAACTTTGGACAATACGTATCGGAACTGGATTTCATCCAATCGCAATGTTTTTTACGAGATTTTTTTACGTGCGGCTCGTCAAACAAGTCGCTTCGCTTTATTGATTTCATGCATGGTTCGGAATATTTATGGATATCGATTTCTTTATCGTTTTTATCTTGTTCCGTAGCTTTTTCTGTTCTTTGAATTCTATTTTTCTCTTGTGTGCAATGCGGTATCTCCATCGTGTAATCAGATTTTTACGTCTCTCATCACAATCGTTAGACTAATTTGAGAATATTACACATGTGCGTAATTTAGATATAAAGATATAAAGTAATTTTTGTATTAAGTAGCATATGTACAGTTACTTTCAAACCTCTCTTCATGTGTCATAATTGTTATAACTTACCGTTTTAAGAATTTAGTCTCTTACTGGATAAGACAAAAAAATATATAATAATGCATATTATTTTTCTCGTATTATAAAAACTTATTTATAATTATTTCATGTTTATATCTCTTTAAGTTTTTCCAAATTGTTTCACTTCACATCAAATCACTCCATAACATGCTATGTCGCACGAAACTACCCTGAAACTTACAGTTTACGTTACCATAGCAATCATTCTGACATTAAAGACATATATATCGTGTCAATCACGTAGATAAGCACATAGGTATATTATATTTGCTTTATATTAACATTTATAATAATACAATACATATCGAATGCAAGAAATAATTAAAAATCAACATTTATCCAAAAGTAAAAATATAATATCTATTCTAAAAAATAATGAGAGAACAAGGATTAAGGAATATATGTGATAAAAATTAACAGATTATTTCTTTCAAAGTAAATATTTATTATGTATTTATATACGTGACATCGTTTTCAGAATAATACTTTCACAAGTATGATGTAAGTCTGTCAACGGTATGTGTATATGTCTCTGATAGTTGGATACCCGTCAATAGCAGTTGCTGTGTTAATTTGCAGTTTTGTGATACGAAAGATATATGAAGACATATGAAGATAACATTATAGCGCGCAATATATTTATCTTTTATATATATATATATGTATCTCAAGTACTTTTCAGTAACGCAAAATACAAAGTTTATCGCGATATTAAATTTTATACATCTCTGTATTTATGTATATATTTATAATATATATTACGACAATTCTACGTGTCCACATACGTTTGATTGTCACTCGTCTCAGATATACATAATACACTGTTGACCCCTCTATACATCTAAATAGGCAACGTGAAGAGTTATCCCTCCCTATCTCTCTCTCTGTTTCCAGAAATACGTGAACGAGAACATTCAGCAAATTATCATCAGGGACATCCGACTGCTAAATGGACTTGTGTACATGTGTGTATGTATATATATATATATATATATATATATATATATATATGTATATGTATATGCATATGTGTGCGCGAAATTAAAATATGTTTGGACCTCGCAACCTCCTAGCATGCCTCTTGCACACTATGAATTTTTCAGATATGCACATACAGATGAACGATTAAGAGGGAAAGGCAAAGGCGCGCAAATGAATATTTGATGACTCGCGCATTTCTCGTTAATTTCGCCAGCGAAATAGTATATAAGCGGCACAGATGCTATTTAGCAAAACGGCGATTTGTAGCCAAAACCGTACGGATATATTGATTTTCTTTCCGGCACCCTTTCTCGGTGTCCCGTCGACGCTTCAACGTCGAGGTACATACAATCATCGTCAGTTTATACCAAGCATATACGCGATAGTCGTACTGGTACACGTTATACAGGAGCTGAGAACAACACGACCCGTCCAATTTGGGCTGACCCTCTTTCAATACGCAGAGAGATTTGCATATCAGGATACTCCAAAAAAAAGACATAAGCCTCGATATCTTATCGTATATTGCCACATAAACTTTGTCACACTCTATTTCTCATGTGGATGTGTGAATTTGAATAATTATTCTCATTAAGGAACATTCAGTTTTAAACTTTATTCCGAATATCCGTCATCATACCATGTCCTTTCAGGAATATCCTGCGTAACGATGATTATACAATTAAATCTCTAACGATTTATACAATATTGATTAACACAGGTACATTCAATGTGAGTACGTATAACACACACAGCACTTTTGGAAACGTAGTCGATTATTGAAATTTCTCTCAGTCTCGTGACCGATTTAATTTCTCTATTATGTACAAATTGTACAATGATGATTTTTATCCGAATAATCTCTTTGACGATTTTTTGCAGATTCGGAAAGAGTAAAATAAATAAAACGACACCGCTCATCTGCATTCGATTTGATAATGGTATACATTGTTGATAGTCCCATACCAACGGTATCGATCCGAGTCTCTTGTGCCTAACAAGCGATATCAGTGGTAGCGTTGCTATTGCTTATCTACCACGAAATTCTCTTCGTAAATTTCAAAGCAAAACTAATATTGACCAAATTATGGAATACGCCGTACGTTCGATTAATCCTCTCGTTTGACATCCTATGACATATAAACACGTAAAGTATTACAGCGTTTAATACACAAATTTTCTAACTATATTCACATGCATTATTGCTGTGTTTAGTGTCTTAAAACTTAAACAGATGCAACCAAATTAAATTTCTCTCAACCAGACGTATTGATTAAAAATTGCGTTATATCACAAATTGAATCATAAATTGATAAATCAATGAAAACTTGTAACAAGGACGATGTAATTTTTGTGAGACATTCGAAAGATCAAGATCTCATAAACATTTATCCCTTTGACAATGTAATACACGTCTATATCTCGTCTCTCTTTAACTGTTCACACATATTCTATATATCATTTATAAATTCCAATATTTAATTCTTCAACTTTTTCATTTAATATAAAACTAGAGTTTATATACACACATCACTTTGTCGAAGTGCGAAGAAAAATTTAGATGCTTGAAATATTAGTATTAAATGATTAAAATATTACCATTTCTTTTTGATTGTTATATATGAAAATTTTTTTTACATACGTTTAATCAAAGTAAATTGAATATTGCAAAGAAATACAAGAGAGGAACTATATCAGACATTATCGTCAAGATATTCATTTGAAAGACTTGTAGAATTGGAAGGTATAATTAAGATGACATATACTTCAAACGAAGTAAGAGACTCAAATATTGCCAAATATTCGATTAAACTGCTCGATAAGATGTCGCAGTTTGCTCCAAAACGAAGTGCACAAGTCGTTTTTATAATTAATTACACAATTACTTCTTCCATTGAACACTAATGTAGATTTGTTCGGCTGCACAGCAGCTGAAGCAGTAGATTTAACCCTCGTCTTTCTTACGCGACAGAAAGATTAATTCGGGCAACGTCGACGCAACATCGAATTTGTACGTTCTAAGATAGTCCTCGTGTTTGACTAATGCCTAAACGACAGTATCCTATCAGCCATCGAGATTTAGAAAGTCGTGTCGATTTTTTTTTTTTAATAGACATGTGACGGATGTCTTCAGTTGTGGTTCGCGTACAAAAGACGCGCGATGCGCGAAAGATCGGAATTGACAGTGGAAAGAACTTAATCCTAGTTTTGTTCATTTGCAATCAATTGCAAGCCCGCACGACTGAACGGGAAATCCGGAGGTCATCGAACGGTTAAGGTCGTGTGAAGCGATACCGGTACGGAGTCCAGGCGAACAGTTCTAAAGGAAAAGAATAACATATCCATTGTGTATGCATCGCTCTCTTGCCACATCCTCTAATGTTCTTAGCATGCAAGAGTGGTGTGCCGGCGTAAAGATCATTACTACTTCACGCCATTTCTCACGCTACAGATTCGGGATGCACAATTAGTATGCACTCTGAAAACGGTCAGCTCATTTACACTCGAAAATGAAGCATTCTTCTCTTTATTATCTTTCTACACTCTAAGCTTAAATAATAATTCGACCGATGCAGAAGCTGCATCCTTCTTTTACTTTTATTTGCTCTTTTTTATTAACTCGATTCAATTCAAAAAGACAAGGATACTAAGAAGAATGAGCCTGCATGATGACGTTTTTGATCCATGAATTGATTTGGTTAAATTTTATCATAGTTCAACTGACTCTTGTCTAGTTCTTGCTCTAGAATGTTAAAGATAGGCAAAGGATTAATTAAATTATGATAAAAGTTTGTCTTGGTCTCCTTGATAATGTCACTTTTTGATTGATAAATAAGAGAAAAAACTCAGTAATATCCTGGATTAAAAATATTCGAAACAGATAATTTTTGACATTTAACTTGTAATAAATTCTCTAATTATTTTCAGGCAATATTCCGCAAGCTGCCGTTTTCAGTTGCGTTTACTGCTCGATGATGAAACATGCCGGATTGCTACGGATCTGCTGACTTTTGTGAACAAGTCCGGATGTGAAAGAAGTCTAAATGTGAAATGTCATCCGATGAATTTGCAAATGATAGTTGAATGATAGTCACACGATCTTGCATGGAAGATACAGGTCACGCGACACTTTGCGACAAGATCTCTTTGGCGAACGTCTCCGATGTTGACTCTGTGCTGTGTTTATATACATGGAGGTATTGAAATGTAAATGTGTATAAATGGTTTATCAAGGAGTTAGATTAATTAACGACGGCTATCGTTTCAGATGAAAAATAATGCCCAACACGGTTGTAAAAACTTGGCTAATCGAAGGCGAAGCGATAAAAACGATCATTCACAAGCACACGGCTCTTGGTAATTCATCGAACAATCGATCGACGTGGTCGATTCGTTCTCGGTCTGCATCTGTAGATGGTATGATGGGAGGATGTCTGCAATCTGATCGAATGGTGAAGCGATGTGTGAACGATTTACACGCGCTATGCAAAACTACTTGTTTGTAAAGGAGAATTGGTAGCGTGTTGCGGCGCGTACACTACATGTAGAATCGCTCTACGATTTACCATGATTGGTGAAGCACGGGCAAAGGGCATTCAGAATACGATTGCAGAATCCACGCGCTCGGTTGTTCCAGCCAGCGATGGTATCACCACCCTTCAATCTACTGCCTGTACACACACACACGCGCACGCATATTACGTATAGCCAGTATGTTATAAATATCAATCTCCAAAGATAATTATAATTGTGCGTCGTTCTACTTTGTAAGTAGCTCTCTATACAGTTCTCTATATATTTCACCCAACTTGACGATCTGAAATATCTCCGTTGTTATTGATCGATGATACGAGAAAATATATAAGAAATGTAAGAAAAAAATCATTTAACGAATATTATATCTAACAAATTGTTTTTTTTTTGTCGAAATCTTTTTCGTGAGTTAAAAATTATATCGACATTTTTTTTAAATGAGTATGAATATTAATATTAACCATAGATTTGATTAATATTTTGTAATGACAAACTGAATAGTTGATGATGTATCGATTTCTTATATATGATGACCTTGTGTGATATTTTCTTTATGCGATATAATTTATTTTTTTTTTATATATATATTTTCCTGTCTCATCCACGCAACGGCGGAGATATTGCATGATCGTGAGCATATTTCTACTCACCGATTTAAATATGCATCTATCTAGTCAATTAAAGTCTCATTTTACTATCTCTAATCTTCTATATTTTCTTCATTAATATCTATATAAATCTCTTTAGTTATTTTTACGCGTCTATCTAGCAATCTACATACTTATCAAATTGTCTCATGTCATTTGCTTTATGTCTACCTCCCCTTCTCTCTCTTGAATATAATATTTACCCGCTTTATTTATATCTGCCTTTTTCCTTCGTTATAGCTGACGCGAGTCAATCAAAAATATTTCAACCTCGTAAAAATGAGATATTTGAGTCTCGTGAGTCTCTCTCTGCGAATCGAATAATTGAAGATGAATTGTTTTACTTACCTTCGCCTGTATCAGCTCCCTGAAACACAAAGAGCAAGTATTGTATGCCCAATCTTCGCGATATAGTTTGATAATGTAGTAGTAGCTGGTCTCGTTAAAGGCGCGTTTGCCCTTCGGCTTGTACACTTGTGCTATGAAATTTTTCTATTTGAATATAGCTCGCAATTACCTCCGACTGAGCTTTTCTTTTCGAGGCTTCCGTAGCGGCGGTCTCTATCACTTCGCTAATAAATTTCGTCGTTTCCCCCATGAGCTCCTCATCCTCCTTGAAGGCCTCTTTCCTCTGTTCCAATGTCCCCGACATCAGGTTTCTCTCGTGTTCATCCATCATGCTTGTAGTGTGGAACGATGTCCGATCAGAGTATCATCAACGACGACGATTTTCGTCTCTTTGTATGTTCTAGTCCTTTACAATTAAAATTATACTTTCGGTCAAAGAATCTTATATGCGTGAATTGGTTGCGGTGTCTTTTTAATTCAAGCAACGTCACAAATATTTAATTACCTTATCGAAAACTCACATATACTAGAAAATTATTTATTCCAATAAGAAATGCGTGCGCTGTGTATGACTTAGAGTGATACGAATACACTCGGTAATTTTAGAATAAATTATCTCTTTTATGTTCTCTCTTTCTCTCTCTTGTTTTTTATCTCTGTGATCATTGGCTTGATATTAATTCGCCAAGATTCCCACGTTCGACCCTTCACGCATTCGAGTTCTCCGCGCATTTATTATCCGGTCAATGATCGACGATAAAAACGAGGGTTGGAACCGGAGTATAATTTCGGCGTTTTTCGGATTTCGAATTCAATAGAACCACATGAAGATATGAGCAATCAAATCACATTTTTATTTCAAAATAAAAATAAATCGTGCGCTGATTACGATTCTTTGAAGCAAGATAAATCCTTGCACAGCTTTTTTCTTTTAGCGTTAATATGCTAAGCGTTTATGAGTGTATGTAAAATAATACAAGTTTAACGTATTGCGGCTTATGATTTTTTCATTATATTTATGCTACGTAAACTATATTTAATCCGCATTTCCGTCGCGTCGATCGAATCTCCACCGAGATTACACCGGTTTCAATCTCGAAGTCAATCCATTTCTGAAAAATATCGCGAGACGAGAACGAGATCCCGGATTGCAGAATGTAACAATATGTAACACGTAATTGCAGACAACGTAAATACAACCACGACGATGGCAACGATGACAGATATATGCCACAGGTGGTGTGTATTGTTTCACCACACACCCACACCGATACCGAACAGTCGTCTCTACGTACACGCGCGTGTATCCCGGGGATGCCGACGATGACGTGGTCGTCGATGCCCAAGGCCGACTGCAGTTTAATCGCTGATAAAGGTGCCTGGACTGAGCTATCCCGAGCCGAGCCGGTCGAGCCTCTGACGTATCCCCCGGATCCAACAAATCCCTCCTCGCTTCACGGACATGGACCTGGCTCCTGACGAGGAGGTGTCCTCAGTATAAATCACGACGCCGAGAAACGGATCGACGAGAAATGGAACGATTAAACGGGAAGGAACCCGTCATCTTCTTGCTCGGCAGCGTCTTCGACGGGTCTCGCTCCGCCAGGTAATGATCGACGCGAACCAGGCGCTACCAGACGAAGCTCTCTTACCCGACTGGATATCACCCCAGCCAGACCCCGAAACGGAGCATGCGTCGGGGGACATGCAGCTATTAGGTTTTTATATCTTTGCTCCTATATACTCTCTCTTATCTCTGTGCGCGAATATACATATACATGTGCACACACACACACACGTATACACGTGTATACATTATGTATGCGTATACATATATGCATATATGCGTATTTATTATTCCTTTTTATCTCGTAGACTCAGACATATGGTATCTCTACTAATCCAAACTAGAGCGAGAAGCGCAATTTGACTGTATAATGCAAATTATCGCAGGTGTGCTGTGATTATCATTTACTTGAAAGATCTTGAAAAATGGATGGATTCGAGAAATCAATGGGAATTTAATTTGTAACACTGCAAATTTTTAATCTGTGCAGAAAAGAATAAAATTTTACAATTAAAAAAAATTTTTTTCTTTGGAAATAACAATAAAAATGTGTATTTATCATTCAAGTTTTTTAATATGGTATATAATATATCTAAAAATGTTGTTTCTTTTGAAAGTAAACAGCTAGCCAGAAATAGCCAGAAACACCTGCGTATCATTGCGTGACATAAAGATCATGTATCAACTCAATTATTAATACTAAATAAATGAGAATATTTGTCTTTCATCCTACACACATCATACATATAATTCTTCATACAAGGCATAAAATAAAATCTGTATAATACCTTCAATGTAATAATTTTTTCACCATTTGATTACATAATTAGAAACACGATGTGTGTATGCATATATGTATACGTGTATATTTCATAATTGATATCACCTGGTCGCAATTAATGACACGTACAGAACCAAGTGTTGATTTCTTGAAAGAGAGATAATGAGTAATTGCGTTGTTGTTTCACATATATCAGTTTGAGTGCACGATTAATTCTTTCTCCCCGCGATATGAATTACGAGGATCAAATTTAATTTTTTTTTTTTAGAATTAAATCAAGCTTGCAATTGACACATTTTAATGAAAAATATAGACGTTTCGGTGCACTTCAAATACGCTTCGACTTTAGTGAAAAAGACGGTTCGGGAAGACATCGCTAAATATAGCACGAACGCGCTTAATAATAGAGGATCAATATAATTGCACGTTGAATAATTTCTTCTTTGTAGAAGCTTAGCTAATTACAGTGTATTTTTTCTTGTTTTGCGTTTGGTGTTTGATTATGTGCCTATATGGATCGTACAATGTGCACGTGTTGTTTACCTGTTTTGTATTCAAAGCAAGAGCGTTTCTAAAAGAAAAAAAATATCTACATTATATCTTTAAAATTATATAATTTTGTTCTTTTCAACATTAATTTCTAATGCCTTATTAATTACTTTTATTAGAAAATTATTATTATTATAATTTGTTATTATTCTGAATATACTGGGCAAATTTAAGGAATATACAAATTAATAACATTTCTGCGACTTATTATTACAATCATTAATCGCCGTGTGTTTCTTAATTGCGTATACAAACTGCAATTGGTACTAATAGTATAAAAGCTTATATATTTGCATAATTTTACTAAGATTATGCACAGAATTTGTATACGTGTCGACATTTTTCGAAATAAGACAACGATCATCCACTTTTCAAGTCATGCAATGACGAGAGAGAAAGTGCGAAAGAATCAAGTGTAGAAAATAGAAGGACAAATCTATTATAATTGTAAAAATTATAATCCCTAGGTACTTATCTTAATAATCTATCAAATTCACGCATTCTTTTTCTGTCGACGCGAAGATGAGAGTTTCAACTAATTTCAAGTTTCAAGCATCTCGTTGACGACGTCGATATCGATATGCGTTATGCGCGCGCGGCTATCGATCCGGAAGATCCGGAACAATCTTCTTCGATTAGAGTGCGTTCGAAAATATTACGTGTAAATCTTAGAATAGAATAGCCTTTCGTCGACCAATCGGGAGGAAAGAAATCTCTGCTCCTTTCGTCCGGATTGGTCGATCGAACGCTGTTATATCCTACGAGTAGAATTTTTGAACGCACCAGTTTAGTGAGCCTACTGCTACGCGATGAGAAATGTCGCTGGCGAAAAGATCGATTTAAAGATGGCCGCGTGAATCTGAGAGCGAGACGCATCTCTGAGGGATCCGAGTGGAGCCGAGACGAGAGCCGAGTTGGAGCCGAGCCGAGCTGACAAGAGTGACGCCCGATCAACGTCAGCGAGCTGAGCGGCTGAGCGCAGAACTCGACGGATAGTTGGTTCTCGAGCTGCTCGCGGCAGAGTGGCGAATTATTCCTCCGCCGGACGATGATCTAACGTCTCGCGCGCTAATCAGCCGATCATGAATTGTCATCAGATACTGAGCGGCGCCTGCAATGCGGGCGATCGCTGTTACGCCGTTGGCTCCGTCGAGGGAATTTCCTTCACCGTGAGTCTACGTCTCGGCGACGGGATCTCGCGATTAGTCCTTAGGCCTATTCGCGATCGCAAAATACCTACTCTCGCAGTTATGGAAGTCAGCTGATCAAAATGACACTTTGATTAGGCGACGTCCCCTCCGAATCGACGATTTCCTTCGACGGAAACGTCGTATACGTGTTACGTTCTATATGTTGTATCTTCGATTTATATTGTCCACTTACGTATATCGCGAATTAGATTGTCGCGAATTTAGATCTCTCTTGTTTTGCAATTACCCATTAAAATTTTATTGAGAATTTGACTTTGATCAATGAGAACGTTGATGATGTATTGTATTGTATTGCGAGGCAAAAGTCAAAGATTTGATAGGCTGAAAATATGACAATGTATAAAAACAGTTTGCAAAAACATAGAAAATTGAAAACTGTCTTTAATTTAATTCTAAGAGAAAGAGAACTTAAATATTGACTATAATCTATTTATTTTACTTAGGCATACGCAGCTGGTTGCAATATTGTGATCTTAGCCAACAATTTTGAACGAGTCCAAATAATTCCTGGAGCTGTACACAATTATATTAGAATCAGTTGTCTGGACTGTAGTACAGATACAGGAAAAATTGCTGCAGCGTATGAAAACCAAGTGTGCATTTTCGAGCCGACACCACTTATACACAGCACTTGTTCACATGTTTGTATTAATATATTTAGTATTAAATATACATTTATATAAATATAAGGAGATGTGTTTAATACAGTTTTATCAATTTTTTATAGCAATTAGAATATAGATGGGTTCAAACTGGAAGTCTGCAAACAGAATCAAACATTACTTCCTTATCTTGGAATTTGGAAGGAACAAGATTATTGACAGGTGGCGAATTGTTACAATTATGGCATCAAAATATCACGCCATTTCAAGAAGAACACAGTAAGTTTATTTCCTCATGGATTACATGTTCCAATAAAATGTATATTTTAAATAAATCTTGTATAATTATGAAAAATCTACGATTTGTATTAAAAAGAAAACAGTATTCTATGATGAAAATCTGATTTCATTCGCATGACATATATATATAACCAAAAAAATATCATAAATCTCTTCATCTCTTATAAATATTTAATAATATTTGCTGTATTAATATCTGCAAATATTCGTATTATATTGTTCATTACTTGATACAGCAATATTACCTACAGCTACAAAGCCGAAAACATTACAAACAGAAGAAGTCGGCACAAGTGGAAACAATCATAGTGTTACGGCAAATACTTCTCAGGATCGTGAGTTCATTCTTTTTGAGAATGAACATACAGTGTTGGCATGTTAACATATCATAGCATTTTTTCTGCCATTGCACTGCATTAATAATTTCTTATAAAAATTAGTTTGCATATCTTTTTTGACAGGAATGAGAATTAGAGAATTGCTACAAATGCATTTTGCTAAAGAACATGATCAGAATTACCCTTTCAAAATAAGTCATTTTTAATAAAATTCCTTTTTCGCCATTATCATTAAAATAGGAGCTTTTGCAACTCGTACTATTTTGTGATCGGAATCTTGATTTTGAATCTTGTGAATAAATAGTTGCAAATAGACATAGATCAATGTGTTTTAAATGCTTATTCAATTTTGATGCTTGACATATTTAACATTTTAATTTTATAGATACCATTATTATTAAAACATTATTACCAATATAATTTTATAGAAATGAAGAATAAAAGATATTTTATTTTTATATTTGTTATATTTAAGATATTGGGTATACTATAAATATTAAGCTTTCTTTATCTATATTTCAGATAAAGATCTGTGCATCTTGTGACTAGAAACAACTTTAATATATACATTAATATATATTTATTTATTTTTTAACAGCTGGCGCAGTGACATTTTCAATTGGAGGAGAAGCTGAGAGTCCTGGGCCTGGGGACATATCGGCTGCGAATGATCCAGGCGGATGGAATTGTGTGTGGAAATGTCGTACTGCTACACCAGTCCATCTTATGAGTTTTAGTCCTGATGGCACTTTATTCGCAACAACAGGAGTGAATGATAGATTAGTGAAAATATGGTTCGAAAACAAGCAATGTATGTATTTGTATTAAATGATGATGAACAGATAGTCTTTCTATATTTATAAATGATTATTATTAGGACTTATTCTTTACTTCCAGTTTTTCCAGCAAGAAGTATGGATCATACAAGTTTTTCTCAATCTGTGGGCAGTGATAATTTTAGTTTTGTTTATGTTGCGCATCCACGCGCTGTAACACACCTTTCTTGGCGCAAAACAAGTAAATATATGCCAAAGTAAGTAGCATACGATACTTTTAATGACGCAGTTCTATTTAAAAAAATATTTTATTATTTATCTACAAAAAATACGAAGAAATGTATATAACTTTATTGCATTTTTTTTTAGAATTACATTTAAAATGTAAATTAAAATGTATGAATTATTTTAAGTTGACTAAGAAACTACTAAAAGTGTTGATTTGTAACAAAAGAAAGTCAACACAATTGAAGTCTATATATACTAAAAAATGTAAGAAACTTCTCAATAATTTTTGTTTGTCACAAACCAGGGGTTCCGTATCTAATATGTTGGTCACTTCGTGTCGCGATAACATTTGTCGAGTGTGGACAGAAACGATACCGCCCGAGATTGAAGGTCTAGCTAATATGAGTCAATTTGAAGGCTCAGACAGACACGGTCATCATGGCAAACATCGTCATCATAATATGCACAAACATCGATTTATGCAACGGCTGAAACATATGAAGTATGTGAGAAACATATTTTACTCATATTGAAATATATTTTTCGTAAAATAAAATATATATAAAATATTCGGTTTACAGAACATGTTTTCATATTCGGCGACATGCTAAACAGCAGCATCAGGCTGGTCATACAGCGCCGACTTTACCAACGCTTCCATCTACGTATTCTGTACACGATTTTCATAATAATTATCAAACTTCTGGTCATTATCCAGGAATGCACTTCCACTTGGCAGCCAGTATCAACGCAGAAACTGGTATAGTATTGATTAATCTACATTATGCATTGTATAGAAAATAGTAATTTTGTTTTCGTCTTTTTTTACATTGCATTTTTTATATTGCATTATTTACATTATTACATTATATACATTATATATATGCATTATTTTCATTTTGTTATATTATATTATTTATTTTATATTACATTGTGTTCTGAATATTGTTGAAATATTGGTAATCGTCAAAGGATAGTATACGTTTATGTTGTAGATATACCGCTAGTACCAAGCTTAATTACCGGAGATCCCGAAAGAGAACCGAATTTCATCTTACATTGGCTAAATAATAAAGAAATGCACTTCACCATGCAAGCCGAAAATATATTGCAAGAATTGACTCGTAAAGTAGTGGAAAAAGAGGAAGGCTTACAACATCAGGAGCATACTGAACATGTAGAACATGATTCCGAAGATGAATGTACACCAAGTATGTGTTAAATTAACTCTGTACGTTGTCGAAAAAAAATGTAATTAATAATAATAATAATGTTCTTCTCAGAAAAGGGAATTCGACTGCAAACGATTCAAAAGCCAGCCGTTGGTGGCCGATCAATGAGTCAAGAAGATCACAGTAGTGATGAACACCCTACTGCACATACCACTTCGTCTCATCACAGTTTGGTACACAGTGTGCATTCTCATCCGAGTCTCAGGTAAATTTTCGAAATCCTCTCTTGTTGACTATATTATGTGTGAGCAGTTTTTTTTTATATAAAACTAATAATTTTATTTACAGAAAAAGTTAATGTATATATATATTTTTTTATTTAATTAATTAAAAATTAATTTATAAATATATATATATATATAATTATTAAAAAAAAATATATATATATTATATATATACAATATATATTTAAAATGTTTAATATATATTGTAACTTTCTGTTACAGCAATACAACCTCGATTAATTCGATAGCGACAGATGCAACATCCACTATGAATCATGCGCCAGATTCACTAGATACAAAGATCGAAACGTTGCTGCGCGATTGGCATCACAATCCAGACCTGCTGTTCTCAATACATCCGATAGACGGGAGCTTTTTGATTTGGCATATCGAATGGTTGGACGAGTATCATCCTGGATCTTTTCGACAGGCGCAGATTTCATTTTCCACTCGTATTCCGAACGCATTCCCGCTCGGGGACGCATCGACGATGAGCCATAATGTGTCGATGTATTCTCACAATACCGGTGGACCGTTATTGAACATCCGCGAGGTCGCAAAGTCATCCACAAAAGCAAGCGAGCCCAGCGAAGTCGCGACACCTTTACCCAGTCTTATAGAGCAAGACGAGGAGCAGTCCACCTTAACTTCGAAAGCGGGTCAAGAGCTGTTAAAAAATATTGAAACTACGGATGATCAGAATCAAACGAAAGCCGAGACTAATGCTCTGGAGAATAATAAAAACGGGCATGAAGCAGATTTATTGGCCCATCCTAGTCCGATCGTTTCGATGGTGTCGAAGCACTCGAATGGTACTTTGAATTTATGGCAGCTGACGTTTGCGGATAAAACCAAATTTTCGCAAGTGTTGAGCATAGGACATGCGTGTAGAGCTTCCGGACATCGTTTTCGTGTAAACGACATCACGTGCCATCCTGTCTTACCTTTGCTTGTGACAACCTCTCATCATAATATACCCGAATTTTCTGGTGCACAACCGGCAGGATCTACTGAAAACATCAGTGGCAAGCACGACACCTCCAAGAATAAAAACATCATGTCGCCTACCGGCTTTTGCAGCGAACTGATATTATGGCGAGTGGATGCCGTGGGGCCCCTGTCGAAGAGCGGCGGAGTTTCCGAATTGGCGCGTATGAATTCACCTGAGATATCAGCGTTCAGTAATGTAGCTTGGATTCCGACACTATTGCCGAGCACGACGCTGGGCAATCTATCCAATTCTCCCAGTGCGTGTTTTGTAGCTAGCGATGGAGAATGCCTGAGAGTCTATCAAGCTGTCATCGATGCCAGAACGTTACTGGCGGAAGTGTCGATCAGCGAGAGAAGAAGCCGCATGATGGATTCTATGGCTAGCCTCTCGACGGACATGTCGTCGGACGATGGTATCAGACATTCGATTCACGATAGAATAAAGATAGTGTCTCAGCAATCGACTGCGAGACCGGGATGCGTTATACAACTGGACACTATCACCGATGCCACTCACGATTGGCAGAATACGCAATTTCTTCACGTCTTTCAGGAACAACTGATCACGGGAGAGAGAAGCGACGAGAAACAATCTGGTATCGATATGTCTAACAATGATCTGGGATTCATGGAATCCACACTGGACGCTATGGTAGATCTGCAACAATCGGCGATCTTCGAGGAGCCGTTTTACATAGTAGTTCTCGAGCGAACGCAACAGGGCACAACTGTACATATGTGGCGATTGGTAATAGCATCGCAACCGGAAACCAGCGGCCTGTCAGGCTCGATGATGTACGTGCCAGATTCTCACCTGGTTCAAGATGAAGATGACGAAGGCACACCCGGTAGATTAGGCCATGAAGGTAGACGATCGCGCAGAGCCAGTCAAACTGGTGGTGGCCGAAGTCGTCGGGAAAGTCAGGCCGATTTGGACTCGACGTTCCTGCCTCGTCGCCATCAGAGTAGTCACGTTCTCATCACCACCACGAAGGTCTGCACGCAGGAATTGCCATTGCCCGACGGAGTGGAGGTGATTCATGCCGCACCTGCGGCAGGACACTTAAGTAGTTCCTCAATATATCCTGCCTGCTTCGCGCCTTATATCATCGTAACGGCGTGCAGCGATAGTACCGTACGTTTTTGGAAGTGCAAGGTGACGAAGAAGCCAGACGACAAACTCGACTACGAGTGGTGCGAGTGGGAGATGACCAGGAAGGATCAGGAATCGACTATCGACATCACTGGTCAACCGTTGAACATAAGCGCGGCCTATAGCGGACGCATCGCTTGTGCCTACAAGTATGGAAAGTCGTTTACGCGTCCGACGAAGAACGATCCGGACTCGCGCTACGTGAATCTCTGCGTTGCCATCTACGAGTGCGAGAGCACAGGAGGCAGCGAGTGGATTCTGGAGGATACAATTCATTTGAAGAATATTCATCTGCCGCGAATACCAGTGGATCAGCATTTGGATCTTAGTTATTTGTACGACAGTAGATTTTTGCAGAAGAAGCAACGGCTCACTCAGGTATTGCAAACTCTCAGTCACGAGGATATAAGATCTTCGAGAAACGGGGAAAATGGCGAATCGACAAAGTCGAATGCCGGCCTGTTAGCGGTTCCGTCGTTCAGTACCCTGCAATCTTTACGAAAGTCAATCATAGAGAACGGCAACACGTGTCCGCTCACGCAAAAGCACCTGGTGCAACTCGACTGGGTGTCGAAAGAAGACGGTTCGCATATTCTAACCGTCGGTGTCGGTTCCAAGATCATGTTGTTCACCCCAGTGTGCTCGGATCTGGCGCAGGCTAACATGAAAGCGATGAAGGAATCCCAGAGCAATAACAGGCCGATATTGCGAAAGACCTCGTCGCTGGCGCAGCCGCAGTTTGTCGACGAGATCCGATGGATGAAATTGCGCAAGATCGAGCTGACGACGGCGGACGGTCTGCCGCCGCTTCCTATGCAGATATCCTGGGTGCGGGATGGTATTCTGGTTGTCGGCATGGATTCCGAAATGCACGTGTATTCGCAATGGAAGCCGAATCCGAGAAACGATTGCTTCCACTCGAATCTACAGCATCAGGAGTCCGACGAGTTTCAGGCGAGTCGAAATCTGCGCGACGAGGACCTACGCACGCTAGCGCAAGAGACATCCCAGAGACGACTGGCGAATGTGTCCTCCATGCCGCATCTGTCGCGTGTCAGCAGCATCAATCTAACGATGCTGGACGCGAAGAAGAAGCGCGGTATACAGAATGAGAACTTGAGCTTCGACTATATGCCGGATTACGGATTGTTCGAGGCGTCCAGGATAGCCTGTCCGGTTCTACCGCAGTATCATCCTAAACAGCTGATGGAACTGTTAAACTCGGGCAAGATTAGATGGGTGAAGGCTATATTGGCGCATCTGGTGCGTTGTATAGGCAGTTCCTGCTCCCTGCGAGCCGACGACGAGAATTTGGTGAAGCAGCGCGCTTGGTCGCGCTCGAGGACGATGTCGGTAAGTTACGTCGGCACGACATCGCCGTTGGAACCGAGAGGTTCGACCACGCAGATACCGGAAGAGTTGACGCTGGATTACGCGGAGATCACATCCATCTCACCCCTGCCGTTATGGACCCTATTGATGGCCGACAAAGAGACCAATCTGCCGCATCAGCAGAGCGAGGACAAGCATGATTACAACGAATTATTCGACAGCAATCTGGACGAGGGAGAATCGTTGGACGATATGCTGGAGGAGGATTACGACTGTTCGCGGCAGAAGGATCGACGATCCTCGGTACCGGAGAGGCAAGGGATATCCCACTTCGGTCCTAGGCAAGGGAGATTACTGTCGCGTCTCCTGACCCACACTCATCTTCCGGGACTGTCCAGTCTCGATCAGATGCATCTGCTTGCTCTGGCGGATACCGTTTCGACATGTAACGTCGACTTCGCGGAGAGATTCGCGATCGACGCGGCCAAGAACGCGATCGCCAAGGAGAATCTGACGGGTATCCCGGACGGCGAAACCGTATCCACGGATTCACTGGACGACTGCGGCCTCAGATTCCTTCTGGCGATGAAGCATTACAATTACTTGATACGTTGTCTGCCGTTGGCGCAACGAGCGCAATTTCAGAAACAGGGAATCGCATCGAACAACCTCGTGTGGGCGTTTCATTCTGAATCCGAAGAGGAACTGCTGGGATTGATTCCGTCTTACGCCAAAGGTCAACCAAAGTGGTCCGTGTTGAAGGAACTAGGTGTGGGCTGGTGGATCAGGAGTAACACGGTACTTAAGAAATGCGTGGAGAAGATATCGAAGGCCGCTTTTCAGCATAATCAAGATCCTTTGGACGCGGCTATTTATTATTTGGCGATGAAGAAGAAGAATCTAGTGTGGGGTCTATTTAGAAACAAGCGGGACGAACGAATGACTACCTTCTTCTCGAATAATTTCGCCGAAAACCGATGGAGAAAGGCGGCACTGAAGAACGCCTTCGCTCTGCTCGGGAAACAACGATTCGCACACGCGGCCGCGTTCTTTTTACTGGCCGGTGCTCTGAAAGACGCCATCGACGTGTGCCTGAACAAACTAAATGATATTCAACTCGCGATGGTGATAGCCAGACTCTACGAGAATGATACGTCGTCTCCCAATATGAGAAGATTGCTGTACGAAGAGATCCTAGGCTGCGACAAAGATGGCCAAAATCAGGATATGAGCAGGGTGCATCCCGATCCGTTTTTACGTAGCATGGCTCTGTGGCTCTTGAAGGACTATTCCGGTTCGCTTAATACTTTGCTTCTGACCAACGTCGGCCATATGCATCCGCAGTATAACGATGAATCTGATAAGCCGGAGGGAACAACAGGTTTTAAAACTTTTTTGTATATTTTTCTATACTTTTGCGTAGATATGAAATGTTCTCTTAGAATAATCATCTTGTCTTTTTGTTTCAGCGAATCCAAATGTCTTCAACTTTTATGTTTATCTTCGTACACATCCGTTGTTAATCAGGCAGTATATCGCGTCCACTGCGCAGGATAAGAAGAAAGGGCATTCGGTGGTGATCTCAGGATTTAGTTATGGTACAGAAACGAAGAGTCAACCGGACAAACAACTAATGTTGGAAGATACTATTACACCATTAGAGAGGCAACTGTATTTCACAACGGCACACGCACATTTCAAGGCTGGCTGTCCAGCGCTTGCTCTTGAAGTCTTGTCCAAACTACCTAATAAAGTTATGGAAACAAATGGTGAAGATTCTCCAAGTGAGTAAATATATACATATTGATAATTTGTTAAATCTGAATTGAAATTGTTATCATTCTTTTCTCTTCCAATAGGCTTATTAAACAGTCCAAGTAAGTCTAGAGCTCAAGATGCTCAAATAGATACCGGTATTATTAATTGGGGAAATGAATCTAATGGAATAAGCAATAATAAA
The DNA here is from genome assembly GCF_030444845.1 of Prenolepis imparis. Lineage (NCBI taxonomy): Eukaryota > Metazoa > Arthropoda > Insecta > Hymenoptera > Formicidae > Prenolepis > Prenolepis imparis. Next base: position 2,359,377 of record NW_028141162.1, read on the forward strand.
GGTACTTATTATTTTTCTATATAAAATATGTTAAGGATTCTCAATTATAAAAGGAAAATATTGTTATCACAGATACTGCTGCTCCTCTGGATTGGAACCCGTCGTCGTCATTTGATTGGTCTCAGAGTACTAAACGCACAGAGGAGGATAAATTAGACTTGAATTGGGACGATGATGACGCGGATGAGGGTGAAGACGCCGATAGTCCTCCCATGAGCATGAAACTTGATAAGAAAGAGCCAGAAAACGCGTATAAATCAGAAACTGATAATAGTAAGAGCTTATCTTCTTTCTATTACAAATTACACTAATTTTTACTTTGATTATTAATTAAAACACTGATTTTTTTTTAGAAGAAGAAGTAAAGTCAGCTGGTCAATTGGATATCATGGCGCAACAATTAAAATTTGTAGCATGCCTGAAAATCTTGATGGAGGAATTGTCTACGTTAGCGACTGGTTTTGAAGTAGACGGAGGTCAGCTTCGATATCAATTGTATGTGTGGTTGGAACGAGAAGTAGACGCATTGAGGCAGCTGTGCAGTTACAGTACTAACGCAGACGGGGATATGAACAACGTGGCTGAATGTAATTTCTTTTTATTTTGTATGCACACACACACACATAACTGTTATGAATGTTATTGACAACAATTTTGAAAATTACGGAAAATCGATGGTGATACTAATAAAAGAACTAATTTTTAGACGAGGGCGGTATGATTGATGATGTGCCACTGTACAAACCCGGCGAGCAACCGACGTTACATCAAATATTAGTAGCGGAAAAGTTGGACTTTGAGGCTAAAGTACAGAGAGCTGTTAAGAGGAAGAAATGGTTGAAAGGTAGTATTAACTAATTTTATTTTTTTCGGTGTTATTTAATTGTCGCTTTAATTTAAAAAGAAAAAACGTATCTAACAGACTTTTTTATAATATATTTAAGAATTTACATTAAAAAATGTATATTACATTAATTAATATATATTATATATTATATTTAATATTATATTTTATAACAAATATATATTATATTTATATATATTAAATACATATTTAATATATATAAATATATATATATATTAAAATATATATTATATTAAAAAAATAAGACAGTATAAAACAAAATCAAATCAATAAGTATCTTGTGATTTTCAGCTAATGAAACTTTATTACGGACATTATTGTCGTATTGTTCGTTGCACGGTGCATCGGGTGGCGGCCTAGCGTCAGTAAGAATGGAATTGGTACTCTTGCTGCAGGAATTGCAGCAGGAAAAGACTCAACAGCAATTGCTCAGTCCCCTTCCTTTCCCCACTACGTTACCATTGTTAAGTGCCAGCGTTGCCTGCAATAAAACTGTCGTAGCTGACCCAGTTCGACATCTGCAGGTTCGTTAAAATTTCTATACTACATACCTTTTATCTCATTTCGATATCTAACGCTGCGCTTGTTTCTTGCAGTCTCTCGCGCATGACATGCTGCAGACATTGGTAGAGTTACGAAATCCGCCGATGCCTAACAGAAATTCGCATTACTGCGAAGTATTCATTATGAGAGATTTAGCAGTAGCACTTAGCGCTTGTATCTATCAATCGCTTTGCGATTCGGACACGTTTGTTATGAAGCATCACCAGCCAGAGAGGTGAGCCATATGTTATTTCACGATTAAATTGATTAATTATTGTGTACAGTGTCCCAAGAAAGGATCGAATATTTATACATTAATTGTGTTTCAGTTTCCCCACAGTCGCCGAAGTAGAAACATCGTCAAGTGGTCATTTGGTAGCTTCAAACAGATATCATCGACGTTATTCGACGGATGACGGTGTATGCATAACTACCTCACCTGCCAAATGGCCGGGTGTGACAAATTTACGCGCGTTGCTCGCTCGAGAAAAGGATGAGGATACTCCGAAGCTAAATATTCTGCTCTGCGAAGCTTTCGTGGCGACGTACATGAGCCTCTTCATCTACGCTCTGTCGAGTTGCGACAGTCACATCTTGTACAGATTAGTTGGACAGCACTTTGATAATAACACGTGGTCTTGTCTCTTTGGTGGTGGAGTTAAAAAGCTGTTACGCGTAGCGAGCACAACTAGCAGCCAGGTATGATTGATCTTTCTTTTGTGCGAAAGGTTGGTTTTATATATCTCTTTGTATCTCTTTGTAAGGGCGCTAACATGAATAGCGTCGAGCGTACCGATAGTGTAACGAGCGAGATCCAAAGTACCGCAAGCGGAATGTGGAATACTATGACGTCATTGACCAAACAACGCGTCAAGCTGAATATGAAGCTGTTGGGACAGTTTACGGGTCAACAGCCAAATATGAAGGAGGATAAACCTACATATAGAGAACAATTTGTCTCACCGCAAATGAGCATGATTTCCTATTTTCTCATGAAGGTTTGTATATCGAAAGAGATTTTGTATGCCACATTGTCATCTTTCTATTTATTTCGTCATTATATAACTATAACTATGCTATTTTTCCAGCCACGTATAGAGACTGAATACGCAGAAGAGATTGATTACGATTCCTCTGATTCCGCGGTGTCCGACTTGGATACCACAGACGACGAAGAAGATGTATTTGACACGAGTTCAAAGCCAAAGAACAAACCAAAGGATAATACTGAGCATAGTAATTCTAATTCATACGGTTGGAGCGTAATGCGATTAGCGATAGTTAAAATACTGCAGCAGCAACTGCAAGATTTTTTGACCATCGCCGGCATAGAAATGCAAGGTACATACGTAAAATGCAATATCTTGTAAATAATATTATATATATAATATTATAATATATAATATATAATATTGTATAATATATATATTATAATATATAATATAATATAATATATTAACACAATTATTAAATCAATACGATAACGATAGTATTAACGAAATGATACGTTATTTTAGAATTACCCGTAAGTAGCCCGCTTATCCATGGTACACTGGGCATTGTTGCACAGTGGCAAGACTCTTTGCGCAAAGAGTTGGAACTCAGAGGTCCACCGTCAGCGACTTTTATACCCGGATGTGCGCCGGATCCCTCTCCTACGCCTGGGAAGCCAGCTATTCACAAGTATCGATCGTTATTGGAGAAAGGAAATACTCCCTTCAAGTGAGCATACGAGATGAAATTTTTCGTTTAGTTACAAATTAAAAATTTTGACAAAGGGAGATATTAAACGGAAAAATATTCTAAATAATTTCAGTACACGATTGGCATCCGCAGCACCGACTAATCGTCTATGGTGTTACTTAGTTAGACAAGAATTAGTTCAGGATATTTTCATTCGCGCAGTGTTTGGGAAACGAAGATCCCTGTCGACAATACTTGAAAGTAACCAATCAATTGTTGATGGCGTACATCGTGGAACTGGAGAAGATAAGGGTAGCGATAGTGGCACTACAAGCTTGCCGGAACCAGTCAGAATCATTCATAAGGAGCAAGATAGCATCAGTGCCTTCTGTCTTAATCAGGTCTTTTTAAAAAAATCTTTTTTAAGTATAGTTATATCTCTTTTTTTTAATGAAACTTTTAGACAATATACAGATTGCTTCGAATATATATCTTATCTAGATAAAAGAGATACACTAATATTTCATTATTGTGATGATATAGGTGAATCCAGGTTTAATGGCCCTTGCTACGCCTCGGGAAGTGCAAGAAATGAACATTTCCCTACTCCTAGAACTTCCGTCATGGCTAGAAGATGAATGCGAATTCGATATTATCAACTTGACTAAGCAACCCGACCCAGAACCTGTACAGCCAACCAGTTTCTTAGTTATACAGGTACGATTTAAAACACAATTATATTAATAATAAATTTCATATTTTACGTTACATATTATTTGCAGACAGCAGCAGATCGTCCACTGCTGGCACAGAGTCCTCAAACAAGCAGTCCCCAGCCTCATTCAGGTATAGCCAGTCAAAGTGGACGTGGCGCGAGTGTGGTGAGTTTTTTTTATTATATCGTAATTTACATATTAAATAATAGAGTATTTCCACTTCATCAAGATTTTCCTTGCTTTCTTGATACAAATGATTCTATAATTTACAGTAGATAAGATATGATACATCATAAATTTACAAAAGATAATCTTTTCTATTCAAAAATTAATACAATGTTTCAATCGAATTTGCGATATAATCTTAATTTTGTGATAAAACAAGTCAAAGATAAAGTATTTAAATTTTTAAATTTTGTAAATATAACTTGAATTAATTTATACAAAATATTCAATTTATATTTTAATTTCTTATCTATATATTTGCGCTTATACCGTTTGACATGTAATTTTTGAATGTTGAGTCAATCCCAAGGCTAAGTAAAATGAGATGTATTTCATTTTTTCCCCTTATTTGGATTTATTTATCTATTTTTTTTTTATTCACAAAATTTAGTTTTGTTTTAAGTGTAATTGTACTCACTACATATATATTTCACAATGCAGATTATTTTAATATATGTGTGCGTGCGCGTGAGTGTGAAAAGTATGCAATTAATTATTATCGCGCAAGAAATTGCAGATTTTATTAATAAATTCACATGTAGAGAGCTTGACTTGTGATAACTAAAAGAGTATTTGCAGTATTAAAAAAAATTAATATATATACAACTCCTAAGTAGCTTATAAGTATCTAGCAACAGGAGTTTCCTGTTAACATATATGGGATATTTTATATAAGGAATTTTCAATAAGCTTGTAATAGAGCAAGGATGTATATCGACTTAAGTAGGAAGTGTGCTGTCTGCCTGGAATATCCCAAGAATTTTTCAAGAATCATCGTACATGTGTATCAAGTCCTTGCATATACATTGTATATTTGTCTGTTTGACATCACTTTGTCACTAGACAGCGCGCCTTTTGTAATAATATCTCTCTGTTTCTCATTTTTAATATACGAAAATAATGAATATTATTAGGTAATACTAGTGCATTTACATTCAGACGCGAGTGTAGCAGTATCTTACACCGAAGGGAAGAGATGTGTGACTATAACTATAAATATAAATCTTACATTCTCTCATTGCATGATATATATTGAGACCAAAACGTGCACTGTGTCTCACATATCAGGATACTGGATTCGCAAGGCTTGTTCGTTTTACGCAATAAATGTCAGGATTCATTCGTCATATATAGATCTGAAATTGAGAAAACTTGTTAATAATTTATCATAATTGTTTCTTTTGTAAAAGTTGTACTTATAATACCAATGAATCCAATTGAGCAACTTTATTATTACTTATATTGTATTTTTTAAATGGCAAATATAAAGACGAAAGATATATGTCGCCACAAACGAAACAAGCCTTGCAACCCATGAATGTGGTGTATTGGGATAGGGTAGCACAAAAGTGGTGACGGAGACAATGTTGCTTGTTCAATGCTTGCCTAACATCTAACTCGGTCTGCGTCACTGAACTGGCGGCTCATTCGCTCGCTCAGATGAAGGGGATGCCTGCTTTTCCTGGCTCCCACGACCTGCGTTTCTGTCAATTTGTTGCCGATAGGAGCAAACACTTGTTAAAGCCGGTGAGATTTACATCTAACAAGACCCTATAGTCTTATCCTAGTCTGCAAATTTCATGTTTAACTTTTTTTGGATAACAAGCAGATATCTCTGATTTGTAATATGCTGAGGATACAGTAAAGAAAGTTTATATAGTTTGTTTATGTTACAATGAAGATTTGAGATTATCTAAGAATTATTGTTGCATACTTTTAATGATTCTTTAAGTATATTGCAAGTCAGATGTATTTTGAATTTCTCAAAGACCTTGCAGCTCAACCGTAAGGCCTGTTTTTAGAAACATTTAGTCATTATCGTTTTGTCTAAGAGCTCATAGCAACATGCACAGTGCATTGATTTGTATTTTTCTTTGCTTACATATCAGTATAAAACAACAGTATGATAGGAAAGTTTCATAAGATTATATTAGCATATCCTCAATTGACAGCTGGTGTTTCATCTGCTCCTAGATTCTCATAGACGTTATTTACATTGTTATTGGGTAAAACTCACTGTTCTTATCACAAGTATTACATCGAATGTATTAAAGTGAACATTGAAATATTTAAATGCATGTATAATTATTGTTTAAATTTTTAAAAAACAATTATACGTTTAAATTTTCCACTAATGATTTATTCAGTTTTAGATATTTACGTTTTTCTCATATCCTCTCGATGTGAGAATGCGTGAAACTTAGATATGTCTCTATCAATCTCTATGTTTTGTTGTAATAATATTACCACATTCATGTACATGTTCACACACATACACACGATAATTCAATATATGCAAGATGCGCTAATCGCTATAGAGATCGACGTTAGAACTTATTTGCAAGCTAGTGGGTCGAAAAGCAGTTTCAGCCGAATACTACTTGCAAAATAAAAAAAAAAAAAAAAAAAACTCGCTGCAATGTTTAAAACGCATGCTACGTGTTCATTATGCAACTTCATTAAACCTACTTTGCGTTGATGCAACACCCAAAAATGTGCGTTAAGTATCTTTATTAATATTACCGCAGTATTGTGTTCATCAAGTTATTAGTTTAATTCTGCTGAAATATATCAATGTAATTATATTTTCTTATTTATATTCTCTCGAATCTCTCTGTTTTCAATCTCGCAAATTCAATGGTTCGTCTCTGCTTTATTTCGACAGATCCTGAAGCACAAAATTGACGGCATCAGAAGAATCTCTTCTCATCCGCTCTTACCGCTATGTGAGTATACTTATTATTATATATATAATATACAATATACTTATATATACTTATATATTATATTATATATTATATATTAATAACACATTATACATATATTACATACTTATATATATTATTATATACTTATATAATATACTTATTATATTCTAATATACACAAATACACACTAAGCATTTATCAGAATTGTACGGAAATCTTGGAAAATTGTACAAATAACGTAAATAACGTATCTCTCTTTGTCTTTTTCATGTGTGGTGACGCCAGATTTGACCGGATCGCAGGATGGCTCTGTGTCTTTATGGGAGTGGGGACATCAGACGGCGGTCGCGACTCCGAGAGCGCCCGGTACTTTCGCCAAGGTGACCCGCGTGCGATTCTCACAGCACGGCAATAAGTTCGGGGTGGCCGATTCTGACGGCCACCTGAGTCTGTTTCAAGTGGCGTGTCGGGAAGGAACGGCTCGACCATTCTTCGTAAGAACACTTTCGCTTAAAGTGTTACTATTACTCTCGAAGCCGCTTTGCCGCTTGTTCATTGTTGAAATCTGTTTTAGACCTATCAGTGCCACAGCAAAGTGACCTCGGACTTTGTCTTCCTCGGCGCGTGCAGTCTCGTGGCTACCGCGGGTCACGGCTCGGAAGGACGGAATGTAGCATTATGGGACACGTTGCTTCCACAAAACAAATCTCTCGTACAAGGTACGAATAATAGGTCTATTCTTTTCAGTCTTTTCTAAACTGGCTGAGCTGGCTCTGTACTAGTTCAGAGTTTATCTCTTTTCTTCCAATGTGGAGTAAAAGAGATAAATTCTGAACTAGTGCAGCCAGTTGAGCTGAAAAGAACAGACCTAATAATAATAATAATTCGCGCACAAAATGACTCGCACTCTAATGAATATAATAAGACAGATCTTTTGATATTTCTTCTGCAATCATGCTTGTTTCGTTAGGTTTCATGTGTCACGAGCAGGGAGCCAGCGCGTTGATCCTTGCGCCGCAACATCAACTGCTGATCAGCGGCGGAAAGAAGGGCGACATCAACATATTCGACGTAAGGCAACGACAACAGAGGCATAGATTCCAGGCGCATGAGTCGGCTATCAAATGTCTGGCGCTTGATCCGCACGAAGAATTTTTCGTTAGCGGAGCGGGTGATGGTGATATCAAGGTGAGCAAATTTTATCTTCTGAAATCGCGACTCTCTAATTCTAATGAAATACAACTTCGTTTATTCAATAACGATCAATCTTTTTTGCAGATATGGGGTTTGACCGTCCATTCTCTTCTCTATTCGTTTCCTGGAGAACATCCACGGTCTAGTTTCTTCAAAAATATAGGACAGGTACTGTTAGGCTATTCAGTTAAACGGAAAACGAGGATAATAATGAAACCATTTGTTGTCTAGGGCGTTACCCAGTTACACGTGGACTCTGCGGGCCGATTGTTTTCATGCGGAGCAGATGGTTCGATGAAAGTTCGTCAACTGCCAGAACGCGATTGTGTAATACAAACGCTTTATTAGGATTAAAAAGAATTAAAAAGATGATGAAAGAGAGAAACGATTACCGTGTAAGTATATTATGTGAAAGAGCCGATATTTATTGATTATATATATAGATATATACACATACACCATACATACATACGAAAGATGAATCGTTGAAGAGATCTATGCAATTCATTGATTGCTATTGTATGATACATCTACATTACTTTTACATACAAACTGTGCAAATAATACATACAATATTCCTTTGCATGGCTAGTATGTTGTGTTGATAAGCTAAACGGATGTTATATATTATATATATATATATATATATATATTGTTTTATCGAAGCTATTTTATCATATATGTATTATATATATGATAAAATAGTGAACCTGCACGAATATTGTTGTTGTTGTCTAAAATTAAAGCTCTTATAAACATAGTAAAGTTGTAATATTAGATAGCGTGTCCAAGTGTATTTCCCGATAAAAAAAAGAAAGAAAAAGGAAAAGAAAAAACCAAAGTAAAGCATATGGAGCACAGTACTATATATGATATACATGATCATTCCTTTCTCACATGAAAGTAATATTGAACGATTCGATAAATTATATGTAATAATCTGCGTACCTTCATATTTTAATATGTAATATATGTAATATTTATAAATCAGTTGAGATGAATTTTATTGTTTAGCGGCGGATAATAATTTAAAGGACGATTTAGCCGATCTTTACAGCGGTTATTGACTATAGTGAAATGTGAGATATTTCTTTATTATGCTAAAGAGAAACATTATAAGTTTCTGTGTATTATTCGTTGAAATAGAAACGTGTGCAATGTAAATTAGTGTTCTACAATATACACGTTCGATAACTTGACTCGAACGAATCCTCCAAGTATTCCAAAGTACTCCTCTTCGATGCTTTTTCATCGTTACCAATCTGTGACATATATACATACAATAAAAGTATTATCCAGAGGTAATAAACTGGATAATAAGTAAAATACTATAAGAGAGATTCATAAAAAATGGCAGGCAATTTTTTGGATAATAAATAAAATGCTGAGCCTGAAATCTGAAATCTATGTTGCCTTCTGATAAACTCTCTTTTTTCTTAAATGTGTAATATACTTATTTGATAATAATTAGAAAGCAGCGTATTGCTGCGTATATATTTACCTTTTATCACATATGCCTATGTACTTTGTTGCAATAATATAAATTACTAAATTAACTTAAATACCAATGATATATAAATGATAAGATAATAAATTTCAAAGTTTTTCAGTTAGACTGTTTTTCCAACATTTAAGCCTGTTTTGATAACTTCACTGTTTTACAAATATTTAGATAAATGTATTTTTCTCATACCCAGCTTTATCATATGAATTATATAAATGATTAAGTGTTGCTTAATATAAATTTATTTAAAGATATATAATGCTGGCCATTGTAGATTCTGTTAAAAATATATAAATAAGCTATTATATATTTTATAAGTTATAAAAGAGATTTAATTTTATTGGATATGCACGCGTGTTGCATAACACATTTATCGATTTGTTAGTCAAATACATAAAGTTTGAGTTACATGATGCACTCAAAGATATTTATTGATTTTTTGCATTTTAATTCAAAACTATAAAATGTTTATCATTATAGTAAAAGGGATAAATAAAATTTACATTAATTGCTTAATAATTTTATAAGCACACATACATTTTTTTGTCATATATGGAACATTACAGAGAAGAACAATTTTCTATAAATACTTAAAATCAGTATTTATATATTGCCTATATATATTGTTACGTCCGCGGACCGGCAATATGTATGATAATGAACATTTTTGTGAGCCTTTATTTGAACCATTGTGTGTGTAAGCAAAATCGATGACATTGTATATTCGATTATATAATAAATATATGCAAATTATAAGTATCAAAGATATCTATCCAACTTTTAAGATATGTATACATATATACATATACACTATTTATTATACAAACATTGTATTACTATTAAATTCATGTGTTATGCAATAATATATGTTATTATATTTTGTAAAATGGATAAGATGAAGAATAATTGATATTTCGGAGACTATCTAATCTCTTTAAGTGGTTTTCATGTGCTTTTTCTAAATTTAACTGTTGTAATGCATAGACCTTTTTAATATAATGCAGTATTACATTTATTGTGTAATAAAGAGTGAAATACATCGCTCTTCAAATATGCCATCGACGTAATGTTTTTAAGGACGACAACGTTCCAGGAAACGCGGGTATAAGCATACTTCGCGTATGTGATATCTGTTCAACAACCAGCACAAAAATCGTTCTAATCCCAGTCCGTAACCACCATGGGGACAAGATCCATACTTTCGCTGTAAAATAAGTAGTAACAAAAATTATTTAATTTACTATTCATATATTAATTCCACAATCGCGATTCATCAGATTTTATTCTTTCGTATTTACCTGGTCTGTGTACCAGTAGTACGGAGCCGGATCGATCTTTTCACGATCATAGCCCTCTAATATCTCTTCGTAATTCCAGGTACGCATCGAACCGCCGACGATTTCGCCCACGTTCGGCAGAAGTACATCGACGGATTCGGTTAAGCGTCTATCTTCCGCACAACGTTGCATGTAAAACGATTTAATTTCAGCGGGGAAACGGCAAAGCAATATTGGCTCGTTAATAAGGTCGGTCATTTTCCTCTCCGCCATCTCTGGAATGTCCTGTACAGAGAATGATTGCGAGATTACAAGTCTTATCTTGGAGACAAGGAGGCGCAAGGAGAGGTATGAGAATTTATTCCTACTTCACCAAACTTGTAAAAGCTGCCGTCTTCTTTCGTGATATTGTTTTCTCTCAGATATTCGATCGCGTCACTGTAGTTCATTCGCTTGAAAGGCCTCTTGGGCACTTGAAACCCGGGATTCAATTCCTTGATAACATGAGCGAGCGGTGACTTTAGAACTCGTTCGACTACATCGCAAATTAAGTCTTCCAATCGATCGAGTAGATCATCGAACGTAATAAACGCGCATTCTCCCTCGATGTGCGTGAATCTGAAAAATTATGATTTAATTTAAGAAGAATTACAAAAAGAAGACAGGCATTTAATATACAAAGAAATTTGTATACGAACTCGGCAAGGTGGCGACGTGTTCTCGATTGCTCTGCTCGATAAGATTGCGCAATGCAATATACATCTCCCAATGCTGGAAGGCAGGTTTCAAGATATAGTTGAGAACTCTGAGTAAGAAAAGCTTCTTCTCTGAAAGAGACATTAATTTTTAATTTTAATACATTTAACAGTTTGTTCTATTCGTCTAATCTAATACATACATACCCGAAGTAATTTAATTTGAAAAGAGTTGAACCACCTTCCACTTGAGTTTGTACTAAAGTTGGCGGAGTTACCTCATAATAACCGCGATCTCTGTAATGATCTCTGAATGCTTGAGTTAATATAGATCTCATGATTAAAATTTTTGATGTCTGAAATAAAGATCATTTTTATATGATGACTTAATTTAATTCTAACAAAAATTGTTAATCCAAAAACATAGAACTTTTGTACTATACATTTTCGCCTCGAATCATTATATGTCTATTGTCCAATTGTACATCAGGCAGAGCTTCTTCATTCAAAATTGAGTCGGCCCCACCAGGAGGCGACGGACCAATAAGTTTCCAATAATCGACATGCAATTCATGCCCGCCAGGTGCCTGAAATTAAGCAATGTATATATTATATACATATACACATTTTGCCCAATCAATATGTCCATAATATTGACATATAATTAACGTACACTTTTCCCTTCAGGGACAACTTTTAAAGTTCCAAACAATTGAACAGAGGCTTCCGTTGCAAGGGTCAAAGTATCATATGTTTGACAAAGCTTATCGATCAACACACATTGTAGAAAGCCTGTTCCATCTCGCAGTGTGATGAACATGAGAGCTTTGCCTATAATGAAAATTGCTTGGTAAATTATCTTATAACAGAAATAAGTTAACATATATTACATACCTTGTCTTCTTAGTCTATGCACCCATCCATAAATCTTGACTCTTTGATCTCTGTGATTCAGAGCTTTATCTATTTTAATTTGTTTCGCTTCTGACAGAGATTTGTCCTCTTCTATAACAATTGTTTTAGCTTCTTCAAGATTTTTCAATCTTTTGTCCTCATCCTCCAGTAACTTCTTTTCCTTCTCTTCATTCTTGTACTGTTCTCTAACCCAAATCTTTTGTACCTTCTTTAACTGAGATTTGGATGCTGGTTCATACTTTTTGCCATCTTCACGAGAATCCCTGTAGATGACTGGAAAAGGTTCCTTACCAGCATGACACATCGCTCTCAGGATAGTTTTAAAAGGGTTTTTCTCCGAACCATTTCCTGTCTCGTCATTACCATTTTTTTCCGATGTATAAATACCTTGTAAAATATTTTTCTTATTATATATATAATTATTATGTTAAATATGTTATTTAATTATATATTATTAAATGTTATATATAACATATATATTATAACTAATGTATATAATTTTGTATTATTATCTCTATGACTAATTGTTACTATCATACTACTTATAATCTCTATATTATGATGCAACTCACCTATTGATGATGATATTTCTTTTTCACACATTTTGACTTCCAATTTACTTCCAAGTATTTATACAGATGAATATACTGTAGCATAAAAAAGTATTTAATTATTAAATTATAATTTCCATATAGTGTTGTTGTGCTACCACATAATGTTAATACATAATAAATACAGAATAAAATATAACAATAAGATTGTGTTACATGGGCGATAAAACCGTGGTAATACATATGATGTGTTATAAATGTACAAGATATTTTTTTAAATGTACTCATGTACAAAATAAAAGTATCTTCTAACCTATGTTCTCTCTCGTTACAGGTATACACCTAAAGTAAATGGAACAATTTTAAATAATTTTTTCACTGCAAGCTGGTTCGATCGAAATGCAATCAAATGCAACGTACCGTCAGCAACGTTCCGCACTGTTCTGCAATCGTTGAATCGTTCAATTCGGTACGATATAGTCACACAATATATATATAGCATACATGAGCGGGTTCTACCCACAGTGCTTTGCTGATAAGTTGTCCAATAGAAAACTCAAATTTTGAAATATGAATTATTTTTTATGCTTATTCAATTTTGTCTTATTGAAAATAATAATCTGGTTTTGTTAAATAACATATAATTTATCTTTAAATAATAATATTAATTAAATAAATGATTCAATACATTCCAATTTTTTTTTGCAAAAATAATATAATGTTAAACTCTGATAAAATAAAAATAAAAAAATTATTAATTTTTTCTTGTGTGTATATATATTTAAATTTATTTAAAGTATGAATTATAAAAATAATATATGAGAATAACAATGTAATATTTTATTGAACACAAATTGATTATACATATATCATTTTTCAAAATCACATAAGCATATGTTACATTTTATATCTCAATTATACATTATAACAATAAAGTTTAGTCATGATGTACAAAATTTACTCAAAAATATTTATAATATAAAGAAATTATAAAGTATAAATTTTTTTAGATGTATTTTGTTTGTATAGAACTAATATGCTTTTCTGCGTGTCTTGGCATTCTCTCTCTGTTCTGGCATATAAAATGTAATACACTAAAATAAAAATTCCAAAATATACATATATATATATAGTTCATTAGTATATTGTAATTGTATGTTGCATAAGTTAAAAGAAAAAGAAAACAAACCTGCTCATCCAAGAAATTCATGAGATTAGAGAGCTTGCATTTAAATCCGTTGGTCCGCAATGCATGATGCAACTCTTTAATATTTACAGGTTCATATTGCAATATTTTATTATGCAAATCTTTATCAATATCAAGCAGTCCTGTAAAGGCTTCTGTGATGTTGGATGGATTTTCTGGTAATGACTCAGTTTCGGAAAGTTCCATTTCTTTGCCAATTGGATCTTTTCCGGAATCACTTATATCGCTGTCGCTGCAACAGACAGGTAATATAATCATATTGTGACTATATAAAATATATTTTATTATGCGTATTATTTGGAAGAATATTTAATATTTATAAATGTATCTAATATTAAATATTTATACTAAATATACCTATTTTGAGAACAAAGTAATTTGTCATCACTGTCTTCTGTGTTACTCGATTTTTCCAAACTATTATTATCCACATTTCGTTTCTTCGGCGGTGGACTCTCGTCTTCATCGCTTGAAATTTCAGTGACCTCTTGAACTGATGTTACTTCAGCTATAGGCACTAAAGGGTGAAGTTCGTTATAAATGTGTGATAATAATTTCACAGCCCTGTGTCGCTTTTGGGCCTTTAATCCGTATTTCTTCATTTCTTTCTAAAAAAAATTAAATAATATACTCATAATTAAAGAAAGAACACTGTCATATTTTCTATAACTATAAGTAACTATTATCAGTAAACTTACCTTTAATTCAGGAGTTTTCATGCCATTATAATCAGGGGGAGGTGTAACATCTTTTTCAACAATTTTAAGTGTAGTTTTTGTATTGCCAATGTTTTCGCTGTAATTACATTTAAATTGTACAGATGCATGTGTAGATGCTTCTCGATTATGCAGCCTATTCAAGTTAATTTGTCCCTCAGATAAGGATTTCCTTTGAAACTTCCTAACACTTGCAGAATTTTGTGTCAAAGACATGGCATTTTTCTCTAAGTTTTCAGAAACAGGTATTACATCATTATTCGTTGTTGCATTATTAATTCTGATATTTTCATCATTATTTTTATTATTGCATCTGCGTGCACTATCTTTCTTAAATTCTGTCGTATTTAATACGCTAGTTGACTGACTTTTTTCCAAAACGTTCTTCCCGTACATATCAATGTTAACGTTTGCAAGATATATTTCATCTTCAAAATTAAGAGAAATATTGCCTGATTTTCTCGATTCACGAATATTTGTTTCTGATATAGATTCATCACAATGTTCTACACAATGTTCTAAAAATAAGTTTTCTGTATCTACAAATTCTGGACTGGAGGGTATCACAATCGGGTTTGAGATGGATTTTTCTTTCTGATCATCACTTGACTCATTAAATCCGAACTTTTTCCGCATGAAAATCATATTACAATCTATATCATTAGGTGCTACCTCTGTATTGCTAGCATTGAATTCCTCTCGATTTGATTTAGTTGAACTATTGAAATCTTTTTCCTCCTCTAAGTCTGTGATTACGATTTTTGAAGTATCCCCAACGAATTGATTGCTTTTTTGTTTTTCTATATCTTGTTTGTTATGTTCTGTTGTTCTTTTAGATTGTTGCGTAGAATGAAGCATAATGTCTTCATGATCAGAGTCATCTTTCTTCGAAACGACAGGATGGCTAGCATTAGAAGATATGCTTTCAACCTCTGTATCCGATGAAACAATTATATCCGCGTCTTTCTGTGTTAAAACAGATTCATCCAAAACATCATTTTCAGTATCACTGATGCCACTGTTTTTACTGATTGAATCAGATGATGTAGTTTTGTTAGATAAACTATCGTTCAATCTAGTTTCCCTGACTGCTGCGCGATAGTTTGCTATACTGTTCTCTTTGTGATCTTTCATGTATTTAGAATACATAGAAATCTCTTCTTCCTCATCCGTTTCTACATCAAGGATTGTATCGTTAAGTGATTGATTCGCTGTTTTAATGTCTGGTGAACATACTGCTGATGATGGCATAGTGACTGCAATTTGTTTCGAAATGTTAACATCTTTTGGTAAAGTAAAGCTTTGTGTATTATTACAGGAAGAGTCCAGCGTCATCTTGGATATAGGAACATTGTCGTTTTGGATATGCAAAGCACTGGTCTGTTTAATGTCTACATCTTTATTAGAAAGATGGGAATAAAATTCTGGATTCTTATCGGCATACGATCGCATACGCTGCTCTATTATGCTTAATCGACCAGGTTTCTTTTTTGCATCAACTGACTGTTCAACTTTATCGTTGTAAGATTGAAAGTCTTCAGAATCATGTCTATTTATATGAAATGGATTCTTGTGTCTTATAGGAGATGTTTCTGCACAATATTCTATATCAGAATCTGAATCCAATGTCGCGTTTTGTTTTTGCATTTCTTCGATGAATAGCGTAAGATTACTTTTCTGTTTTGTTAATTTCAAAGAAGAATCCTGGATAGATTTCGTCTTGCTACTTTGAGGAGTATCGATTAAAGATTTTTCATGTTTATTGTCAATAAATGAGTTTCGAGAATTCGCTTCGGAATCTGAATCGATCTCTATTACATTTTGTTTCGCATTTTCCAGATTGATGGATATATCTTTACCTGATTCCGAATATTCTGCGCTCTGTCTCTTTTCAGTTAATGATGTTTGACTACAAATATCAGCATCCTTATCTTGTTTAATTAAATTCAATAATATGTGAATATCAGAATCTTCACGGTTGTTAGAGTGTTCTGGGAATTTACGTTTTATCATATCAGGCGTATCATCAAACAAATCAGGCGATGCATTAGAGATTTCGGGTGTGTTACTTCGGGAATTTATTTCGTCTGATATTCTTATCAAAGCAGGTTTTTCATCTTGAACACAGGAGTCCTTTGCAAATATGTAATTATCTTCAAGAGAGTGTAGATTATCGTTAACATTCTTTTGTAATAACATTCTTTGAGAACACTGAATGTTTTCTGAATCATCACGCGGATGATTTGGAGATGCATTAAAAGATTTTGAAACATTTAAACCCTCTCCCATATCTGCATATAAATTATCTGTACTTTTTTCGCAAGTTTCATGTTTGATTTCTATTATATTAGATTTAAATTCTTTTTGACGTAAATAAACAAATAAATCATTTACTTTGTATTTTCTTGCTAAAAATTTAATATCAGATAATGATGTGTCAGAACTGAATATTTTCGAATGTTCACTGATTATTCCACAATAGACAAATTCTAGAAAGCCTGAAGCAACATCATAGTCTATATTAATCCAACAAATTTTTTCTTTTGCAGTAGAGAACTCTGTATCGTTGGAAGTTACATCAAGCAAAATACTTGTGCAACGCGCATAGAAAACTAATTTGTGTGCCCAAATGTGTCTGGCATTTTTCACGAATATGATAATGTCACTTGCAGAACTGTCATTTAACATATTTCTCCAGCTTGTCGCAAGAATGTCAAGAAATGTCTTTTCTTTGCAACATGTCTTAGCTGTATTTGAAGAGATTAATTCTTCATTATTATCTATTAATTTTACAGTCTTTATTTCTTTCATTTCCACTATTTGTTCATCGTCCAAAGTTTTGTTGTCAATATTTTGTCCCATAAGCTTTTTAACATTTTGTTCTTCCTACAAAATATATAATGTCCATTATATAAAATATTGGCCTACATGCATATTATATAATATTCTTAAAATATGTATAATTAACTAGAAAAGAAGTTTACACTTAGTTTCTGCTCTCTTTTTTCTAATGGTGCTATGTGAGATGATAGTTGTTTTACATAAAATACTTTCTGAGTTGGAGTTAATCTTGTCCTGTCCCACAATGTGTTTTCCTTAAAAATAATAAGACACAGATTTTAAAGTCTAAGGGCATATTCGATTTGGAAAATTTCAATTATATAAAAAATAAAATATAGTTACAGTTTGATGCGATTGCTGAAGTAATTGATTTTTTAAAACAATTTTCTCTTTGATGTTATTAGTCGGCTCTTCTTGCGATTTTTGAGTAAAATCTTTATATTCCATAAGTATTTCGGCTATTCTCTCTGCTAAAATACGTTCTTTTTCAGCAGCTGTACGTTTTTGTAGAATAGTCGGTGCGATAGGTTTTCCTTCTTGAAGGAAAGAAAAAAATTGAAACTAAATATATGTACATAAATTTGTGATAATTGTTGGCAGTTTTTGATTTTTTTACCAACTGTATAAGAGTTAATTTATATAAGTACTTTTTCTGATCTTATTTGTAGGCCCACTTTTTGTTGGCGATATATTTCTACTGGTAGTAAAACCAAAGCTTTGTAATGTCACTTTCTGAGGACATTCTGCATTACTATCTGGCACCGACGAATTAGATGATATAGCCACGATTTGAGCCTCATCCCACTCTTCCATTTCTTCTTTTTCGTATAGAGACTTGGAAAGCGCTAAAGCAAGCTGAAGATCGGGATCATCGTGCGATGTCTGGAAAAATGTATGTGTAATTAAAATTTACAACTTATTTGTGTGTAAACACTCGTGTACTAGTGTTATTAATAGCTTGAATACCATAGGGACTATCAGCTATAATATTACATAATACTAAATAATGTTGAATTTTCGGGTATGAAGAAATGATTATCATTCATCGGCACTCAAACGAATAAATATGTACCATTTTACGTGAGACAGGTTTTTTCTTATCTTGTAATACGGGAGCAGAGAGTAAACCTAATGATTTTCTTTCTGCAGCTTGCCGTTCTTGCAATTCCATGGCATCCATCAACGTTTTTATTGACACATTATTTTTTGTCGCACAACTCTTCATATGTATAGTCTGTAAGCTTTCATCTTTAAAATTTTTAAAGCACAATGGACACACATAAGCTGTTTTCACATTAGTTGAACTCTGTGCTGAATCTATCTCTTTCTTTTCAGATTTAAAAAAGGATGATTCAATTGATGGTTGTTGTACATCATGTTGAATCTTTTTGTTCTGATGTGATTTATTGCCCCTCTCTTCAATTTTTCTCTTATTGTTAATTACGTTAGATTTAGTGTCAGGCACTTTCTTTTTTGATTGATTTACCTGTCTACTATTGGTAATAATTTTTGTTTGCACAGTATTTTTTCTTTTTGGTGATTTGAAATCGCATATACTGTCATCATCGCATGAAGATTGGGATGTGCAAGCAGTATCATTTTTTTTGTTTTCATTATTGGAATTATTATAAGTCTTAGCATCTATACTGTGAATAAAAAAATATTTATTTACAGGATGAAAATATAATAGGGAAAAAATATAATAAAAAGATTGTGGGATGTTTTTTGTATATACTTCAAATATATATATATATATATTTTTCTCATTATATTTTCTTTTTTAGAAAGAGATACATGTCAATAAATAAAACTACAAAAGCTATGCAAGAAAGGTTATTTAATACATTTTATATACATATATTGTATTATATGGTATTACCTTTCTTTATAACTTTTTCTTAATCTTAATCTTCTGTTTGGACTACTGGGCTTATTCTTATCAATATCCATTATTCCCATGTAAACTTTGGATGTAATCACTTAATCCTTATTCGCCTGAATATCTTTTACTCGATTCCTATATGCAATATGCTCCGCGTTCAATCTGGCTTCTCGTTTCGCGATTAGCTTATCAATAATGCCTCCCATAAATGAATTTGTATTATAATCGTGTTTCATAACAAACTCATCTTCAGAAACTTGATATTGTGGGTCGTCTAAGTGCGGAAGGATACTATAATTGTAGAATAAAATTCGATTAAAATTTGAAGTATAAAATAGAGTGTGTAAATTTAACATTTGACTGTAAATTGTAAATTTAAATGTCAAACAAATATACATATGTAATATACATATATAAGCATAAAAAAAAATAAGTACCTACTTTCTTCTATAGGAAATGTACATTGCTCCAGCGCACATGAGCGTTAGAACGATCGACGTGAGTCGAATATATTTTTGCAGCGGTGTCTTTCTCAACCGGCGTGCTTTCCTGATCGTCTCATCCGTGGGATCGCGCATCACACAGATCGAAAATGAAAGGAAATAATTCCAATAATAATGCCGCAACGTGATTACAAAAAACGCGACGATAATTTAACACCGATCGTAACTTAACCTAAACTGCATTAAGCGGGAGACGAGCATGCATACATGTACATACACATGTACAAAAGAGAATCATGTGACTCCAGTAACGTACATATCTAACCGATTAAATGGTATCGTTAGGCCTTTCATTAATTTTATTGTATTTTATTTTTTATTTTTTAATTTTATTTTTATTTTTTAATTTTATTTTTTATTTATTTTTTTTACCATTTATTTTATAAAGGAAACTGCACAGGAAGTCTTATTTAGTCTAACAAAAAAATATAAAATGAAAAATAAATATTAATGCAATATATAAATACTTTATTCCTCCATCTTTATATTTTCTTAATATAAATAGTAGGAAAAAATAAAATTAAATATGCCCGAAAAGTAGCATACTTTGCATCTAAGCACGGATCTGTCAAAGCAGTCACGTGGTCGGTTGTCAGATTAGGTTAGGAAGAATCCTTCCATCTGATTTTGGGTGCGTTCGGAAATTCTACCTATAGAGTAACACTTGACTGACCAATGAGAACGAAGAATGATTTGTGACGCTAGCGTCAAGAAGAAAAAGCTTGATTTGTTCAGCTTTCAGAGAACGAAGAACGAGACGCTTGTCATAGTTGTAACTTGGACGCTAGGCTGTTTTCACGCCAGCGTCAACAGACGCTAACGTCAATTTGTTTTTATTGATGCTTGACGCTGAAATCCAGCATCACAGCGTCAAGTGAAAATGCACCCTTACGATACGCCATAAAGATGAAGAAGACAACGAAGGGAAACTCTCTACGCAAAGTTGCGCTGGAAAATTCCGCGATTAGCCTCCATATGTTCTAGAGACTTTAGAGAATGCTCGATTGTGATTCGTCGATTAGCTTACAGCGAGAGGGAGAGAGCGCGTGTCGATATGCGCGCGCGTTCGACTTTAACCTTCAAGTGGCGCTGCGTCACGTGGTCGCGCGGCGGTCGGAATTCGGCGGCACGGAGTGGGGGTGAGTGGTGGGGGGTGCGCCGTGCGCCGCGCGCGCATCCCCCCACCACTCACCCCCACTCCGTGCCGCCGAATTCCGACCGCCGCGCGACCACGTGACGCAGCGCCACTTGAAGGTTAAAGTCGAACGCGCGCGCATATCGGTGGCTGATGTTCCATCTACGTATTTTATTACGTCTGTGGGCCGTGTTTTTATTCCTCCTTCCTACTGTTATGGCACGTGAATTTTTCAATCATTTCTATCATTTGAATCATTTGATTGATCAGAGCGAAAGAGATAAGGATTTCTCCATCCCGATATATCGATCAAATATTTGTAGCGTCAGTTTAAGCGTTAATTTAATTTAATCTCATTGTCAGTTGTATATCAAATGCGTTAGTTGCACTTTGTATATACCGGTGAGCGAAGTGAAGTGAACCAGTTACTGTTTGATTTAATTTTAATATAAGGATGCGATTTCACTATCAATTTGTCGCTAGCGTCTAATTGATCACGTGATCTGATTTGTGATGCTAGCGTCAAGAAGAAAAAGCTTGATTTGTTCAGCTTTCAGAGAACGAAGAACGAGACGCTTGTCATAGTTGTAACTTGGGCGCTAGGCTGTTTTCACGCCAGCGTCAACAGACGCTAACGTCAATTTGTTTTTATTGATGCTTGACGCTGAAATCCAGCGTCACAGCGTCAAGTGAAAATGCACCCTTACTCTACAGGTAGGATTTCTGAACGCGTCTCTTTAGGTTTTTTCAAAGATGGTTGAAGATTACTTCAGATAACGAATACGTATCATACGCGTTTTAGAAAGTCATCGGCAAAATATATCTGGTTGAAAAGTAACGCGAGTTCTTTAAATTCCGATCTAAATTTAGACTCGCAAATATTTAAATCGGAAGAAAGCGAATAGAGATGTCAAGTAAGAAGAAATCAGTATGACAGATTGTGTATGTCACAATAGACTACTACGTTTATTATTAATCGCAGAGATTCAAGTAAACAAATAATATAAATAGATGCGAGGATTAAATATTATTGCAGACAGTCATTGTTGTGCATAACTGATTACGCACAATGTCCTGTCAAATTAAAGGAATAGCAAATATACCAGATATAGATAATGTTAAAAAGTTACTTTACGGCAGTGCCATTAGCAAATGTAAGTTTTGCTTGACAGAATCGTATGATGTGTGTATTGTATATTCTAATACATATATATTTTTAAATCTGTGCGTTTTAGTTGAATATGTACCAAGCAGTGAATTACCTCTCCAAGACTGTCATGTGTCATTGTCATCGGTTGGAGACGTCCTTGCGATGGCTTGGAATACAAAGATGATTATATTTGGGTGTAAGTATACATTTTATTTTATGTCTCATATTATTTATATCTTTATCATATGTGCATTCTTTCATCTCGATGACATACATATATATAATTATTTTAAATTGATGAAAAATTTTAAACATAGAATTATATATATGTAAATATATTTTTTATGAACAAGATATTGAATATATTTTTTGATTTGTTGATAGCAAGATGGGATTCGCAAGAATTAGACGAAATAAAAAATAAATTCCATGTAACGTGGCATGGAGAAGTAGCAAAGGAACAGAAGTGAGTAATATTTTTAAGTTACACTGTTATATGATATATAAATTTAATATAATGTTATATTAAAATATATAAATATTATATATTATAAATTATATAAAAATATATAAAAATATATAAAATATATATTAAAATATAATATTATATAATATAATAATATTAAAATATATAATATAATATTCCAATTATAACAGAGATACTTTTTTCAGTGAATGGATAACATCAGTGATTTGCTTACCTCTGATATCCTTAGGAAAGGCTAGTGGTCCAGATTGGACATGTATAGCTGTTGGATATAATACAGGCTTTGTTAGATTCTATACAGAAGTAAGAGCTTAAGTTTTATTATTTTTTTGTCATTAAATTATTATATTAATTTCTTTTATTTTAGACAGGTGCATTACTCTTTGAGGAACAGATTCACAATGAATCAGTCCTAGGAATAAAATGTCAATCATTCTCGGTACCGAGACACATGGGAGATGCTGGCTGCAGCGAAGAAATTTATATATCGTATAACAGTGGTGTCTGCATATTACAAGGATTTCCATTATTTTCAACTTTACGTGCATGTAGAAATCACTTGGCTAGAGGTATGTATTTTCTATTACATTTGTCGGGCTTAAGATTAGATTTTAATCTAATATTTTTTTTCTTTTTGATAGTTCAAGCCAACTGCAATGATTTACCACCAGTTCCAAATCTGTCATATAAAAAGTGGGCGTTTAAAAATCAAGATATTGCGAATGATTCGGAAGTAATTGGTACAACATCGACAAATAGTTTTGATCATCTAATGATAGCTTCGATTTGCGGCGGATATAATGCAATGTATAGATCTAGCGCTCCACAACACAATTTAGTTCTTGCAACAGGGAAACGGCCATTTGTAGGATTTCATTATGCATTGGAGGGTGGTAATGCACCAGTTCTTTCGGATGTTGCCATTGCTATGGCTAGCAAATTAGCTAGTGCTATTGGTACTGCTGTTCCGTAAGTACACATGTATATATTATTTAACATTTTCAAATAAACTTTCTCAAGGGATCGATTGTAACTAATACTTTAATTTCTCCTTAGATGGTTTCGTGGCAGTTCGAAGAATACGACATCTGAAGCATCAAAGGGCAACATTCACGAATCTGTAGAGACAATGACCTGTCGATTCGGTTTAAGTGATATTATGAGAGAAGGTGATTGCATTGTCTGCAGTCCAAATAAAATGTTCTCGGTAATATCGGACGCTATGGGAAGAGTGTTACTTATAAATAACAAGAGGGGCGTAGCTATCAGGATGTGGAAAGGATACCGTGATGCTCAGTGTGGTTGGATTGAAGTTACCGAAGAGAGAGATCGTGGAATCCACAGGAATATCAATAAATCCGGGCGAAAAACCTTATTGCGCAACGCGTTATTTCTAGTCATTTATGCGCCGAAAAAGGGTGTGATAGATATTTGGAATGTACAACAGGGTCCAAAGATTACTACCTTTACCGCTAGTAAAAATGGCCGGTAAGTCATAATCGTTCATATCATCTTCTTTGCTTTAATTTTCTGTTCCATTCGTTGTTTTCTTTGTATTTTGCTTATCTAATATATAAAAGATTAATTTCACATACATATTTTTATAGACTACTATACATTAATTATGGCTTTCTGGGCGCAAATAATAATGCTACCTTGTCAAAGAACAAGGCACAATACTCGTGTGTATTTATGGACCCACTTGGAGGATTAAAGGAGATTTGTGTTCCATTCCATTTTGCACTTAATAATAAAAATGGAAAACGTGCGCGCGACATACATCTACTTAGGAAATTAAGAACATATTTGAGGGAAGAAGAATTTAATGAGGAAAAATTAGTTACTGAAGTCACCAACACTTGTCTTGGATTAAAGACAAATGAAATTAAAGTGCAGACAATAGAAGTCTTAATGAACAGCAAGCATATTTTGCCAGATGCTTTGCTTGCTGCAATAAATTGTTTTGTGATAAAATCAGGTGTGTATGTATATATGTATGTATGTATGCATATGTGTGTAAACATATTCTATACTAATATGTAATATATTGTGTTAATGTTTTATGTTAATGTTACAGAAGAAGAAGAATTAGAACCTACTGCTAAGATGCTTCATCAATTGACAACGCAATTACAGCAAATAATTATATTTTATAAATATGTTAAGTTTCAACTTGACAGTCCCCCTGAATATAATATTGTAACAGCTGATAATGCACCAAGTCCTAAAAATTTATCTTCGATATTATTGACTTCGGAACGAGAAGTACATCGTATTATTAAATTGGCCAAGATGATAAACAGCTTTAAGGATAGTAATCTTTCAGTAGAAACTAAAGTTAAATTTAAGGAGGACGAAAAAATGTTTTTCGATTTTCTATCATGCTTTGAATTCGGCACGTCAAGATTGATTGGGCTACGAAAAGATCTAAAAGAGGAAAAAATAAACGACATTTGTAAGTTAAATGGCTAAAACTTGCAAAAAGATTACATGATTATTAAGGTTACACAAAAAGGTTTATGTACCTTATGCAACGTAATTCCAAGTGCACATGATTCAGGATTCTATCAATTAATATATATAAAAATCAAAGTAATCAGTGTAATCTTTTCGCAAATTTTATATCATGTTTTCTTTTTATATTATATGTTTTATATTGTATATTTTATTATAATGACTATGATTATGTTGTTATTGCATTAAATATGATAATTTTTAGCACGGCTAATATATCAAGGATGGATATACTCGAATGATGTAAAAGAGAAATGGCAACAAGCTGCTAAAGATAGTAACATTCAGCCATTCAATTTCGTGGAACTGGCATTAATATATTGGACACATAAAGAGGAAGCTGTATCTTTAGAAATCGAGCTAAAACGTTTTACGCAGCTTCTGCATGTTATTTGTTTGTTAATTGGTAAGTTTTTACTAAGAAATGTTACTTTTTCTTTATGACATATACTAAATTTGATTAACTTAATAGATATAGAAGATATATGTGTTGAGTATAACGAAGTTTCTCTCTGGTGGAAAAACGTACGAACAATTTTAACAGAATCTACAAAACCTTTTAACGCACTTACCGCTGCATTAGCATGCAGAGCGATTGCTATGATTTTGGAGAAGTATAAAGAGAAATTGCAGAATCAGAAATTGTTAGAGACTAATGGCAACGAAGGTGAAGACATTAAAAATATAAATAACGTAACCAACATAGATGAAACTGAAAATAAACCGAGCGACATCACACCAGATGATGAAACGTACAGTTCAATTAGCGAATGGGAAAATGTTAGCAACGACACTTGTCAATTTACATTGTTGATCGGGAATCTTGAAGATATTACCATTTTGAATGCTGTTATTAGGTACAATATATATTCTATAATATAATATAATAGGTACAATATATATTCTATAATAATAATTAATTTGCACACATATGTCATAATTTCTCTGTTTATAACACTAAACATTGTTTTAATTTTAGTCAACAAGTTATACCGGATGAAACAACACAATTCTATGCTTTACCATTTACAAAAATTGATATTTCTTTAGCATCGATTCTTTCTAAAGGGAAAGGTAAATTATTTAAATTTTATTTATTTGCCATTTATTTAGTTAATAGTATTCTTTATAGTTCTTTTTCTATATTCTTTATTCATTTGTATCAGGTTCTGTGTCTGAATTGGTTGCAAAATGGCTCAGTACAACAGGTATCGACCCAGCACGATTAATCGACACAACTGATGTGGAATTCGATCAATTGCAATTATCAATAGATCCTTTACAAGTGACTGATGCGCTGGATGAAGCAACTGCCATTGAAGTACCTCAACAAGAACAACCAAAGCTTCTTTCGTTGTCGGTAGAAATTGGAGATGAAGCAAAAACTAATATGACAGCGGAAGCATATATCTTAGGCAAGATATACTTGAGAGAGAAATAACATTATTATTTACATTTTACATAGTTTAAATCTCTTCTTCTTTTTTTCCAGATAAGATGATTCTACTTAAACGCCATTTCCCATACAGTTTAACGAGCAGTGTCTTGCTGGCCAATTTATGCTGGGAGTTTGCCATGTCGTGGAATAAAGATGTTACTCAATTAGACTTACTCGCAGCTGTTTTGACTGTTTTACGACAAATACCTATGAAAAATATGAAACACGGTAAGCAGCATTTTTACATTGTTTTCTCAGAGGAATACTTTTAAGATGAATATTTATATGTTTGCTATATGATAGGCGTTTGCTGTCTACTGTGGACGCTTTATATAAAAAAAAGGATGGAAGCGGCTGCGAAGCTAATGAACAAACTCGGAAAATTGCCAAAGGAGAGATTGTGCATGCAAGACATTGGTTTGTCTGACATTCAACTGACAACGTTTTTACAGCATTGTGTCACTTTCTTGGATATATTTGTTGATGTTAGTATCTAAAATAAGAGTAAAGAGAATTATGTGAAAATTGTTAATGAGAAATGCGCTTAGAAATCATAAATTATTAAGCGAATTTTAACTTTAATATATAGTGTCTCATATTAAAAACACTGGATGTCTTTTTAATAATAGATTTTCTGGCCAATTTAAAACGATTTTTTTTTACCGAAAATATCGAAGCATTTAAATTATAAATGATTGAAAAAAAAGACTTCACAAATTAAACTTTATAAAGTCAAAAGATTAACAAAATTACATTCTTCAATTAATTTGAGGTGTAACTAAATTTTTCTATTAAAAGAACATCTCCAATAAGTTTTTTGAAACATTCTACATAAAGAAAATATTAATTTACATTGTACAGGACGAGGTACTTGAACGAGGAGATAGTACAACGATAAAGTCGGAAGAATTGTGGGATGGACATCCTGGTGGACCACAACCTTTTGCCACACTAGCCATTTCTCAAACGCCAGCTTGGTATGATTTGGTCTTGTTACACGTACAAGTGGCTAATGTTCTATACACGATGGCGTGTCTTAATTTGAAAATGCTAAAACCACTGAATAACTTGTTCGAGTCTGTAGTAAGTAAAGCACATAGTGATTAATTACACGAGTGTATAACATACATATATGAACGCTTGTTCATTATATTTGCGCAGGTACAGCCCTATTTCTTTCAAGACATAACGGATAAAGCGATGCTCACGTGGTACCGAGACGACAAGAGAGATAATACGCGTACGAAATTTTTGTGCAGAGTGATTACAGCGTCGATGGAATTTATTCATCGCGAGACCACCGACGGCGTGACGATTAGTTCGTCACAGGCTATTTCGTGGATGAGCAAGTGTCAGGCGTTGGCATCAATCTGGAAGATTAATAACGATGAATTGAGAATGCACCAAGCCTGTCAGTTGTACATAAACGGTTTCGATCGTTTGGCGGAAGAGGTAAAATATATATATATATAATAAGCCATTTTTATTATTCGTACAGTTGCTTTTATAATCTCTTATACCTGTGTACTAATATGTTTTTTACTATACTTATATATGTATATTTACTCACAACATACATGTAATTAGGTAACTGTAGCAGTAACCGATATCGAACGTTTGGCTGCAAACTTATTGCCTATAGCTGGAAGAAGAATGATGGCGTATCTCTCGAAAACACCTAATCTCTTGGAAGAAATGTCACGAATGAGTCCAGCGCTTACGAGATATTTGGAGAATCTGGTAAGTGCACTTATTTGCAAATATGCAAATCTGTTGATATGCATATTTATCGAATGTTCTTCGCTTTTCTGACCGTACAATTTTTCCCAGAACGTACCTGAAATAGTCTGTACGAATTGCTCGAATGTCGACACTATGGAACTGATTCGACGAATATCTGTGCATTTACCTAAAACTCACTGTGATTATCATATTGCGCAATTGATGTTGGACGCAACATTCATTTACGAGGGTAACAATTAGCTTCTGATTTTTTTTTGTAAACTATGTCCTGTGATACTACGAAGCATGAAGCCGTCATACACGAGAATTTTAAATTGTATAATTTGTATATAACGAATACAACGAGACGCGACAATAGTCAATGAAGTCAATGTCAATTTATCTATATGGAAAGACACGATACGCCATTGTCGTGTATAACAATAAAAAGAGAGAGAAGCAAACTGCGAAGTCATAAGAGTAAGTAAAGGAATATAAAACTGATATACTCTTTGGAATATATTATGGACAATTTAATCAAGCGGAATTATGAGCGATCTTACAATATTCATTATCTTTGAACGCACTCTATATTAAGAAGCGTGTATGTATATTTGTATATATATTTCCCCTGTTATCGCGCTGCTCTATCACAGGACATTAATTATTCTTGTTCTAAAAGATGCATAATAATTTATCTGGCATTTTTTGGGGAAAAAGGGGAGATTAGAACATCGATTTATTGATCGATTTTTTAAAAATCTGATTAGAGTCATTAAGTTTAAATATTCTAATTATGCTATCATGTATATCTGTAATTAAATATAATGTTTCTTTTAAACGTATATTTTTTTGAAAATAATTATCTCTAAAAAGTTTAAGGAATTTATATAATATTTAAAAAACTATATATATTATATATATATATACATATATATTTAATGTATATATTTAATGTATTCCTTTTATATATATATATATATATATATATATATATATACACAAAGGAATACATTAAATATTATGCGTTTCTCGTCATCGTATCATATATAAGCTAATAATTTGTTAAAAAGATTTAAAAGATATTCGATGAAATCGTCGTACATTTGTTCTCAATATCAGTGGAATTTTGAGTGTACTCTGTCATGTGCAAATCAATTGCATTCGAAGTAAACTGTTTAAGTTATATATTAGACATCGATTATGCGTTATATTCTTAAAAACGAATCACGAAACCTTGATATTGCTGCTTCGTGATGGTTTCCCAATTTGTAAATTCGCAATGATGTATCTCGCTACCCGGACTGCCCACTGACGTTAACCACTGTGCCCTGAAAATTGAATATTTATTTTACATTGCATTAGAAGAGCGGTCATTAAACGCTGTTATGCTAATGATATATAAAGTATAATCGATGAAAAGGATATCATTTTCTGAATATTTGAACGCTACGTCATTTTTTAATGAAAGATATAGTTTTTCTGCAGATATAGTCGGCTAAAAACCGCGAACGGTGCTCGATTTCAAGTTTAAGAAGGTCATACACTTGTCGTGTTGCCAATTGCATCGTTGACATCGTTACCAAAACTAAGTGAGTATGTGTTCTGTGTGTACGAATGCATTTGCCACACACGGTGCTCTCTTCACACGCTCCGAAATTATAATTAGCGACTCTAATCAGACCGAGTTCAGATATTTTTACATTACGATGATATCTAGATTGAGTCTTCAATTAAAAAGTGTATGATAAATTAATTAACGATATATACCTCTTCGCGAAGAAACGGTTCAGTAGATCTGGCTCGCATCTCGAAATAACAAGTATTTTCTATATCTCTTTTTAACGACTCTTTCGCCAAGGGCAAATGCATTCTATTTTGCCTTCTTATTGAAGCATATTTATTATTTGTTCACGACGAACTGAGATTTAGCTCGATTAATTTCTATTTCAGGAAGATCTTTCGGAAAACTTCAAACCAGACTTCTTCGTATAAGATGATGTGTGCTGAGGTGTCTTTCAACGTCGACGATACTTGAACGCGGTGACGTAGCGGCGAAGCCGACGAAGGAAACAGGTGATGCGCTGTCATTATTTCATTAAATCGTTCATTAAAGTCGGTTTTCGACATGCCACTCGTTACGCGGCAATTGTTAGTCAAGGCCGGTCGAGGAACCGCAGAGATAACATTTATCTCGCATTTATACGTTTCAATTAATAATTTTAAAATTGTTTGCGCGAAAGAGAGAGAAAGAGAGTTTACAGATGCAATTTTAACTCACATCTGATCGACGAGCGCTCGAGGTCCTTGCATCTTCCCGAGGATCGTGCCAGTTTTACTGTTTTTCACCCAACCGCAAATTCCCAATTGCATACATATGTCTCTCACGTACTTTGGAAAATATACACCTGCAAAGATCGCTTTGAAGACTTTAAGATTCTCGGCTAGACGCGGGATAAAGAGATGCCAAATGCTTATGTAAACAAATACGTATAATCGTGCGTTTATTACTCTTATATACATATATTAGACTCGTAAGAAGTTAAAACGACGAACTTTGCACTTTATTAAAGTGCCAAGAGCATATTTTTAATCGAACGTGAATATGCTTTAGAGGCCAGGTAAAAAGCAAATAGATTTATTAATATTTAATAGACGGTAACATAATGATATATAGAACAATGTCTGGAAATTTAACACGCGACGAATTGAAAAATACGATTTACTGATGAATGATTATAAAGATTAGTGCTTCATAATTTGTCTTTCACAAGGGATATTGCAAATTAATAGACGCGACTGGGATTATACTGAACTATTTAGCATCGATCCTGATTCGAGTGAACATTCGAAACTCACCCTGCACTTTTCCGAAAACCTCGAATTCGACGGATACCAATGGTTCCAGGCAAAGGGGATCATCCGTTGCCATCCTGTTCGAGCTTTAACAGAATCTTGCGTTTGTCTGTAATTCTGCGTCACGTGTGATGATGGGATTCTCGAATATTAGACTTGAATGCACAGTAAAAGATACGGAATCCCGAGGTTGCAGCCTCGTCGGTCGGACACTCTTGCTCTCTTTCTCTCTATCTCTTTCTACGATGTTTCACCTTTCGTCACGACTCACCTCGCTGACTGATTCTTGTTTGCGTCGTCGTGTCTCCTCAAATAGATCACCCCACCACGTTGACATTGATTCGATCGCGATCGATTGAGAGTCGATCGATGGTCCATGATCCTTATTTCAAGGGTCCAGTTACATTATTCGAGATCAAAGGATTTTTCCTTATCTTAATTTGATAACGCAACTTTAATAGATATGTTACAGGAATGTCTCTTTACAAGTATTTTTAATTTCGATCAAATTGATAGCGCATACTATAATATTATAAGAAACTTGACCTGCAAAAAGTAACATGGACGGGATGATATTGTAATGAAACGAAAGAAGAATGAATAACCGATGATTCCGCGATACACCGTCGAAAAACAATTGCTCCTGCCTCGTCGAGCAATATGAGGGAGTTGTTCATTGTGGAAACATTAAATGTAGGCCAGGGGAGCAAGCATTTATCGTCGAACTAAGCACTTCCCATCCATCATGTCTGCCGCCTATTGTCCCGTCATTATCTCGGCTAATTAGTTATTAGTATGCTATGACGTAGTAATTGCCCGAAAGCGAGCACAAGAGCAAAAAGTACCACAGGATACGAGAGAGAGAGGGTTACACGTTTTACTTATAATGATCCTGTTCAATCTATTATATCGTCGTCGGTCAAGGTTTCCGTTCGATGTTAAATTCAATGATAAATTTGTTTGGATAATCCGCGCGAAATTATCGAGGAGAGATCGCGACTATTTTTTTTTTTTTTACCAAATTAAGCTCAAAATGCGGGTAGCGAATATATAAAACGAGACGACAGCTCTCTGTCTAACGCTTCATAGCATTACTTATTATTGCAGAAACCTGATATCGTGAAGATAAAATGGCAAATACACGTTAAATATGATCATTGCAATTAGATTGAAAGAAGTGAGCGAATAAATGTGGTTTGACACGTATGAACATTAACATATTAATACTCGATTTATTCAGTAAGTATCTCTATATGGATCAATCTCTTTATACACAACATTTTAAAATAAATATATAAATAGTCTTTTCTTTTTTATATATAATAATTGCACATTAGTTTTTCCTCAGGTATAGTTAACTATACGATCTTCGAAGGCAAAATGCGCGGCAGCATTAATTCCTACTTTCAATAAGATATTCTAACTTTCGTTATCTCAATGGCATTTGCATATCATTTGTGTATTATATTGCACTGCAAAACTTACTTTCGATAACACGGAGTCTTACTGCAAATACATCGTTCACTTTATTCATACGTTCATTCACAGCCTTCCATTTCTTTCTGCTGCGCGTATCACTAGTCAAGTATCTTCTTTATAAAACTCACTACGTCCTGATTCTCCGATCTCTGCTTAGGATCACGATTGAAGGGATTACTGCGCTCCCTTAAGAGAGACCGTCTCGGGATGATGGATCTCGCGCAAACATTTGGCAGATGCGAGTCACTTCTTCAACACGATCGAACTCGTAGGCAGCAAATCACCCTCTGTTCAAATTATTTATGATAATCGGCTTCTCGTATCTATGCGACAGAGTCCGCATTCGCGGATATCGTCACCGCGGTATTATTCGGCAGGAGAATTCCATTCTCGCTGTCCTTCTCGTTTACATCGGTGCGACCGCCAAAATCCTGGGTGGCCACCAGCAACTTCTGCTGCCTTGCCTGCTTCTTCTCGCGTTCGATCTGGCATTGGAATAAATAAACGAGAACGTTAGAAAGTATATTAATTAAATTGCGCTTTGATATTTGACTGAGTTTTTCGAGGCATTTTCACTCTATATATTTGTTATTTATATACAAACCTTGAAGAATAATCGAAGATAGTGGCATGGAAACACGACGCACTTCCCTGCCTCTTCCTCGGCATCGATGTAAACGCCACGTACAAGAATGGTGTTGCTACAATTAAGGAGGATGAGGAAAACGAAACAGCCGACGTGGGTGATCCAGCAGGATAATTTCAGATTATCCGGCAACAACCACAGATCGAGCGCGTTCCAGATACCGCGCCAGACGTTCACGGTCCCCAGGAAGCTCAGAAGGAGGAAAGCGTCTGCGACTACTAAGAGAAGCACACCCTGAAGACGCGCGCAGACGTATCGCATCAGCGGTTGTAGACAGAACGTTATGATGACTATAAAATACCCGATGACCTGTAATATAAGTATTTTTTGCATTATATTTCTCCACTGAGAAAAAAAAGTTGTTATAACTTGACTTCAATTAACAAAATAGTAATTAGTTGAACGCTTTAGTTAAGTTAACAACTTTTTTTCTCAGTGTCGACGTTGCAAAAATTTGCAACAAAAGATAAAAAGAATATTCTATTTTCTCTCTTAATAGAGTAAATTTTTTTGTTAAATGTTTTTCAAGAGTTTATATTATGAAAGTTCTATTTCTATTATAAGTTTCCTTTAAATATATCCTAAAACGCAAGAAAGAAAAACAAAAGGTTTCTTTTTCTTTTGTTTAAAAAGAAGAGGAAAATTCAGATATTCTTAAAGATAACAATTTGCATATTTGACAAATTTTATTTCCTCTGCAAAATATAAAATATAAAATTTAGATAAATTGAAGCGCAATCTCTCTGTGTTCGAAAATCGTATAAATCGCGTCGGTCAACATCGACGACGTTACAAATGACGAATCAGGGATAACGTAAAACATTTCATATGCATGTACCGACAATTGTGCCATGTGCCTCGGCAATCATGCAATTGGTGAATATTCAATTATATAATCGAACTACCGGCGTGTAGTGCCGTAGCACTACGCACGTACGTCGTATGTCTGCAAAATTTACACTTTCTCGTTGCATTATTGTAATCTTTGAATGATAACGGGAATTCACGCATGTGTAATTGTCCTCGCGATATGCTATATATTTAAGAAAATAATTACATTATTTCTAAACTGTTTCGAGACAATCGGCTCGAGCCAATTGTCAATTGCGGTCACTTGCGGTCCACGTGTCAACGCCTAAAGAATGATTAACTATCCGTCTTTTCGCTCGAGATATTGAATATATATATATTGATATCATTAAATTAATTTTATCTGAATTTTTATATTTTTTTATCGTATAATATATATATATAAATCTTAAGATTGACGGATTGTTTCAGGTTTAGCGACAGTGTCTGCGGCTTAATCGCGTCTGATATATCAGATAGTGCGTCCAAAATTTTCCACTTATGAATCTCAAATCAAGGCTCCAATTGCCTAATTATGACAGTACATTTTCTTTAAAGTAATTCTTGTTGTTACAATATAAAGTTTAGTATTAGTAAGTTTGTTAAACTTTTTTTTTTTTCCTCGCTTATCGTCAACTATCATATGGTATTTTCCGACAATTTTGTAATTTAGTTTTTGCGAAAGCAATTAAGAGTTTCTATTAAAAATTAATAAATAATTAATAATATAATGATTAATGAATATGATGATAAGACGCATTGATAAAGATAAGTAAAATAAAAAATTTTGACATTTATTTTTATGTGAGAAAAGGGAAAGTAATGTGATATTTACATGCGATGCGAATAATTGATTATCTTAATGTTCATAATTTTGTTTGTTATAGATTCAAAGAAATCGTACGTATACGTACCAGTGAGCCAACTGCAGAATATTTGGGATTTTCTGGAAATAGGTAAATATCGAAGAGGATCCAAACCCCTCTCCAAACGAAAACAACCAACGTGCCAACAACACCGACGCTAAAGGCACAATCCAGTAAGTACAATGACCAGTCCCTCGTATTCTGCAACCATAACATTAACGATTATATACATATGTAACTTTCGCATATAGTGATAAAAGAAAATATTAAATAATAATATATCAAAATTTGTACGAGAGATTCCATGATATAATACATTTCATGCAAGCTCTTGTCGGAATACAAAAATTTAATAAAACAATTTGAGAAGGGAGAAGAGAGAATATACAGGGTGTATCCTAAAAAGTGGGAAGTATTGCAATGGTCGATTCAGGACACAAAAATAAGGAAAAAAGTTCATATAAACATATATGTCCGATATGATCTTTTATTACCTTACCTTCACTGAATACATGATACGAACCGTACCACTTACAACACAAGTAACACGCGTTTATGTTTACAAATTAGCAAGACCTTAAGTCCTTTAAATCTTGTAGATAAACAAACCAATATTCAAGTATGCTATCTTAACTCTATTGGAAAATAAAACAGGCTGTAACTCGAAAACAAGGTCATATCGGACATATGTTTATATGAACTTTTTCTCTTATTTTTGTGTCCTGAATCGACCATTGCAATACTTCCCACTTTTTAGGATACACCATATATAATAAAATATAGTATAAAATATAATTAATTATATGTTTTCGCGATTGATTTAATTCGATTAATGAAAATATTTCATGTCACTCTTGAAAGATAAAAGAGATAAATATAAATTAATGTATCGTGATATCGTGATATTGATAGGTATCGACAATAATTATGCATGTCGTTTCTCGAAATTATCTACATGTCATCATATTTTGACAGAAATATTATCAATGCGTGAGAAATATCCACCTGTTCATAAACGCATCAAATACGATAAGCTTTACGGTAAAAGAAAGCACAACAAATCATATAAAGTTAATTTTTAATGACTAACTAACAATAATCTTATTAAGATATCTTCTAAGGATATATATACTCAAGTCTTATGCAGCATAAATTTTATAAAAATCAACATTTGTATAATTGTAGTTAATTAATTTAATTATTTCGACAAATTGACGGGAAAACGTAATTGCTCGAGGAAAATCAATC
Source organism: Prenolepis imparis (assembly GCF_030444845.1). NCBI lineage: Eukaryota > Metazoa > Arthropoda > Insecta > Hymenoptera > Formicidae > Prenolepis > Prenolepis imparis. The sequence goes on from NW_028141162.1 coordinate 2,395,792, forward strand.
TGTCCAGATTAAGACAAACGTTTTTCGTGCAGATAGAGAAGAAGGCGGGATCGTAAACGACAAGATGTAAATTAGTGCACTTGCATACATACCTACTGCGCTAATGCGCACGTAGACTATACAAGCGCAATAGTGGTTGACGATCGGGGGACTTTAGCCGGAAACTGTGCTTATACACACCGATAACGCGAGCCTGGACGAGGCACATATGCGTTCCGTGGATCCGATTTATGATTTACGACGCGTTTTATCGCAATGACTGGACCGACAGTGAGCGATCGGGGGATAATAATAATATCGAGGGAAATTTATCGTGTTTTGTGTAATGTAATGAGCGAAATGGCTCTGGCTTCTAACGCGAACTCTCCAGATTTTACTCTTCGCGCTTTTCTTTCGCAGAAATTTCGCTGTCAAATTTCTGTCAATAGACAAAAAAAACTTTATATATTGTTCGTGTGTTTTGCGTAATATATTTAAGCTGAAGAAGAATTAGCGCAAACACTTGACATTGTTATATTAAAAAAATCAATAGACGCGGCATCTATTATGTTAATCTCAAATTCTTATTATTCATATATTTTAATAATAATTAAAACGCATTCTTAAGAGCATCTCTTTATCTATGTTTAATTTAATTTATTTTTTTTGCTTATGTTATAATAAAGCCTTGACGAACTAATGTCATATTCATTAATATGAAATTAAACATAAATTATATATATATATTTAATTAATTTTTATTGCTTTATCTTATAATAAAGCCTTCACTAATGTCACATCCATTAATATGAAATTAAACATAGATTTTTTTTAGAAATAAAGATGCTCTCATGAGTGCGTTTTATTATATTAGAGCATCTTTATTTCTAAAAAAAATCTATGTTTAATTTCATATTAATGGATGTGACATTAGCTCGTCAGGGCTTTATATATATATATATATATATATATATATATATATAAAATATAAATTAAATTATATTAAATATATTTATAGAAACCATATTATTCATGGATATTATTTTTTTACAAAATATTATTTTTTCAGAAAATATATATTTCGAGCTTCCAAAGAGTGCTTTTGAAGTATACTCTTACAATTAGACAAAAGGAGAAGCAAGAAAAGGATATACTTGGTAATGTATTTCTCTTCTTCGATAATTAAAAATTTGATATAAAAAATATATATAAAACATATTTGTATTATACATTAAACATATTCAAAACAATATTGGATAGGGATCTCGAATAATTGCTGCAAAATAGAGATGGACTTTTGGTTTCACTTATTAAAACACACTATACACATCTACTGTCAGAAGTCATCTCTTATTTTTTTCTATAAAATACAGCTTCCATCCTGTAACTGTAATCTGTGTTTCCTTATTTAATTTTTTTAATATCTAATATCTATGTATTTGGCTTGTTAATTAGGCTATAAGAGTGCAATCTTACATCGATCTACGATCCTATGGCTTGCGGCGCATCCCGAGAGGGAAGAAGAAAGAGAGGATCGATACTTACGTTGACGCGAAACATAGTTTGCACTTCGAAGTAACCCTGACACGAGTCGAGAACGAGCGAGAACGGCGGCGCGGAGACGTTGCGGATCGCGCGCATGATGCCGAGCGCGAGTAGACTGACGACGACTGTGGCAATAGCTGTACCGGGCGTTTGTTCCATGTAGATGTCCAGGGCCATCCAGGGGCCACGCCAGGCGTTCACGCAACACAGTCCAAACACGCTGGTGTAGAGTCGCGAGCCGAGATAATAGGACAGCCGATGTTTGTCCGGATGAAGGATGTCGTCCAGGCTGTGTTGCAGGACGTTGAAGACGAAGAGACCGGTAAAGCCGATCACGATCGACGCGAAGCTACTGAACACCGGCTCGTTTGGATAGACATAGAAGTCGCTGAGCCCCCAGGTACCTCGCCAATAACCGACCACTGCGGGCGCAATCATGAACGCGGAGAATATCGTGTCCAGGATCGTCAGGATGGCGTAGTGCAGACGATTCGAGGATCTCCTGTCTAGGCCCCCGGTCATCCCGGCACTAGCCGCGCGCAACTCGACCATTCTTATCCAATCCGGATCGAATTTAGTAGTCGCGCCGCTGGTCATTATGCATGATTTGCGCTTTCAGAATTACTGACTATCATGTAAAAGAAGAAAGAGAGAAAAGGAAGAGAAAAAAGATGATCAGTTTAAAAAAACGAGAGGCAACGTGTCCAAATACGACGACGTTCGACGTTTTCTTCCTGACATTCTCCGATGAGAGTCAACTCATCCGACTCTTGATCTTCACTCTTCGATTTATCCGTCAAAAATCAGCCTTTGTCATCGTAACACACTCATGCTCTCGACGGGCTGATGATATTTATCTCGTACACTTTCGCGTTCCCAGCTAACTTCTTCAGCGTTCTGCGTGCGAAAATGTGAATTTCTTCAACGTCAGATACTCGAAAACGTAGCTTCTTCCAATGATGATGAAAAACACTTCCTCGTGTTTCTCAGGTTGAATTATATAAATACAATCGCACAAAATATCTTGTATTTCAACGTACAAGGGACCCTTCGAGACGACGTCAACATCGACGCGAAGGAGCCGCGCAAACCGGATTCAACCCTCGTCCGTGCGCTCGAAAATGATCAAATGGATCCGTCAGTCGGCAGCAGCGGGGTGAGTACTGACTTGTCTTCGGTACAACTGCTATCTTTTATCAACCGCGCTTAGCCGCTAAACGCGCGGACCAACACTATCGCATTATCGCGAACACCATCGTCGCTCGCGCGGCGGACCACCGGCACGGAGTACCGCTCTCCTTTGCTCCCTCGTTCTCTCGAATCTCCCCCTCCCCCTCTTATGCGTTATAATCGCCTCTCATCGCAGTGCTATCACGGATCAGAACGATCGGCGGCGATGAGAACCGCACGCTCTGTTCCAGCTCTTGTAATGCGATTCGAAGAAGATTCGGTGGCGCACGGTATCTTCCAAGGACTCCGCGAGAGCTTCCGTTTGTCAAGAGTGACAAGATCATTAAGTTGCAGTTCGAAGAAGATGCATCAACGTGATGCGAAATACGGAACTTGAAAGATAAGAGACACATATATATAGATATATATTAATCCTTCATCAAAATATTTAAAATTTTCCTAGTGATTTATTCCACAACTCAGATATTTAATTTGGCTTAGAGTCAAGTAGGCAAATAAAAAGATCGTGACAATTAAAGGATTCCCGTTTATATAACGCATCGTGTCACATTTTGTATCTTGTGTATTACATCACAGTTAAATTGAGTAGCGTGCGATTGAGATAGAAAAGAAAAAATATAAAAATATATAAGCGAGTTTTTTTTAGAAAAGGATTCTTGAAGCTAAGTCAGATTAATATGAAATTATCTGATTTCATATTTTATCTGGAAAAAGAAGAACAATTCCATGGCAATATGATATAATTTCTAGTCACCTTGGCGCTATTTTTTTTTGAGTAGTGTTTCCTGTCTCGTGCTCATTTAGCCATTGATGTATACTCATTTAGCCATTGACGCTTTAGCTAAAGTCGTCGCTAATCGACTCCTTTTTGTCCACCAATCAAGCTCGGGTTACAACATCTTCTCACCTTCGTGCATTAATTCACCCTGGCAAGCCTCGTCAAGGGCATAAAATTCACTGTCATCTCAAATAATTGTGAAAGATACGAAATTAAATGTTTCACCCCTTGTGAACGCGTTGCACTTATGATAATTTTTGGAGCTTTTTGTACTCTAATACTTCTGTGTAAAGTGTCGCGCGCATAAATCTAGATTTTAATATAATACATCGAATATTGAGACTCAAATAATATCTAGGTTTATTTACAGCAGGGATCCGGACCAAACCGGAACCAAAACCGATAACCGTTCCATAATCGTTTTTTTAGTAGAACCGAAACCGTAAACTGTATTGAAATTCTATTAAATTTATAACACTGGAACCATAACCGGACCGTTAAATTATTTTCGGTTTACGGTTCTTTTCGATATTTCTTTCTACTTTGCGCAAATGACGGAAATATCATGATAACTGCCTGCTTAAAGTGCAGTACAATTAAAAATAAATTATTTTTTAAATGTTCTGAAATACATGTATTATCGCAAACGATAACTGTGAGGATAGTATGTTTTCATGTATAATATAAAGTGTTGTTTATTTATATATCATAAAAATTAATAATAATTGCTTAAAGTAATATAATTTAGAAATTAATTTAATTAGAAAAACGAAAAATAAAAATTTTAAAAACTGGAACTGTAACACCGAAAAAATCGTAATTTAAATGGTTTCGGTTTCCTTTATTTATCAAAAAAACCGAAACTGGAAGCGGAACAGTTATTAAATATTTTATTAAATTGTAACTGAAATCGAACCCTAATTTTGTTTCGGTCCGGATCCTTGATTTACAGTAGTAATAAAGTTGTATCTACTCGTTTGTTTGAAACCCTATCAATCATATATACATAACAGCAGACATTTGTTTATAAATAATAATGAAAATCATTGTATATATACAGTTTGCTGCTATATTTAATAATAGGTACTTGAAATTCGTCATCGGGATTTTTTAATTGGAAGAAGACGGTAATCGCATCTAAAATTCGCAGATAAAATAACTCGATGCTCTATACGAATTGTTATAACAATCGGTGATACGATAAATATGTCAAAAATGTATAACGCTTTTTTATAGATAAGAAATGTTCATCTGTATAATCACACAGCGCCATTGTATATCTCTATTATCGGTGAGCAATAATCAATGATCAGTTCATAAATTTCCGGGGAAAACCGACGTGATCGTGGTTTTGTTGAGATCTTTCTATTCGTAAAGTTGCAAAAGCACTCGATCATATTTTTTTTTACAATTTGTATCGTTTTCACATTTTCAATCAACAATTCTTATAATACATTGTTTCAGCACATGTTACAAATTATAATATATAATTGTATAATTAGGTTCTATATAGATATCAATGATGTGTAAATTACAGAATTATCAGATTAGTGCATCATAAAAATTTTCATAAAAAAAGCACACGTATGAAGTATTTGTGTGATTTGAGAATTACTGCGCAATCATTAAACATATTATGATTTTCACGATATCTAAGACTAAAAAATTGATAACGTGCGTTTCGTTAGGATTGAATATCGTAATCAGTTTCACTCTAGATAATTCTTGATAATATTTGGAAAAAATTCCTCCCCGTTTTATGATTCTTCTCCGCGAAAGAAAACAGACGAGTAATTTTACAGCAACTTTTGTTATATATATTATTATATAATAAATTGTTATAAATTTATTTATAAATTATTCATTTATAAATTATATTATGCGAAACGGTTTTTCGAAGGCTTATACGTGGATGTATGTATTATATGATACAATCGCGTAATCCTCGATAATAAATTGTGCAAAAATTGAGCATTACGTGTAATATGTAGTTCCATTTATAAATTACAAGCTTTCAAATTAGACACGTGTATTGTATAATCGCGTTAAACGCCATTTGACAATTGAGCACAGGGTCAGCGGCTCTTCAGGCGGTAATCAAAGACGCGACTATCACGAAGCGCGTACGATGGTCAAAGACGATGTAAGAGAGATTGTGACAACGAAATTATGAGAGAGAATATAAGCAGAAAGTCCGATTACAGTCCCTTAAATCACTGTGCGAGAAAATTTTACATATTATTATATACAGTAGTTTTATAATCGTCAATGAAAGAACATAGATAATGAAATTTCTTATATAAGATTTATATCTGATTAATATTCTATTTGCGTATAATAATTGTAGCGCTGTGTAAAACAGTTTTTGTTCGCACATAAATTTTTAGCTTTTTAAATTTAAACAACTTTGTGCTCTCTTTTGATGTGTATAAACTTTTTATAATTATATATAAACGTGTTATCATATATAACCATAGCTTTTTTGCAATTACGAGTGTTTGTTACATGAATGAATGATCACAAAACATCGCAGGTATAAAAATATTCTTTATCGAAAATAGAAAAAAAATTGAACTTATTGAATTTTTTAACTCACCACGTTATATCTCGTAGGAAATTGAAATGCATAACTCGGTACATCGATGAAGATTATCATTGGGGTTGCTATCAAGTTCCGAATGCAACGTAAAATCGCCAAGCAAACCAGCAGCAAACATATCAAAGACGCCGTTATCCTATATACAGCGAGATATTACAAGATAACAATTATTAAATTGTCTATTATGTGAAACATCTCTATATATATAAGCTTCTTCACTCAAAGATAAAACTTTTCATCGATCTATAATTTTTGAACGATACAAAGTTTCTCTCTTTCTTTACTTCAACGTACGTTCTATTTAATTAAAAAATTGACAAAAATGTCGACTTACCATGTATGCGTAAATAGAAAATTGTCGATTATGATCCAGCCACCCCGCCAATGCGTGATGCACGCTACACCGAAAGTATAAGTATACAGAATTTGTAAGGCGCGATAAGGTAGTCGCTTTAGCCAATTTAATGCAGCCCATTTGTTCGTGTAAATATCGTGAAATCGATTCTTGAAAATTGCGAATGTTACGTGTAACGCAGCGCCGAACGTAAAACAAATCCAGCTGGGAAACCTGTGGACAAAACCCTTTTGCATTCGCGTGTAACAAATCACGATGTAAAAGGGAACAAATGTTAAAAGCAGCATTGATAAGAGCGTATTAATTATTAATTGGTATTGAAAATTGGCCGAGATGTGTAAGGTAGTACAAAAAAAAAAAAAACTGATGAAATTTTAAACCGATAAAAAAATTTACGCACGTAGAAAATATATTGATTATATAAATATTAATATATATACAGAAAAATTTATTAGTATATACAAAAAATACGACATCGCGCGATATAATTCATAATCGTCAATTTTTAACAATTTTACGGTATTATTGAGATTGAATAAGGAGTTCTAATTTTAAAAGATTTTAGAAAAGATATATAAATAAACATATAGTGAAAAATATATATATATTCCAGTCCAGCTTATTCATATTTACCCTTATGCATCATATATCGCGTGAATTCTGAAATTGACTCTTCCATTTCTTCTGTTGTTTACTCACAATTGCGCATGATGATCCATTCCTCCCCAGACTCCTCTCCAAAAGCCGATCGCTGAAGGACCGATTATAAACACAGAGATTAATGGATCGAGTAAAGAAAACGTTCCTTTCTTTTTTGATTTTTCTGATGACTTTTTCGCCGGTTTGGTCTCTTCTTTGAGGACTTGATGAGTTTCTTCATTGCATATACAAGTATTGTCTTCCTATATACCGTTTGTTCGCAAGATTAAATTTATTCAGATTACAAAAGAAATTTCAGATAACATATTTTAATCAATTTAGTTATAGTATCGATATATCAAAAATAAAATTAGCATCTATAGGAAATAAGATTCTAAATATAATTATTAGAAATAATTAAAAGGATTTAATAATAGTAATAATAGTTAGGGATTTTAAGAATTATATATACTTATTTATACACACATTTATTGCTAAATATATTAATACCATACATTTGATTTTAAATAAGAATAATTTTCGGGAATATTCTAATTTAAGAATCGATTATTTATAATCGCCAAAAATACAAAAGAAAAGCGAAAATAATAAAAAACAAAAAAAGAAATTTTTTACCTTATTCGAATTATTTTGTGTCACTTCGTTGATATTTGATATTGTCTTATCGTTTTCATAATTTTCAGTTTGTCCTGTTTCTGCTTTCTCAATCATAGACGCACTAGAGTCGTTATTTTCATGCTTATTTATCAATAAGCTTTCGCATTTAACAATGTTAGGATATCTTTGCGATACTATTGTCTGAGTATCGCTGTTTGAGTGAAAATCTACAGATTTTTCTATAAGCTTCTCTTCACCGGACAACGAACGCGATTCCGTATTGTACATATTTGTTTCCTCATACGATTAGAAATTTAGATCGTTTGATCGCGCGATATGTTACGACAATTCTATAGACTGACCTAATGCAAAATCGATAAAACAAAGATAAAATAAAGATAAAACAATATAAATAAGGAAGAGGTATAGAGAAGCAAACACTTTAACACACCCGACAAAACTGCACTTGTTTCATTGAAAAACGATGCATCGACCCGCGGCATATAATCATAAGTTATGTCATCATCGTGTTATGTTATCCATTTAGAATATTTTTCACCTGGTATCTCCTAATGAATTTTACAAATAAAATACGTCAAACGTTTTTTTCCGATCGACTCGATCTGTAAATCTCTTTTACTCGTCCTGTAAATCGTCTGTCATATTCACATTCCGGTGCGAGACTAATATATGATGCTACATGTAATTTTATTTGCTAGATTTATCCTGATTATTTGATAAGTTGCTCAAAATTTTCGCTTCTCTTTTATTGCATATAAGTACGGAAGATTTTGATAGCGAGAGAGCTATAATAAAGTACAAATCTCTTCTCGACAAAATGCAATATTTTTACGCATTAATATAGTACTTTAATAAACACACATTTGTGTTAACTCAAGAATTTACGTCGGAATCATCGTCAATAAAGATAATTATATTTGTATAATAAATATTAAACAATACTCGGATGAGATAAGACACATTCGCAAGAAATCGTGATTTGATCACATGCAACTATCACATATATGTGTGTACCTGTATATATTGTTTTATTATCAAATCAGTATATATTGTTTAAACGCGCAATGTAAATTGACGTAGCATCATTTCCTTAATGCGGGCCAAAAATATGATTTTCAAGATAAAACGTATTAAAAAAAAAAATGAATAGACATATATCTAAAATCTAAAGTATACAAAAGATAAAGATTCAACAGAGAAAGTTACTGATGCTTCATATATACTCCTGATTTACGAAAATAAAATAGATTGTGGAGCCAATTATTACATTTTTTAGGAATAATCTATAATATTTTCAACAATTCTACACATTTTACTTTTTATTCAGAAAAAAATAGTGTGAGATGTAAAATATGCGTCTTAATTATGTAAATATTATATTACATAATATTATTATCGGTGTGTTCTTCAGAGAATCTTTTGTAATAATTGACTGAACACAATCTTTTCTCTTTATTTTACATTATCGATACGGTAATTAACTAAATAGAAGCTTTACTAGAATAATAATTTAAAGACGGCTTTAACATTTTTATTTTATTGTGAATTTTATAAATTAATTACTTTATAAATTTTTTTTATTGCGTTATACATTCTTTCATAGAGCAAAGAAATTGAAAATAAATTATATATATATAATAATAGTTACGTGATTTTAGGCCTTGACGAGCATATTAAATATTAGAATCACATGTATTTATTTAAATAAATCAATTTACAATTTACAATAGTCATATTGGCGGGACGTTTCGACACTCACTTGTGTCTCTTCAGCCGCATTCATTTAATTCTACAATACGGAACGTCCCGCCAATATGACTATTGTAAATTGTAAATTGATTTATTTAAATAAATACATGTGATTCTAATAATATTTAATATGCTCGTCAAGGCCTAAAACCACGTAACTATTATTTATAGCACGAGCTGATCATAACTAATTTATTATATATATATGTTTCAAAATTGTATATTTAAAAATTTTTTTAAATTTTTGTTAATAATTAAATAATACATATCCATTAATATTCAGTGAAATGTATGTATGTATACTCTACAGTATATTTCGTAAATCGTAAAGTATGGTTCAAACTTCACGAGCGTAGTTCTAAAGAATTTCTGCTCAGTAATTATTTGATTATAATTTTTTCAATTGTTTGCCTTTTTGACATTTAATTTGTCCGAATCATTTAATTTTGTCTTAATATAAATTTTATTGCAAAAATTCTTGTAAAAATAAGCCGTTGAAATTTGACAGTCTTTCAGAGCACTTTGTATATTACATAAAAATGTAATATAATTAAATTAACGAAACGCAAATTCGAGAGACTGTGATATCATTTTCGTTTTTTATATATTTTGCATTCACATCTGTTTTGTACACATTTAATATATCTATAAAAAAAAAATCGAGGAGACTGCGAATAAAATCTATTTAGAATGATAAAGAGAAAATCAATGAAGAGAGCATATCTGAACTGTTTATCGACACTAAGTTGCTTATTCGTTTTACATAGAATTTGATATTTAGATACCTATGTAGAAGAAAAGTCTCCTTTTATATAACGCGAATGCGTTCTCTTTTCGATAAACGTTTTATATAATTGTAATAAAAATGAATCTAACTCTCGTCAAAGCATTTAAAAACCTCTAACTACTCATTACGTTCTTCGCTACAAAAAGTTGCAATTACTTCGTATCTGTATATATATATTAAGAAGAATTAGTATAATAAATAATTATTATACGTGCAATGCACAATATAGAAGATAGATCAGACGGATGTTTCGAGATAGTTTTGCTTGAGTCACGTTTTGCGAGATACGGATTATAAAAAGAGCTTCTAGTGTACCTTCTATATTGTGCGGGATACCCTTATTAAATTTGCGCGCTTTATCAACATGAATATAAACCTGACTTGAAATTAGTACCTAATGCAAAGCAGGCCGTCAATACTTCTTTTGTCGATGTGTTCACATATATAGTCACGTTCGTATATACGCGCAAGGCGATCTCGCGTATAATAATGAACGTGATTTTTGAATTTTTTAACGTTATATGCATTAAAATGTATAACATTATAATTAGAATTTATTATATAAGAAATACGCAAATCGAACTTTTGATAATTGTACAAATTGTCTCTGTGTTACATTTTAGTTATAATACTGTAGCTCTAGAGCTTTCCGTTATTCCGTTTTCTTTACTACTTACTTACCTAAAAATTCTTCATTACGTCTCTTTATTACATTAATCGCTGTCCACCGCGGTAGTTTCCTTGATCAAACTTTCCCTTAAGTCAGACTCATCTACATAATTATACTTTGAATTCTTTTCTTCTACAGATTTCACACACTGAAACGAATTAATAACAGACAATTGCATAAATTAAAATTGTATATAAAATAAAACTTTAAAAATGATTTTAGAGTTGCCAATTGTATTTGAGGAAAGAACAAAGTTTACTTTTTCATACATTGTTTCATTATTCATAAAAGTATTATCATAAAGATACAAATATTAAATAATATATTATATGATAATCACATATAATTATTATAATTATATGTATACGATAAAATGGGGGAAAAAGTGACTTTTGAAGATATATGTGTAATATTACTACTGCAAGAGTTTAAATTTTTAAAAAACAAGAAAATATAATAATCCACTATATAACAATGAAAAATGTAATAAAAATATATATAATAACGAAATGTATAATAAAATATAATCTGTTCTTTTATATCACAAAACAAAATAATCATAGAAAAAAGATAAATTATAATTTAAAATTAAAATGTACTTTTTCAATTAAAATTTCAAAAATTTTAAATTAAAATTGTATTTTTAATTTAAAAAATAGCTTGATTTGGAACTTTTAAACATCTAGTTGGCAACTCTACACATAGTGTCATCTGATTATAACTTGTAGAATATAAAATACAACAGGCTACTCTTACTTCTTCAATACGTATTCTAGGTGCCATTATTTGTTCAGGATAATGCCACGGCTTGTAATTTGGATTATTAAGTACTTTCCAGCTTGGGTAACCCACAGAGGCCTTATGTAATCGTTTTACCATCTACAAGGAATAGTTTTATGAGAAAATATGTATTATAATGTAACTTAATCCTGATATATTTCTTCATAAGATATCTTACTTTCGGAGCAAATATTTGCGTAACTTTATTGACCAACCACACAGGCAATTTACCATGTGGATCTGTGTGCGATACATAACCGAGCTCAGAGCCATCTCCATTGCGTGAAGGCCTTACAATATAGCCTTAAATATAATATATTGTGTTATTATGTTCAGACATATATGTATGTATGTATACCATATACGAAATATGTACAAGCTTTCAAGACCTTACCCGTGAGGTAAGATGTTGCTCGTACAAAGTGTTTTCTAGGTGGATAATCTTTGTGATAAACAGAATGATTTATTATCAATTGTTCTATACCAGTATCTAGCCAAGATCGTTGCAAGATAAAGTCTCTATTTTTTAATGGAGATGGGCATGTCACTAAAATTTGTGTAGTATGAATAGAATAAGATTCCTGGTATAAAGCTCAAATCTCAAAAATACATGGACGCACAATACTCACTGGAATAATAACCAATGTCATTATTTGGATTAAAACATCCTATATCTTTTGCTTCAATCATATGAGTGTCCCATACTTTTCTATATTCAGGATCATGTAAAACGTCATATAATGTTTCCGGCAAAACATCGGGAAAACGCGTTCTGATCTGTAAATAGAATAGCGATGTAATTTGTAAATTGAATCACTCCTCTCTTGATCGTAAAATGTACAATTTACTTATCAAAGAACAACTCACTTTCACCATTCTAAAACTAATTCCTCGGACGGATTTTGTCCAAACAGATAAATCGGGTTTGTTATAATCTAATTTCCAGTCATTATTATCGTCGTACAATTGCTTTAATTTCTCAAAATCTTTATCTTCCGCAATTTTGACAACGCCAATATCCATTGTAATGTAGAGCAATATCTAGAAATGCAATAGTACAAATGTTTATGTTTAATATAAAATTTCCAATTTTATTTCTAACTAATTCAAACTTAATATTTACCTGTTGATTACAAGTTTAGTGATAGGTAGGCAGTACTATCATTTTTTTCCCCTTATTCAGTCTATAACAACTCTATAACCCTACTCTCTTGCATAATACAGAGAGATTACAGGAATATTCGAGACATACAACAATTCTCTTGTGTTCCATCTGCAAGGAAAGATCATTATTTATATATATTGTATACTGTCAAGATTTAAATAAAAAAAAATAAAAAATACATAATACGTACATGCTTCCCGGTTCGTTCGCTTCGTGGAAATGAGACGATGATAATCAAGTCATATCACGGTTGTCATGTCCGGTTTAAAAAGCTCGTTATCGCAGGCGATAAAGACTCGAGGCAACCGAACGCTCTCGGAAGCGTGCTTCGCCAATAAGTTGCGGGCGATCATAGGTTAATTCTAAGCGGCACGTACGAGTTAAACATCCTGCGGGCAACATCGGGAACGGGTGATGAGCGGGCTCGTGTCTGTAAAAATTTCAAGTAACATGCCTTCGGTGAACGCTGGCCTCCTTACTCTCGACGACGTCCGCTCATTCGAATATCGATTCGATCGAACGGAATCCACGAACGCGACAATCTCACTGTCGGCGGCTGCGGCAATAAACGATAACGACACCTGCATACTTGTTATCGCGTGTCATCGGATCAGCGGGCCTCGCTATCGCAGGCTATATCATCGTCGCTTCAGGTTTCAGAAACCGCTTGGCACGTTGACAGTTCGACTGTCATTATCAGCCCGATCAGCCGGTAACAGCCGGTATGGAACGAAACCGCGAAACGTGAATCGCGTGAAGTGCAATCGATATGTTGATATGCCTATCGATTATTTCGCGGTTGCCAACATGAGAAAAAAGTTTTGGACTAGAACCAGTTCGTTGCTGATTGGATATCTGTTAGGGATTTTTCGTTGGACTAATCGAGCGCTAGTAAATTCATTCGATGTGAAATCTTGAAAAATTCATGGAGTTTCCTATCTAGCTAACATGTATAACCAAAGGGGTAACGGCATGTGATCATCTTGTACTTGATAACGTCATCCACGCAGATCTGAATCGAGGTGTCAAACACGTGTATTAAATTTGCGTAAGTTTTTCTAAATTTATTTTAGACAAATTATACTTGAAGGTAAATTAATTGTAAATTAATTGTAAATTAATTAGTAATGGATTAATATTTCACGTTCTTTAAAAAAAAGTGTTGATTTTTCGTTTAAGTACTTGGAAGAAATATGACTTGGGCTCTCAAATTTTTCAGAATAATATTAATTAAGTTAGTCTAAACCCCGCACTAATCATATGGAAAATCTATCCCGGTAAAATCAATTTTTTCATATGTTGTAGCTTATGACTTACTGAACCAAAGATGTAATGGGCACAAAGCTCAATAATGGACAGTTATCGAGTTATAACCAGTCAAACGTGAAAAATTCGGGCTGCCGAATAGTCAAATCTCGGAAAGTATTGATTTTTTGGAAAAATATTTGAAACAAAAATAGTAGGGTTTTACAAAATCTGTTAGCTGGTGACATTTTTGAATGACCTTGAAAAGCTCCGTGAACAAAAATCTTCCACAAAAATGCCTATTTTTTATTATATTCGTGTAGCTAAATTCGAGACGTTTTCAAAATATTTTTGAATTATTGATGAACCTTTTTTCGACTAAAACTTACTGAGAATTAATATACGCGATTTACCATCTCTGGTTATGAGCGTAGAATTATGTGTAGAGCGCTCTATACTATTCGGCAGCCTGAATTTTTCATGTTTGACTGGTTATAACTCGATAACTGTCCATTATTGAGCTTTGTGCCCATTACATCTTTTGTTCAGTAAGTCATAAGCTACAACATATGAAAAAACCAATTGATTTTACCGGGATAGATTTTCTATATGATTAGTGCGGGGTTCTTTATATGTGTCATGAGAAATTGTAAGAGAAAAATTGTATTTTTGATTAAACAAGTGATATATTTTATTTGTTCCACAAATTAGAAATGGCAAAGAGATCACAACCAGCTTGGCATCTGCCAGACAGAAAAGATGCTACTGTGCTACGGTTATACAACAGTTTGACCAGAGAAAAGGAAGTATTCGTCCCACAGTTTGGGAATCGTATTCTGTGGTATAGTTGCGGACCTACTGTTTACGATGCGTCACATATGGGCCATGCAAGGTATTAAAAATATTTTCATAAATATAATTTCTTCATCTGTTGTGCTCTAGTACAATATCATAATAAATTTTGTACAATATCATCTTGACTTATTTTTTTACTATTATAAATGTATTAATTTAAGTATATTATGTATATTTTTTTTGGATATGTGAGGAAGATCTATATGCAAATGTTTCCTTTGTTGCAGATCATATATATCTTTTGACATTTTACGTCGTGTATTGTCAGACTATTTTGGCTATGATGTTTTATATGTGATGAATATTACTGATATAGATGATAAAATTATAAAAAGGGCAAGGCAAAATTACTTGTATGAGAAATATGTAGAGGAAAATTATAGTCTTAATAGTATATTGGATGATACGAGAGAAGTAATATCTACTTTTGAAAATACTGTAAAAACAGCAACTGATCCTGATAAAAAGTGCATGATGGAGAAGATGCTATGTAAAATAACAAAAGCTATCGAAAATCTGGAAAAAGCAGTTGTAGAAAAGAACGAGAAAGAAATTGCAGAATTGCAAAAAGTATTGTTTAATGCAAAGAATCTTATTTTTATTAATATAAATGAGTAAAATATTAATGCAGTATTTATGTATATATAGGAACTGTTGAAAGAAGCTAAAGATCCTTTAGCTGACTGGTTAGATAAAGTAAAAGGCAGTACTGTTACAGAGCATTCAATATTTAATAACTTATCTAAACATTGGGAGTCAGAATTTCATAAAGATATGGATGCTTTAAATGTAAGAGATTTCAATACAATATTAAAACAAATAATATATATATTTTTTTCAAGACAAGTTAATTTTTATAACTATCAATATTATTTTGCACAAATTGTTTAGGTATTAAGACCGAATGTACTGACAAGAGTTAGTGAATATATCCCTGAGATAATAGCATTTGTACAAAAAATAATAGATAATGGACTTGCTTATGAAAGTAATGGATCAGTGTACTTTGACGTAGGCAAGTTTGATAAACAGGAAAAGCATTCTTATGCTAAACTTGTACCAGAAGCATATGGCGATACCTCAAGTTTACAAGAAGGAGAAGGTAAATTTAAATAACTATTTTTTATATCTTGATTTTTTCTAGATTTAATTTTTAAAATTTATTTAAGGTGATTTGAGCGTCACGGAAGATAAACTCTCTGAAAAGAGATCAGTGACAGACTTTGCACTTTGGAAAAGCTCAAAAGCAGGTGAACTGTGGTGGGACAGTCCTTGGGGTAAAGGACGACCTGGATGGCATATCGAATGCTCGGTCATGGCTTCTGCGATTTGTGGAGAGAGCTTAGATATTCATACAGGCGGTGTAGATCTTAAATTTCCTCATCACGATAACGAACTCGCACAAGCGGAAGCGTATTTTGATAATTCACACTGGGTCAGATATTTTCTGCACTCTGGTCACTTGACTATAGCTGGCTGCAAAATGTCAAAATCATTAAAGAATTTCGTAACTATACAAGACGCTTTAAAGAAGCATTCAGCGAGACAACTCAGACTTGCATTTCTTCTGCATTCGTGGAAGGATACTTTAGATTACAGCGATAATACTATGAATATGGCCGTGCAATATGAAAAATTCCTTAATGTGAGTATTTTTATTATGTTTTTATCGTATAAACATAATGCATATTTCAAGTTTCTATAATATTTATATATGTATACAATAAAATCAATGCTTGCAGGAATTCTTTTTGAATGTAAAATGTAAAATTAGAAGTTTGGGGACGACAACTACTATTGATAGTTTTACTAAATGGTCTAATTCCGAAATAGAATTCAATAAAAAGTTTCATCTTGCTAAGCATTCTGTACATAAAGCATTATGCGGTAAATGTTTTCAATGATTATATTATATACTTAATTGATTGATAGTTCTAGACATATTGCTAAAGAGATGTATTTATTGCAGACAATGTCGATACAAGAACTGCTCTCGATGTAATACGAGAACTTGTGGCAAATTGCAACGTGTACATGAGTCAAAATAAAAATCCAAATACGCTTCTCCTTCGGGATATTGGCATATATATTACAAAATTGTTTATCATTTTTGGGGCTATTTCTTCTTCGTATGATTCGATCGGATTTCCAGTTGATGATGAGACAGTTGGTACAAATGTAAGATAAATATGTGTGATAGATATATTTCTTTTATTCTCAAAAAATTTTATGTATGAATTTATATATATATATATATAAATCTTCTGCGATTAGGTTGAAGAGACCGTTATGCCATATCTAGAAATTTTGGCTAATTTTCGGCAGAACGTTCGTGATTGCGCGAAAACTTTGAAAGCAAACGATATTCTGCAAGAGTGCGATATACTGCGCGACGATATCTTACCAAACGTTGGAGTGCGGTTGGAAGACAGCAATGAAGAGATTTGTAAAGTAAAATTAGTTAACAGAGAAGAGTTGTTGAAGGAGAAAGAAATCAAGAAGAAGTTGGAACTTGAAAAGAACTTAGAGAAAGAAAAGAAAAAAGCAGAGGCTGCTGCTGCTGCAGCAATGAAGGAAGCACAGAAAAAAATATTACCGACTGATATGTTTAGATTGGAGAAAGATAAATATTCTCAGTTTGATGATAAGGTAAGAGAATCTTATTTATCGTAATAGTGCTTAGATTTATATTATCTTGATGCTCGCGTATATTCCGATATTTTATATAATTTATATATATTTTTATATATAGGGATTGCCAACGCACGATGTTAAAGGTAAAGAACTCAGCAAAGGTTTGCTCAAGAAGTTGCAAAAGCTACAACAAGCACAGCAAAAACGATATAACGAATACTTAGCTTCAATGCAGAATGGTTGCTTGTAAGATAATTTTATATGCGAGAATCTGTCGATTTATCTATGACTTTATATCGTATGCAAGATATCTACTTTATGTCTCGACAACCGAATCATCACTTTGCTATTATGAAGATAATAATTATTACTTTGCATTATCTAAATTATTTACAAGTTTATATGATTTATTCAAATGTAATTTTTTAAATGTGCATGTATGTATGTGCGTTTGTGTGTGTTTGAATATTTGATATTTGATATTAATTAAAATGATATAAAACTTCTTGAAGCTTTGTTCTAAAAGCTTTAATTAATAAGTTAGAGTTAAGCGTGATTTGCTATCAGTATCTCTTTTTTACGCTCAAGTATTTTCAATTACTAAATTACTTTCAAATCTTATTTTTTTTAGTAATCTATTTATTTGTTTGTTTGTAGTATTTATACTAAATAATTACCGCGCAAAAAAATATAGAAAATTTCATACAATATTATTGTAAGTTATTATTACAAAATAAGTTAACTTTATTTAAGGAATTATATACTTTCAACACATGCACTGTAATAAATATAAATATGTATGGGACTTTATATATATTAATAAATATAAATAATATACTTCTCACACAATTATACCTGATTTTAAGTTTATCTTAAATATCAATATATAATTATCTTTACAAAAAACTCGTATTTTCGCATAAAAAATTATGATACTGGCTAAATTTCAACAATTCTGCTATCTCTATAACAGTTCTCGTGCAGTGGCAATCATGTACAATGCTCTTCCATAAAGTTTATGTTATAAAAATAAATGGAAAATTTTTTTAACATTTAATTTTTATAAATATTGCAACAAAATATTAATCAAATTTAATTAATTGAATGATAAATACGATATTAAGTATAAGTACAATCTGTTTAATTGCTAACGAGCATGATACATTATGTTATTTTATTACGCGATGTTAAATTTGAATAAGCGATATTCATAATTGCAAGAAATATTGATGGACGATTATTGGAATATTACTTAATACATGCAATCGCGATTAATCTTTAATCAGTCTTTCGAAATTTGAAATTAATATGTATGTATGTCAGATTCCGTACACACACGTATAAATGACACACTTGAAATTACAATCGCAGTGATTACGAAATCGAAATATTGAATCGTATATAATATAAATTTAAATACACAGTAATAATTTCGACGATGGTTCAAGTACAAAAGTTACAGCCTATAATGGTTTTTGAATTTGGCGCGCGGCGCGCTGAGTGTTGACTTACGTAGTTATTACGTCACGTCCTTCGTCCCTCGCGTAATCGCGCTAGTCGCGGTATCGCGCTCAATCGGCTCCGCATTTTTCACGCGTTTTTCCCGTTAAGAATGAATTCCGCGTACAAACGAATGTCGGGAGTATTGAAACGTGCCACGGGCAATTAGCAGGAAGTATTAATTAACTCGTGCGATCGCGGTTAATCAACCTACGACAGTCTGCAACCGCCGGGCTACGCCGATTTGCCGCTTTTTCTCCGAATCGATCGATCTCATTGAACATTCTGTTTATTAAGAGGTATGTATCATTTGGCGTCATTTATTTGTACGAATCGCATCGCGTTCAAGCTTTTGTGCTTTGGGAAAACTATATTTTGGGTGTGAGATATTTACTTAATACATAATTTATCGTTTTCAGATGATTGTGTCGCGCGCGAACCGCGCGAAGTTCGCGCCGCATAAAGTGTTGCATTACGTCACGATGTACTACGTCACAGCGTACTACTTCACTACATATCGCGAATATCGAAAGTGGCGGATGGTTATATATCGTCGTTATTTATCCGTTGTTATTTATGCAATCCGGTGCGTAGTGCGTGCAATCGGTGTCGAGAATGCCGTACAAAGTAACGGGTGATCGTTCTATCGTATTATTTAATGGGGGAAATCGAAATCTGTAATGCCTGGTCGATGGAAATGCATCTCGGCGAACGATTTCCGAAACGACGCAACAATCAACGAGAATATGGCAGCGTTTCAACGACTGGTGAGCAAATTGACTTTATTTACCTGATTATATCATTGTCATTTACCTGAAATATATAGCTAGCATATGAAAATCGCTCATATAATAATAATATAATATTATTTATAGGAACGACTTTCCGAAGCGACGCAACAATCAACGAAAATATAACCGCGTTTCAACGACCGGTGAGTAAATTGATTTTATTTAACTAATTATACCTATCATCGAATTTATATCATTTATTTGAAATATATATTAGCCAGCACATAAAAACCGCTAATATAATAATAACATAATATTGTTTAGGATATAAATTGATTTTTGAGATTAGCTCAGAAATAAATTTACATTATACATATATTTAAATTTATAATATTTTCGATAAGCACTCGCATTAAAAATTTCATAAATATCTTAAAGTTATTCTTTTTTTTTTTTTTTTTTTCAAAAAACGCAATAATATAACATTGGTTAAAAAAATCTATTTTTTAAATTAGCTCAGAAAGAAATTTAAATTATACATTATATATATTTTCAATAAGCATTCGTATTAACAATCTCATGAATATTTTAATGACTTCTAAAAAGTCTCTAATGAAAACGATTCTATGGAATTTAAATAACTGAGATCTAAGATTATTTCAATCATCTTAATTACTTATTTGAAAGACATTGAATGCATTTTTATTAAGAATTTGACTCTTGCTTCATTATGTAATAATTTCATTTTTACGATATTGGTCCCATCTGAATATTTATATAATTTAATTAAATTAGATGTGTGATAAGGTTAATCATTTTAATTACTTATTTGAATAACATTGAATGCATTTTCATTCAGAATTTGACTCTTGCTTCATTATGTAATAAAATCATATTTACGATATTGGTCCCATCTGAATATTTATATATTTTGTGTGCTGCTACAATTTGAATTTTATTTATATGTTACAGATCAACATAACTGACTGTCTTGATAATCTGAGAGGAGGAGGTCTGGGAGACATTGGGCACCAGTCGAACAATCATGGAGTGAGTATTTATTGACTTTATTTAGTTCAATTACTAAATAAAAATTTATAAAATAAAATAAAATAAAATAATAAAATTATTATAAATCAAATAAAAAATAATTATAAATTAAATAAAAATTTAATAATTGTAAATTAAATAAAAATTATAAATTAAATAAAAATTTATAAAATTATTCAATTATATTTCTACTTGCTCTCTATTGTAGGCATGGAAAATAAAATCCAATGCGTACAATAATAATTTTCTAAAATATTAATTATTTTTGGCGCTACTACAATTTTAATTTTAATTGTATGTTACAGATCAACGTAACTGACGACTGATGATCTTGACAATCTGAAAGGAGGAGGAGGTCTGGGAGAGACGTCGGGCACCAGCGGAGCAACTATTGTGTAAGTATTTATTATTAATTCAATTATTATTAAATAAAAATTTATAAAATTTTTTAATTATATTGCTGTTTATTATTTGTATGCATCGAATATAAAATTTAATGCATACAAAATAATAATTTTTTTAAGTATTAATTATTTTGAGCAGTTCTATAATTTGAATTTTATTTATATGTTACAGATCAACGTAGCTTCAATGCAGTTAACTCCGCTATTGTGCATCGACCGGTGAGTGAAAAATTATTTTATTACAAAAGGTAACGGTTTTGTAGAGATTAGATTGTGTGGAAATGTGTAGATCTAGATTGTAGCTTGTGTATAGACTGTAGATTTTGTAGATAGTTCCGTTACCTTAAAATGAATGGGTTATTAAAGATTAAAAGTATAATAAAGATTATGAATACAGTTTAAGAATTACAGTTTAAGAAAAGGAAAAGAAACATTTTATATAGTAATACATAATATATTCAATCTAATTTATTTTAAAAGAACATACTAACAATTATATTAATTGTATGTGTGATTATAAATTTTAAATGATTAAATAATTATAATTACTTATTATTATAATGTACAGATTTTATATTATATATTTTGTAATCCATTCATTTATGTTGATTGATCATTTGAGTTTACATTAGTTAAAATAAAGTTATATTTTAAAATATATAACATATCAGATATTTTGCGGATATTTTGAGAATATATAATAATTTTGGACTAAAAGAAAAAGTAATAGTGATATAAAATTTGCAGAAAAATTCATGATAATATCTTAAAATTTTTAGTACGAATTATGTTATTTTATTTTATTTTTTTTTACTTTTGTGATTCATCGATTGCGCTATCGTGTAATTCGGAAATAAACTGCAAACCGCGAATATATTAAAATTGATTATCGAATTTTCGCGGATTCATAACAAAGAACGTACAAAATTCCTTTTATATATAATATTAATTTATTATAATTTTCATTAAAGGGGGGTGTTATCGATATTATAGAATAGTAATTATTAAGAAATGACAGTTATTACTAATGAAGCACATACGGTGTGCTTGACATCGCCATAAAATTGAGCGATATGATCGGCAACACGACGGTCTAACAATAAGACACAATCGGACGGTAGTGTCGCGCGTTCAAGTGCGGGAGTGTCGTTCAAAGTATCGCGCGTTTAAGTGCGGGAGTGTCGTTCAAAGTAACGCGCGTTATCATCAATCAGCAGACTTTGACTTGAATTATTGGACAATCCTGATCAATCTGACCTGAGAGGAGGAGCAGGACTAGGAGGCATCAGGCACCGGCGGAGCAACTTTGTGGTGAGTGTTTATTATTTATATAATATTTATATAATATGATGTATATGTATAATATTTGACTTGTTATAAATCACGTATTTTTTTGCGCATAGATATTATATAATTCTATTTATATATTGAATAATTTAAATAAAGGAAAATTAGAGAGAAATAACTCTATATGTATAAATATTATAATAAATTCTAAGTAATTGTTATTCGCCAGTGAGAATTTAAGAAAATAACAGGTAGACAATTATTTCGACCAAAAACTGGCATCAGTATCTTTATTAATTAAATTAAAACACTACGTTTCGACTATAAATTTTAGTCCTTTTCAAGTGTTGTTAATATAAATCGAATAAAAATCAAGAGAACGAGTACAATACATGTCATTATGACATTCTGTCAATTACTGTCTCTCAACAGTAATTGACAGAATGTCATAATGACATGTATTGTACTCGTTCTCTTGATTTTTATTCGATTTATATTAACAACACTTGAAAAGGACTAAAATTTATAGTCGAAACGTAGTGTTTTAATTTAATTAATAAAGATACTGATGCCAGTTTTTGGTCGAAATAATTGTCTACCTGTTATTTTCTTAAATATTATAAGTTTTTTATATTAAAAAAAATAATCTTTACAAAATTTATAAAATTATTCAATTATATATACCTATCTACTGATTATTGTACGCGTCGAATATAAAATTTAATGTGTAAAATACTAATTAGATATTAAAATACTTATTAAGATAATAATTATTTAAAACGCTGTTATAATTTATATTCTATTTGTATGTTACAGATCAACGTAGCTTCGATGCAGTTATCTCCTCTGCTGTTGAACATCGATTGGTAAGTGATAAACTATTATTTTATTACGAGGTAACGGTTTCATAAATATTTGATTGTAGAGATGTAGATTGTAGACTGTAGATTGTAGATAGTTACTATCCGTTACCTCAAAATGAATAAACACACAATTAATTAGGATGAATATTTCAATTTAAAAAAAAAAAGATAATTTATATAGTCTTTTTTAAATATTTTCTATTATCGAAGTGAGAATTATTTTATTCATGTTTTCTCATATATTTAAATGCGCTCTTTCTTTCTTCATCTTTTTTAACAAGTTTTAATTATTAGGTGCAATGATTAATTTTTTTGATTGTTTAATGTCGCGATTTAATTATCATAACTTCAAGTTATGACACGTCTTTTTTTAAACATCGGAAAAAAACAAGTGCGCGCTACGCGCATTCTTCGATTTTATATACTAGTTACTAGAACAACACAATCGCACGCTACGCGCGCGCCATTCTTCGATTTTTTGTTAAAAAGAATATTTAAAAAAAAATAAAATAAAGTTTGTATAAACTTGATTAATATTTTTTCACAGAAATCAGCTGGTTAAAGCATTAATTTGATAATTAAATTTTAAAATAATAATATGGTAAAAATAGTAATATATTTAATAGTAATATAATTAAAATAGTATTATGTTGTAAATAATATGTTATAATACCTTCTTCTTGATTAATATTTTTTGATAGAAATCAGCTGATAACTGTCAAAAATATTATAACATATTATTTAAAACATATTATTTAAAAAATTAATAAGCAAATTAACACTTTAATCAGCTGATTTCTGTCAAAAAATATTAATTAAGCGAAAATTTGTTAATTAAATTTTAAAATAATAATATGTTATAAAAATTAAAATAATAATATGTATTAAATAATATAATATAATATTTAAAATTCGATTGTTATTTTTGAAAACTATCAGCTGATTTCTGTCAAAAAATATTAATCGCAGCTAAGGCATTATAACATATTATTTACAACATATATTACTATTTTAATTTTTATAACCTATTATTATTTTAAATTTTAATTAGCAAATTAACGATTTATATAAATTTTAAACTAATAATATGTTATAAAAATTAAAATAATAATATATGTTTTAAATAATGTCATAATTCTTTTTGACAGTTATCAGCTGATTTCTGTCATAAAATATTCGAGTTTAAAATATTATAACATATTATTTACATCATATTATCACATTTTTATGAAATTAATTTTATCTGATATAAATATTTAAAAAAAAAATTTTGTACATTTTTTTTATAACGATAATTTTTTCACATTAAATTCAACAATAATATTCAAAGAAATTATAATAAATTTTTTTCGATGTAACACAAAGTAAAATAGATTAATGTATACTTAATGATAACAATATATATAATTATTATATTATATTTGTATAACTATATATAAAACTAAAAATTATGAATTAAAATTATTCAAATATATATATAATCGCATTTTTAAGAGCAGATGTTAAGATCATTTTAATTACTTATTTGAAAAACATTGAATGCATTTTCATTTTGAATTTGACTCGTGCTTTATTATGTGATAAATTTATTTTTACGATATTGGTTCCATTTATATAATTATATAATTTAAATAACTGAGATATAAGATCATTTCAATTATTTTAATTACTAATTTGAAAGACATTGAATGCATTTTCATTAAGAATTTGACTTTTCCTTTATTATGTAATAATTTCATTTTTACGATATTGGTCCCATTCAAATATTTATATAATTTAATTAAATTAGATGTTTGATAAATTTAATTATTTTAATTATATATTTGAAAGACATTGAATGCATTTTCATTAAGAATTTGACTCTTGCTTTATTATGTAATAAATTTATACTTACGATATTGGTTCTATTTAAATATTTATATAATTTAAATAACTGAGATCTAAGATTATTTCAATCATCTTAATTACTTATTTGAAAGACACTGAATGCATTTTTATTAAGAATTTGACTATTGCTTCATTATGTAATAATTGCATTTTTACGATATTGGTTCCATTTATATATTTATACAATTTAAATAACTGAGATTTAAGATTCTTTCAATCATTTTAATTACTTATTTGAAAGACGTTGAATGCATTTTCATTAAGAATTTGACTCTTGCTTCATTATGTAATAATTTCATTTTTACGATATTGGTTCCATCTGAATATTTATATAATTTAATTTAATTAGATGTTTGATAAATTTAATCATTTTAATTATATATTTGAAAGACATTGAATCCATTTTCATTAAGAATTTGACTCTTGCTTCATTATGTAATAAATTCATTTTTACGATATTGGTTCCATTTATATATTTATACAATTTAAATAACTCAGATCTAAGATTATTTCAATCATTTTAATTACTTATTGGAAACACATGGAATGCATTTTCATTAAGAATTTCACTCTTCCTTCATTATGTAATAATTTCATTTTTACGATATTGGTCCCATCTGAATATTTATATAATTTAATTAAATTAGATGTTTGATAAATTTAATCATTTTAATTATATATTTGAAAGACATTGAATGCATTTTCATTTAGAATTTGACTCGTGCTTTATTATGTAATAAATTTATTTTTACGATATTGGTTCTATTTAAATATTTATATAATTTAAATAACTGAGATCTAAGATTATTTCAATCATTATAATTACTTATTTGAAAGACTTTGAATGTATTTTCATTAAGAATTTGACTCTTGCTTCATTATGTAATAATTTCATTTTTACGATATTGGTTCTATTTAAATATTTATATAATTTAAATAACTGAGATCTAAGATTATTTCAATCATCTTAATTACTTATTTGAAAGACATTGAATGCATTTTCATTGGGAATAAAACTATTGCTTCCTTATGTAATAATTTCATTTTTACGATATTGGTCACTTTTAAATATTTATATAATTAAATTAAATTAGATGTGTGATAAGTCTAATCATTCTAATTACTTATTTGAAATACATTGAATGCATTTTCATTAAGAATTAGGCTATTGCTTCATTATGTAATAATTGCATTTTTACGATATTGGTTCCATTTATATATTTATACAGTTTAAATAACTGAGATTTAAGATTATTTCAATCATTTTAATTACTTATTTGAAAGACATTGAATGCATTTTCATTAAGAATTTGACTCTTGCTTCATTATGTAATAAATTCATTTTTACGATATTGGTTCCATTTATATATTTATACAATTTAAATAACTGAGATCTAAGATTATTTCAATCATTTTAATTACTTATTGGAAATACATGGAATGCATTTTCATTAAGAATTTGACTCTTCCTTCATTATTTAATAATTTCATTTTTACGATATTGGTCCCATTTGAATATTTATATAATTTAATTAAATTAGATGTTTGATAAATTTAATCATTTTAATTATATATTTGAAAGACATTGAATGCATTTTCATTTAGAATTTGACTCTTGCTTCATTATGTAATAATTTCATTTTTACGATATTGGTTCTATTTAAATATTTATATAATTTAAATAACTGAGATCTAAGATTATTTCAATCATCTTAATTACTTATTTGAAAGACATTGAATGCATTTTCATTAAGAATTTGACTCTTACTTCATTATGTAATAATTTCATTTTTACGATATTGGTTCTATTTAAATATTTATATAATTTAAATAACTGAGATCTAAGATTATTTCAATCATCTTAATTACTTATATAAAGACATTGAATGCATTTTCATTGGGAATAAAACTATTGCTTCCTTATGTAATAATTTCATTTTTACGATATTGGTCACTTTTAAATATTTATATAATTAAATTAAATTAGATGTGTGATAAGTCTAATCATTTAAATTATTTATTTGAAAGTCATTCAATGCATTTTCATTAGGAATTAGACTAATGCTTTATTATGTAATAATTGCATTTTTACGGTATTGGTTCCATTTATATATTTATACAATTTAAATAACTGAGATTTAAGATTATTTCAATCATTTTAATTACGTATTTGAAAGACATTGAATGCATTTTCATTACGAATTTGACTCGTGCTTCATTATGTAATAAATTTATTTTTACGATATTGGTTCTATTTAAATATTTATATAATTTAAATAACTGAGATCTAAGATTATTTCAATCATCTTAATTACTTATTTGAAAGACATTGAATGCATTTTCATTAAGAATTTGACTCTTGCTTCTTTATGTAATAATTTCATTTTTACGATATTGGTCCCATCTGAATATTTATATAATTTAATTAAATTAGATGTTTGATAAATTTAATCATTTTAATTATATATTTGAAAGACATTGAATGCATTTTCATTTAGAATTTGACTCTTGCTTCATTATGTAATAATTTCATTTTTACGATATTGGTTCTATTTAAATATTTATATAATTTAAATTACTGAGATCTAAGATTATTTCAATCATCTTAATTACTTATTTGAAAGACATTGAATGCATTTTCATTAAGAATTTGACTCTTACTTCATTATGTAATAATTTCATTTTTACGATATTGGTTCTATTTAAATATTTATATAATTTAAATAACTGAGATCTAAGATTATTTCAATCATCTTAATTACTTATTTAAAGACATTGAATGCATTTTCATTGGGAATAAAACTATTGCTTCCTTATGTAATAATTTCATTTTTACGATATTGGTCACTTTTAAATATTTATATAATTAAATTAAATTAGATGTGTGATAAGTCTAATCATTTAAATTATTTATTTGAAAGTCATTCAATGCATTTTCATTAGGAATTAGACTAATGCTTTATTATGTAATAATTGCATTTTTACGGTATTGGTTCCATTTATATATTTATACAATTTAAATAACTGAGATTTAAGATTATTTCAATCATTTTAATTACGTATTTGAAAGACATTGAATGCATTTTCATTACGAATTTGACTCGTGCTTCATTATGTAATAAATTTATTTTTACGATATTGGTTCTATTTAAATATTTATATAATTTAAATAACTGAGATCTAAGATTATTTCAATCATCTTAATTACTTATTTGAAAGACATTGAATGCATTTTCATTAAGAATTTGACTCTTGCTTCTTTATGTAATAATTTCATTTTTACGATATTGGTCCCATCTGAATATTTATATAATTTAATTAAATTAGATGTTTGATAAATTTAATCATTTTAATTATATATTTGAAAGACATTGAATGCATTTTCATTTAGGATTTGACTCTTCCTTCATTATTTAATAATTTCATTTTTACGATATTGGTCCCATCTGAATATTTATATAATTTAATTAAATTAGATGTTTGATAAATTTAATCATTTTAATTATATATTTGAAAGACATTGAATGCATTTTCATTTAGAATTTGACTCTTGCTTCATTATGTAATAATTTCATTTTTACGATATTGGTTCTATTTAAATATTTATATAATTTAAATTACTGAGATCTAAGATTATTTCAATCATCTTAATTACTTATTTGAAAGACATTGAATGCATTTTCATTAAGAATTTGACTCTTACTTCATTATGTAATAATTTCATTTTTACGATATTGGTTCTATTTAAATATTTATATAATTTAAATAACTGAGATCTAAGATTATTTCAATCATCTTAATTACTTATTTAAAGACATTGAATGCATTTTCATTGGGAATAAAACTATTGCTTCCTTATGTAATAATTTCATTTTTACGATATTGGTCACTTTTAAATATTTATATAATTAAATTAAATTAGATGTGTGATAAGTATAATCATTTAAATTATTTATTTGAAAGTCATTCAATGCATTTTCATTAGGAATTAGACTAATGCTTTATTATGTAATAATTGCATTTTTACGGTATTGGTTCCATTTATATATTTATACAATTTAAATAACTGAGATTTAAGATTATTTCAATCATTTTAATTACGTATTTGAAAGACATTGAATGCATTTTCATTACGAATTTGACTCGTGCTTCATTATGTAATAAATTTATTTTTACGATATTGGTTCTATTTAAATATTTATATAATTTAAATAACTGAGATCTAAGATTATTTCAATCATCTTAATTACTTATTTGAAAGACATTGAATGCATTTTCATTAAGAATTTGACTCTTGCTTCTTTATGTAATAATTTCATTTTTACGATATTGGTCCCATCTGAATATTTATATAATTTAATTAAATTAGATGTTTGATAAATTTAATCATTTTAATTATATATTTGAAAGACATTGAATGCATTTTCATTTAGGATTTGACTCTTCCTTCATTATTTAATAATTTCATTTTTACGATATTGGTCCCATCTGAATATTTATATAATTTAATTAAATTAGATGTTTGATAAATTTAATCATTTTAATTATATATTTGAAAGACATTGAATGCATTTTCATTTAGAATTTGACTCTTGCTTCATTATGTAATAATTTCATTTTTACGATATTGGTTCTATTTAAATATTTATATAATTTAAATTACTGAGATCTAAGATTATTTCAATCATCTTAATTACTTATTTGAAAGACATTGAATGCATTTTCATTAAGAATTTGACTCTTACTTCATTATGTAATAATTTCATTTTTACGATATTGGTTCTATTTAAATATTTATATAATTTAAATAACTGAGATCTAAGATTATTTCAATCATCTTAATTACTTATTTAAAGACATTGAATGCATTTTCATTGGGAATAAAACTATTGCTTCCTTATGTAATAATTTCATTTTTACGATATTGGTCACTTTTAAATATTTATATAATTAAATTAAATTAGATGTGTGATAAGTCTAATCATTTAAATTATTTATTTGAAAGTCATTCAATGCATTTTCATTAGGAATTAGACTAATGCTTTATTATGTAATAATTGCATTTTTACGGTATTGGTTCCATTTATATATTTATACAATTTAAATAACTGAGATTTAAGATTATTTCAATCATTTTAATTACGTATTTGAAAGACATTGAATGCATTTTCATTACGAATTTGACTCGTGCTTCATTATGTAATAAATTTATTTTTACGATATTGGTTCTATTTAAATATTTATATAATTTAAATAACTGAGATCTAAGATTATTTCAATCATCTTAATTACTTATTTGAAAGACATTGAATGCATTTTCATTAAGAATTTGACTCTTGCTTCTTTATGTAATAATTTCATTTTTACGATATTGGTCCCATCTGAATATTTATATAATTTAATTAAATTAGATGTTTGATAAATTTAATCATTTTAATTATATATTTGAAAGACATTGAATGCATTTTCATTTAGGATTTGACTTTTCCTTCATTATTTAATAATTTCATTTTTACGATATTGGTCCCATCTGAATATTTATATAATTTAATTAAATTAGATGTTTGATAAATTTAATCATTTTAATTATATATTTGAAAGACATTGAATGCATTTTCATTTAGAATTTGACTCTTGCTTCATTATGTAATAATTTCATTTTTACGATATTGGTTCTATTTAAATATTTATATAATTTAAATTACTGAGATCTAAGATTATTTCAATCATCTTAATTACTTATTTGAAAGACATTGAATGCATTTTTATTAAGAATTTGACTCTTACTTCATTATGTAATAATTTCATTTTAACGATATTGGTTCCATTTATATATTTATACAATTTAAATAACTGAGATTTAAGATTATTTCAATCATTTTAATTACTTATTTGAAAGACATTGAATGCATTTTCATTAAGAATTTGACTCTTGCTTCATTATGTAATAAATTCATTTTTACGATATTGGTTCCATTTATATATTTATACAATTTAAGTAACTGAGATCTAAGATTATTTCAATCATTTTAATTACTTATTGGAAACACATGGAATGCATTTTCATTAAGAATTTGACTCTTCCTTCATTATTTAATAATTTCATTTTTACGATATTGGTCCCATCTGAATATTTATATAATTTAATTAAATTAGATGTTTGATAAATTTAATCATTTTAATTATATATTTGAAAGACATTGAATGCATTTTCATTTAGGATTTGACTCTTGCTTCATTATGTAATAATTTCATTTTTACGATATTGGTTCTATTTAAATATTTATATAATTTAAATTACTGAGATCTAAGATTATTTCAATCATCTTAATTACTTATTTGAAAGACATTGAATGCATTTTTATTAAGAATTTGACTCTTACTTCATTATGTAATAATTTCATTTTAACGATATTGGTTCCATTTATATATTTATACAATTTAAATAACTGAGATTTAAGATTATTTCAATCATCTTAATTACTTATTTGAAAGACATTGAATGCATTTTCATTAAGAATTTGACTCTTGCTTCATTATGTAATAAATTCATTTTTACGATATTGGTTCCATTTATATATTTATACAATTTAAGTAACTGAGATCTAAGATTATTTCAATCATTTTAATTACTTATTGGAAACACATGGAATGCATTTTCATTAAGAATTTGACTCTTCCTTCATTATTTAATAATTTCATTTTTACGATATTGGTCCCATCTGAATATTTATATAATTTAATTAAATTAGATGTTTGATAAATTTAATCATTTTAATTATATATTTGAAAGACATTGAATGCATTTTCATTTAGGATTTGACTCTTGCTTCATTATGTAATAATTTCATTTTTACGATATTGGTTCTATTTAAATATTTATATAATTTAAATTACTGAGATCTAAGATTATTTCAATCATCTTAATTACTTATTTGAAAGACATTGAATGCATTATCATTAAGAATTTGACTCTTACTTCATTATGTAATAATTTCATTTTTACGATATTGGTTCTATTTAAATATTTATATAATTTAAATAACTGAGATCTAAGATTATTTCAATCATCTTAATTACTTATTTAAAGACATTGAATGCATTTTCATTGGGAATAAAACTATTGCTTCCTTATGTAATAATTTCATTTTTACGATATTGGTCACTTTTAAATATTTATATAATTAAATTAAATTAGATGTGTGATAAGTCTAATCATTTAAATTATTTATTTGAAAGTCATTCAATGCATTTTCATTAGGAATTAGACTAATGCTTTATTATGTAATAATTGCATTTTTACGGTATTGGTTCCATTTATATATTTATACAATTTAAATAACTGAGATTTAAGATTATTTCAATCATTTTAATTACGTATTTGAAAGACATTGAATGCATTTTCATTACGAATTTGACTCGTGCTTCATTATGTAATAAATTCATTTTTACGATATTGGTCCCATTTGAATATTTATATAATTTAATTAAATTAGATGTTTGATAAATTTTATCATTTTAATTATATATTTGAAAGACATTGAATGCATTTTCATTTAGGATTTGACTCTTGCTTCATTATGTAATAATTTCATTTTTACGATATTGGTTCTATTTAAATATTTATATAATTTAAATTACTGAGATCTAAGATTATTTCAATCATCTTAATTACTTATTTGAAAGACATTGAATGTATTTTCATTAAGAATTTGACTCGTGCTTCATTATTTAATAATTTCATTTTTACGATATTGGTCCCATCTGAATATTTATATAATTTAATTAAATTAGATGTGTGATAAGTTTAATCATTCTAATTACTTATTTGAAATACATTGAATGCATTTTCATTAAGAATTAGACTATTGCTTCATTATGTAATAATTACATTTTTACACTATTGGTTCCATTTATATATTTATACAATTTAAATAACTGAGATTTAAGATTATTTCAATCATTTTAATTACGTATTTGAAAGACATTGAATGCATTTTTATTAAGAATTTGACTCGTGCTTCATTATTTAATAATTTCATTTTTACGATATTGGTCCCATCTGAATATTTATATAATTTAATTAAATTAGATGTGTGATAAGTTTAATCATTCTAATTACTTATTTGAAATACATTGAATGCATTTTCATTAAGAATTAGACTATTGCTTCATTATGTAATAATTACATTTTTACACTATTGGTTCCATTTATATATTTATACAATTTAAATAACTGAGATTTAAGATTATTTCAATCATTTTAATTACGTATTTGAAAGACATTGAATGCATTTTTATTAAGAATTTGACTCTTGCTTCATTATGTAATAAATTCATTTTTACGATATTGGTCCCATCTGAATATTTATATAATTTAATTAAATTAGATGTGTGATAAGTTTAATCATTCTAATTACTTATTTGAAATACATTGAATGCATTTTCATTAAGAATTAGACTATTGCTTCATTTGTAATAATTGCATTTTTACGATATTGGTTCCATTTATATATTTATACAATTTAAATAACTGAGATTTAAGATTATTTCAATCATTTTAATTAGTTATTTGAAAGACATTGAATGCATTTTCATTAAGAATTTGACTCTTGCTTCATTATGTAATAAATTCATTTTTACGATATTGGTTCCATTTATATATTTATACAATTTAAGTAACTGAGATCTAAGATTATTTCAATCATTTTAATTACTTATTGGAAACACATGGAATGCATTTTCATTAAGAATTTGACTCTTCCTTCATTATTTAATAATTTCATTTTTACGATATTGGTCCCATCTGAATATTTATATAATTTAATTAAATTAGATGTTTGATAAATTTAATCATTTTAATTATATATTTGAAAGACATTGAATACATTTTCATTTAGAATTTGACTCTTGCTTCATTATGTAATAATTTCATTTTTACGATATTGGTTCTATTTAAATATTTATATAATTTAAATAACTGAGTTCTAAGATTATTTCAATCATCTTAATTACTTATTTGAAAGACATTGAAAGCATTTTCATTAAGAATTTGACTCTTACTTCATTATGTAATAATTTCATTTTTACGATATTGGTCCCATCTGAATATTTATATAATTTAATTAACTGAGATCTAAGATTATTTCAATCATCTTAATTACTTATTTGAATGACATTGAATGCATTTTCATTAAGAATTTGACTCTTGCTTTATTATGTAATAAATTTATTCTTACGATATTGGTTCTATTTAAATATTTATATAATTTAAATAACTAAGATCTAAGATTATTTCAATCATCTTAATTACTTATTTGAAAGACTTTGAATGCATTTTCATTAAGCATTTGACTCTTGCTTTATTATGTAATAAATTTATTCTTACGATATTGGTTCTATTTAAATATTTATATAATTTAAATAACTGAGATCTAAGATTATTTCAATCATCTTAATTACTTATTTGAAAGACTTTGAATGCATTTTCATTAAGCATTTGACTCGTGCTTCATTATGTAGTAAGTTCATTTTTACGATATTGGTCCCATTTAAATATTTATATAATTAAATTAAATTAGAGGTGTGATAAGATTAATAATTCTAATTACTTATTTGAAAGACATTGAATGTATTTTCATCAAGAATTTGACTCTTATTTAATTATATAATAATTTCAGTACATTTTCTACACATTATGGTACCATTATAATGTGCATATAATGTACTGTTGAAATATATAATAGATAGATTTTTGGCTCGCTTTAAAATATTGAAAAATAAAATGTTTAAACCGCGGACCCCATACGGCGCGGATTCATTTTACGTTTAATAGATCAAAATGTTTGTACGCTTGTATGCTGATGCTATCATCAAAATGTTCAGATAATGTACTGTTGTGATATATACTAGATTAATTTTTGGCTCGTTTTAAAACACTGAAAATTAAAACTTTTAAGTTGCGATTCCCATACGGCGCACAATTATATTACGTATATTATATCAAAAAGTTTGTAGGCTGGTATGCTGATGGTACCATCATAATGTGTAGACAATGTACTGTTAAAATATATCAAAAAGTTTGTAGGCTGGTATGCTGATGGTACCATCATAATGTGTAGACAATGTACTGTTAAAATATATGAAAGAATAATTTTTGGCGCGTTTTAAAATATTGAAATTTAAAACTTTTAAGCCGCGATTCCCATACGGCGCACAATTATATTACGTATATTTTATCAAAAAGTTTGTAGGCTGGTATGCTGATGGTACCATCATAATGTGTAGACAATGTACTGTTAAAATATATGAAAGAATAATTTTTGGCGCGTCTTAAAATATTGAAAATTGAAACTTTTAAGCCGCGATTCCCATACGGCGCACAATAATATTACGTATTTTTTATCAAAAATTTGTAGGCTGGTATGCTGATGGTACCATCAGAATGTGTAGACAATGTACTGTTAAAATAAATGACAGAATAATTTTTGACGCGTTTAAAAATATTGAAAATTAAAACTTTTATGCCGCTATTCCCATACGGCGCACAATTATATTACGTGTATTTTATCAAAAAGTTTGTAGGCTGGTATGCTGATGGTACCATCATAATGTGTAGACAATGTACTATTAAAATATATTAAAGAATAATTTTTGGGGCGTTTTAAAATATTGAAAATTTATACTTTTAAGCCGCGATTCCCATACGGCGCACAATTATATTACGCGTATTATACCAAAAAGTTTGTACGCTGGTATGCTGATGGTACCATCATAATGTGCAGATAATGTATTGTTGAAATATATAATAGATTAATTTTTGGCGCGTTTTATAATACTGATAATTAAAATTTTTAAGCCGCGGATCCCATACAACGCGGATTCATTTTACGTTTATTAGACCAAAAAGGTTGTACGCTGGTATGCTGATGGTACCAAAATAAACTGCAAACAATACACTATTGAAACTTATATACGATTAATTTTTGGCTCGTTTTAAAATATAGAAAATTAAAATTTTTAAACCGCGGATCCCATACGGCGCACAATAATATTACGTATTTTTTATTAAAAATTTGTAGGCTGGTATGCTGATGGTACCATCAGAATGTGTAGACAATGTACTGTTAAAATAAATGACAGAATAATTTTTGACGCGTTTAAAAATATTGAAAATTAAAACTTTTATGCCGCGATTCCCATACGGCGCACAATTATATTACGTGAATTATACCAAAAAGTTTGTACGCTGATATGCTGATGGTACCAAAAGAATCTGCAAACAATACATTATTAAAATATATATACGTTTAATTTTTGGCTCGTTTTAAAATATTGAAAATTAAAATTATTAAGCCGCGAATCCCAGACGGCGCACAATTATATTACGTATATTAAATCAAAAAGTCTGTAGGCTGGTATGCTGATGGTACCATCAGAATGTGCATACAATGTACTGTCGAAATATATGAAAGAATAATTTTTGGCGCGTTTTAAAATATTGAAAATTAATACTTTTAAGCCGCGATTCCCATACGGCGCACAATTATATTACGTGTATTATATCAAAAAGTTTGTAGGCTGGTATGCTGATGGTACCATCATAATGTGCATACAATGTACTGTTGAAATATATGAAAGAATAATTTTTGGCAAGTTTTAAAATATTGAAAATTAATACATTTAAGCCGCGATTCCCATACGGTGCACAATTATATTACGTGTATAAATACCAAAAAGTTTGTACGCTGGTATGCTGATGGTACCAAAAGAATTTGCAAACAATACATTATTAAAATATATATACGTTTCATTTTTGGCTCGTTTTAAAATATTGAAAATTAAAATTATTAAGCCGCGCATCCCAGACGGCGCACAATTATATTACGTATATTATATCAAAAAGTTTGTAGGCTGGTATTCTGATGGTACCATCAGAATGTGCAGACAATGTACTGATAAAATATATGAAAGATTAATTTTTGGCTCGCTTTAAATTATTGAAAATTAATATTTTTAAACCGTGGACCCCATACGGCGCACAATTATCAGCTGATTTCTGTCAAAAAATATTAATCGAGTTTAATGTACTATAACATTTTATTTAAAACATATTATTTTATAATTTCTATTACATACTATTATTTTAAAATTTAATTAACAAATTAACCCTTTAATCAGCTGATTTCTATCAAAAATAATATTTTAAAATATTAAAATAGTAAAATGTTGTAAAATTGTAAATAATATGTTATAATATCTTATTCTCGATTAATATTTTTTGATAAAAATCAGCTGATAACTTTCAAAAATATTAATCGAGTTTAAACTTACCTATTATAACATATTATTTAAAACTAATATTATTATTTTTTTATATTTTATTTTGTACAAACTGCTAATTCTCGCGATAACAGCCTCTCGATGCTACGAATATAACAAACAACGCGAATTTTGACAGCCAATAAGCATCGCGCAAAGCGACAACAATAAACTTTGATATATGCGAGTATCGATTTTACATATCTTTCTTAGAAAAGAAAAGAATTCAACATTTTTGTCACGCAATTACTCTGCCATGAGCATAAAATATTAAATTCGAGTCAAAAATAATAAAATAATAACTCGCACTTTATATATCGTAATTTTATTATGCGCAAAGTAAAAATGTAGAGAAATTAAGTAGTACTAGTCAACAATTTCTCAGTACGGTTAGCCTTTTCGTCGCGCAATCATTTAATCATTAATATAAAATTATAAATGCGAGTCAAGAACAATAAAAAATTATATGCACTTTATATATCGTAATTTTATTATGTGCAAGGTAAGAATGTAGAGAAATTAAGTAGCACGAGTCAACAATTTCTCACTACCTTTAGCCTTTTCGTCGCGCAATCATTTCATCATTAACATAAAATCATAAATGCGAGTCAAAAACAATAAAAAAATAACACGCACTTTATATATTATAGTTTTATTATGCGCAAAGTAAGAATGTAGATAGATTAAGTAGTACTAGTCAACAATTTCTCACTACGGTTAGCCTTTTCGTCGCGCAATCACTTAATCATTAACATAAAATCATAAATGCGAGTCAAAAACAATAAAAAATAACACGCACTTTATATATCACTAGAACAACACACAAGTGCGCGCAATGCGCGCATTATTCTTCGATTTTATATAAAAAAAAATGATATTTTTATATAAAGTTTGTTTCAACTTGATTAATATTTTTTGACAGAAATCAGCTGATAACTGTCAAAAATCTTAATCGAGTTTAAGGAGTTATAACATATTATTATTTTAATTTTTATAACATATTCTTATTTTAAAAATAAATTAGCAAATTAACTCTTTATCAGCTGATTTCTGTAAACAAATATTACTAAAGCGTTAATTTGCTAATTAAAATTCAAATATGTTATAATATACTTTATCCTGGATTAATATTTTTGACAGAAATCACGTGATAACTGTCAAAAATATTAACCGAGTTTAAAAGTAGCTAATTTCTATCAAAAAATATTAATAAATCGTTTCGTCAAAAAATCATAATTAATCTCGATGTTGTGATTATCTTGATTATCAAAAGATTCTTGTAAAAAATTCTATTTTTTTGTTTGCACTTTCTGTTTTAGATTTAAATACCAAATTTTTATGCATGGCATAACTAATTAATATATTTTTTTATGCTTTGATCACAATGCATGCATAAAAATATGTGAATTAATTAAACAATGCATAAAAATTTATTATTTAAATCTTTAACAGAGAACAAAAAATGGAATTTTCTACAAGAATCTTTGGCTCAAAATATCTGTGGTTCTATTATATTCGTGCATCTGTACACATCCTCCACGCTGCACGTCTCGCGCGAGACTTGACCGCAAGACTCTAACAACGAGCAGTGGTATTGCCAAGCGCAGCCTATACGTCCACCACGCTGCGCGTCTTGCGCGAGACTGATTCTCGAGACATTGCGATTGCGAGACTGTCGAGACTGATCATCAGTCTCGCGCGAGACGCGCAGCGTGGTGGACGTGTTGGCTGCGTTTGGCGATACCGCTGTTCAGAGTCTTGTGGTCAATCTCCCGCGAGACGTGCAGCGTGGTGTATATACATACATATGACTATGTTTCTATATATATACATGGATACATTATTGTATGTTGCACACATGACGTTATTGCGCACTGATTTAAACTTTAATAAATTAATGATCGTGTTTAAATATATAAGAAAATGTTAATAAAATTGTTTCTCATTCGATAATATAAAATATTTAAGAAACTCGTGACATAACGTAACGTAAAAGATTACAATAAAATTATGAAAAAATTAATTATCCTCGTTAATGCAGATATGTTGTTTAATCATATTGTCTCGATTCGCGTTGTGCGTTATATTCGTACCATTCAACGGCTGTCGTTGCGAGGGTGAACAGTTGTTGACAAAAATAAATAAAATAGACATACTTAATATTTTTTTTAAATTACATTATTTTTAATATATATAATAGAATATTTGCGCGCTTGTTTTGTTCTAGTATAGTAAATTTTTGCATTCAAAACTCTTCTATAATTTTAGTAATTTCAATATAAAGTTTAATTATATTCCTAAGATAATTGCTTGAACAAATAATATTTTTTTATATATAATTGAGATGAGTGTTTAAATCTAAAAGAAATGTTATATTGATTTATTTAAAAAAACTAATACATATATAACTTTACATACATAACTTTAAAGTAATTTGTTCATGGCGTAGTAAATCCCTTATACTGTAGGTCTTATTCTATAGTGTCCCTCCAGGACTTATGTACATTCATGTCCGCCACGATCGCAAATGACGAACGAAGAAAACGTAACAAAGAGAGAGAGAGTCTATCACACATTAAATTATAACATATAAAATTATATATCCTACATAATTAACAAGGAATTATTTCATTAAAATTTCTGAGTTTAGATTTCTCTGATTTGCTCATAGAATCCATATATAATCGTTTCTGTCAGCAAACCAAGATATATACTAAATGTTGTAAAAGATAATTTTAAGTCTCCTTCTCATTTAATAGAAAACGACTACTTTCGTGACACTATAACGATATAACTCGCGATACATTGTGATGTCGTGAACCCAGCGTTTCAATGATACACAGAATCTCCTCTTCATTGCAGGTATGAATGTTCTTTCGTTCTGATTGTGAAATGTCGAATTCTAAAAATCGCTTTCGCCAAATTATTCTTCTCTCGTTCCTCGAAGCTTATGTGATCGTTGATAACGAAAATCCTTATCGTCCATAAGGATAAGGAGGTCTGTATCTGTATTTGACTGGATATGGATAGTATGCGACCGCATAGACTACTGCAACAGAAAGAGTGCACACAAAGGCATTAAAATTAATATTATTTACAGCATATAATGTGATAAGGAAAAAATATCTCTTTTTTTAATTCTTATTAAAATAATTTATCTTAGTGTAAAATAAAATATTAATTATATAGCTTATTTCTAAATCTAATATAAGTCTACAAATATTATTTCAAATCAATCTTCCTTTTTCTAATCATAAAAAATTACGATGTGATTTCAAATAAAATCTGTAACAATAATTCTCTCTTATTTATTCGAGAGATTTATCTATTATATATTTATATAATTACACGTTCAATATCATATTATGCAATTAAAATGAAAGTACATATTTATTCTTATTATATGTTCGAAATGACAGGATGTGATATTTCACCATCACATTTTTGAGAACACTATGCGTCTATATGTTGTACTTTCACTCTTCAGTATTTAAAAAATGTCAAAGAGATTATTTCGACGTTAAAATATATCATGACATTTATCGAAAAAACCTGTAAAATTTTTGAAAAAAAAATGTCATTTTACACACGGTTATAATATGTCGACGCATTACCTGCCTCGACCTCACAGTCAATAGAACCTCATTTTCTGCAGCATCGAGTAAAGCGCGAGTCGTTTGGCGAACGCTCGCCTCTGGAGAACGTTCCTCTTATGATTCAACGTCTTCAGGGTTGGTATGAGCGACCCTTGACTCTGCCAATGATAAGCTGATGGCATCGGGTTTAGAAGAGGCACCCTCAGTGGACCGCCTAAACTGCCGTAAAGATGATTTGCAAACTGGGGCTGCCCGTGAAAATCCACGGGTGGCTGCAACTTGGGCAGATCGAGAGCACCAGGTAGGAGAGATACTTTCAAGGGCGCGATCTGCGGCTCGGTGTCTATAGACAGACTCGTGTACACCGACGTTCCGCCGTCATCGTTGTACGGAAGCTTGGACGAATCGAACGAAGGAGAGGGATTGGCCGGATATTGCAACGGCGGATAAACTACGTTCGGTTGATTTGACAGATTCAGATCATCCAGATATGGGAAGTGATAATGCGACGATAGCTGAGGCTGTTGATAAGTGTTCTCCTGTCCGGATGCATAATTTTGTACCGCATTGTCGTGGTTCACGGAGTAATGATTCAACGTCCCGTAGGTCGAAGCTGGATGCTGCGCGGAAGGATAAGGATTCACGTTGTTGTTGCCTTGATTGACGATTTGATCCTTTGAACCGACGCTACCTTTCGGCACGCTGTTCAGGAGATTCGTCACGGTGGAGCCCTTGTCCGGTCCACCAAAACTCTCCTCTAATTTGGACAGATCCGGCTTTTCCTGCGCCACCACGTTCGTACGTTGGTCGTCCAGGTCAGATTTCGTCGGCGTCACGATCAGCAGGCCGCCCTGGCTAGTGTCTGTGAACGTGACGTCTGTCAGTCACGTTTATTCGGTGTTTTAGTGTTAAGTACAGATTCGTTAGTCGAAGTGGAGCGTGAAAGCAGATACTGTCAAAGGCTGATTGATTAACGTTGTTGCAAGTGTGCCGAAAGTATTACAAAGTATCGGTCGATCAAGTGCCACAAGTATAGAACAACATGAGTATCTAGTTCATATATCGATCTAATATACGGAAAAGTTGTACACATTTACAGAAAACTGTTACCCTACAGAATCTACCATTAAAAACTAGTGCATTGTGTCATACTAAATTCTGGAAAAGTGAATTTTAGAGAAACACACAGCGTGAGATAAACATAGAGAATAATTTTTTATATTTTATAATTACAATACATTAATATACGGGATATATGATAATCCGCATATAGACCGCATACTAATTAACATTTTTGTTGAAAGAATATAATTTATATAATTTATATACATATATAAAATTTACATAAATTTACATCAGCACGCAGAGATGCACACAGATATATTAAGAGTAAAAGAACTTGAAGAAGTATGTCACACAGGAAACACAGGCTTTGCCGCAGCTATCTCTCGGTCAATAACTTTCGGGGAAAGTGAAAGGTCGCGTGCTGATACACACGTGGGAAGAATCATTCGGAATCGTGAAATGAAATCCTGACATTCACTGCGTTGCTCGGCGGATGACGATTGTGCGATACGGAAAGGGAAATTTGAGCATCATCAAGCGAATTGCATTAACAAGTTTCCAAGAAGAACATCGAAAGCATTAACTTCCGCCAAAGATATTATAATTGTCAGCTGGCGCTTGGTAACGAAATTTATTCGTGAAAGTGATAACTGATAGCGCTCTCTCTACGCTTTAAATAAATTAGAAGAATATAAAAAAGTCTTACGCAATTACTCCTTTTTTTAAATTTAAAAAGAAAACAAAGATTTCTTGATTATTTTCTTCTCTCTGCGAAAGCTATTGTTTCTTCGCATAATTACTTAGATTGTAATTGCTTACATAGTTGAAATATTAGATAGAAGTCGTTATACTTATTAAGCCTTCATCAGCGCGTAATTACTACCTTGGATTAATTGCGTATCTTAGAAAAGCGTAAAAATGTAGAAACAGAGTACAATGGTGCAGGAACTTTACAATGTTACAATTACATATGTAAGAATAGTGAAACCTACCATCTGATGGCACGTCGTAGGTCTGGTGTGGACTGTAATCATTAGGCGCCTCGGAGTAATCATCGGAACTTGATGCTGATCCAGGATAGCTGGCATCATGTCCTTTTATAAGTTCAAAAAAAAAAAATTTAATGTTCATATCATTACGTGTATATAAGAATAAATAGATATCTTAGCAGAATTTAATTCGATCATTATAAATTGGAGTATATTTAATTATAAACTACATCATTTTAATTTGAAACGTATCATGCAAGTATCAATAATCTTGTAATGTATATCATAATACTCGTACGTCAACTTGTTTCGAATCATTTTCATCGATTATAACGTTCGATTGTTATCGCTTCGCATATGGATTCGAGAAAAGCGAATAATACTCGGTTAAGTCTCGAACGTATGATTACCATTCGAAATATCCATATTTGTGGATAATCGATTGGCTTGCACTCACTAAAATGATTTTTTCTACAGTCTGTCATTTCTCAATACAAAATTATATCTCCGATCGATTTTCACGACTAATCGGTTGACTGTGATATAAATAAGTAAGCGTACAATAGAAAGCAAGTTTTTATATGTATATGTGTATATACAATGCTTGCATTTTGTAGGTATATGCAATTTAATTTTTTATTAATTTCCTAATCAGTCTTTTTTATTGTTAATTATAAACAGAAAAAATTTAATAAATTTTGTTTTTTTTAATAAAAATTATTTAATCCCTCACCTATATTTTGAACCGGCGGATGATCGTAATAGGCTTCTGGTGGATAAGGCTTTGGTTCTGTCAATGCGCTGGCTGCCAGACTTTTACCGAAAGACGTAATGACATCCCCGGCTTTACTGACAACTTTGCCTTTACCCGCCAAGAGGTAACCACCGCCCTTAACAAGTTGACCCTTCAGAGCTAGCACGCCGCCGCCGATCGCTTTGAAAGCTTGAAACAGTGTGCCAAAGATCGCCTTCTTAAAGTCCCAAGGACCAAAGGGCTTCTCTACATACTAAAAAGAAAATGTCATTTCCATATTAGATTATGTCACTGTGTTGCGTAATATAATTAATACAATTATACATTATTAAAGTAATACATTTTGTCTATCTTTTCCCTCTGCGCATCTTCTTGTTACTATTTATTTTTTAAAGAAAATTGAATACTTAAAAAAATTATTCATTACTTAGCGTAAGAGGCTTGTAAGGTCTAATACAGTAATTTTCACTTCACGCTGTTTATTTGTGTTGCTACATGAAATACTTTGCAATGTTGAATCAAAGATAAATAAAGATAAGACGAACAAGAACACGTAATTCCGGAAAAGACGGCAATAATTAAAAAAAACCGGTTAAAATTTCACTCCTTTGCAGCACAACG
The DNA here is from genome assembly GCF_030444845.1 of Prenolepis imparis. Classification (NCBI taxonomy): domain Eukaryota; kingdom Metazoa; phylum Arthropoda; class Insecta; order Hymenoptera; family Formicidae; genus Prenolepis; species Prenolepis imparis. The sequence goes on from NW_028141162.1 coordinate 2,440,470, forward strand.
ACCTACTTCATGTATAATGTATATATAGAACGACTTTTTTCGCTTTATTTCTCTTTAATATTCCAATAGCCATTCGTTTCTGCTCTTGTTTTCTCTTGTTTTCCTTTATACAAGGGTTCAATCATTTTTTCTCTGTGCTGTCATTCTACTTTTTGTAACGTTTCTACTATATAAATTACTATAATAATTACTATAATAATTACTTAAATAGACGAGAGTGTGTAGAGTAAACTTAATTCATTATTGTTCAAAAATAAATTACCGAATAGGTGTGCTCCACTGTGGGTGCACCGTATGCAGGAGCACTATACGCCGATTGACTGCTACTCGCCAATGCTTTTCCGGCAGAGCTGCTCGATGCACTCGCGACACCGCTTAACAAACCGCCAGCTATACTGGTTAGGAGACTGGCAGATCCAACATCGAAGCCTCTCTTGATCCTTTCCTGCATCATCGTGCTGTACCTCGGATCGGCGATAACGTCGATCGTAACCAGCTTCTCGTCGTCGGTCTTCTTCGTCGTGTCCGGTTCCGTCGAGAGGATGTCGGAAATTACCTCCCAAGGTGATCCCCTTTGATCCGCATCGCTCTTCGTCTCGTCCAGACGATTCTGATCTTCCAGAGATCTCCAGATCTCCGGTAAATTCGAGAGATCGACATCTCCTTGATTGTCCGTGCTTCTTCGATACGGCGCTAATCGCTCGAGTTGTTCGGCCGCTTTCCTCAGCAATGTTTCTCGGTCATTCTTTACGGCGGTTTCTGAGTGAGCCACGAGTATCAAGTACCACGTCACTATCAAGAATTCCCTTAGCTGAAACGTACGATGAGAAATGACAATGTATAATTGCAATTTATTTCCATTAATTTACAACTCTTCGAATCTATAAGCGACTTTTCTTACAAGAATAATATCTGCGAAGCGATAATTGTATATAATCGATTATATTATGTATATTAAGCACGCGATAGCAAAACAGTGATGCCACAGTTGCTAAGCAAGGAAAATCCTTAGGAAAGTCCCTTAGGAAAGTCGCGTTCTCATGCACTTAAATTAATTGCTAGGGATCATTTGAGGGTCAAGTGTCGATCTTGAAAAATTATTCAAGCGTGGAGAGCGCATTAACAGAAGTGCAAGTAGAGCGACACCGAGTGAAAGTCACGCGACTACCGGCGGTTCGAAATACGTTCTATACTATACATGAATCGGCGGCATACATAACTTGAGGCAAATACGACGATCTCGCCAATATTGATGATTTCACATAGATATCGCGAGACAAATAAAACGAAACGCTTCTCGTTAGCGATATAAAGCGTGCAATAAAGTTGCGTAATTCATTATCTGCAGAACAATCACGAGTATCAGCGAAAGTAATTTAAATTGTAAATCAAACAAACAATCTGAGGAAAGAAAACGTGTGTTTATGAGAAACAATAACAAATTGTGATCAATGACGTTTAAACTATCCAAGTGAGAAACTATCAACGTAGTTTTTCGATGTATGTAATTATTCGGTCGATTGTCGTTTTAATGAACGAGAATGATCATCGTAATCTTGATCTTGCATGTAGAAGTCATTGGTTGATCTAGTTCGCTGCGTGCATTCTCGATGGTTTCTAAAAAGCAGCGATTAAACGTTAGCTAATGGATATTTCTACTTTTCGTATTAGGCAAACTGAGTTTTTCAAAAGAAAGCTATTCTCTCTACAAAACTAGAAAGCCAATGCGCAGAAAGAATAGATAAAGGAAGACAAATTTCCGGTATGGAAAATACTCTCACACTTCACAAATAAAATGCTACTCTCGATTATATCGTTTATCGATTTTTTTCATTTTCTGTCACATGTCACACAGTAAATATGCGCGATTATCATTAAAAGTATTCGAAGTAATTAGAAAATAAATCTTACAAGAGGATGTATATAAGCAACACAAGCAATAAAATTACACTTTTCAATAATTTTGTAGTTTATCCACAAATTTTCGAGATATTTTTACTAAAGTCACTTATAAAACTATGAAAAATTGAATATCTTTCTCTTCGCAAATAAAAACTCGCTGCCAAAAAGATTGACATATCATTTAAATTTGTTTAACAAACAATTTCGCAATCGGAAAGAATCTGTAGTCATAGTAAAAATGGAATAATGTAAGCTGTAGTAAGAGCGGATGTTGTAATAAAGGCAATGCAATCAAAATTAACATTTTTTTTTAATTCTCATCAAATAATGTGACTTGTTAAAATAAGAGTGTCATCTTTTAAGAAAACACGCGGATGTAGCGACTTTCGACAAAAGCATTTTAGCCGCAAGGTAATTATTTCTTTACAACTCGCGGTGTTGCGAGGAAAACTGTTCCGTATAATTCTTCTCATTGTTGCATGTGAAACTCACAACGAGGATTATACCGAAGAAAGGTTACGGAAAGAACTTTCACGCGTTGAGAAGCAAAGCGCCTCGCTCTCAAGTGGCGTGGCGTGAAATCGACAAATAACGACTGATCATTATAAATAGCGAAATTATTGATCGAACGTGTGTTCGAAAAAAAATGCGAATATTTTTATTAATTGAAAAATTATGGCACTTTTTAATCGCTCGCCATAAAATTTGCAAATTCTCTAATAATGAAGATGATGATGTGCAAGAGATTGATAAATATTGATCACACAGATTAAATTCATGACATGAATTAAGTATATTTTTTTTTTGCGGACGCGCTTAAATGTCAACTGACACTTCACACATCTTTATAAAACGAGGCACAACGATGAGAGATTAGCGAAACGCGTACCTTCATTCTTGACTTTCACGGCACAACGGTGAAATGATCACGGCACTCTCACTGAGCTCACTGACCATCGCCACAGGAGATATCCTCTCTTTATACCGACTCCCACTTTGCAGAAAAGTGACAACCATCATGCCGATTGCGGGTCTGTCAAAATTGATGCTCGTAGTGTTATGTTGTACCTCATTAAGCTTACCTCGTGAATATTAATCGAGGAAGTTTTATTATTTCCTATACGTAATGTCGTTATATAAATAATTGAAAGAAAGTAAATATATATTTTGAAATGTGTTCTCATTTCGAAATTTTTTTGATTACTTGATATTTAATTTTATATTAACTCAATAGATTAACTTGCGCGCTATATTGCCTTATAAATGTTGAATTCAAGTAAAATAATTAATATAAAGATAAAAAGTATGATAATAAAATGATAATGTAAATATTGTACTTTTATTATCCAAATTTTTCGATGGCTTGGCGATTAAATACAGGCACAGTGTCTCATTAAAATTTGTGATTTCATGACTGTCAAATATATACTCTGGAATATTGATGTTGATTTATACAACTGTATCTATATTTATAGTAAGCGATGATAGACTGTATTAATAAAACAAATCGCATAAGTAAATACAACCGCGGAAAATGCAAAAGTGCGTTTTAGAACATGTCATGAGATGAAGGTTTAATAATACGATAAAATAATACGGATGTCGTTTGCATTTCAGATGTCAGACTGCCAAGCATTGTATGTATTCGTGTGGAACAGCTCATTTACTTTCTTCAATTTCCATCGTGCCAACTCAAACTTGTCACGAATGCGAACCGAAATTCGCGACGTGGAAATTATGCATCGCGACGGATGCACATTGTAAAGCGCATCCTAGAAACGCGGAAAAGGAAGGATCTGAGATGTTATTTTTGACGAAATTCGCGAGTCGAATCACGTGAACGAAAGTACGGAACGCATGCCATCTTCTTGGAATATCGAGCCTGCTCATTAAGTAAAGTGACCGTTTTCAGGCAATAAAAAGAAGATAATACTTCCGCTCTCTGTATCACAAAATTATATCGTCCAGAATTAAAATTTTTTAAATTTATGGTATCCAGTTATCTCGAATTATTTGATAATTATACATTTACCAATTATTATTACGTGCCTATTCTGACAATTCTCGTCCGCGCAGAATGAAACTAACAAAATCATTACAGCGTGATGGTCCCCTTACTTTTATTGTCTTTCCAACGATATGGAATAGAAAGTATGTCGTTATAGACATCGATTTATATCTCAATTGTAATTCGTGGAGGAGAGACGATTAGTCGTGGATATAATTTAAAAGCTGTATTTTATGCTCTGCGTAATAACAAGATGATTGCGATCCGTGCATCGAATTGTAACGACTAGCAGATCTGAGCTTCGTTCACAGGCGTTTCCTGGCACATTCCAGAGAGACATCGAGTTTCCAATCGCGAATAATCGACCTCCGAGTCGCGATCGTTTGCGGTACGTTTTCACTACGCATTAATTATTTTTATATAAGTCTCGGTTGTGTGTCAAAACTGCATAACATTTACATTAGAATATCAAAGCGTAAGATGATGTAACACGGATATATAACTTCGCATTAAACGGCATAATAAATAAACGATGTCGATTTAATCAAATATCAATAGTAAGAGGAGCAAGAGAAGCAAAATTTCTAATAAAATATAAGTAACTTGGAGATCAATAAAATGTTATTCGTTTATTTGATATATGTTATGCTCAGATTATTCGTCTGTCGTAATATTCATTGCGTGAATGTTTTCACTTACCTTATCTCGTTTCGCTTCAAATCTTGAGAGTGGTAATTTTTCATGAATCGATAATCAATTCCGCGATAATGGCGAATTGTATGACACACTATTAAAGACAAATGGACGAAAACTCAATACATTCTATCATAATTTTTTCTTTATTTTTATGCCACGTGCTAGATTCTCAAAATATATGTATACTATTATTCACTTTTATTGTCCGTTATTATTATTCGTGAATCTTCAACAATTCTTGAGTATCAGAGGCAGAATAAAAAACAATAGAAATTATAAATATTTATCAAGAATTATAGAGCAACGAAAATTAGAATTAATCTTTTCGGTCCATATTTATGTTCGATAATTGACGATTTGTTTCTCGTGATATCGTTGAGAATAATTTATTAATTGCACAAAGGAACGACAGATCAGAGGGATAGCTCAAGGAAGCTGGAATTATAATGAGGCAAATATGAATAAATAAATGCGTAAATTGGCATAGTGAAAATATGTAATAAACATATTTTATGCAATATATGAAAACTTATAGATACACAACACGGCTTCGTCACCATCGGTACCACCGCCACTCCTAGCACCTGCTCCACCGCCAATCACCATCGTCGATCGTCTCGCATTTTCGATCGAATCTCTGCCAACTAACAGTCTAAACGCGATATAATATAGAAAATTTAATATTTCATATCCATAACGTGTGATTTAGCAACATCTGAAATTGCAGTATTCGCGCACCGCTTTTCTCTCGTATTTAAAATCTAATTAAACTAATTATAAGTGTAATTTGCAGCATAATTAAAAAATAAATGCAGAGAAACAATGCCTCAGTTTCCAAATGAATATAACTAAAGCTAATGAATTGAACTTTTATTTCCCATTCAAGATCTTTGTTTCTTCTCCGTCCTGGGGAGAAAACATCGAAAGTTTCGGTAACGTGACGAACCCGCAGGACCATCTCGTCCTGGAGTGTTAGCTGGAGGGCAGGAGCGAAGCGGGGGCGGTGCAAAAAGTATCTCCTTTGTCACGCTCACTTTCAAACTAATTTCCATGTTACGTGTTTACAAATCAGTGCGCTCGGCGTACGTACAATCGTACATAATCCAAGAGATTATATCATATATATATATATGTATATACAGAACAATCGTAAATCGCTGAATCTGGATAAAGAACACGCGATTAGATTCAGCTACCGCGGTTGTGAGGATCCTCCATCCATTGCTTTCTTTTTTCTCCTCGTTCTTCACGTTTTGCTACTCTTCTACTTTGCACGCGAAACTTTCTCGATCTCGAATCGATACGGAATTTAGTTGCGAGCTTCGTTAAATACGCGTCTTCCGCCTTTGAAATCGATACTTACTTTTGCAAGTAAGTGCCCTTGCACAGACCTGGACGTGACTCTTTTCGTTCGCAACGTGAATCCACCTCGAACCTATTTTATCCACGCGTTTTTTTTTTTTTTCGTCGTGAGTGGACCCAACCGCGGTAGAAAAAAAAGCAAGAGGCGGTTTCGATGAGAGATCGCAGGATTCTATTTTCATCGGCGCGGACAGGCGATAGAGATTGAGAAGATCTGAGGGATTAAGGTACTCGATGATATTCGTGCGTAGTCACTCGAAAGACGAAGGACGAAGTGTACATTATCGCGAAAAAAAGAACCGATGGAAAGATCCCGGATGATCCTATTTCGATGACAGAATCGCGCTCAGCATTCTCTTGCAAGCGATTTCGAAATTGCCGGAACTAGAAAGGCTCTCCGCGATACCAAAGCTCCTCGAAATTCTACAAAGAGACAGACGCGAGCGCGTATCGGTGCCAATCACGTATTCGGTATAACAAAGATTAAAAAGTCGACATAATTAGAACTGAATTCTTGAAAAAAAGAGCGTCATTCGTCCGCTGCTTGTCACATTTTTCCCTCGGATTGAAAAAAATAGCAGCCGGTTTGCTTTCGTTGAATGACAAGATAATTTCTCAACGGAGTCTTTCTCTCTCTCTCTCTCTCTCTCTATTTCCTCTTTGAATTGTGGAATATGACATTTTAATGACAAAAAATATGGGATATTTCTTTGCTTCCAAGATGAATTTCCCCGATAAGACTCTTAGAGCGAGTTCCATACTATATGGCGACTTTTTAATCGTAATCACAGGACATTTGCCTCAGCTGCTCTCGATCTCCTGCTTTGGAATTGAAGAAGCGACGCATTTTTTTCTTGCACAGCATAAGTTTATAATTGGGCGCAGACACTATGTATAAAATGTTACATATGTTTCCCCGCGCGCGAGAAAGATGTAGCGTGTTAAAAGTGTACGTTTAAACGTAGAGTCTACTACTCATAATCGCTCGCGCACTCGTCGGGGAGTCGGAGTCGTCGAAAATCCGCGATCGGTCGCGCGACCACTCGAGTTGCGACTTTTGTAATTTCATAATGCAAGAAGAGACAACTTTTCGACTGTTCTTCACTTGGCGGTCTCGCGCGTTCAGCAATCTTCGCCAGCTGCATCCGTCTCTGTGCGACTGAGGGCGATCACGTTTTGCCAACCAGTTAAAGTCTCTCACAATCAATATTTCTCATCGAGCTTTCAATCCTGTCATGTTCAGATTATTTCCGAATGTCAAAAGAAAATTGAAATAATTTTCAATTTTATTTCCTTCAAAATTATTACTTTTACACACAGACTACTTCATCGAATACAAATTTTACACCGAAAGTGTCTTCCACAATTTAAATATCCTTCATATAATTCTAATATGAATAAAATACATGGATAATATTGTATATTCTTGATTTGTCGCGATTATTTAATATTATATAAGATAAAATTATGAGCATTGCTTCTTCACATTCTTTATATTCGTCTATAAAAATATTAATTGAGACAACATCAAAATAGATAATCCTTAATTGGTACGACACAATATTGGTACTTATATAATACAGTCAGTTTATCTTTCCAAAATAAAGAAAAAAACAAGAAAAAATTGTAGATATTTATTTGTATAAGACACAAATAAAGAAATTAAAAATTCTTCATGTTCATAATGCGGCATTCTAATAGATAATGCCATACCAGTTAAGGAGTGATGTATCTTTTTACAGACTTGTATTATTCTTCGAGTGGGGGGAACCAGCCCCCGGTTTACATTTCCGTTTTACAATTCTGTTTAATTGATATGGCGACAGAGGCCAGGCAATGATATGTATTTTTTTAAATTATACGTCTGATTCGAGACAGGTTTCGTGCGGCGAACGTGGTCGTCCTCGGCCGGGACCACGCCGGGCTTTCTTCCTCTTCCTTTATAAAGTATCGTACCTAAAATCGTACAACGCCTGCCGTGTACCTAAGTGCGAGAATCCACGTGTGCTGCGTGTACTACTGGTAATTTAACAATAAAAAAATCGCTATCTGCGAAATTGAAAGCTGCGTTCCCTCTTCCCTCCTCCCACCCTCCCTCATTATTAGCGCTGCGCCGCTGCATCACCGCTTCGTCGCAGAGAGTTAACTATGAATCGTGTGTGTTTAATCGTTACATCGAATGTATTCAGTTACAGTCTAGAATACTGAGCAAAGAACGAACAGATCAGCGATCGGTGATCCGTGAACGATCTCGAAGCGCCATTCCCATGAATCTCTATCCGATACTCCTCTCTTTCTCTCTCCTTCTTATTCTCTCGTCTCGATCGCGTTGAAAATCGCAAATGTAAAAATTTACGTAAACTCGCGAGCCACAAGATAAGACTCCTAGGATCGATCGATCGCTGCTTTCCAGCCTTTTTAAACCGATTCGCGATCACTAATGATGGAAAATAGAGATATTGCGGGAGGACAAGAAATGAAAAGAGAGGAAGAGAAACCAACGTTTATACACGTTTAGGAGCAATAGCGACTCGAAATGCTTTGTAAAAAATTTATAGAATATATATAATATATATACACACACATCTATATGTTTTCCCCTCTCTGTATATGTATATATATGTAGAAATATATATTATTGCGTAGGCATTATGTCGTCGGTGTTATTTTCTTCATCTCTCCCTTCCTCCCCTTCACACTCGCGCTTCTTTCATTGCTATATAATAGTGATAATAATAATAATAATAATAATCATAAGAATACTAATAATAATAGTAATCATAATAATTACGATAATATAATAACAATCATAATTATAAGGATCTTGATATCGTCTAATGTCGCCTGTACGACATATCCTGTCGCATATTCTGTCTGTATAAAGGACATGGCTATTACTTTGTACGGCGGCTGAAAAAATCGTTTCTTCTCGTGTTCCACCAATGTTCCGGCTTAAATTACTATGTGACAATATCTTTCGGCACCGCGAAACTTGTCTTAAGTACTCGTTACCTTAATACCGTCGTCTAACGTTGCCTATAAGCAAGAATAAAAAAGAAGATGCCCTAATTCGATCGTCTTAATTAATAACCCGCCAGAAATCGCGTCTATTCGCTACTTTTCGCTCTTTCACTCACCAGCGAAAAGATATCGATAGGAAAGTGTATTGCATTTCTACCGCAATTTAATATATTGAAATGCGGAATCGAAGGCTGCCAAAATATTCTGTGCTATAATAATAAATCAGCTAAAACGTTCATTTTTTTCAACATATGCACATTTAATGTTTAATCATCGCAAACTTGTATTTATTGTGAGAATGCGATATCTAACGGGTTAGATATTTCTTTTTATTTTTCGACCGTTCAATCTTGCGCAAGACGAACCACCAGGTTCGCGATTTCGTCCTCCGTCAAAATCTCCGCGATTCCATATGTATGTACTTTCAATGCATTTTTCTTTCGCCTTTAATCGTGCCTATCTTATGATATACAGCGCGTACGAGTGTGTCAACGTGTAAATATATATAAATAATTATTTGCGATCTTGTGTGAGTAAAATAATTGGCGTCTAATTGGCGATACGGTATATTTCTTTCGTTTGCTTCTCTTCGACGCGTAAAAAATCGATATGAAAAAACGAAATATTGAATTGTCCGAACTGCTCTCGGGAATCCTGAAGAGACAAGCGCTCGTCGACCTGAAGCCGAATATGTCTGAAGAGCCTAAAATCGTACGATGATTTTTTTTTAATAAGCGTACATTTACATTATACGAAAATGTACATTTCGCAGCCGATTTCTCTTGCCGCTATTTCGAGTACAAAAAATGATCTTTGCGCTTACAGGTCCGTTGATGTTTCTAGAGCGTGCGCAACCGGAGGAAGCATATAGTTCATAGTTTATTATTTTTCTTTTTAAAAAATGTCAAATTTTTTCGATTTTTTTCTCAACGCTTAATATTAATACCTTATCGTAATATATAATTTTTCGTAACTTTTCTATCACGTAATACTCTTGTAATTCTCACAATTCGTGGAATATTATTATTACTTGCATATTTTTTTTGTATCATAATTCGAATAAAAAGTTTAAAAAATCATCTCGATGTATAAACAAGGTTTATTATACCTCAACTCGCTATGCCATTCTTTTTAATTTTTCCAACTTTGTAATGTAAACGAAGTATTAGCAAATGGAGATTCCTACTTTCAACCCTCTACGCTTCCTTCAACGTTACACGCTCTAAGGTTGACCTGCAGGCGTCGCGTTACGTTGCTCGCGGCTCGGCTGTATGATTTAACTTCGAGATAAGCGTCGTGTCGCGTTGACTACGTTGTTCGATCGAATTAAAAACGAGATTCCCTCGAGAGAGGGATCAAACGGCCCCGGTCGCGCGTCTCCTCATCGCGACTTTCCGCGGACTTTCCCCTCGGGACGAGCCGATTCTCACGGCAATGTCGTATAGCTGTCAACTAACAAACCACGTTTCCCTACTTTCCCCTTAACTACCGTGATCTTGATCGAGTTCGTCCAGCGACTCGAGCCTGGCGATCGGCGCCTCGTTTATCGTGAACTCCCACGACACGTCTTCGCTGGTCTGTCTCGAGGACTCCTGCTGTCGCGACCCGCTTGCCTGCTGTCCCCTGCCTCCGCCTTCCTGCTGTCTGCCCTCTGACCGACCCTGTTGCCCCGACCCGGACTCGGTACCGTTGCCACCGCGATGGTTCAAGGGGTCCTTGCGCGAGTCGCCGCTACGAGGACGCTGGGCACCAGCCCCCCGTTCCTCCGATACCACGCAGCTCCAGGGATCCTCGCCTTCCGGCTCCGATCGTTTATTGAACGAGCTGTATCTATCGCAGGGCACGCTTTCATCAACGCGGTTGGTAGGGTCGTCCCGATCGGCGTCGTGCGTCGGTTACCAAACGCGGATGGAAAGCATTTCAATGTTCGCGATTGGCAACCGACGCGCGGTAGCGCGTTTTCCAAGCCGAAAGACAAAGTTGGAAGCAGTAGGATACGATAAACTGTTAGAACGAGTCGCGAAAACGATGGAAAAGGCGCTACCATCGACAGTCGAATGTGTTATTTAGAGCCAAAGTTGTGCAGTTCTCTGTTTCATTCGCGGGCGAAAACTACCCTTTACCAAACTACCTACCCACTCCGGTATTCACCCCGTCTGAAGGCGGCGGGCTGACTGTGCCAAGCGTGAGCCTGTTGCTGCGTGGTGGTAGGTACAGCAAGATCGACCGGTTGGCTCTGCGACCTCGTGGGCCCAGTGCGGTTGTTCAACGCCGTCTGCAGCGCCGTCGCGAGAGCGGACGTCTCAGACGTGACGGTCAGCCGCGACGTGCCCGACGATGCGGAGGTCGGCTCCCTCGTGGGAGGTCTACTATAGAGGGGAATGTCGTTCTCGTATCAGCTGATCGACGCGCGATGCGCGCGAGCTTTCTCGTTTAAGTAAATATAGAACCGCTAATGGTAGCTGAGCGAGATAATAATACTTGAAGCGTACGTGGTTATATGTACAGTGGAATATTCGACAGGTTTCTAATCCTCTAAGTTTGATTCCGAGCAGTGTCACGACGCCCTCGGGGGATCGACCACGTAATCGGGACATCGACCATTTTTTGTTGGCTACGATTGGTTGATACGAATGATAGATGATAATGATGATGATGATGATGATGAGAGTAATATATATTCAAATATGCGCGACAGATAATTAAGAGTGAAGGATTTGTCATATCTCATATCAAAAAAGATCAGTTTTTTCAACTATAGTTTAATTAACTACATGTAAAAAGATATAAAAAATAATTAAGCTAAAGTTAGCCAACATTGTTGTCAACTACTGCTAAGAGAGAGCCAAGTATTTTCTTCGATAGCTTTCGAACCGAAAAAGAATGCCTACATATTATGCAGAGATTATATGTCAGAGCAAGTACAGATAGAAAAATGTAAGAGAGAAGTACGTGCGAAAATTAGAAAACTTTCTAATAAAAAATATTATTTTGATCTCAAATTAATGTTTCTTGCATTTCTAAGTTTTTTATATTATGAACTTTGTCATATCATTTATACAAGTGTCAAAGCGTGCGACGTTATAAATGTATCTACGAAAAGAGTGTATCAAAAATACAATGCTCTAAGATATACATCGTTATATGTTTTAAAAGAAAAACTACATCTCTGCTTTACATAAAATTGTCGATGCCGGTCATTAACCCGATTCGATTATTGATTTTTATTATAAAATTATAATTTTATAATATCATGCTTGCAATCCAAGGAAAAATTTAAATTTCTCGACATTATGTATATATATATATGTTAATTATTAATACTTAACTCGACGCGTCCGTGACACTGCTCGCACAAAAGGTTCAAAGAAGAATAACGTGATAATGGTCACCTTCGGCACTTGTCCAACTTTTCCAAAATAAAAGACGCCGAAATCAAATGCAACTGATCCAGGGATTTCGAAAGAAGGCTTCACAAGAATAATAAAATATCGATTACTTCCTGCGGTTCTCTTAGGTTTCAATTCGTAGGAGTCTACCATATCGCGGAACATACATCATCGTAAATCCTCTACCGAGTATCCGAACGCGATCCGACTAGGATAATTAGAAGCGAAATTTAACGCGCGAGATTCCGGATTTTCGCTAACTTACCTGAACAAGCCGTGCGATGTGCTGGGCTGAATCTTTCCGTTTCCGTTGCTCGCCGGAACCGTCGGCGGTTGCGGCTCGCTGGCCGATCTCTGGACCAAGGCTGGTGCCCGGCTGCTCGGTTTCGCGCCCGTGGTTCCCGGCATCATCTCGATGCTGGAGCTCTCCCTGGACGAGTTGAGCGTCTGCTGGAGCAAGCTCAGGATCAATCTGATGTCGCCGGCCATCGAATGCTCTAGCGAGGACACCTGTCGCGACAGCAGATCGATCCTGGCGTTGATCTCCTCCACGGGCCGACCCGGGCCGCTCTGGAAGTCGCCTGAAAGAGCGAATTCGGTATTCATTTCGCGACAATTCGATTAAGGAATGCGTGCACAACTCGCATTACATCTCACGATAATAAGGGCCGATGTAATGATGAATGTACGAGATGGACAACACAAGGCGCGCGCGGAATTTCATATCGGCGAATGACAAGTGAAAAATAATGAAAGAGTCATGCGTAAATTACTGAGATTAAGAGAAATGAGCCCCTACCATGGGAATGAGGATGCTGCGGGGGCGATGGTGTGGTGTAGTGGCTCGACGTTGTCGAAGTGGGATGAACGACGTTGTGACTGAGGCTACTCTCGCCAGTGGCGGAACTCCGGCGCGCCGGTTAGCGGCGCGGTTACTAGGTTTAAACGCCACCAGTGAATATCGCGAATATATGCAGGTAAAAAGAAAAAAAAAGAGAGAGAATGAGAGAGATAAAGAGAGAGAGAGAGAGAGAGAGAGAGAGAGAGAGAGAGAGAGAGAGAGAGAGAGAGAGAGAGAGAGAGAGAGAGAGAGAGAGAGAGAGAGAGAGAGAGAGAGAGAGAGAGAGAGAGAGAGAGAGAGGAGAGAGAGAGAGAGAGAGAGAGAGAGAGAGAGAGAGAGAGAGAGAGAGAGAGAGAGAGAGAGAGAGAGAGAGAGAGAGAGAGAGAGAGAGAGAGAGAGAGAGAGGGCGAGTATAAAAGGGAATATTTTTATCGCACATACACACAAATATATATTATCCCGCGCTAAGGGATTTTTCACTACGGCGTGCACCGCGATCAAGGGATATAAGTCAATCGACGGTCATACGTTCTCTTCTGGATTCTGGCGAGCGAACGGTGCAGCGAATCTCTGCAGGTCGGGGACGATTTAAATCGTGCCAATCTACTTCGATAATACTCGAAATATCCCAAGTATACTTACTTTGCTTGGCGAGGTAATCGTTGCTGGTAAGAGGCTGCAGATGAATCTTGTGCTGACGTAGATCCGGTATGCTGCGCTTGAGATGGGTTAGCATGCCTGAACAACCAGGTTTCAAGGTGTTATCGAACTTGGGATTCAAACGAAAAGCAATACGCAAAGAGCTTAAAAGAAGGAGAGAAAGAAATAAAAAGAGAAAGAAAAGAAAGGGAAAAAGAAAAAAAAACTCTATAACAGGAGAGTGTCATATAACATTAATAAAACGCTAAGTATAGACCGAAAGAATCGATAATATAATGTGAGCTACATCGAGCTGGAGGCAAAATACATTTTAAAAAGCCTACGAAAAAAATACGGCTTTAATATCACTTTACAAATTATAAGCGAATCTGAGTAATTGATATCCTAGGATCCACGTTTACGTCGCGCATTTAGCGCTAAATGTATTTACATGATACTCTTATCTTTATTCAGTGTAATATTAGGTAAATAAAATTAAAAATCGGGCGAATTTAACTGAGATTTACAAATACATTTTGCGCTATATGTGAAACGTTAATTTTAATGCGAGCGTAAATGTTTGCAATCTATTTTTAAATTTTTACAAGGGATTCTGCTATTATTAGTTAAAAAGAAAATATCAAAAAAATCTGAAACCTCGATCAATTAAAAGAAGATATCCTGCTTTATGGAGGTTCTATATCATCGTGCAAAGAACATACAACATTCCTCAAATAGGATATTAGGAACAAACATGAGAAAAAGAGATAGAGAGATAAAGATCGTAATATCGGTTTTCTGAAGCGAGAAAATCGATCGAGAGAAATATATAATCGCTCTCACCAGTAATCGAATTTAAAGTTGAACTTCTCTGCTTGGGCTCGTCGAATTCCAGATTCAACGGTGTTACATCCTGACCGGCTTTGTCTGTGCTGAATTCCAAGATACCATGGCCACTGCCTTTATCACTGTAACAGATCAAAATAAAATTGAGGATATATTACAGAGTATTTGATTCAATCAATCTATCCATATTCAATAAACATTGTATTTTTATCTTTCTTTAATTTCTAAATAATTTGTAATTATTTTTGTTTTGTTAATTTATTCTTTAAATATCAATTTCAATATCAATTATTATTATTATTTTAATTTATTATAATCAATTATAATAAATTGAGAAATAAATATAAGTAGAAAAAAATAATGTCTTACTAGTCATCTTGATCGTCTTGCAAGGAATCTTGTCGACCTGTGGGAATAAGATTTGTGCCAGGACCACCGGGTCCTCGACGATATCTTGGTGGACGGAAAGCGAACCTCCTAGCGTCGACGTCGACGTCGGTTGGTGTGCTGACAGGAAACCTTGCTGATATTGGATCGACACCAGCCTGCTCCTCCTGAGATGAAATAATAATTTAATATCACTTGCGAATTGGACTGTTGCAATTATATTAGCTTAGCGCGAATATAAATTATTAAGCTAAATTAAATAATAATCGTGAAGCAAAATTGGAACGAAAATAAAAGTTCATTCTCAAGATTATAAAACATAATGTAATTATATATTTTTTCTTTATAAATATATATATTTTTTCTTTATAAATTTTATGATAAGCTAATACTAAAATTTTTGAAGCAAAACAGAGAGAGAGAAAGTACTCACATCTCGCATGTTAAAAGTAATCTCGAGATTTTGGCTGAAGTGGTTGGAGAACTCCGGATAAAGCGCCAGAACATCAAGTAGATCATCCCGATGGATTTTATGAAGATCACAATAAGTAAGAGCGCGAACGTTACAGGACGATTTTCCGACCGTCGGATAAATGCACGGATTCTCGCCGAATATGTCGTCCTTGCCCAGAATGGCCATCACGATGTCGTCCTTCAAAATCTCGATACTCCCGCGAGATATAAAATACAGGGAGGTCAGCACGTCCCCGCGATGAACTAAAGTATCACCCGGCGGCGCATGTGTCGTTTTAAACTTTAAGGACAATGCCCTGTTTCGCGAAAGAAAACCAAGACCTTTCCATCATGCGAATCAATTATGCGTAAAAGTCACATATGTATTAAAACAAGGATGCAAGATTTTTGAAATACATCAGGAATAATTACCTTAAACAGCCTGGACTGGCCTCCTCGAAGGCTCGGCAATTGTTTAAAAGATTCCTATTGAGATGAAGACAGATGTCAGCCTGAAGGCACTCGGGGAATCCTTTTAGAACACTGTTCATGTCAATGCCGTTCGTATACGTCCACGCGTGTTGAAAATACTCCTCCAATCGTTGGCGAAGGGGATTCGGGATCTGATGGAATCTTATAAATTCCCTGACTCGGAGCATCTGCGTGTGATATCGAGCTGTGCCACTGTACAACCTCTGAATAATCGCCGATACATTACCGAAGATGCTAGCGTACATCAGGGCTGAAATCGTCGTAACATAAAGTAAATTTCGCGAATATTCAGCGGTTTCAGGCACAAATTAAATGTGACAAAAGATGTTAAAAGAATTTAAAGAAAGCTTTCCGCACGAAGAATATTAAATATTAATATTTTTTTTCTCATAAAAGATTTATTGTCGAAAAGCATTTATTTTTACCTATTTTTATTATTGTTTAAATTTTTATCTAATTATTATATTTCTATTAATATTGATTATATCATCTTTAATAGTGCCTCTATGCACAGATCCGATTATCTATAAACTCACATCCGATTAACATGACGATTATTGTAAAGATTTTCTCGGCGTCGGTATTGGGCGCCACGTTTCCAAAGCCTACGGACGTAAGACTACTGAAGGTAAAATACAGCGCCGTGATATAGCGACTCTGGAAAAAGTTATATCGTCAAGCAAAAGAGTTTTCAAATAAAACGTAGCTCAAGAACGGATGGCTTACTTTTATGCTCGGTCCACCAGTGTTATTGTGAAAATAAAACTGATGCGTGTCGTTGGCTAAAATATCCAGCCAACCAACTTTACTCTTCAGAGTCGGTCTCTCGGCGTTTCCTATGGCGTACCTTTAAAAAACGCGAAATACCCACGTAATATGCCTAATTCAGGACGTCTTCAAGAATATTACAAGGATATTGCTTCGAATTACATATTTTTTAATTCATTTTTTAAATTAATTTAAAGCTTGCAATAAAGGAGAGTTTCTCATAAAAATTTCTTTAAGAAAAATCAACTTCAAAGTGATGATAGCTGAAGAGATCTATTATAGATACTAGATGTAATTAAAGATGTAATTAAATTCGCAATATAAGAAGCACTTTAAAAGATATTACTTACCATATACACGCCATCCAATGAGCAATAAGGGCGAAGGTGGCCATTAAGAGCAACAAAACTGCAGCTCCATACTCGCTGTATCTATCAATCTTTCTGGCTACTCTGACGAGACGCAGTAGACGGGCCGTCTTCAAGAGTCCGATCAGGGTCGTTGTCTGAAAATAATTTGTCATTTTTTCCATCTTTTAAACGCCCGCGAAACATCTCCTTTCTCCTCCAGTTTCCACTTTCGAGACACAGAAATCGGCCTTACTCAACGCCGTCTGTTACTACTTATATACATTTGCTTATACTACTTATACATTTTCGAAATATAGTAACGCATAATTGCCTTATGTAACAAACTGCTCGTGCGAAGATGAATCGTGCCTTTGCAACAAAATGTGCGACATATACACAAAACAAAAATATAAGAGATACTTTAATCTTTATTTTTTAATATAATTATTTTTCCATTTCTCGATACAGAGACGCTCTGCTTCTTTCGCATCAAAGTCATACAAATCATGATATCTACAGGTTGAGTCTATCATTTCCACTATACATTCCATTACACGTGCCTCGCACAAACAGGCATTTATCAGAAACCTAATGATATATATGACATTCGCGTTAGGAAGGTCCCATTTCCATGTTGCAAGTGTCACTCCCGCCGGAAGTCGTCACTCCGGTTGCACATCAATCGCTGAAACGGAGAACATTACTCGTCGGAATATCACGCGCATGATATTTCGTCGAATTCCAAATACCAGAGTTGAAACTCGCCGCGCCTAGTTCAATTTAGTCGCAAATTGACATTTTAAAGATTGAGATAATTTTTAGAATTTTCGTGCCATTTTGTTAAAGCGTCGCATCCATCTCTCGAGACGACTGAAGTGACGACTTTCTTGTTGTAAGTAAGCTCGACTCACATCAATTGAAGAGAGAAAGAGAAAAAGAAAGGATAGAAAAGGAGTTTTTTTTTTTCTAAATTTATGTAGAGTTTCGAGAAGAATAAAAATTTATTCGGGGTTTCCACAAGATACATCAAATTACGACTGCTATTGATGTATCTAATTGAATTAAAGTATGATAACAATTCAAATCGGCTGGCAAGCAATCGCCGAAATAAAAAAAAAAAGCTATATTCATCGAAATTAATTAGGCAATTTAGGAAAAAAAGAAACGGAGATTTCTGTCATGCTTTCTCTTCGTTCTTACCTGCCAAAAATTCGAAAACTCTCCGTTTAAGAAAAATTACTTTTAAACATTACAGTAACAGTAAGTGTACATAGATTGAACGTTTTTACATTTAAAGAGATCGAGTTCGATACTTTTATGATTATTATGCAAAATCCATCATGTTTTATTCGAAACAATCCGATTAATCTTCAGATTAATATTCGCGTGAATTTAAAGCTCTCAGCGTGTTATAAATATATTTGAAACGGATAAAAGTATCGTCTTTCGAACATTTTTTTCTCAACACACACGCGACTCGTTGCACGTTAAAAGAAAAGCGCGTAAGCGGCAGAAAACACTTATGTACAAAAGTTCTTAGGCAATTGAAAGCGCGTAGCACTTTTTGTAGCAATAGAAAGCACAAATATATACATAGATATACATAAGAAAAGAACGATTGTAAAAATTAATTTCGTCGAAAAATTTGATATTAAAATTTGAATTAATAATATAATTTAGAATGAGAAATATAATTAATTTATGAAGAGCAAAGTTTGAACTTTAGAAAACAATATCATCATTTATTTGCTCTTTCAATCGCCACAGATAGAATGTAAACCTCTGTTAAGCGTAGAAAAATAAACATACGCACACAAACACACACACACACGCAAGTTAAATCGAATAAAAATCACCGGTCAGAAAATTTTTCGCTTTTTCAGTCGAGTACGATCACGATCTTATACAGTTTGCAATAAAAAGGCGTAATAAAAAAATACATAAAGAAGCTCGATAACAAAATGATAGAACCAATATAGTATTAAAACTAACAATAAGTAGAGAGAAGAACAGCTGAAGCGTAATTGCTGACGAAATCGCGATGAGATATTTTCAATCTGAGAGAGTGTTTTCATATCGTGTTATTGTTCGCTATTGTACGCGTTTATTCGTGTATGTGTTCGTAGTCGATTGTGTATATGCGTGTGTATTCTGTGATTAAAATTCACATCCTGTAAAAATCTTTGAAAATGAATTTTTTCCCGTCCAGAGTGATTTGAGATTTTGTCCGGTTCGATAAAAACCTTTTTATTTTGTATCTTTCAAAATCCATTAAAACGTAATCAATCTTTGATTAATTTAGAAGAAGTATCACTATTCGTATATCGGATTAAGATTGATGAATTCACGAAAGCGTGTGAGGTCAAATACATGTTTGTAGATTCGATAAATATTAATTGATTAATTTTAAATAATTTTGCGAAATATGACCAAGGCAATCGATAAATAAGCGTTGCTCGCCCTGCAACCCCAAAAAGGACACGAGACTCGAGCGATTAAAGCAAGCCCAAAATCGATTTACTTACTAGAAACAAAATTCGACAAGCTGGATGCAAGAAGGCTAAACAATGTGAATAAAATAAACGAAACTCGCCGTAGAAATACTGCGAAAATCGTGCGATCGTATACGCGACTCGACGTTCAATATCTGATAAGAAAGTTTCTAATTAAAAAATATAATAGCTATAACTATAGTTTCTCACCAGATATTGCATCGCGCAAATCGCTTCTGTTATAGGATAAATCCGATGTAAATTTTCGACAGAAATTTCAATCTTTCTGTTCCGTGAATTAAAATTCAGTGCTTCGGATAAAATTAAACGCGCGCATCTGCTACATTAGAATTCTACATTTACATAACTGAATATTAATTAATTTTTTTCTATTCAATATTATGTAAATTTCGAAAACTTGCATTGGCGCACACGTGCATATATTCAATCGTTAATATTATTCGGACTTTAATAATTGTTCCTGCAACGCGCGAACCGAGTTCGTGGGATCGTGTAGAGATGCAATACGCTTAATATGCTCAATGTAACTCTGTGCAATTCAAATCTTGCACAAACGGACTGATCGAAAAAGCGTATTAGCGTTATATGATTTCGTATAGTAATCTCAAAAGGGGGAAAAAACATGCACATTCTTCACGATAATTTTAGTATATCGTACGCAAAAAGAATAGAGTTGATGGAAATTCTGCTTTCTTATATTACAATTTGATAAATTTTTAAAAATAGGCACGTGAAATTACCCAAGAAAATCAGAGCAGAGGCAGACAATTGCCATCAACTTTATTCGATACTCCGGTAAAATGGGGTTGCAGTAATCGAGTGAGGTGTATGTACGTATCGCGTGAGGACTTTTGATCGCCGTGGTCGAGAAGGGACGGACGGTTTATATTGCAAGAGAAACTGTGCTAATTGTAAGAGTATGTGAGATGTGTAACATGTGTTTAAGCGGTTTGTATACATGAGAGAAAGAGAGACAGAGAGAGAGAGAGAGAAAAAGAGATAAAGAGAAGAAATAGTTAGTAGGAAAAAAATCGTGATTGCGGTGTGATTTTAATCGTATGGTGTAAAAACGGTGTAAAAATTGTAATCCGCATTAAGTAATAACGAAAAAAGACACGTCAGTGAGAAAGAATCTCTTGTGTATATATGTGTCAACTAACCTCGTCCTTGTCCAAGCCGAGCTACGAAAACGTTAAACTGAGGTTAAAATTTGTTCTCTTCATATTCGTGAGGATAATTAATAATTTCATTTTTTTCAGATTTGTTACGTTTAATCGCTCGCTTAAAAATAGGAATGTCGGAAAAATCATAGGTCACGTTTCGCTTGAAACAAAATTGCCGAGACGGATGACTTTGTTAATTATTATCTCATTGAGTAAACCTTGATTGGGGATATAAGTAACATTCTTGTCTCTTTCAGGAACGCGCGATAAAATTAAATTAATCACGGAAGAGGAGTTATTTACGTTCATCACATTTTTCTTACGCTATATAGATCTCTTTCATTAGCCACCGTTCACAAAATCCAGGGAGAGAGACAAATAAAGATCAACTCATGATAGAAAATTCAAAAGAATTTATAAACGAAAAAACGAATAAAAAAAAACCACACGACTGAAAAAAAAAGTAGAAGAGAATCTTGACGAAGATTTGTATATAGTCTAATACTTTGACAATCAGAGCAGAAATTTTCACAGCGACAGACTATATTTACTTACATATTTATGAACAGTGTATGCAAACAAACATACGTGTGCGTACAGGTACGAGCCAGACAAAGGGATTATTCACTTATGCTGAGTTACACATGTCGTCTCGGCTTATACGTATAATTGCCATTAAATGTCGCGTTGTTGATTCAGCTCATGTTATTAACGCGCATCTGGTCTTAGAGCGAAAATCCGACGTGAATTAACGTGAGACTTCGCGATTGATTATTCGACGCACGTGTACCACACGTTCGACGTTGTGTAAAATCGTCCCGGGAGGCGAGAAAACGAGTTAAAACGTTTCTCGTCCATCCGTACGTATACATTGTGTGCACATTAACACGACGACTCGACTAATTCTCGACAAAGGTATAAACGAAATCATTCAACACCGAGAGAAATGATCGAAAATAGGAAGAAACGAACTAAGCACCAGTTCGGTCAAAGTCACATCTATGGGTGTGTAACTTGGGCTCGGCATGTCATCCTAATCATATATTTATCAACTAACACCGACATTCTCTCTCTAGAAAACTCGCCCGGCGATCTGGCGTCCGCGAGTGTCACTTCTTACATTACGAATATTGTTTTTATATTATTTTTGTCGCGCAGTTTTCTCTCGTCTAGATTTAAAAGTACGCGATTAACACACGCGACGACTTGCGCGAACGTACATAAAATACCACGAATTCTTAATAATTTTTCTACGAAAGAATTTTTGCTCGCGCTCGCGAACGACTAGCTGCAAATTGGCATAAGAGAGGTGAATCCCGTAAACACCAGATTCCGGCTTGGAAAAAAAAAAAAAAAAAAAAATCTAAGGAATGCAAAGCGTGCGACGAAACTTACCTCGTCAGTATCCGAGCCAACGAGTAGGAGGTCGAAAGGAATGGCAGCCACCAGGTCGATGATGAACCAGCCCTTCAGGTAATGGACGGCTATCTTTCCAGGATGGGACACCACTTCATCGTTGCTGTTGACGAACGTCGTGCGAAAATTTATAATGATGTCCACGATGAAGGTGACGTCGACTGAAAAAATAAATAAGAACACGTTTTATATTGTACTTTGCAAAGAAATTGATATAATTCTTTGATATTTATATATCGCAAATTTAATCTATCAAATTTTTTATTATATATTAAAATACAGACAGTGTTACGTGAATTCTTATTTCTTTTTTGTTCGTTCCAATAATTATCGAATCTATAATTAAAGTTTCAAAAATCCTCACAAAGCTAAAACCAATCGCACTGAGGCTGAATAATGAAAGATAAAAGTCCGTTCGGACATTTCTCCAATTTCTTCTTCGTTCGTTCTATTTTCACACTATTGTCTCCTTATCCACTTTATTGTTTCAGACAGTCGTGACATGTTATCCGCGTCCTAGCTACGTTATATGAAACATTACACGATTCCATGCTCACAGACGTCGATATCAAATTTAAAACTTTTTTATTTTAAAACTGTATTCTAAGAGTCGACTCTACTTCTCAACGTCAAAAAAAACTTCTTATTTTAAGCGCGAGTCTCTTTATTTTTCTTTCTAAATATAGAATTAATAAAAGTTAAATTATAGTACCTATTAAAAAACTAACGTACTGAGTTAAGAAAAAACAATATTATTATCATTACTATCATTATTTCATTTGTAATTTGCATATTAATTGATATTATAGATAAAAATAATTATTTATATTTTTAATATTACTTTATTCACACAATTTTAGTTATTTTAAAAATAAAAGAAAAGAAAAAGATTATAAATTTGAATAATAACTTACCTATAAAGTCTATGATGACGATGGGGTCGTCACTGTACTTTTTATTCTTTCTGCTGTTATAATCCGGATCCGACAGAACGAAGGCGGCGACGTATGGCGTAAATATGGCGGTGTACATCACGAGTAACAATATAATCCAATCCCAGACCGCCTTGAACGGCGAATAGTGTAATATGGTCCACTTGTGGATTCTGGGGGATTGTAATTTGTACTCTGGGAGAACGTCTGCTCCGAGGGACAGTACCTGCGGCAGATTACATTAAAATTTTCAGAAAAAATTTCCTCTCTTTCAAATCTTTTCTCTTTAAACTGTCAACAAAAAAAAAATAGAGATCCATTACACGGAATAAAATGTTTCACGACTGGTAACAAAAAAAAAAGGTGGCGTGTTATATATAAAGTCAACGAACGATCCGTATACACGGAACTTTCTGTGTGTACATACAAGATGTACGTCACACTTGTGTGAGAGGTATAAGATAACGGAAAATGGTTTTCCATCAGCATGTCATTCATACTTCACGTTCTGGCAACATCGTTACACGTTACGCGTCGTTCGTACTAAAGTATATCTCATGGTAAAAGACACTTATGGACCACGCGAAGTTGGATGACGTTTGATCATGTCACGTCACTTTTATGAGATGGGGAGGAAAAACGCGGAAGCAACTGTTTGCTGACCTATCTAACGCAGAAGCGTTTCGAGTTACTTATTTTATACTTTGTCATGTAAAATTGTTCGCGCTCTTGCAAAGGACAGATTAGCAAACAACTTAAATGATGATAGAAAATGCAAATTTGAGAGAGAACAAGTGGTAGCGATCCGTAAAAAATTTTCCGTACATCCATTTCGTCAACCCGATCCGGCCAATGAACGAAAGCGGATCTTGCGAATCACGTCGCCCCACATTTTCGCAAACATCGCGTCCACAGCTGGCGATATCCACTCCTACCGATCAAGTTGCTGTTTTCCCACTGAAGGGATTATAGTCACAAGTATCCGAACAGGCTTAGAACGAGCTTAGAACAGGCTTCGTGTTAGTGAGGGAGCTTAACCACTTAATTGTCGCCGTAATCCGCGATTCTACTAAAGCGTCGTGTTCTCAATATTCCGTCGCAATTCCAAGCTACGACCGATTTGCAGCGCGATCAATTCTGCAGAGGGGATGAAACCACCAAAACACGAAACGTCAATGTGACAACAAGTTACACGACCATCGTATAGAAGTTTCGAACGCGAAATTTCAAAATTTAATCAATTTGCGTTGGCAAATAGGTCAACAGTTCGAGCTTTTCTCTTTCTCGAAAAACGGGCTAATATTTCGAGTTATTGATCCTTCTGGCACTCGTGAATCGAGAACACTTGTTTACGGTGCGCGTGAGAGGAGGGAAGAACCGGAAGAGCGCCGGCCGAGCACCAGCTGAACACTGGTGTAATGCAGCCCGACCAAGGGAGGTGTTCGTTCGATTGGCTTGGGATTGGCCGGCTGCCGCTGCTGGTCATAAGAAACGGCGTGTCAGGGTAGTAGTACACCCTTAACTGGCACATTTTGGTGCGCGCCAAGTGTCGGGGGGTATGCAAAACACTAAGCCGTCGAGAGTCATCGGTCTACCCTGGTCTAACAAGAAATTGCTAGAGAAAGTCGATAACGATAATCCGCGCTCAAGAGGCTCGTACGGCAAACTGATGATCTTACCCGGGATAAAGTCGCAGTTTGCTCCCTGTTTCTCTCTGTACATGCGTGTACCGTCGTTTTATTATTATCAACCCCCTGTTAATAAATGACCGGAGAGCGGATAAAAATGGAAAATAGGATATGCATTGCTGATGCCTGGAGAATGAGACATTCAACGAGCGACCATCATTATGTTATTGGATGATTGTTACGAGTATTTTTATCAACATGCATTCTATACTTGCACAAATTGATCTTCTGAAATAATTCTTAATTTTCTTCCTAAATATCAGCATATATTTTTCTAAGGTATTTAAAGATATGGCATTGTTAATTGACACAATCTCTTATCTGCTTTAGCGAAAATCCAATGTCGCGAACAGCGATTGTACTTATTTTTTAATCTTGTCCGATTAGCTTGATATCGCGCGTGAATATAATATTCATCGAATAATAACTAATAACAAGTAATGCACCTTGTTGTAGACATTTTTAAAGAGAAGCAAGCTAACGTTCGAGTCTCTTCCTTCGGGTTTATCGACTTTTTATTATCAGCTTGCATCTGATAGAAAGTGTATAGTCAGGCGGGAAGGCGAGGTAGAAACCCGCTGGTTGGCTCGTCCGAGACAGCCACGAGAATGTAAATTCAACTAGATCATGTTTTATTCATGCAGTTGATGTTAAGTGAGAAGGGTTGTCGTGAGAATGACCTCATTCCAATGACCCGAAGTTATCGCGGCAATTAGTGTTGTCCTTTAAATAAGACATTTTTCTTAAGAAGAAAATAGATTTATAACGCGTAAAAAAAAAGATATATATACATCACACATACATCATACACAAATAAATATACATATCATTTATACAAATAAATTACACTATATAATTATATAATAGTTAAAAATATTATGCTATATATAAATAAATATTTTTGATCATCTCGCTTTGTAATTTTCTTTTTTTTTCTTTCTTTGCAATTCTCTATTTAGTTAATTATCTTTTATGTATTGGGAAATAAAAGTTTCAAAATTACGAAGCTAAATGGCAGAGCTTAAAAGACGGGGGAGAAGTTTCTTTAGCGTAACTCTTAATTGTAACTTTATCGCAATTAATTGATATCATCATTTATCCAGATATATTAACGATATGGAATTTCCTATCTATCTAAGATGCTTCATGGGTGCAATCGAGACAAAGTGATCGAATACGAAGGAGGATGGTGTTAGTCACATAGTTACCGCGCGCCATGACCTGGAATCAGTTGCTGCGTTATGTGATTATTATCTATCAGCGTTCAACGAACCAGGAAAAATAGCATGAAAATAAGTCCGGTGAAAAATTACGAGCGCAACGACAAGGAATTTTTTTTTTCTTCAAGAACTTATCATCCGATTCGTTGCATTTTAGCGAAATTTTTGTAAAGACGCTTGAATAAATTTTATGCATATTAAATTAACTGGATTTTATGCATATTAAATTAACTGGATAAATTAACAAAGATTGATGTAAAAGTCTAAGAATACTTCTGTTCAATATATATTTAAATTTTAATGGGCTAGAAAGAACTAGACGCGGATGGTAGTGCGTCAATTTCAAGGAAAACTAATTTTTATTGAAACTAATTAGTTGTGCACAGGGCATAAAGTTTCTTTGGTACGATGCCAAGTAATTAAATAAATCTCAATTCGAAAGATTTTATTTTTAACAAACCCCTCTATTTTCCCTAAAGAAGCGTAGGTGAGAAAAATATCGGGGTGAAGTCACTGAATCGAGAATCAAGTCTTTCGCTTACCGGTTGATCGATCTTATCACTGAGTTATTCAAATTCCATTATTTCCCTACTACTATCAGTAAAGTGGAGTTTATTAAAAATAAAATTTCAAATTAAGATTTATTTAATTACTCGATATTGTATCAAAAAATTGTGCCCTGTGCACATCTATGTATTTCACAATGAGAGTCTTACTAAAGTCTTAGTTGTTATTTCTGTTCAAATTCACAAGATGCTATTTATGAGCAGCAATTTGCGGCTACATCTTTTCATTTCGATAGCCCGACTCTCTCAAAGCCGGATTTAATATTTGCAGACTCACGGCGGAACCATGTTTTCCCCGCATAAATATGTACTCGATATGCGTGCAAGTGAAATGTGTATTCGCGGCTTCCATAATGAAGGCCTTTAAAGCAGCTTTGAAAGTTCTTGGGCGAAGCTTGAGAATATTCTCCGCGATTTCTATCTGAATAACGATCGTCCTCGTAAAATTCGTACGTAGCAATAAAACAAGAAATTTAAGCGTCACATTTAAAACCTTCTTTAGCAACAAGAATAAACCGACAGTTAGTTATTCGCCAGGCGTGCTTATTTTATATTAAACACTTCGATATAATGTGGAAGGTAACATTGTATAAATTATTCGAAAATAAAATTTACTCCAAACTTCATCAAATGTCGAAGACAATAATCCATCATAAAAGCAATTGAACATATTTTCACGACGCGTTTCGAAGTGCCATCTGAAAATGAGGTCGCGTTAATGATAATGTAGAACGCATTCGCTCATAATGTGTTTCAACGAAGAGAAAGCTTCTATCCAGGCTCCTGTGTTATACAGTTTTTATTTGTTATTCATAACGGGTCAATCCGATAAAAGCATTCATCCGCATTTCGGATTATATTGCGATCGATACTGGTACGGAATATACGCGCCATTCCGTAGTAGATAGGATGAATACGTTTGTGTTACAAAGGCTTGATAGCGCTGATAAACGCGAATAAACAATGACTTGATTAGAACAGCGAGAGAGGAACACAGACACCGCAAAAGCAAATTTGATGTGAATTACGTAGCTTCTATAATTATCTAATTATCATTGCAATCTACTCAACAATGGTAGATAAATGTATACCGGTTTCGTATTACAATGCCAATAATTATATCTGCAATGTTTAATTTTTGTACAGATAAATAAATAGAGATAATACATAGTTGATGTAATGCATATAGTTCATAGTTTATCACCGTGATTACAATTTGCTAATGTAAATTCGTAGAATTTACATTAAATGTAATATTAGTAAATTCGAAGAATATAATTGTATTTTTAATAATTCTATCGAAATGCAAGAAAGTAATGCGAGTAATACAAACATCGATTACCGTCGACAGAGTCGAACCAAACTTCTGCTTCTTTCCCTTCATAAAATATGAGCGCATCATGGTTCCTGACATTCTTACGAAGTATTCCAGAGTCATTCTCAACCGTGGCGAATTCCGCTTGAAAGATACTTGCGCGTTTTTAGTATGCGCGCAAAAATGAAAGCGAACAATGTAGGAGAAACTACCTGTTTCTCTACTGACTTTTTTATCAAACTTTTTCACTAACAATAAGTAGTTTCCAATGTCTCTCGGCCATATGTAGCTTGCGAGATAAAATTCACATTATAAACCGGATCTCGCAAGTTGAGTTCGCTAAAATTGGAGAGCAAATTGCAGTTGATAATAAACGTTAGTTTAACGCTATCCTCAACACATCCTGATGTTTGGTTTGTATTTTGACAAGGAGAACACTCAGGACATTTTACAGATTCTCCTCAGTCCTTCATCTTGTCAAGACAATTATCGTTTATTTGCAGCATCCGTAATCAGAGGAAATTCGAAAGTAAAACTTTCACTCTCATACCAAATTCAATATAGCCATTTTGAAAAATTTTATTAAATCATACGTCTGTAAAATCATGCTTCTTTGTGCAAACGTTGCAAATAGAGGCGAAGTAGATAATGGCATTTTCTGGTTAGACAATGTCGATACATTCTTTGAGAGCTTTCTAGGTATTTCTTCAATATACGAAGATAAAGGAGAAATCACGCAGTTTTACGTTGTCTTTGCGGCAAACTTGATCGATTCGCTAAAGAGTCTGTTGTTTCCCGATTCTTCTTCGTACCGTACAAAAGATCTCATCACTGATTCAAACAGTTCTTGAGAAGCCAAGAAGATACGATCAAAGAGCCATCGATTAAAATTCAATCAGTTCCGAAAATTTAACGTTTTGTTGAATTTATCATAAACATTCTAATTAAACAGTTAAATCTTGATGAGTTATCCTTGATGTTCAATTTATGTTATTACTTCTGGTTAAAAGATCTAAATATCGTATCAATATAGCAAGCACTGATTCGATCTTTCGCCGCAAGATTTTAAATAGATACTCGAAAAATTCATCCACAGTAAAATTAATCGATCGAAAAATTAAAATTAATTATTTTGTCAATATTTCCATCAATTTATCCATCTATTTCAGTTGAAGCGTCTTTGCGATTTCGATGCAATCTCTGAAAAATTTTCCAACGTGACAATTTCTCAATATCTCATAAAACACCGATGACAATCTCCGTAGTGCAAAATCTTGTATGTTGAATAATTAAAATCTCTGAAGGACATAGTCTTCGGGGATATCGAGCAAATTCCCGTAAATTTCATGAAGTCACTTTTACTCACATTTCACAAATTTATCTTCTGCGAAGGGACCGATTTGAAATAGGTGAGGATGACATTCACGTCAAAATGATATTAGACGGAACTTTTTCGGTTTAGAAAATTTCCACACGATTTCGGTCCATCCACTTTCAGCGGATTTCACGAGGGAGATTTTTTACAACTGTATCGGATTCCGCAATATGATATTGAATTTTTCACGATGCTATTTGCGAAGTTCTGAAGTTAGAAGGAATTCTGGATTTCGGTCGAGTTCACTTGAGAGAGAAATCTCACGGGACGCTCTCCACGCTCGGTTTCAGTTTCCGCAGGAGAATCGGATTAGGCAGAATAACGACAGTGATTATTGCAGGTTCACCGCGACGCGGAAAATCTAATGATTCCAGTCGGATGGAATCGGAGTTCTTCTCAGGGATGCCGTACGAATTCCTCCAGCAAGGTGATCTAATTTCGGTTCTCAACCGCTTCGATTTCGCGGCCGCACGCTCGCGTACGCGCGGCAAAACTAAGCGCTCGAGAGATCTGTTTCAGGCGAAGTCAGCCCAACGGCGCCGAGGTTGCATGTCGAGGAGTGCTTTCTCGAAAACATCTGCCCCTACTCGGTCCAAACGATTTCATAGCCCGTTAGGAATGATCGCGATTTGCGTACACCCGGTATACGCGAGGATTGTAAAAGCAGATCGTAAGAATTCGAAATAAAACCAGAGAATAACAAATCGGAACAAAAACAGACACATATTAGACATATGTGTAATCAAATTCTTGATTGTTGACTTTCATCGAAGAGCATTTCTCAAGTTTTTAACGATATAATTGTAATATATTCGATATTTGTAAAAAAAATATGCGTAGAAAAATTTGCTATTTTGCAATATCATTTCTTTATTAATTATTCGAACGCAAGTAGAATCGATAAAATGAAGCGAATTCTTTCAATAAAGAAATGTAATTTATTTAATCGTGAATTGATAAATTAATCTCAAATTTACACGGTAAAGATAAATTGCACACGCATTTAAATTCTTTATTTCTCTCAACACAAATTATATTATTTATGTGCTTGCTAATTATTTATCCTAATATAAATAAAAATATGAATTTTTCATTAAAGAGATGATTTAAATAACCGAATTAAAAATGAATTAAAAAATCGAATTGATTGCCAATATAATAAAAACTACTGAAATAGGTTTTCTTTTAAAGAAAAGAGAAAATAGAAAAAATTACTAAAACGTAAATTTAAATGCGCTTCTGGATATTACAGCTGCGATGAAGATATAAGATCGCGAATGGCTTTGCTCCAGTATCGGACATAAGTCGTAATAAAGCACGGATCGTAAAAATCAGAAATAGGGCGGGGATAAAAGTGTCAAGGTGTATTCGCCGATATTCATAAGGCTGATTCATCCAGTAGCAACGAAAGTTTTCCCTTTCGTATATAGCCGAATAATCTTGAATTTTTTTTCTTCGTGCAATTATTCACTCGAGTTTTAAACAATTTGCATTTAAATTAATTCAAATTACGAGGTCCAATTAAGAACAATCAACTTTACAAAAGAACAGAAAATGATGCATTAAGATACGCTGTCAGGATAGAAGCAATTCTATTGTGATCTTATTCCACATGTGTCGACAATAATTCTATTATACGTTTAAAAGTTAATATATACGCGGCAGGGCGGAACTTTCACTTCAATTCTTTTATGATTATGACATTAATTTAATAATGCATCGATCGTATGCTAAGTGTACTCGAAAAGGTCGCGTTGAGTGACAGCGACTGACATTTTATGAGCATATTCAATCAATCATTTTAACCGCGTGGCGAGACGACCGAGATGAGGCATATAGTGTCCAGCTTTATGAAATTAAAAACTGAAACACGCGACGGACAAGTTGCGCATTACTTCCGAATAAAGTTCGTAGACTCGCAATTAGAACTGTGTGACGATAACATTCACTTCTTATCTTTTTATTAACCAGCTAATCTGTTTCTTTCATTAGTATAATTAATGAGCGAAGCGGAATATTACGCGGGGCTACTAAATGTATGCAATACAATGTTTCTATTACGCAATTATTATTTCAATTGTATTATTTCGTCGTGGATTCTGTTAATTAATAATTTTTCTATTAATTAATATTTTTTTTGCTTATAAGCTCGATATAAAATAGTTTGAGAGATTAGAAAGAAAATTGAAATTTTTCTCACGAGTGCATTAATGTTTGCAATTTATCTCACAAATTTACAAATTTTAAATAATGTGTTTCAATGTAAGAATTATTTTAAATTAATTCAGTTTCTCTCTCCGCCATGATAAAATTAATTAATTATTTTTCCGCAGTCGTACTTCGACTAACATCAGCAATTTCTTTCGGGAGGAAGACTAAATACTAACAATAAATATTTTAGCACAGTTGTATATTTTCGGAAAGGCAACGCGATATTGCACGTGTTTATCGTGCAGCTGTAAAATTTAATTACTGAAAGTAACCAAGCAGGCAACCGTGAATATGTTTTCAGACATCTCGACTGTTAATCGTATACCGTGCGCTGTTTTACAGGCGGAAATTACGAGCCTTAACTTGAAAAACAAGCGTAATCCATCCTATGGGCGTTTTAAACACGACCGTAATATCGCCTCCGCCTTTTTATTATTAATTAAAAAAAGTCGCTCGGTATATCTTCTTTTTTCATGCTGTCGCTTTAGCCAAATATATCATGGTTAAGAAAAGACTTTGCTTTACAACATTAGCCAGACTTGAACTAATAAAACTTTGATTAAAAACTAAATGTTTGATAAGTTTTTAACTGTAATGCTATGCACATTTATTAATTATTATGTGTTTGAAATAAGCAGTACATTTTTCTTTTATTTTTAATACATTCCTTCACATTCTCTGTCTGTCTTTATTCTTGAAGAGACAATTATGTATCGATCTGATAATAATTGCACAGCTGTGCGCGAGGTAAAACGTTATCAATCGCTTCTATCGCGATCGTATCTGTGTCTTTCATTAAGAAGAGACCGATTTATCTTCTATTTATCATTGCACAAGTCCCGTGCGTGTGCAATACTCGTATCAATTAATTTGCAGACCATAAGAGGCTCTCGCGAGAATTCTCGAGCATTGAAGAGAACATTCAGTCAATTATTTTAACGCTCTATCAGAAAACGTAGGGATACGATAGCGCTAATGCTTCGGTCACTTTAATAATGACCATATAAATGCACTAATTGCCTGCTTTATAAATCGGCGTGACAGATCACATAAAGGCGTGTTTGCTCGATGGCACGAGGGACCTTTTTCACAAATTAAGTTTCGCAATTCCCACTTTCATTTGTAAAGTACTTTGCCGAGTACAAAATACAAAGTTAGAATTTAACGTCGCGAAATTGTTGAATGCAAGGTTGCGCGATTTGCAATCGAGTTCGAGATGAAAGCTCTCGGGAATAAATCACGTACGATTCGAGAAATTAAATTATGCTGTACGTGATAATGGGCTGAAATTCGATAATTCGAGGAACCCAATTAAAACGTTACATAATTCCGAAACAAAATATTGCATTTGCGTTTAACGGCAACAATTCTCGTAATTATTACAAATTATTATTATAATTGTATTATTTATGATATTTGGAAATATTGCGAGTTTATCAATATAAAAGGGAAACGATCGATGTTTTCCGCCGAGACAGTAGCCTACGAGAATGCATCACACGTATATATGCGTAGTCTGAAAATAGCATTAACACGTCTACCACCGAGGGGAATAGGCATGGTAATGCGATGTTTATCCTCTCTTCGCCATAACTAGTCTGTGGTATAAAATCGTCAACGATGTTTTCTTTGCAAACAATGCCATCCCTGCGATCTAGAAAATGGTGTTGACCGAATCAATCGAAGAAACTCGTCGGGGAAACATCTAAGTTAAATTACCGATTCGAGAGGATCGGCCACAAATATGATCAAACTTAAAGTTCCTATTGGCACGTTACTTTTTATTGCGGTATACGTCGCATTTACCATTCAACGATTATTTCTTAAAATCATATTGTCAGTCTTCTATGCCTGGCAATAATAATAAGTTTGTCAAGTAAGTTTCAAGACAAGTATTTTTATTTTCAAGAAAGAAGGGAGAATAAAATATCTTTTTAATATTTAAAATACAGAAAATAAAAGAAGAATTATAATCGCAATATGAAAAAAAAATATATAATTGCAATTAATTTATCAAATAATGCATCAAAGAATAACCGAATAAGATTACATAAAGAGTACTGTCCATCTATGAATCGATTGATATTTAATGATGAATCTATTAGAGTCCATTTCTCTCTCTTTCTCTCGATAATTTCTCTCCAACATTTTCTTTTTAATTCTCTTTACATTTGCCAAAATCGGAACTTGTAAAAATATTTTTGTTCGATTAATGACAATTACGAAATTAGTCATCTAAAAAAAATTTCCTGTAACCACATGTGTGTGTGTATATATATATGTATGTACATATATATATATATCATATATTATACTACATATATCATATATTTTATATATACAATACACACACATATTGTATATATATCAGAAGACAAAGTATATATCATTTTTTATCTACGTCAAAAGCATGATAACGGCTGGAATCGTTGAAATCCCTCTCACGTCAGAGCCGGCATCGTGAAAGTGTGTATCGCGATCGATGCATCGGCAAAAATAGCTCATGCACATCTTAAGATATTAATGTTTCAAGGGTCGCACAAAAATGTCAGTCGCTACCTTCGAATTTTGTTCTCCGTATGTATCCACAATTATTTTATCTGCATTTACGCGATATCTTTCATCATAATAAATATATCAGCGACTCTAAAAAGTTATTCTCTCGGAGAATCAGTCAATAAAATAACAATTCCTACAATTTATCTCTATCGTGATGTCGATTAATCAATGCCAGTGTATTCCACATTCCATGGAATAAAATGCAAGACATTGTAGTTAATGTATTACTGTCGTAAATCACGCTCAAGAAACGATTTGTGACTAATGAGGAAAAATCTTAATTAAGGCGACTGACGCGAAGCGTCGTTCGTTCGGAATACCTCTTTTCTTAAACCGCCCTTGAGTGCCGGTTGTTGCGGGCCCCCGTTCTCCAACAACAGGCTCTTGGTACTGCCACCTTTGACCCTGACACTGCTCCACCTCTGTCGCGGTATGTCCGTCATCTTCTCGCTGCGATCGCCCTCCTTTAACGAGCCGCCTTTAACCCTAAGGGCACCGAGAACCGTGGTTGTAGGCGCGACCGGGACCTCGAGCTGTCCCAAGAGATGCTCCGACATCGTTCGAGGAGATTTTATGCACGTCATCGTAGTCGGGGCGAGCGTGTTTGCCGAGGAGACCGACTTCACTAGCAGATCTTTGCCTTCCTTCGTCCAGGACGTGAGCTTCCTGCCGAGGGAGAGGGTGGTCGGTGCCGAGGTTGGTTTCTGGGACGAGCTGGGAAGATCGTCGGGGTAGGTGTCCGTCTCGTTGATCACGTGGACGTTTTCATTGATCACGTGAACAGTCTGCTGTCTCGCAAGTGACCCGGATGTCGTCGCCGTCGCCGCCACCGTCGTTGTCGCCGCCGAAACGCAGTGGGGATCTTCGTTCAGGTGGAGAAGCCGGTCTCTCGCTGTCCTAGGATAATAGTCCTTGGCAGCGGAGGACCCGGAGGCGGTCACGACCCTTCTTCTAGGACCGAACTTCGGTATTCTGTTACGGCAGACTCTCGACGGCGTCTTCGCAATGCCCTCGATCAGGGCGTCTCTCTCATCGGACGACAGCTCGCTCTCCTCTTGAAGATCCGAGGAAGTACTACCGCTTATTCTGATATTGCCGCTGGCAGTAGCGAAGCGTCGTTCGCCGGTCGAACCACCGGCCGAAGTTCCAGCCTCCGAAATAAAGCTGCTGTTGACACACGGCCGAACGCACAACAGGCTTTGCAGATCGCGCTCGTACGACGACGAGCTCGTAGTCGAGGCCGTCGTACCGCCGCCTCCTATTGCCTCCGCGAAAACCCTCGCCGTGCCGTTCGTCGACGCGGATTTCGGCAGGAAACCCCACTTCCCGCGAGAGCGACCGGCAACCTCCGATCGCTTGCGATCCCCGTCGTTCTCCAGCAGGAACTCGAACGCGCCTCGAGCGCACTCCTCTCCCTCGTATCTCGACTCGTCGCGACGAGAGTGTCCTCGATCCTTCCTCTTCCTTCCCGAAACGAATCTCTCGCTGGGCTCCTCGCGGCTAGATCGAGCACCCTCGTCGGAGACGCTGGAGTCTGCGACGCTCGAGTCCCGCTGTTTTTCTCCTTCGATCGGCGGAGGAATCTGCTTCCTCCTGATCACCACCGGCGGCGGCAGCCGATTGGCCACCTTGGCAGTCGTCGGGGTGTCAGCCGATTGATCCTTCACCAAGCGCAATGCTATCTGTTCGTCCCGCGATTGGGACGAACCCGGAGGCTGGGACTTCGACAGCTTTTCCTTGAACAGCTGAATCTTGGCGACTTAGCAATCGACGGATCAACGAGATTATGTTACGCCGTCGATCGCTTTTGCGTTTGTTTAATCACAATAGACGGTTGCCCCAGAAGCCGTTTCTTTTATCGAAAATGAATTCTCCAAGACTCGTGACGGTATCGTTACTGTTTACGTTGAGTAAGGCAGCAATTAAGTTTAATCAAAGTAATTGTTATCGATTACCATACTCTCCGTTATTTTTCTAGTAATTTAAATTTGCTCTCTCGCAATGCAAAAGGCAAGGCGTTGCAAAAAAGAGCGTAGTTTAAAAATCGACGCTTTGAAAGACTGTTGGGTTAACTGTTTTGTTATGCTTCTCGGCTGCGTCTTCTTTCTTGGTCTTTATTTTCACTGATATTTCTTCTCTATATCTTCTTATGATATGGTGAGAATCTGCCAATCGATTATTACGACGAAGCAAACTCTCTTTTGTGCTTGTTATAACGTTAAGTATTGTACATTGTTGTTGTTGGGACGTGCGCATCCGTAAAATCAACTAGTCAACTCGTTCTTGCGACTCGTGTGCTCGTAGACAAATTATTACTATCGATAATTATCGTTGGTTTGCTTATATATGCGTGTGCTTTGCGACGTAGAAACGAAACTTTGTAAATATCGCTATCGGCTCATCCACAATTTTTATTGCGACGATCTCTGATATATGTATCCTCGTTTGATTGATTAAAAAATTGTTTTCTCCTCGATCTCAAACATCAATATAAAATGTATAAGGATGATTGTTGGCTTAAACTTAATTTTCTCCAGCGCCACGTTGTGCAAATCTCGCGATACGGCGTAAACTTCGTTTATTGATTTAATTAACAATAAATAATAGATGGAACGTAACGACAGTCTCAGCTAAGAAAAGCTAATCTGATTTTCAGTCTCGATCGCTTTCTTCTTTTTTTTTATTTCCTCTTTTTCACTCTCGTTTACCTCAAAAGCATTAAATTATCTTTGGCGCGAAAATATCGTTCAGTATGCAAAATCGGGATCGCAACAGGAACACAAAAAGAGCTCTTTCTCACTTCAGTTTCCTGCGTTTCGGATAGGAGGCTGAAGCGAAACAGGAGTACGATAAATTATTGGCAATTGGAAATTCGATGCAGGTACAAACGTTCGTGTGCAAGTGTCCTCTCGACCCTAGATCCTCGAGGAGATTCAAGAATCACGAGAATGATCCATCCTCGTCGATGTCCACGATGGATTTGGCACGGGCTAATACTGGGGAACCCTCCACGGATGCGCGAAGCGGCATCCTGTCTCGCGACGACACGGACCTTCCAATTTCCCGTCAACGAAGACGTACGGAGCCTCGTGAATCTCCTTAACGATTAATTTAGAAGGATCTTCGGTGGCGCTGAACAAATCGAGCGTGATCGCGCGATAAAATCCGCTCGCACCTTCTCAATCTTACGTGTAAATCGTAATTTCTGAATGTTTCGAAGAATATCTCATCCCGATTAGATTCCAATGCTCCTTCCCATCCGATTTACCAGCCTGACGTTTATCGACGTGATGATTCGAATAAAGGATTTAACTGAGATTGATCACAACACGGCAGGATGAAACGTCGGTGCGTCTGTCACGCGCGTGCTTTTATAAAACGCTAAGTAGAACAGTTTTTTTACTTTCGGTGCGAGCCCAATGACGCTCGATAATTATCACTTGCATTTCGTTGAATAACGCGTGCGAACAGATATGTATCGTATACGTATATGATCGGCAAAGATCCCTTCCTCTCACAAAGATTATGCATCTGTTGCACTAGAACTTTCTCGGTACACAATCGTCCGGATTCCGTTCGACTACTGATCGACACAGGACGGAGTGCCTACGATCGACTTTCGAGACGAGTCCATACTGGGCAAGCTACAGCTGGTAGTTATCAAAGATAATGTCTCCGTTCGTAGTAAACACGCTCGCAAAATTCCGGGAAGATATCTGCGTCCACGAGGTCCGATCGTCGGGGATGTATCGCACATAAAACATATTTAATATATCCAGCTAGTTAGATTGTATCCGGAACGGTGACTCACAGCCGCGCACCGATCTCCAGCGAACGCAACACGTCGAGATAGTCCTATGAAGCACCACCAGCTGTAACTGACGCGTCTCCTCATCATCCCCGTCAATCCGAGTAGTCTCTCGTACTGCGGCCGAGCGACTAAGGGAGCGAGAGGGATGCTCGCGCGCTCCGGACGGTCACGATCGTTGTTCCGGCAGACGTTCCGACTTCTCGACTCTCGTTTCCGGGAGAAGGGAGACCGAAACAAAGAGAGAGAGAGGGAAGAGAGATCGAGGAGAGAGTCGATACGTGAGCGACCTTCCGCGTCCTCGGTCGACCTTCTTCTCACGTCCCTGTCTCACCTCAGCGAGTTATTACTACCTCGACCGGACTTTCAGCGCCGAAGAAGAGGCGGTCGGCTTGCTTCCTCTCGCGTCGCGTCAGGCGTCAACGTATATGCGCGTTGTGTGCGTTGGTTTCGATGCCGTCGCCGTCGTCGACGACGACCCACCTGTGCTCGACCCTTATTGATTCGCGACCAGGCTTTGCTCGCCGCGCGCAACGCTCGTCTCTACGCAGGCTCGGACCCGCGAGAATCAACACCCCTGGAGTCGAGAGGAGAATGCGCGATGTCTCGCGGCGCAACCGAGCGCGGGACGCCAGCTGACGCTGGCGTCGTATCGAGACTATTGTGAAACACGGCGCATTATATGAAGACACAAAATGGAAAATGCTTCCTTTCCAGATACGATTGTGGAAATGTCACGCGCTCGCATATGAGGCCGCGCAGATAACAAGTTTCGCTGATTATGGCATTCTTCTCGCGAGATATAGAAATGAAGAGGGGAGGCAAGCATTTTTGCGCCATCCCATTAAATAATCCCATGGATTCCATAAAAAAAATTCCTTTCTACATCAATCTTTCTTAATATTTTTTTGTGCAAGATTTTCAAGGGCAGATTTATTAAATTAATTTATCTTTTACATATTTAAATAATTTTGCTGCTGGGCATGTCTAAAATCGCGTCTCGTACGTAAGATATATTTATGCGTTCATTTTTTTTAAATTATTATATATCTATATAAAAGTAATTACAAGTTTCAGTCCCAGTAATTTATCATGACATTCGCGGGACACATATAAGCGATGTATCAATTATCGCAATGAATCGTACATTTGAAGGGAAACAGCTATATGTCCTTCTTTCCGATAGCAATCCATTTTCATTGAATATATTGATCCCCTGACGTTCTCTTTTATCCAAGTTACGTGCTATAAATTTGAACGAAATCTTCACCGACCGTGAACCTTTGAACGATCTATGTGCACGGTCAGTGGAATCTCTATGCAGCTACGATACCTACGTTTTATTTTCGCTCGTCAACGGAGAAAAAAAACGCGCAAAGCGGAGGAAAATCGTGAGACTAAAGCCATGGAAAAACCTTGCTGAACTGTCTATTTTTTTTCACCATTTTATTTATTTTTCGCTTTCCATCTTTTACGGAGCAGGCATGTGCGACGCAGCCGAGCGATCAAATCTCTTCTCGTAACAAACCTTTCTATTTTATGTCATATCGTCTCGGATATGAACTAAATAATAATTTGTCTTGTATCTTTAATGCGTAATTCTATATAATATTACTGTCTTTTATACAATACCATTCTCTTTGATATCTCGGAAATTGTTTCGAATATGACCTAAATAATAATTTAGCCTCGTGTAATTTTTGCTAATAAATAATTAAAATAAAAGTTAATAGTTGTGTATCAACGTGTGAGGATTGTTATTATTTATATCACATGTCTATATAAAAAGATATTAATTTTTAATTTGATTCAGTTGTGTAATATAATTTAATGTTTATTTTCCTCTCGTAAAATAACTCGTTATCATCGCTAATTTGTTGCAAAGTAACAATTGTGCGTAATACTATTGATTATTATGGCGATTAACATCTTTACATTATTATGCTTAAGAAGATTTGTATCGCTAGATTTATACTGCTATATAATTTCTCTAATGGCATGTTTCCGAGAAACGAAGAATACAATTTTCTTTGTCAAGTAGGATATAATACAAACGAAAAAATCCCATTAAGAACATTTTTCCAGTAGATTAATTTAATATATCCTTGAAAGAAGATAAGTAATATCTTCATTACCGATACTAGTACTTCATTATTTCTTCGATTCTAGATGCGCTCGCCGAGAGGATATGATATTCACGAGAAGATAAGTTTAATCCCCAACGTCCTCATTCTCTGAAATCTAGTAGGCGATATTTCCCGTCGCTCGACAAGCACAAAGTCGGGAAACTTTAGTCGATATTCCCATAAGTACGAGCGGAGGAGGACAAGGGCGAGAATTTATCGCTCGCGCGCAAAACACGATGGAAAAATTAATTAGAAAAATTCAGATAGAGATCCTTTTTTACACGTTGACGCGTTCGTCATTGATCACGAGCGTGGCTGTTCATTTTAAAACCTTTAAATCATTCCGTTTCAATTTGGGTCAGCTAGCCAGCCAGAGCTGGAAAGCGCTGGAACCGTCGATAAACCTAGTTCGCACATTTTCGCGCTCGTTCGTTCGCCACGTTTCGAAAAACGTAAAGGACACCGCGCTTCGTCGCACGTGGCTGGCAAAGCATGCGGAAACTTGGATTACTTCTTTATTCTAAATTATAGGTTCTCGTTTTTTGCAACAAGCGTGATCTTTCGTTCCCCTAAAAAGTCTCTCGTCGAGAAATTCCCCAAATTCTATACGCGAAATTCTAAGTACATATTTACCACGTGCTCTAGATTTTAGTCTGGCAAATAAATTATAATATGTGTAAACCGATTATTTATATGTTTAATTTCTTGTTTGATTAAGCTGGTGCATATTCTGAACACTATAATTTTAATATAGATACATGTACAAATTCAGTAATATGTGAGCTTGAAGAGAGAGAATGGAATCATGTATATTATATTTAAAAATAAAAATTACTCCCATTTTTATCAATATCCATTACAGAATCATGTCATATATAATGACATGTGTAGAACAATCTTGCATACACATCTCAACATTGCGCGATTCATATGCCGACCCATTTTGCGAAAAAGTCATAGTGCAGATTATTGTGACTCAAGAATAAAAGAAGTTTGAGAGAATGCATCGCGACGATGGAAATCGAGCCGAGCATAAAAGCAATAAATGCACTTTACTCGCAATTCCTCGTTGCACGACACAAGGATCAGAAAGTTTGCTACCGGAATCCGAACGAGGTCGTCAACCCAAGAGCGTCAACATTCTCGTTCTACTTCCGATAATGCATGGCTCACCTGTTCCGCCCGCGGCTGGTCGCTCTTTTCCTCCTGCTCCTTGCTGAGGTCTTCGACGAGGTCATTGAGCAGCCTGATGTCCTGGGGACTGGGGGAATCGACCCTGCCAGTCCCCACATTCATCGTACTATGGGGCGCCAGTTCACACGAGTCAGCAGC
Source organism: Prenolepis imparis (assembly GCF_030444845.1). NCBI lineage: Eukaryota > Metazoa > Arthropoda > Insecta > Hymenoptera > Formicidae > Prenolepis > Prenolepis imparis. The sequence continues at coordinate 2,481,848 of NW_028141162.1, forward strand.
CTCCTCCTCCTCGTCCTCTTCCGCCGCGCTTGTCACGCTGTCGCTCTCCCAGCAACCCTTAGTCAGGGTCCACTCCCAATCACCTTCGCTTATCTTTTCGTCGTCATCGCTCATTTAGGGCATTCAAACGGGCAAAACTCGGACTCCTGCGAGCGATCGCGGTCCTTTATACGTAAATATAGTCTTTGTCTCGACGCAAAACAAAGAAACTCGCCAGACGGAAAATTAATTCGAAAATCAGTCGAGAGGATCTCTCTCCTCTTTTTTCTTTAGACTCAATTATCCGATACGAGACGATGGTTTCGCTTCCCTCAGAATGCACTCTTTCTCGTACTCTTTCTTCTGCTCGTTGGCGATGTGGCGAGTAATTTAATTGGCGATTTAATTGACTGTAGCGCGGACCTGTATCTCTTATTCTTAAGATGATTCTTGACGCGTGTCTCCCCTTGTTCCTCGGTTTTTCATATGACTTGTAAAAACGCGGCAGTTCTCGTGTTTTTAAAATGAACGACAAGCTCGAGATGCATTTATTGTCGAATTAAGCAGTGTTTGTAGTTTCTCGGCCCACGAGCATATCGAAGAGACGTATGAGTCCTTACGTGCATTTTAACTAGTAATACTTTTATTCGTTTGCCAACACACGATATATCTGTCTGTTTCTGTCAAATAATTTATTATTAATAATATTGCTATTAATCGTCGTAGCAATTAAAAAGTTATCCTTTATAAGTCAAGAATCAATTTTTTGATTAAATTAAAATCAAATCGATCGAGTTCTCAAATTTCATTTAAAAAAATGAGAAATTTGTGCTCTCGATTGTTTCTTCTAATTTTAGAGAATCAATATAATTCTTAAATTCGACGATATATATGTGTACAAATTACATTTTTATTATTACAATATACAAAATACATTTTTATTACAATTTATAAGTCAAAAATATTACCGTGGGGCAAGATTTCCAATGAACGAACGCGTTGTCATGCTATTGCGTGCTTGCGTGCACTAAGACACTTATTACTGTAGGTTTCGCCTGGCGTCGAAACGATAGAATTTAATGCAAAATGATAGTGTGCGAAAGAATCTTGTTCACTCTTTGACATTTAGAAAGAAGAAGTAAAAATATATATTTCTTGAAAAGAGCGTTATTTCTGAAAACATTTGTGAATAAACAATGCTTGTAATGTTTTTCATTAGCATATATTTTTGTATTATTTAAACTGTTAAATCAATCGAAAATACCAAGTTTGGTTAAAAAAATTGTATGTTTTAATAAATAATTCTTCAATTTTAATGTAAAAGAATAATATTTCGTCGAAATAAAAAATACTCGCGTCATCAATGTGCCATGCTTAACATTGAAATAAAGGATCAAGTATAGATAAAGTATAGATAAATCTTGTACATTCAGCCAACATTGAGCAAGCGACCTTTTGCGTGATATAATCACTTTGCATCCTTAATAAGAACCTCGTGGCGGCGGAAAGTTCATAATATAACTATGTAAATTGCATTGTTGCAGTTTCACTCTAATTCATGCTAAACGATTATTGATAACATTAAAGTCAACGTCTTTCGGAAATCATTGTTATAGCGCGAAATTCACTCTCTTTCACGTGAATGACGTGCTTATGAAAGATGCAAAAGATAGAATATATATATATTGAAATGAGCGAGATTGATATCTGTACACACAGAGTATCTGAGCAAAAAACATATATCTAACAAAATATATCCGTACAAATATAGTCAGCGTTTCTACGAACCATCGGCGCGCGATTGTTGCGTGTCTGACTATATATAGACATTGTCTACTTCGATCTTTCTCGGCGTCGATAAAAAAGTGGGACTTAAGCCGGCTGCGAAATAATGTAAAAAGGTGTAGAGGTAGTAGGGATAAGTTGCTAGGTGAATCATGTGTTCTCGCATGTGTATACTGGCACCCGTACGTGCTTATGCACACAACACACATATACGTATAAGCCTTGGTAAATGGGGTGGTGCTACCACCGCGACACAAGGACGCCTGTCATTGATCACTTGGTGACTATGACTTTCGCCGATTACATCATAGTAACATAATAGTTTACAATAGAGTGAACACGAATTGTCGCCATAAACACTTCCACTGAAAAAAAAGAACGGATTAGAAGAGATACTCTCTTCGTCGATCGCGGCTTGTTCGATGCAATTGGCGATTAATCTTCGCGCCGAGAACGATAGTCCGATTCGTGTGTTTCAAGTTGCAATAAAGGCTGATTAATTCTCAACGTCAGGGCTATACGATCGAAATCGTGCGAAGAAAAGCTTTCTCAATAGTTTTCCCCGGAGAGCAATGTTGCAATGCTCACGAAAGTGAATTTGTGGAAAAATAAGATTATCGCGGGCATCAGATTACTTCACAAGTACCGCGCCAAGAAGCTAAGCAATTTTGAACAAATAATTGACTTGAAAATGTAATAAATATTTTATAAAAACAAAAGCAATAAATTTAATTTAATTAATTAAAATATATATATATGTCAATGTTTGTTTTTTTTAAATAATAAATTAATATATAAATATAATTATAAATATATATAATTACATTTATATATTATAAATATAAATATAAAAACAAAGTTTCCTCTATAAGGAAGCAATATTATAATATATGTTCTTTTTCCATTAAGAAAAAATCGATTAGGAATCTGTGAAGAAAGGGATATTAATTCTTGGATACTTTATGTATGCTTTTCTTAACAAGCTTCTTGTCGCGAGCCCATATCTCGCGAGTGGAGCTTATCGATTTTGTTGATAAAGAGAGAATGGACCCTTCTGGCTCCAACACCTAGGTATGATCTTAATTTAGATTTGCTGAATTCGTGTGAAATTAATTTCGATCCACGCATGAAGATTATGCTCACAAATGAGTTCATTTTAATTATCTAACTCGAGATAAAAAACAAATTTCCGATCTTTAGGAAGATATGAAATACTACACTTGCAAAATTTTTGGGCGCCACCATTTTAAATAGAAACGCGCGTGTCATAAAATCTAATATTTTTATTAATTGTAAAGGATTACCTCGTTAAAGCTGAATATAAGCAAGACATAAATTGCGTAAATCATTGAATAAACTTAAATTAATGTGATAGGTGTCGATACATAAACATGATAAAAAAAGCGATACTTTACATTGATGTATTGTTAAACCAGTCATAAAGGCAAAATAAAGATCTTAATATTGTATGCTATAAACTATAAAGAATATAAAAAATTAGACATATAAAAATTGTTGGTTCAATTATTGCGTTACTCATCATTCAGATTCTTAACACAATATGTAACAATCTTAAGCAACAACATCAAAGCAATTTGAATAAAGCACTGTTTATGAAAATTTGAAGCATGCGGATAAAGCGAGTTTGCGAAGCGTTATCACTTTCACGATACTGAAATATTAAAGTTCTTGTACAGAACTACAAAGAAATACTTTAATAAATACACAGAACAGAAAAATATATGATAGAGATAATAATACTTTAAATTAAAATGAAATAATGCAAAGAGCTTGCATAAAATATATATATATTTTTTATATTTTAAAGAAATAATTTTATAATCAAAGAGAACCATTGACAGCTTGATACGAGAAATCGATTCAATCAAATTATTGCCATCGATCTTTCCAGGACAGTGCAATTCGTACGCAACGCGTGATGCAAACGCGAGAGGAACACGTGGATGGACACATTCACGCTGTTCCTCTGGCAAAGTTAATTGCTCGCGTGGCGACCAACTTGAAGAATGAATTTACTCTTGCGAATTTACGCAAAGCGTGGTAAACGACACGATAAATTTGAATTTTTCTCTCCGAGATTGCAAATTTCTGAATAAACTTTTTCTTAGCAAAGCTTAATTAGTTTGGCATTTCTAGGTAATTCGTAACTACATGAGAATGCAATGAATCTGAGGCATTTTGCGGAGACATGGGTAATGAATAATGCCGAGGAGAGATGGCTACTTGGCATAGTTTGTATCAAAGCACCGACCGTGAATAATCTTATGAAAAGTGGCTTATCGCTCGAGAGTAGAATCGCCAATGGGTTCACTTTCGTTTATTAAAAAAGTGTTTTACATTCAAGATTGCGCGCGTTGATACGCGGGATTTTATATAAAGCGCGCGATCCATAATATAAATTAAAAACAGTATAGAAAATATTATAATGAAAAATTTCTCGTTTCATTAATTTTTAAAATTCATAATAAATGTGATGTTATCTTAATTCCAGTTTTATTTTATTTAAGTTATATTGTCGAATGATATTTTAAAGAGAATTAAGCCCATTTCTATCAACGTCGGTTAATTTTAACCTCCGATTAAACTATATCTTTATTTCTTTTTAAGAACGTATCTGAAAAGAGACAAAGATATAGTTTAACCGGAGGTTAAAGTTAACCGACGTTGGTAGAAACGGGTCTTAAACATATGTATAATACATAAAAGTAGATAAATAAAAAATAAATAAATAAATAAATATATATATATATATATATGACACGATTTATATTCTTTTTAGAAGAAATTTTTTCTTTTACAATCTTTCTCTATTACAATACAGTTATAAATATCTCTAATATGTTTTGAGATCGCGAATCACTTTAACATCCCATACATTATTTTAACGATGGCATGTAACAAACGCAGCGACTTCTCCGTTTGTCACATGCCGAGTATTTTATATATTTTTATTTGTACTTTTAATTTTGTATTTAGACGAGAGACGTTCAAAACACACGTTCACATCGTTCGCGATCCAGCGTTCACTTATCGTTATCGGCTGCAATAAACCCCTTCGTCATCGATCGTTCTACGATTCGTCCGCCGACTTTTAGAACCGATCGATCGGCGATCTCGCGTCTTCTCTTCGACTCCCGAAAAAGCCCATGATAATTTACCGTGACTTATCTCCCGCGAGCCTCGTCGCGGACTTGGCATCGACGACTCGGATTCGGATGTCGCCTCGAGAGAATTCGAATCTATTCGGATTATGACTTTCGCGATCCTCGCGAACCACCGTCGACCTGTCGAAAGCTCACGATGTACCCGTATGAGAAAACAATCTCGATCTTAGGCACCGTCGTTCGCGAAGGATGGTGAACGATCCCGATCACTCGCGGCTAAGTCAACGTGGGTACCACTGGTCGGTACCGCTCGGTCCTCTGTCATAATCTTGAGTGAAAGAACGAAGAGAGAACGCGCGTGTCTCGAGGACCTCGAGCACGGAGGGCGCGACGTTGAATGAATTGATCGCGTAGAGGATTCTGCCTCTCTCCCTCTTTCTCTACCCCCACGAAATCTGAGAATGTGAAAGTAGGACGTCTTATCACCGTTTGCATGTGCGATCTTCCTTCGCCGAGGATATGGACGGAGTGGCGACGAAGCTACCTGCCGGACGGAACAAGGCGCAGACACTGCGACACTGATCAGAGCGCCCTATAACGGGAAGCTTGCGAATTTCTCGCACCCTCTCTCGCACCCTTTCCGTCCACCCTCTCGTTTTGACACGCGTGCGCCCCCGATAAGTTGCTCTCCCTCTGACCCCTTTTGCTGGGGGCAATCCGCCCGCCAGCCAGCGGACTCGCCTCTACTCCGGCAACGCGCGCCCCGATCGACGTGTACACGCACCGGCATTAATGGTGTCCTGCGTTAGATGTGTGCGAATACGTGTATGACAGCCGAAAGTCATATACGTATGTCGCGTTACGTATGTGTGCGTATGACTTTCGGCTGTCATACACGTATTCGCACACATCTAACGCCGGACACCATTTATGCCGGTGTGTGTACACTTCCGCACTTCCGGTACGATCTTTATTTCGGTACACTCTCCTCCGCTAACACGCGCAGTAACGGATGCTATATTTTGGACGCGATCCTATTCTTGTTCAATTCGCGGTAAACAAGCGGATGATCGAATATCCGAGAACTCTCGTCATATCAAGATTCTTGGCAAACTACGTAAATAAATTGCTATTCTGCTAATAGAATCTGCTTTTGCAAAGACTGATTGATCGAAAGGATGAACCAAAGAGAGCGGATCTATTGTTTTTAAAATTGAAAACATTGACTATATATCCTAAAAGAGCTCCTTGCTTTCGTTTGATTAAAGACATCCTCGCAAGAAGATGATTAATTAGCCATGCATTACAGTCGTTTCCTTCTAAAAAGATAATCAATTACTTTGAACGACTGAATATACCGCTCAGTACTACTATTTCATTCCTTATGATCACTCCACTTAAATTTATAGCACGCACATCTAATGTAGAAACGACACGCATTGTCTTGAGCCATTAATTACCGTTATTAATTAGTCACTCTCGCGTTACTTGTATTCTCTCCTTTGTTTCCGTCCGGTCTTTTGATGATTGTGCAATTGCGATCAGAGTCAAAACGAAAACTATCAAAACTTATTGTCGCGTGAGAAACATTGAAAATTTGCCACGAAATAAGCGCGGAATGTTAGTTATTCAGTGATGCTATTAATTACTGACCGCTTAACGCTACGTCGCAGCTGTTACCTACCTAGTACACAAATTCTCGGAACGTTGCAAAAGCTCGTTCCCATCAAAAAGAGAGAGCTTGCGAGATACTATTTTCGGTCGTGAATTCTATGCGTTTTTGCATGTGACATTTTTTTTCTTTCATACATTTGCAACATGATATTTATAGATATAGTTCATCGTAATACTAACAGTTTTAGTACGCTTCGGCAAAATGAATAAAAAAAATATGGTTCTTCTGTAAAGCTTTTAAACAAACCCGTTTGGAGAGAAAAAACCTGTCAGCGCTGCACGTTGGAAAAATTGATTTATTGACACCGATATAATTATTGCAACAACATCCATGATAAAAATCCCTGATGCAATGTTGCAGTATCGGATATCGATATATCGGAAATTCGGTAGCCATTCTTAGTTCACATAAATAAACATAGTGAGTGAGAAAAAGAGAGTTTCTCTCCCGTTAAGCTTCGCCGCGAAATGATGGTCGCGCCTGCTGAAATGTTGTTTGCAAGTCGCAGCAATTGCGTCCATAATTTATATAATCGCTTGGACTAACACGTTTAAACCACAAAGTAATGATTTGAATTACAGCAATATGAAAGCTGTATACAATAACTATATATTTTCTCAAAAGCTCGTATGCTTTTCGCGATTTTGTTGAGCAAATTGAATTGCATATTGCAAGCTGCAATATATATATATGCAGTTTCAAGAGATAATGACAACATTAGAGGAAATACACCGTTGAATTTTAATTGTTTCATACATGTAGGAGAGTGAAGCTTTAGTATAGTGATAATTACACGTGTATACAGGATGTTCTTTAGTTTCAATAAAATTCTAAAATACTCTTAATTGATTAAAAAATGTTTGCTCTATTATTGCTAAATTCCGCTTCGACACTATAGTATTGGAGGACAATGGATCATCAATTGATAAAAAATTGTTTTCCGCGAATAAAATGTCGTTTAGCATAATACGCGATAAAGGAACAAGGCATGCGAAAGAATAGTTAACTCTCTAATTATCGTATATATTCGAAATACGATAATATTTTTATTAACCGAAAAATATATAAATCAAACATCTTTTTCGAATTGCGTTACTTTTTGTCTAAATATATCGTGTTTTATGAAAGCGATGTAGTGTCGCGGATGTAATATGGAGTTTTTTTTTCAATGATATGATATCAAGAACATTGATATAAGCAGAGTGGATTTTATTTCACGACATTATATTACCACGGCATGACATATACGAACGGATTTATTATGCGGGACAGTTTCCAATTTTGTGCATCGCTGATAATATTAAATAAAAATATTCTGTCACGGTGCCTTCCATCTCGCGATGACCGCGTAGGTATTCGCTGTAAAATCAACGTCATTTTGCGAGAAATTGCAGGCTGCGGGAGATTTCCGCCTACGAGACTGCGGCACAGTCGGATTGGCGCCAGTCAGGGACGTATTAATGTAAGGCAGTGTGTTAAACGTACATACATCCGTATGCAAACAATCTCCTCCCCTGACCACCCTCGCACTCTGCTCTTCTATTAAATGTTTAAAAGCTCGCACGTTCTATCGTCATTGTCTATCAAACCACGTACCACGTAAATATAAAATAAGGAAAAATATTTTATTAGAAAAAAATTTTTAATTAAACAAGTTTTGTTTATCTCCTATGTTCTCGATTTAAAAAGTACGAATTTATTTGATATACAAGAATTAATAAAAATGTGTTTGTTCAATAAAAAAATAATTGCAAAAAATAAAGGAATTTTTGGTGCTCAGTAGTTTAACAGCAAATCATATATGTAAGTATAATTATATAACTATATAATTATAATTTTACTATATTAAATCTTATTATATTTTCTCTATCGTCGTATAATTGTTTCTTGATTTATTTTTCTTAAGATTCTGTTGGATTGAAAAATTAGAGCATCACAAATGATGCAAGAGTCGAAATCCAATTCCTCATCTAACACTAATTAAATAATTTGTTTCTTACGCAAGGGAACATAAATTGTTCCGGAAGAGTACAAAAACATCAGCAAATTCGTTAATTTGGAAAATGTATTTCGTGACGAAAACACGTTTCAGTTGTTTGGCATCAGCAAATGAAATTTCACACTTTTTTTTCTCGACGAACCCTATCTTTAATTTACGAAACCAAAGTGCTTCAAATAAATGAAGAAACTTTCTGTTCTGACCGATCAAAAAACAGTTGACATTTTCATTTCCGGAAAATACATTTACACAAATTTCAATTAGGCAATCAAACAAATACCTTGTCGTGATGCTTTTCATCTTCTGTCGTCTCTCGAAATATGAGCGAAATCACGAGAGAGACGATTGCAAACTTTCGATATAATCAATTTATATAAATCTATTTTATATTAAGCATATATATGTATATAAATATTTATAGTAAAGAATAAATTCTCGATTAATTTTGTACCTTTCAATGCTGCAGTTTTTCGAGATTATCTATTTCTTCCCTTGCAATTTGCAAATTCTTTTAATATTGGTTTCTAATTGTGACATAAAAACAATTCACTCACCTGAGCGACTTTTTCTCCCATGTTCGGTGTGTGCATCGCTCCTTGAAAATACTTTGCAGATCCATTGTCTTGTAAGGAAAACTGTAATGTTACAAAGCACATATATTTGATCAGTAAAGTAGTAATAAAATACTTATAAAAAAGTTATCCAATTCTTTATTATATGGTAATTAAATCGAATTATATTACGTCCGATCACTGGCGGATCCTGGGGGGGTTTAACCCCCCCACCCTTGCAAATTAAAAGAAACAGTTTTGCTGAATCTATTTAAAAAATATAAATAAAAAAAACAAACATTAAAAAGCTATCGACGTCAGGATCCGCTATATAGTGTATATATATAAGTATAAGATACCCTGTAAATTATACTCATTACGCATTCAAGGAGTTAAGTATAGATTAAGTCAGACATAGGACAAAATGATGAGATAATTTCATTGCACGAAAATAATTAGATGAAATTCTTTATATCTATATAATATATATTATATAGATACAAAGAATTTCGCCTAATTATTTTTGTACAACAAAATTATCTCATCATTTCGTCCTATGTCTGACTTAATCTGTACTTAATTCCTTGAATGCGTAATGAGTATAATTTCCAGTGTATCTTATACATACATATTGTATATGTTATATAGATATAAAGAATTTCGTCTAATTATTTTCGTGCAACAAAATTATTTCATCATTTCGTCCTATATCTGACTTAATCTGTACTTAATTCCTTGAATGCGTAATGAGTATAATTTACAGTGTATCTTATACATACATATTGTATATGTTATATAGATATAAAGAATTTCGCTTAATTATTTTCGTGCAACGAAATTATCTCATCATTTCGTCCTATGTCTGACTTAATCTGTACTTAACTCCTTGAATGCGTAATGAATATAATTTACAGTGTATCTTATACATAAATATTGTATATATTATATATATATATATATAAAGAATTTCGCCTAATTATTTTCATGCAACGAAATTATCTCATCATTTTATCCTATGTCTGACTTAATCTAAACTTAACTCCTTGAATGCGTAATGAGTATTATTTACAGTGTATCTTATACTTATATATATATATATATATATATATATATATATATATTATATATATATATATAAAAGTATAAGATACACTGTAAGTTATACTCATTACGCATTCAAGGAGTTAAGTTTAGATTAAGTCAGACATACGACGAAATGATGAGATAATTTCATTGCATGAAAATAATTACATGAAATTCTTTATATCTATATAATATATATATAATATATATTATATCTATATAATATATATTATATAGATACAAAGAATTTCGCCTAATTATTTTCGTACAACAAAATTATCTCATCATTTCGTCCTATGTCTGACTTAATCTGTACTTAATTCCTTGAATGCGTAATGAGTATAATTTACAGTGTATCTTATACATACATATTGTATATATTATATATATATATAAAGAATTTCGCCTAATTATTTTCATGCAACGAAATTATCTCATTATTTTATCCTATGTCTGACTTAATCTAAACTTAACTCCTTGAATGCGTAATGAGTATTATTTACAGTGTATCTTAAATTTTTATATATATATATATGTATATATTATATATATATATAAAAGTATAAGATACACTGTAAGTTATATTCATTACGCATTCAAGGAGTTAAGTACAGATTAAGTCAGACATACGACGAAATGATGAGATAATTTCGTTGCATGAAAATAATTAGGCGAAATTCTTTATATCTATATAATATATATATATATATATATATATATATATAAGTATAAGATACACTGGAAATTATACTCATTACGCATTCAAGGAGTTAAGTTTAGATTAAGTCAGACATAGGACGAAATGATGAGATAATTTCGTTGCACGAAAATAATTAGGCGAAATTCTTTATATCTGTATAATATATACAATATGTATGTATAAGATACATTGTAAATTATACTCATTACGCATTCAAGGAGTTAAGTTTAGATTAAGTCAGACATAGGACGAAATGATGAGATAATTTCGTTGCATGAAAATAATTAGGCGAGAAATTCTTTATATCTATATAATATATATATATATATATATATATATATACACTGGTGGATCCTGGGGGGGGGGTTAAACCCCCCCCCCGCAAATTAAAAGAAACAGTTTTGCTGAATTTGTTAAAAAAATATAAATAAAGAAAAACAAACATTAAAGAGCTATCGACGTCGTTGATCCTGGAATAAAAGCTAATCATGAAACCAAAAATATTAAATAAAATAATTTTGCAACCCCCCCCCCCCCCCCCCCCATTATCGACATCAGGATCCGCTAGTGCGTCCGATAATTAAAAAATAGTGTAAGTCAAAAAGCGCTAAATACGTGGATGATTTTTACTTGAACATATGTTTTTGCACATAACAACTAAAACTTACTTTGTGTTTGATGGAATCTGGTCCCATCTGACTCAGAGACGGCGATTTTCGGTCCTTGGACGTTCGCCATTTCTGCAGATCACTTTCAGACGCAACGCCAGGAAAGATTTTCGAATGTTTCGCTGCTACAAAAGTGAACGATACATGTGTCAGTTTTTTCTTTGAGATTATACTCGCGTAGCGATGTGATATCATCGTTATACGTTATTGTTAATTCAAAATCTATAGGTGCGAAATACAGGCTCGATCGAATCAAATCTATTTCCACCGAATCTTTGAGAATGGCGACAGCAACTCTAATGACCTAAGTTACAAGACCAATCGTATTTACATATATCGCTATAATCGATATATTTATAATGATTACGAAAGAAGCCGTAACTCTGTAATAATCTAGTATGAATACAGGCACGTGTGTACAGTAATACGTGTCTCAAACGATATAATTCTGTTTCAGTCGAGTTTTACGATACCATTTACGGCACACATTCTAATCTAATGTAAATATGACGGTGCATCGAAGCGATCACACGCAAAATACCAAAACAAATTTTACATCATCTCTCTCTCTCTCTTTCCCTCTCTGACAACGTTTTAATTTAATTTAATTTAATGTTACGTAAAAATGGAATTAAAATATGTGATAGAGAAAATATACATAAAATGAAAATAAACGTTTAAAAAGTTATTATTTTCTTTATAAAATATGTGTGCAAACAACAATATTAATCAAAGATTGTACTGATAATCGCTTCGGCGTTTATTCAAAAAATAAATAAATAACCGAGCCTATATCTCGATCTAGAAGCGTTCAAGAGTGTGTTAGTAAAACGAGTCAGTTAATCCGCACTAGAAGCTGCATACCTGTGAAAGAGATTTATTGTTTGTAAAAAAAATCGCGCCAAACGATCATATATATCGAGTGATGTTTTAATTAGATGTTACGTTGAATATACGTAATATTGTATATGTATACAATAAATGGGGATCGTCTTGCTGAGATGATTTATACAATGATATATAGTTACAATGATATATAGTTACAATGATATATGGCTGTTATTATTGATCGCGTACTTTCACGATTACGCGTGGTTCACGTGGCTCCACGATATGATCTGTACGTATAATGGTACGTAATGATGCTCCGGGCATGTACCCGGATGCACCGTGATATTTGCATATGTGTTGAAGTAAAAGAAGCCGTGAAAGATCAGCCATTCTTGTCCCGCTGTAAAGAGAATAAGCAATGTAACTAAGAATTTTAATTCTCGATAAAACCCTCGGCCAGCCAAAATGTGCTCAAAAGAAGTTCTCTGTTCTCGCCGAGTCACGTGATCGAAGAATCCGTTTCAGAGAGCGAAAATCAAGACAAGAATAAATCGATGACGTGATTTGGACGAAAATATTTATATACGAAACAAATGCCAAATAAATGCGTCGTACTTTTGTCTATATAAATTATAAATAATATATTTTAAAAAAGTTTAATGTCACGTTTTATTCACATGTGGAAAAACGTGACAAAATTTTTATATAACGATTGAAACAAAAATAATCTATCTTCCCTGAAAAAGGAGAAAAAAATGCATTTGAGCATTCTGAGCTAGATTTAGCTTAATAAAGTTTAAATTAGACTTGTGCATTGGCTCGCGAAGAAAGTGAATCGCTTCAGACAGAGTACAATAGAAGACATCTGGACAGACGTTTGTGAATTCTCAGGATTGCAAGTACAAAGTGGCTGATCGAGCGAGGCTACAGTGCTCGTTTGATAATAATCAGAGGTATAAAATGATAGCACTCTTTCACGTGGAGCTTTCAATGCTAGCATATTGTAAATCAACGCAGTATAAGTAATATAAATAGTAAGTAAGTAGTATAAGTAAGTAGTAATAGTATATAAGTAGAGAATAACAGTAGTAGAGTAGGGTGTAAGTGGTAGAAACAGGCCTATGAAAGCTCAATCGGACGAAAGTAGTACGAAGTTATCTCTCGAAAGCTCATGATAACAAGAAAGCTGCAAGCGCTTGGTAAGTTATAAAAGGGGTGCAAGCTCGCGAGCCAGTTGGCACTCGGTCGGTTAAAGGAAACCAAGAGAGCAGGGTGGTTGCTCCCTCCTATTTTACCTTCGGCTAGATTATCGACTGTGGCTGGTCGTCGCTCGAGGGTGACATGTTCGCTCCCTCGGCCCGGTACTAAAATAGTTTACTGAGGTTTGATTTTGAATTGACAGTTCGTGACGGGGGTCGCCATTAAGCTGACGAGGCGATACATAATGCATAAGATGAGACGGAAAAGAAAAGGGGTGGGAAAGCTCGAGAAGGTACCTACTATCGTAATCCTTCGTTGCGAGGAAGAGGAGTATGTCTGAATCGTTGTATCGTGACACAAAGACATTACGAGAGAGATCCTCGTTTCGTTAGTTATTTGATAAAACACTCCTGCCTCTAACTTAAAATTATCGTCGTGATGAGATATTCTAAAAAGGTAGTTTAACGTTCATTGAAACTTTTCCCGATACCGTGCGAAAATACGTAATGTAAGACAGTTTCGTCAGTTCGATACAATGGAGCACTTGATTAAGTTCTTTGTGCAGAGAAAAAAGCGTAAATTATCTCGCATCGGTGCGAGATATAACGTAAGGAGTTAAACATATTGTCGATTATTTTGGGATATTCTTTTTATGGGGTATCTTTCTACGTGATGACTTAAAAATAAGATCTCGGTGCAAGATCTGGCAAATCTCTCTCCTTTGTTATCTTCTCCGTGTCCCAAAATAATGTTTTCTTTATACTTCTCTTTATACCCCTCTTCACAAGCAAAGAATTGTCGCCTATTAACGGTGACGTTAAGAATGGTGACATTTAGTCGGACGCACTTAGATGAAAATCGTGAGCCAAATGCGTTGTTTCTATGTTCCAGATAAACTTTTTGCTCTCTTGAAGGAAGCGATACTAAATCACGTAGCAATTACATGGATGCTTATCGCATTCCAAATGTTGACTGGTACAACTACCAGGGCTGTTACGCGATCGCAATCACCAAAGAGCGTCTCTCGAATTCACCGAATGTCTGTCTAGTTGCAGATTTTATTTTACGACTTGGAGAGGTGGAGATTTTTCCGACGTAACCGAGAGAATAAAAGTTTATCGAGAAAACGTAACGCGGCTCTTAACTGTATTTCTTCGCTCTGACAGATTACACATTAATGTAAAATAAATATTGATTCAACATTATCAAATATCAAAAATCGATCCTCGCAATCAGTTATATTAGATATACACACATATACGTAAGAAAAACATAATTTTCCATTAAGCGTAAGTCGCAAGCTTTCTATGTTCAACGAAGAATTTCTCTTCTAATATATTTTTCCCATTTTCTGTCGCAAATGGACGATATAAAGGCAATTTATCTATCAGTCTATCTGCAAATATCCAAGAGCATGTATATATTCCACGTGCTACATCGCGAATAGCGCAACGTTATAGAGAGCTTTGCTTACAATGCGCGGTACGGAAGGCCAGATGGTCAACTATCTGTCAATATCCGCGGCATGAAACGTCGCATGCAACGATATTATTATTATCCGCGGCTCCATTAATTGTTATTTAACTGCGAGACATATGTATATACATGCGGCTACATGTGCCGATCGTAATTACAAACCTACGCGAAATTAAGCGATTTATTGTCTCTATCAAAGTTTTCGCAAAACGAATCATAGTCGACAAAATTATAAAGTAAACGTTATTTGTTGAACTTGTCAAGGACGTTGTATTACTTTAGTCGAATTTATTCAAGTCAATCATATTGGCTTTAAAATTATCAAGAGTGATTTCGATATTCCTTCAACTTGTTAAAATTGTCTCTTTTAATTATTTTACAAAATGTTCGACAAAATCAAGAGAGAAACATTTTTATCAGTCATAACTTGTGATTGCACTTGTTTACCATCCTCGCTATTTTTAGGAAAACAAACTACACTCAGTCACTTTGATTGAATTGCAATGCAGCTAAAGGAATGTACATATATATATATCGTTAGAGTTCATATATATATATATATAGATATATGTAAAGTAAAATATCGCTTCACAGAAAGCGCTAATGCCAAGTCAGACAATTCGGGATATGATGAATAGAGTATAAAAACGATATAGAGAACGAGAGAATCATTATATACTTACAGACGCTGCAGGTGAGACTGCGACAAGGCACCCTCGCCGTTTCTGGTTTCACAGCTTTCTTCGAGATCGCATCCAAACTCGCTGCGTGAGAAACACTCCGCGAGGGGCCTTCCGCGGCTCCCCCCGACGACGAATTCGCACCCTCCCAAAGTCCCGATTTTTGCGAGACCTGAAAGCACAACACAATCGTGCTCGATCACAATTAATTCAATTCTCCGATATTTCTAACGATATCCATTAAAGCGAATCTCGTGGTTATTAAAAATATATAAAGACGGATTAAAATATTGCTTGTTAATTTGTAATGACAACATCGTATTTTTGACATCTTTATACTCAATTTTATTCTTGACTGCGCCGTAATTTTATTATATATTATTTTTTATGTAACTCTAAATCTATCTGGTTTTTATCATCGCGTTGAAAAGGCTTCAAAGAAACGATCGAAATGTTTGCACATTTTTGTTTTGTGACTTCCATTAATTTATAATAAATTTATCTGTGCCTAATTACCGCTGGCTCTCATTACCACTGCACTATTGTTTTTATTCATTATTATTAACGAGTCTATTTAAAAAGCCTATTAAAAGATATTATTTATTAAAGTTATTAAAATTAATTAATGTATAAAATTATGCTTTTTCTTTCCCGATTTCTTTCTCATCGACGTTTCAGCTGATTTACAGAAAAAAAAAGAATTTTTCCGCAGTCTTACATACATACATCGGCAGTGCGGCAGCCAGTGTCCTTAAAATTCGAGGAATCTCGGGTCACCGTATCGGGCACGTACGGTTGATCCTATTAGTTCGGTTTGATAGCACGGTCGGCGTCCATTACACGTCCAGCCGACGGGGATGCTCGTGAAATTGAAACGAACGGAAGAGGTGGGTGGGTGGGTAGGTAGGTGCGAGAGAGAGTTTCGCTTCCCGTCGATGTACGAGAGCCCAACATGTGTTTGGGTTGTACAGCAGCGGTTCATGCATGCGCCATTAACCCGCGTATGGACGTGCGATAACCTTTGCCCGTTCTGCAGCTACCTACGTGTCGGTCGCGGGGTGAAACTTACTTGGTCTCGGAATTTCGGGGGCTATCGCCGCCACGTGCATGCTAAACGCGCGTTTCAATTGTATACGTATTCGGAAAACGGGATCGAGAAACTCGGTGAACGTGACTTCATCATTTTCTTCCTTCTCAGAAAAAAATATTGTTTGTCATTTTCAACGCTCTACGTAATCGCAATCACGGTACGAATCCCATAAAAACGGAATCATTAGCGTATAAAAATTTTACGTCCACGAGCTTGGAGATTTATGATTATTTTATTTTCTAAGCACGCGTGTGAAAATGAACCGCGCATCACAAGTGCAATTTCGCTCACGCACGTATGTATTACTAATGACGCTTTTAATTAACCGCCCGTTAATTGATCGCGATGTTGATAGATCCACGGACGATCGCGTGCTCGCGGTAGCGAATTGCTCTCGCTGGCAAATGCACTTTTTTCTACTTACGTCGCTCACTCCTTCGGGACTGGCGATGGGAGCGGTAGTGCCGGGCTGCGGTATGACACCTGAGATAATCGTCGACGTTGTTGCGCCACCATTGTTGTTGCTCCCCGCCAACGGCGGGGGTGGCAGACCCGGCGGTGGCGTGCCGGTGCTCCCAGGACCCCAAGATTCCATCATTGTGGGCGAGCCACATGTTAACGGGCTGAAAGTCATACGAATTAAAATAATCAGTCGGAACTCCGTAGACTTGTATATACGATTAATTCATATTCGCCGTACAATTCTAATTATTTTTGGTACGTGAATTAAAAAGATTATATCTCAAAGATTAGATTGTTTAAAGATTCATCTCTCTTCTTCGCATGACAATTTTATCATAATTACGAAGACTTCTCTCTTTCTCTCTCCTTATTAAAAATAAACTTTTTACGAATCTTGATAGCTCGCAGCGGAAGTCCTCCCCTAATTTCATGAAAGATTCAAGCAGTGGAAAGAGATTGTACAGATAAACAATGTTAAGTTGTTATGAGAAAATTCGCGATATACAGTATTTCCGGGACGCGGATACCCCGGATACTCCGAAGCGTTGAAAAACGAAGTGGTCGTCTTCCATTAGCCCGGCCAGGAAATTGTAGCGCGCGGTGGTGGGCAACCCGTTATCCCCGTTACCGGGAAATGACGTTAATCCGGAAGGTAGCTCGCGCGCTGGTTAACTCAGCAAGCCTGCAAATGCGCGTGGCGGCCGACGAGAAATTGTATAAATCCTAAGGTTATGGGGGTGGTCGATACCGCGCGATACGGAACGGAGGTCAGACCACCGCGAGTGAAGTGTGTCAGTGTTAGGTCAGACTTGCCAATCGATAAACAACCTCAACCAGCGCGGCACGACACGCGGCTGACGCGTGTTCGTGCGTGCGTGCGTATGCGTATCAGCGAATATACATGGACGATATATAATTGCAATTATTGTTGTTGTTTTATTAAACCACTTCCTTCTTCTCGCGCTATCCTCCAGTGTCCGTACAGATAAACGCGTGTTCGATCTCCGGTATCTTTTTTTTGAATTGCTCTCAATTCGCAGGCGGTACATTTGTAACGCGATTAAGTTCGATCAGGGGGAATTATTTAGCGAGATATGCACACATGTGTTGGTATGTTGCGTATGTATACGTTGTGTATAAACTAACGTACAAACAGCCAATTATAGACACCGTGTTCGAGTGCATTGCATAATACAATGATCTCCCGTGCGGCGCCCGCGGGAGCCATTTGTGCGCTGCCGCAACTATCCAATTGGCCGCTTCATTAAATTAACTGTTCCTCTTCTCTCTCCTCTATATTTCTCTCTTTCTCTCTCGTTGATTAAATGCACAAATATATATTTAAGAAAAAAATATTATAGCTCTATGCTCTGCTAAATTCTCGAATTAGTTGAAATTACAATACAATGGAATTGAGAGAATGCCAGTTGTAATAAATCCAATTAAAATCGCCTCGAACATCTGCGTACAGCTAAGTTACACGTTTGCGTAAAGTTTGTATTAGGAAATATGTTGAACAGGATAATTAGACATCGTATAGAATTGTGCCGCATTCTCTAAATTATAGTTTCACTCAAGAAATCTATTTTATTTCGATTGCCTCGATTTGCCCGCAGTTTTATGAGATACCACGCGGCTTAATTACCATCATTCGGATTTAATTAATTAATTCCTACCCCTAATGTGTCAGAGAATTTAACACAAAATTAGTCGGCGCGCGATAAAATTATTTTCTCGCTAATTGAACGTAAAAACTTGCAGGGTAATGAATGCGCGAAAGGGTTGAATGACGAGGGTAAAGCGTTTAATTCGCTGGAAAGTTTGAACGCGGATCGTCAACATCACGGTTGCAGATGCAAGAAATTCATGATGGCGAGCCTCAATCGCACAATCCTCTCCAACCCTATTTCAGAACTTGCGGCGCAGATAGAGACGAGAAGGCGGATGAAGATCCGTATATTTGGAAAGTATTCGATATACAATACGAATCGTCGAATCGACGACGTCAACGACGATTCGAAAGTAAGGCAGTGAGCGACTCGTCGATACACAAAGAGGAACGATCCTCCTTTGTCCCGATGCTCTTCGCCAGTTCTCGTTTCGCGAAATGATCTTTGCTCATCCCTTTTGGCTCGGTAATTGGATTTGTATGCATAAGCGAAGCTGCGAACGGGTCAAGTTCATCATTCAGGCAAATGAAGATGCGGTATTTATCATACGACGATACAGACCCGCGTATCTTTTATCCGACTATGATTCGCGAGATAGTTCTGGCCGAAACGTTCTCCAAGTGAAATTCTTCATCCAGAGATAAGCAATACTGAATTAATGAAAACTGTAGGGAAAAAATCGTGACTTCTTACTCTGATAAATTTTTCCCGCATCACGTGGAACAATTTCGTAGAGAAACTGACAGCGCGAATAAATTCAACTCGTTGAACGATCGGCTCTCGAAGATGAAACTATTAGCAACGAACGGAGTTATCGGCGTCGAAAACAGCTAGAAGCCGTCAGTAAGATCGATGGATTCTGCACCGATATTTATCGCGGTTATTTCGCGTTCCGCGTGTCGCAAGGGTTGAATTTTATCGCCGGATGCGATCAGGCGAGTTGCGCGCGCGGTAGATTTATCGACATTTACAGCGTCGAAGTAACCCTGACATCGATTCTCTCAACGGCCGTGTTGACAGAGTGATTTCGTAATACAAATAGAATTAGATGCACGTAATAGTATGCTGTTCTTTTTCCCGGATAAAAAAAAACAGTAAACTATTGAAACACTTCGGACGCCGATTTTTCATTTTAGAAACATATAGAAATAAATTCCATGTATATATACACGCAGGAGGTATATTCAATTTTTTAATGTACGTTTCTCTCTCTTTCTTCCATTATTAAAGACTTATTTTCGAATGACTTTTCTTTTCGAGAGTACGAATGAATAAATCCAATCCAATTCAAATTAATCAAAGATCGTATCGCTTTTTTTTTCAGAATTTGATACGTTCGACGGGCGGCGTATGAAAAAGCCATTAGTGCAATTTTCTCAATCAGAAAAATATCAGACTGCATTTATTCGTTCGCATGTCAATAATTTCCGCGCGGCATGTCGTTAGCGTCGTGGTGACATTTCCAACGGAAATGGCGCGTCTGCAGTGACGATAATTTGTTTTCGGACGAAATAGACGCGCAATTAAGAAAGCTCGATACTTCCCCTCATGTATCCTCCCGTTTTAAAACCGCGTCTTCGTTATTTCAAATTGACCATTTCGCTTGAGCTCTCGCGATAAAAATGCAAATGAATATAATGTTATTATTTTAAGTAAGTATATAATGTATTTTCTTCTGACAGAATTATACTTTCAAGAAGATTGTTTGCGCTTGAAAGTGACTTCTTCTATCGCAAGTTTGTACGCATATGAAAAGGAATGAATTATTGCCGTAAAGAAAATGATGAATGCTAACTTCTTCTGTTAATGCGATTAGCAAAACGTTCTTGCAAAGTAGCGCTTTCACTATGATTTGATCAATTTTCTGATTTGATTAATTGTAATATTCTGATTATAAATGTGCGTGGATAAAAATGTGTGCTATGATGCTAGATATTATATAGTTTCTCCACGCCCCCTTTCAGTCGTGCACGTTATCATTAGATGTGTACGAGAAATTAGAGCGGAAAATAGCGTTCTCGCATGTTTAAATCAGTTTTGCAATAATATACTCGCGATTATGATTTCAAAGCATCATCTCCAGACTTTGATAATTGCACACGTGTATCGTTGCTAATCAAATTACGCAATATTTACATATTGCAATAAAAAAAAGATTCTTAAAATTTCCCTTCGAAGCTTTAATCTGTATAATTATAGTATTAGGTTATACTTTATCAAGCTCGCGCCAGTTTTTCCACCAACAAAACTTTCGCCATGACTTTATTTTACTATGATTAATTACAGCTATTTAGCTTTTTCTCATAATTGTCTCACGATATGCACAGCTGTGTTATAAATCGGTGTGACCTCAAAAGCCGTTTTTACGATTCCTACGTTAATTAACTTCAAAGCGAGCGAGCTCCATCCTTGGAATCGACTGGAATGCGTGTTCTCACGCGAAGGTCTCCAAGAGCGTGTATAAGGCTGTATTTCGTCGCGGAATTAGTGTATTTTACTCGGCCAAAAATGTGGTCGACGAACGCTAATTTGGAGACCCTCGCGCGGCGCAATTCCAATATCTTAAAATCTGAAGTTGATATGTTAATTTCCCTTCTACGAATTTAACTCCAATGCATCGTTTTTATATAAGCGATAAAAAAGCAACCTGATATATGTATATTAGTAAAATATTTAAACAAAAATGGAGAAAAATAAAATAGCGAGAGAGAAATAAAAATAGAAGAAAGATTCTCCTATCAAAAAGTAATTTCCATTACTATGTAAAAACGACATTCACACAGAATTACAATCTGACAAATTAAATAAAGTATTAAAATACTGATGCTTTTCTCTCTGAACATTTCTCTATGTCTCTCTCTCTCTTTTTCTCTCTGATTCAATCCTGACACGACGGCACACAAACACGTATTTGCATCAACATCGAATAATGATCGAATCTTGATTGAACTTCAATCTTAATTTACTCCAACAATAAGATATATAATTCAGAAATAGTATATATCGCTAGTGGTAAATATAAATTTAAATTGGTAGACTGAAACGTTGTGAACATAATTGAAAACTTTTGCTAGTTACGTCGAATTTAAGTCTACCAATTTAAATAAGATATATGTATTAATATACTATCATCTATCTTGTAAAAATGCGTTTAGCAAATGTTAAATCATCATTCAATTAATTAAAATAAAGACCAGCTGCAATCAATAATTAAAAATCTCAATACAATATAATACTCCATACATATGTATATATATAAGTATAAGATACACTGTAAATTATACTCATTACGCATTCAAGGAATTAAGTATAGATTAAGTCAGACATAGGACGAAATGATGAGATAATTTCGTTGCATGAAAATAATTAGGCAAGAAATTCTTTATATCTATATAATATCTCTATATACATATATATATATACACACACACTGACGGATCTTGGGGGGTTAACCCCCTCCCCTTGCAAATTAAAAGAAACAGTTTTGCTGAATTTGTTTAAAAAATATAAATAAAGAAAAACAAACATTAAAGAGCTATCGACGTCGTTGATCCTGGAATAAAAGCTAATAATAAAACCAAAAATATTAAATAAAATAATTTTGCAAAACCTCCCTCCATTATCGACGTCAGGATCCGCTAATGTGTTAAACTAATATACAAGTGACAAATTATCGCCATTCTTGGAGATAATTCCTCGAATCGCTGATTCATTTTCTTACATCGTTTGCGCGTCGTTTTATTTTTACATGACGTTTCAACAAATAACGATCCTTTTGATTGAGAGATTCCTATTGTCATTCGGCATTTGTGTTTGAACCTTCGCATATAGTTTGACGCGGTTACGTGTCAACCATAGTTTACCCTGAAATACGTTGCGTCGCCTTGAAATTCAATGCCCGGAGCGCGATATTACCCTTCTTCCGGGCTTCGCACATATCCGCTGTCTCGGCAGCGAGACGTACCTAACAGGCATATTTTTTATAATCAACGTAACGTCATTACAAGTCTGTTTTGACGAAATAATGACTTTTTTGAATTTCTATAAAAGAATCGTACTAATAGATAACGATTCTCTTCAATGGTTCAAAAATCACAAAAATGTAATCGCAAAATTATTAAAAGCGCTTGCTTCATAATACAAGTTAGAATAGAAACGGCGATGAGATTATTATGCGACAAGTCACCTTGAAGCTGACCTTGCGACCCCGGAAATGACAAGTCTAGAGCTAAACTGGACATTGCTTAATGGCGACCGTATGGTCAAGCTTAACGATGACCGTAAATCACTCGCCGATCATGCACGACGCCTGAGTAAAACAAACGGTAGCGTAACCTCATAATCATCACGGAAGATGGCAAAGCCGATATATTTATCAACGTCATCCGTAGACTTGAGTTCTCTCATAAAATATTGTATAACGCACAGAATATAATTCCGACTCACTCGGTATATATCCGAATAGTATCCCTCGGTTTTTCTCGGATTCGTGAGAGAGAATAGCCGCTAATTTCTCGCCTGTCCAAACTAGAAAACCACAGAATAAATCTTAGCGCGGGTCGATAGAGTCGGGACTATCCTAAATCCCTTCTGGCTACGAACTTCCGGGGAGAGAATGCCGGCTGGGCGATGCTCTGCGGGCAGGAGGATTATAAGACGATTTGTCGCCGGATGGGTGGAGCCTGAAATTACCTTACACCGACAAAGTTGTGGCGTTATCAAAACTGCTTTGTGCTCCAAGCACTGGAAACTTGTCATCGCGTTTCGAAAAACAAATAATAAATTTAAATATCGCACGATACATATATTTTAAGAAACTTTTTAATACGCCGGTCTAGAAATCACGAAATAAAATATTCGAGACTTTTTTTTATTGAAAACCATTGTTTGATATTCGCAACGTTTCTTTAATTTGGATTAATTTTTTCATTCGAACTCTCTAAACTTTATAGTCAAATCTACGGACTGTAAATACATCAGATTTGTCAAATTGATTCACAACAATTTCGTGTGCATATTATGTAATTACTTCTGTTTATTTGTCTCCTCGTTATTTCGCGGCGTCGCGTGTTAACGAGGTTTACTCTTAAAACGTGCATCGACCTAGCTTCTGGTCTCTTATCATCCTCAACTAGATGCAGTGAATTTCTTCACGTCTATACTCCACGTTCCTTAACGTGGTTCTCGAGTCACTTCATGGTCACGAACGGTCTTTTGCGCGAGATACAATCTTACGACGCAAACAAACGCATTCATTCATTCGGCCGCGTGTTCTCTCCATTCATTAAGCCTTCGACAAGTTTGTCTTAAACTGTTGTCAATTATTTCAATTAGACCTTTCCCGATTCAGCGTTGTAAAACACGACATTTTTATCTTGCATAAAAATCTTGCCATGTAATATATGCTTTGGAAAAATTTATTTGTAAAATTAGTTGAATCGCGTGATTTCTGTGTTTTACTGAAAAATAAAATGGTCCAAATAACTTTCAATTAATACCGCAATGTAAAGTTATATGACAATAATTGCATATGAATAGATAGAATCTTTATAATGATCCGATATAGAAATATGCCAGTACATATAATAGTGCTTGTTATTCTATGCTGACAATTCATTTTCAAGGTAAGTCGACTCTGCCCATGTTTTATCCTTGCCAGTAATCGAAGTTAATTCAACCTTAGCGTGATAAAAATCATCTATCGCGTCTATTATGGATGAAGAATACGACGAGGACTCGGAATACCTAAAACTGCGCTCGAGGCGCAAAAATCATTACCATTCTTTTGCGCATATAGCCTTGCGCGGAAATGGCTCCTCAAACTTCACGTCGCGACATTGCGTGACTCGCCTTGAAACGCACAGTGAGAACCCGATGGAATATTCTCTCAGTCACCGTCGTCGTCGGTTTAATGGAGCTTTCGGATTATTCAGCAACGAGATGCCGCCGCCGCCACGAGAAAACTAAGTTTCATCGCGAGATGCGCGTCCTTGTCGCGAACTTTTCAGAGAGAGTTGTCCTTTTTACCGCGACTTTTACCACACAGCGAGAGAGCCGTTTGCTTCCCATTCTTCGCGCCATTTCACCCAACCGCGGGATTTTGATGTTGTTCGCCAAACCGTTTGAATATATAAAAGCACGAATTACGTCAAGTCTCTCTGCGATTGCGAGAATTCTGTCTTACTAAATTAAAAATATTCTTGCTGTTTCATTTGCATTACATTCGCAAACGTCCACATTTGCCTTGACGATGTTTAAAAACGACCGTAAAAATATATAATATTTCGCTATTTCTTCGGTAGTTAATTTCATGCAACGGTAAGTTGATTCATGATTCATGAGATTAGAAACTAAGTCAAACTGAATGTGTTTTGAAATATTTACGATGTCGTATAATTTGCAAGGCATTCGTTTCAATTTGCATTTAACGTTAGACGTTCTGTAACATCTATACATGTAAACAGATTGATCATGTATCAGAAACACAATATAGTATAATAAACGTTGCAATGTAAAAATATGCGCCTACCACATTGTGCACGACGAAGAATCGTACAATCTCCATTTTAGTCGCGAGCTTATTGTGCGATCGCGCGCGGTGCAAGCTCGACAAGCTCGCATTCTCCATTCGACATCTATCTTCGGTCACGCATTGTGTCCGCGCGGCTCGATTAGGGTTGGCTTTTCGATTGTAACACGTGGTCGCGTGCAACCCTCGTTTGCTCGGGTTCACCTTGAAGACGGAGCCGCCGCGCTCTCTCTCTCTCTCTCTCCGTTAATTTCTGTCCGCCTCAAGGTCGTAGGCGCGATCGCATTATTCTCCGTCGTTTTTCGTGCTTCCCGGTCCTCGACGTGCTTTATGCACGTCCTGTTAAGCACGGTGTTGCGTGCCATCCACGAGCTTGCAACTCTGAAACTAACCGCCACCGTCTCGCTGCCCGGTTTCTACCTCGGTTGTCTTCCAACATATGTAATAATAAGACCCCCGTGACAATCGAAGAGGAAAAGTTTCAAGGCCGGGGAATATAATAAATTCTAACATAAGAATGCAAAGTATACGAATTGCTAATTTACACACGCCATAACAAACTTGACAAGCAATTTTCCAAATTCGTCGAATAAAAAATTGATTGTTCGAAAGCAAGAAAGTTTACGTCTCTCAAGTTTTAATAATGTATATTTAAAGCGTATCGCGATTCTGTCACGCAGATATATTCCAGATCATATTGGAGACGTGTTTGTTACATCCTTCATTAAAATTCATGGAAACTACGTTGAGTATGAAGTAAATTCGATTTCTCTATCCGAATCGTGCTTTGGTTACCTGTATTATTCATCAAAGGCATGAAGAGAGAAACTAAGTAAAGCTCCTTTATTGGTTCGTAAATCTATTTTCGGTTGTTTATTATGTTTCCTCGATAGTTATACTTCGGAAATTATATGTTGTCTCTGAGCGTGGCGAACTTGAGGAACGGCTCAGGTGTCTTTTATTGAAAAGTCTCTGGCGAAAACATATTTTTCTATCTCTTTACTACGATCTAGAGATCTCTTTACTGTGATATATACAAAACTTTTAGCTAGAACTAAATCCAGCATAGACTGTGGAAAACTTTGCGGTTATCATCGGCAGACAAATGGAGGGTGAAATTAAATTCCTCGGGTGGTATCGAGCCAATACATATCATGAGATTATGATATATTTCCCGTATCGCGTAATTAATGTCTGTCGATATCCAACGACCCATATTTTTTTTTACTTTTAAATAATTTTTAAATAATGATAAATTATATTTTTAATTTATTTTTAATTTTATTTACGCCGGCCGAAAAGGCGTTATTTAAAGTATTTACTTAAAAAACAGAGAAAAATATAGAATCGAAAGGATCTGAATAGCTCAGTTGGAAGAGCAGTCGCCCGGCAAGCGAAAGGTCTCGGGTTCGGTTCCCGATTCAGCGACTTTCGGATCTATATTTTTCTCTCGCATCCAATTCTTTAGGGGGGTTAGAGGGGATGTATGGAATAAAAATCTCAAGTATGAGATTATTCCATACAAGAAAAGACTTGGCAATATACCAAGTAGTAAAAATTCGTGCTCTGTGCACAATTAATTTAATTCCAGCGAAAAATTAAATTTCGTTGGAATACGCATCAACATCCGCGTTCGGCTCTTAAGGCCTATCACTTATATATTTGTATTTTAATACGGAAGAGCCTTAATAATAATTCTTATTGTTTATATTTTTAATTTGTGATGAGCGAATGGAAAGATTAATGTAAAATCGTTGTGGTTTCGATACTTTATCCTCTCCGTTTTTATAAACTTAGTTCGCAATAATACAATGCTAGAGAAAAAAACAAAAAGACGCCAAAGAAGAGCTTTTAATCGGATTGAAACTGCGAATACAGCAACGTGTATAAAATAAGTATAAAAAAATCGCCATGCATTAAAAGCGATACGAGAGGATATAACGGCGTTCGAATTCCCAAGATTCTCCATTCGCTCGGAATTGCACGGCGAAACCGAAATTGCTCCCGGCGAGAAATGATCGATCGATCCGCCGCTCCCAACGATGCGGAAATAAGCCCTCCGGAGAAGCGCAACGTCATGCTTCGAGAATAAAAAGGGGCCCGCGAAGGGGTGGATTTGTTCTCCGAGTCTCGTTTCTAACGAGCGTCTCGACGCTCGTAAATCGGTTGGGACGATCGAAAGGAGATTTCTCGGGCTCGTAACTCTGAATAACGAAACGTAATTCGTACGAAGCAGAATCGATTACCGACGACGACGACGACGAGGATGATCGTTGTTTACGTATTCTTCCGTCGCGTCGCCGTTTCCGCAACATTCGGCTGTTTACTTGAGCGTGTTGCTCGCGATCGTACGGATTTTGGAGCTGTCAGATATTGCACCGCGTGTTCGCCGGATGAGCTCGAATCGCGAAACACCACCCGGTGCAACGCGATATCAAAATCGATCATCCGCCGCGAGATATTTGTCCGTACATATTGGATATGCGTGTGTCTCTTCTTCGAAACAAAACTTGTACGAGATAAAACGGCTTCGAATTGCAATATCGTCTGTTTGCTCGAATGCAGAAAATTAAAAATTTAATAAATGAATTTTAGCAGTGCATGTTCATTAATAAATTGAGGTAAATCGAAAATGTAAATGTTTGCAAATCTAAAGCTACAGCACATTTTTAAATAATGTATTTCTTAATATTATCATCGTATTTTATGTATCAATATTATCATCGTATTATATATATATAATTCGGTAACAAATTTATCATGATTTATAAAATATATTCTTGATTATCTGTCATTCGCAGAAACGAAGATATATCCAGATAAATTGTTTGGCAACTTTTTTTAGCACAGTTTGAGCCAATATTTTCATAGAATAAATTCGCAAAAGTTTCCCGGAATAATTATTTCGCGGAATCTCGAATAATAAAAAAAGGGGTTTACTGCGTTTATGTCGTTTTTGCGATATATTAATGTCAACATTAATGACGAGTTGAATCCTAAGCACGAAGAAATATTATACTCATGCCGTTGTAAAAGTATAATAAATAAGAAATTGGAGAACGTTTTCGCGCGAGTTTATAATATCTATGAATCACATCGAATATACAGAAGAGAGACTCGATACAACCGATCGACAGTTCGATAGTTGTTTGTCGATCTCTTTCGGCTAGTCTGACGTTCCTCCGTTGGACGTGATTGTTTATTCAAGCGCGTTTCGCCAAAGTCTAGCTATAATTACAAGCCAATCACGAATGTTACTCGGAATTTGAATAATACTCCAACGATCTAACATGCGGTTGTACAACACTCGATTGACTTGCTCAACTGCGAACGAGCAAAATAAATCGATTTCAAGTTGTTCAAAGTTGTTCGTGTGTAAGAAAAGGAAGTTTACGAGAAGTCTGGGACATCTTGCGGACGGAATAATCTGGTAATCCAATTCGTTTAAGAAGACGCGAGAGCGTTGAAAATATAAAAGGACGAAAGACAGAGGAGAGAAAGAGAGAGACGGCTCGCAGAACCGTGACTAAAGTTTTAAAGTAATTGGCACCACGAGAATATAGGTTAGTCGATGTTAGCACTGTTAATGTCTTGCCAGCTACTTTGCGCAGTAATCGATCGGGTAACACGAGCTACCGAAAAGGCAATACGTCCGCCCGCTGATTGCCCGACTCATCGTCGCGATACCACTGATGTATCGTGATATCGTTAGCGAGGCGAGAGAGAGAGAGAGAACTCCGCTTCGTTACTCTGATTGCCATGCAATGCTACTTAATTAAATCCCCTGTACTCTCCGAGGTACATCCTATAACACGAGCTGATTACCTACACTCTGACAGCAGGGAATAATATTGCACGAGGAACTCGAAATGTAATCGCATATCTTAATTATTGTGTTTACACATTACGGCAAATATGATTAAACTTTGAAATGTCTGAACTTTACTTCAAAGACACATTCGCTCTATTTTATTATTTAATTTTAATCTAATAAGAATTATTAAAAGAGATGAACTATTCCAAGGATTAATTGTTAATTAATCAAATATAAAAAGAAATATAAATGTTGCACAAATTAAATTATTTAAAAATTATTTTTTTTTATTTCTCTATAGAGAGTGTATAAGAGATTAAAGTTTGTTTTATTAGAATTAACTAAATATTTCAATTTATATACATATATTGAAAAGATGTGCAAAGGGGACAAAATTCTATTTTATTATAAAATGAAATAAATATTTTTAATTTTTAAAAATTAAATCGGGCAAAATTTTTGATGAATTTGACAAATATAACTCACCAGTTCTCAGAAGCGTCCTCGTCGAGGATGGTCCCGTCAGCAAGTCGATGAGGCAAATTAGTCGTGCGCGGTCGATTCCGGACCCTCGGTGGACCAACGACGCCAGTCCTCGACAAGCCAGCTCGGAAGGATGCCCTTGCCCTGTCGACTGCTCGAGTCAACGTCATTGAGTCTCATTAGTACTGTTAGTAGTCGGTGTTAGAGCGAAATGGCAAATAGCGCTTTGCATAAATTTATACCATCGCAAGAAACGGCAATTACGCCTCCACGACGGCCGATATGCATCGCGACAGTTTTTATTATTATTTACATACGCGATGCTCGGCTAATGTATTTATACAAAACGTGCAAAATAAACATATAGAAGCATGTGCGAGACGCAAGCTTTGTAATGTTTTGACATGTCCGGTCTCAACCGAACAACACGCGTACGTGATTAATAATAAGTGCCAATTAGGCAATTCGATTAAGCTGGCGTTAAAGCTGCCAAACAATTTGCGATAATAAATGTAATGTTTATTATTTGATACTATTCTCTTTCTCTCTCTGTTATAACGTTGTTATCATTTTTTAATGTACATCACTGCTTTCATAATCGCCAAAGAAATAATTTTTAAAAATTGTGTACGAGTTCTCTTATATATACATATATACACATTTTATACTTCTTTTTACAATATTAACGGTTTGAATAAAATTTCATGTGTGCTACATATTTAATATCTAACGAGGTTTACTGTTTAATGTCTCTGTTGAAACCTTAATGATTCGAGAAACACTGATTACCCCCCGCCGGAAGTTAACGATTGATTTAACTTTGTCGACTCTGCATTATCACGCCCGAACTTGTCACATCGAGTGTACTTGAAAATCCATTTGCCACGCCGCTCTGCAAGAATACACTTGACAAAGATAAGTCAGTCAACGTTGGACTTTTAATTCATCGCCCAGCGCGCGTTTCGCGACGTCTGGCATGCAGATGACAGAATGTGCAATCCCCATTTCCGCTCCGTTGCTTGAGTTCGCGCCAACCGTGGCCGTTGAACTTTCCCTAAAATATTATGCCTGTCTTTGAATCTTCGTTCTTCGACGTCGCCAAAATTTCGTCGGTCTCTCCGCTTGAAAAATGACGCGTTTAGTTTCACGAAGAAACACTCGAAATAAGAGACACGCATCATTTTTCATATATGTATGTTTGTATCTCTCATCGCAGATTTAAAATCCCTCAAATCTCATCCGAATATCGTCGTCGTGTTAAAACTCATTATTATTCATCGGAAAACGATATGTCCGGTGCGCGTCAAGGCGCGTCAAGGCGAGTTGAAAAACGCGATTGTCGACGAAAATTCGTGGTATTTGCTCGTTACGTTTAATCGGTATGCAAATGCATGCGCTTGAAACGCCACCGATGACAAAGAAATTCCAATTAAAAAATATTCGCGCAAGCTGGAGAACGAAATTACAGCCATAATCGCTTATTGCCCACTCCCTGGCGTGTCGTTTAAGAAAAATAGCAAATAAAGAGAAGCTGTGAAAAGAGTGCAATCATGTATGTACGACAATCGACAACATTCTCGATTATGCATTGGTATCGATTGTCGTTGAACGGAAAGAACCATTCCTTTACTAAAATAACGTGCCATTAGAATGCGGATTGATTGAATCGTTTCCGAGTTGTTTTCCTACGTGATATTGACCTGAACTAAATCGATATTACGTTGACTCGGTAATCGGAAGAAAATTGATGAAAACAAATATGGAATTACAAACTGAAAAATGACGAGTCGAAGTAAATAATTAAAAATTAAGCTATTTTTAAAGATGGATAGTTGTGTACAGAGAGAGGCGTCAATATGTAGTAATTTTATGTGAAAGATTAAATCCTATATATGCAGAGGCAACTGAGAATTACAGCGTAAACAAGATACAGTTTTGATATGTTAATTATACCTGGTAATTATTTAACGATTATTAATTGCAATAATCGCGACATGAGAAGACCGATTTATTTAAAAGATGGATTACTCCATCAGATATCCGTTATTGATTACATTTTGATGAGACTAACAATAAGACTGAATAGACCATGCTCTTGGAAGAACAATTTCAAACTCTGTACAAACTATCGATCGATGGATTATATATCGGCTTTTCAAAATTTCTGCGCATTCAGTTATTGGTATTTTGAGTGAGTTAAAGTAGCACTGAACATCGAGCATGCATATATTGTTAGTTACATGTATATCTCATATCCACAATTCGTTAAACATAATTTATTTGTGATTAATAGCTACTAATCATTTATCAAATATATTAAATAAAGAGTTAACAAAAATTTTTATCTTAAAATTTCTTGACAAATTAGAAATTTACGTTTCTCTTCATTTATATACTAAATAAATCGTATGTTATTAAAAGATTTTTTTTATTAAAAGAAAAATGCAGTAATGTCTCTGAAATAGAATAAAAATAAAGAGAGAGAGAGAGAGAGAGAGAGAGAAAGAGAGATAAATAACCACGTCTATTGATTTTTCTGTGCGTGATGCCTATGAAAAAGGTATTTGCTCAAGCACGCTTTTAATGCTACGCGACTTTCCGTTACGATCGATTTCTGTTACAAGTCTCTAACCATCAGCTGAGCTGCTTAGGGGGAGGATTATCAACCGCGAGGTAAGGTGCTTGTCTATAGCTACCTATTCGAGGGTATAACATTTATTACCAGGTCAGGGTTAACCGTTAGGCGCGCCGCGCACCTCCAGCGATCTGCAGCGTCATTCTAAAAATAGTTTCGCGAGCACTCCAGATATAAAACACAACCACGTGTCCCGTCCTCCCGTACGCATATATGCAAATACGCGTGTATGCGTATGTTTTCTAAATTGGTTCGAGAAAAATAGCGAGAAATTTATTGCGAAAACGTGCTACGCACTTGTGGATTGAATTGAGATAGTATACTTTACACAACAGCCTCTTTTCAATCTACGAATCAAGCGTCTCTGTGAAATAACATAAAAAACAGATTTCTACACATTTTTTTTATAAAAAATATGTATGATATAGTATTTTGTTATTAACAGTAATTTAGAAAATTAAATTTTTTCATTGATAAATTATATCGTTATAGTATATCATATCATAATTGTGTCTTTTGCGATAATAACTACGGAAATGTCATGTGGAAGCTGACATTATGCAGAGGAGCAACTGGAAGCGCAGAGGCTTTTACATACTTTATATTGCATCAACGCGAGAGCAAATTCTCTACATCTAATTACAGAGACATGTTCGCATGAAAATATTGCATTAACACAGGTGGGAGTAATAGATGAAGATAATACATGCATAAAGATAATTCATGCATTCAAGAATATCCAAATTTCAACAAAAGGATATATATATATATATACTATATATATATATATATATATATATATTTATATACCCACACGTGCAGAGGGGAAAACGACAATGCAGCGATGTAATAATTGCGCACACGAAAGAACTCGCGTCCGAATTTCCGCAGGATTGTAACGTGGCTCATTATGCGGATACACCTGACCTGGATCTATGATCGTAATAATGATCGTCACAAGAGGAGTAGCCTACGTGTGCCACACACCACGTTCCACTTGTAAGAACGGGGCGGCCACGAATGTCAGCGGCGACGATGTCTTATAACGGACAGTGCAGCGGGAAATAATGATAGCCGTGTTTAAAAGCCCCGCAGGAAGTTATATGTGTGGGAAGCACGAAATGTCTCGGCCAGGATATCGTGTGTAAATGTTACGCTCAAGTTTATCATTTAATTTAACTGCGCAATAAGAGCAATCAAACTTGAATGCAACCTTGATGCAATCGGTGAATGTCGCCACATACAATAACGACAACTCGACTGAAAATTTTTTGATCTCTTTTCTCTCAAATTTAAAATTTTGCTCGGAAATTTCACATCTGTTTGTGTATTTTTAAAATTTTTAAAATTTTATTAGAGAGCTCGTGGGCAGCGGAAGTTTCTCGTGAACATACAAAAGAGAGCGGAGAGATGTTTTCGTTGGGGAGCCGCCGCGAAAATTTGCGGTAAACTTTCGTGCGAAAATTCGGACACGCGCGCGCATCGGGACGAGTCGAAGTAGAACGAATATAAAATTGGAACATACAGCGTGTCGCGAGCCTGTTGTTGGCCTGACTCGGCGGCGGGATCGCGGGCTGCGGCGGCGGCTGCGAGCTCAGATCCTCGAAGTTTATGATTTGTAGGCAAATGTCGTCCACCTCGCTCCTTATTAGCGCTATCACCTCGCTGCAGAGGAACTTGGTTCCTGAAACAGAAAATTAGCAAGTCAGATACGAAGAAGATTCGCGTCTCTCTGACGCACGCCCGTCGAGCTCTCATCATAAATGTATGTATACGGGCGGCAAATATATTCGAGAGCGATCAGCTGCGAGAACTTTAATTTACTTGTAAAATAATCCTGCGAGTACGCAGAGATCGTTTAAAATTTCGACAAAACCATAAACATTTTCGCAGACTCGGCGTCTGGTGAGAAAAACGACCGATACACGTTCAAGATATATATTGTTTATAATAAAGAATTCCTCTAGTTCGCGCATTTAAGAAATGTCGAATATCGAAGATTGAATTGTTTCGGAGTGCAAGTCCATGTAAAGTAGAGAATGCTGAAGTGCTATTCGCGCCAACTTCCATCTATGCTCGAGAACTCAAGTTCTCGACAGCACTTGAAAGCCATCGTCGATGGCACTTCGATGCGTGTCAAGGACTGTCGCGGCGAGGGGCGGCCATAAAATTTGGAAATGCCGAACCGGTGTTAGAATCAAGAATATAAATCATCGGGGAAATTTATGCCGAGGCACGTACACAAAGCTTCGTGGTCCATTAGCGACTGTGCGACGCGATAAATATTGCCGATTGACGTTTACTGGATGCTTCTTAGACACCGATGCACAAACTGCGCAACGATGGTGATATTTCACTTAGGGATACGCGTGCAGGAAGACAAAGAAGCCGATAGTAAAATTGCGAAACTTCCTATAAAAGTCTCCGAACCGCGCCCAAATAATTTGTCTCGTCTTGTAGCGCAACGCTAATATCCTCGTAAAGTTTATATTGTCGTTCGAGTTACATAAAAGTGTTGTTAGCTTGCGATATAAGTTCCCCTTACAACCTCGTTACATCGGATCTCGCCAATCTGGATGCAATGCGGAATTTATCGCACAACCTCTCTGTGTACTTGCATGTTTGAGTAGCGTCGCAAAAAAACTCATATCTTTTATCTTCGACTTCAACCACGAGGAACATAAACATGCGATACCGATTTTCTGACGAACGTCAACTCGGTTTCCTGATGCGCGTGATTAAATAAAAGAATCATCATCAAGGTTGGAATTTGATCTCTTTCATTTTCCGCCAACTCACTCTTCAACGAACTCACTTCTAATTGTAAAGCGCAGGGTCGTCGCAGTCGTGACAGTCGCAAAAAATCAAATAGGTAAGATAACAGAAAAGTAAGATGTCAGTTTTTCTGTCACGAGTTCAGCTCTAGTTAGAAAACTCGGCAAGAATTTTGCACGGAAGGAAAATAATTTCCCGCGTGAAGTGTTAACGAGATTTATTCGCTCGAGAACTAATTAGCGACAATGTTTATGCGTCCTTGGACGAGATTCCAGAGATATTAACACAAAGGAAAATATGTCTCTTGCAAAAATTTGCCTAACCGTGCCAAGATTGCCACTTGAATATGCTATAGTGAACATCATCCCTGTACAACGCGTCGACATCTCTGATAAGATCCATATGTTTTTGAATTATACGAGCCGTCGGTTTGATGTTTCTTGTGATGCCCAAAATAGAACACTTGAATTTCGTCGTTTCTCACATCTTGATCGATGTCATGGTCAAGGATGTGTGACACTTGTACATTCGAGAATCTTTTATCCAATATATCGCGATAAATCTCATCTTACATAGCATAAAGAAAACTAACGTGTTCCTGCAAAATTGACATCTTAGAATCATCACAGTAATATATAATTTTTTTAAATAGTATTTTTAATAGTATTTTTTTTAAATAGGACACAATTATGTTTTGCTCAAGAACACATTTTTCTCAGATACTTCTGTAGTTGTATAGTAATCCGATTTGTATGTCTTCGTAACTAAATTAACTGGGACATTGCATACAAGCTCAGCGTTTTCCCAGCTAATCCCAGTCGTACTGTTAATTTAACAGTTTGCACCTCGCGTATTGTTAACGCTTAAAGCGGCCGATACGTGTGGTTTCTTCAGCAACGTCGCGACAAGCTGTCCTATCGATCCGCCAGCGCTCTTTCTCCCTCTTTGTCTCTATGTGGAATCATGCATGCTGTGTGCGACCGGGTCACGCATAGTTGGCTTTTTAAGTCCGGTTGAAATGCGAGCAAATCGTTTTCGAATACACACAGGTCGTAAGTCTCAAGCACGACTATAAAAAAAATAATTGGATGCACTACATCTACAGATTTTTTTTTATCTACAGTTTTTAAATAATGATATTATCCCCCGAAAAAAGATACTATTGTGACATTTAAAAATAAATTAAAAAATGACATTAATTTAAATGTTCCCTTTTCTGCGATTCTGTGCTAAAATAATCATTTTCTTTCTTTTTTTTTTTGCTTTATTGTGTATTGTGGTGCATAATTATTCAACTATATAACAATTATATAAATTTAATCATTTTTCAATTTCAACGTTATTTTTTTTCTTTTCGATGGCAATTGCAAATTTATGTATTCTATATTAAAAAAGAGATTTTATCTTCTCTCAAAAGCCTATGTGCATTCGAAAGAACTTTGACAGCCAATCAGTAAAAGATTTCTGTTGCTGCTTTGTAATAATAAAGTTATTTCGTGTTTATTAAGGTAGAAATAACAAAGACGCATTTGATATTATTGTCTGTTAAATAAATACTATTAAAAAAAACAACTTTATTCTCGTGCAAACAATTGCGAGTCGAATGGTTCAATTTCAATGGATAAAAAGGAATGGAAAATTTAATGGAAAAAAAGTTATCAAATTTATAGCCCTTCGTTAAAGAGGCGCTTTATATTTTCAGCAAGTTTTATATATGTATATTCTGACAAAAATTTTGGTTAATCGCTCCCGTGGACATTATCTTTTTCTGATTAGAAGGAAATATGAGGTTAAAAATGAGAGTCAATGTGCCGGAAAGTGCAAAGTTTCTCGGCTGGCTGGTGTGTCACCGAAAAGGTTAAACGATATCACTGGGAACACTTGGACGCGTCAGATAAGGTGAGAGACGGATGTTTTATCTCAGCGTAGTTCCGGCCCGAATGGTCACTATGTCGGACATTAAAGATCCATAAGTGCGAAAGGGGGGGAAAAAAACGACAATAGCATAGCGGAGATACTGCGGCAGCTCATTTTTACGAGGATGGTGCTTCGAAAACACACGCGCCCTCGTAAAACCGACAGTAAAGGCAGCCGTTTCCCTGCGAGCGCGAATAAATTTGTGCGGAATGGAGTGTGCGAACTTCTCTACGTACACATATGATGACATCGCTAATCCGAATAAATTTGAAATTTCACGCTTTCGGAAAATCGACCAAATTTTTTTCCCAAGTTGATACAAATTCCAAATGTTCGACAAGTTCGATGTAGACAAAATAATGAAAAAAAATTTCTGTTAAAAAAATTGATATATAAATTAAAACAATGAAAAATATATAGGAATATATATGGCAGATAAATTTTTTTTCAATATTGTCGAAAAGAATTTAATTACACAGTTTACGAAAATATAATTTCAGATGATATATAAGATTGTGTGTTACATATGAGGCATTCTCTCGAGAGATGTGACCATATATTCGCGCTAGTACATGAAATATGCATTATAGGTCGCTCGTTATCGTAAATTCGATGGAATTAATATACGGCGTGACATAATTCCCACAACGATCGTAAAAGCCGTGCGTAGCAAATTGCTGTTGACGGATCAATGCGTGTTCCGGTACGTCGTTTCGTGTCGAAACGTGAACGGAAATTGCGGACGGTTGTATAATATTCGAAGGCAAACTAGCGAACAGATCAAGGCTTGTGATGCTTGGACCTCATTAGGCCCATCTTGTGTATAGAATAACGTTTTCGAAGCAGTTGATGGAACATTCGGAAGAAAATTCGTGACTCGAGAGTTGATAGAGATTGTGTTTTGGATTTTCGTAAAACTAATTTCATATAGTCACAAACAGTCACCTGACGATTTTATTAATCTTATTACTCTGATTAAATATCCTTGAGATTTGCCAAACTCTCTAAATTTCATCTGTACAAAAGTTTTGCACAAAATTTCAAAAGAAATCGAACCGAGCGCGAGAGATGCGAGAGGCGGGGGTGGAGAACCGGGAGAACAAAGACGCGGACTTTGCAAAAGTTTTCGTCGAGATACGCGAGGTAATCCGCGAAGAAACGAAGAAAGGGAGCCCTCATTGTCGGATAAAAGTCCGCGGGGCGCAATTTCTGAGACCGCGCGCATCTCAGCCGTAAAGATGATGAGGCTGGAGGACCACTCGCTTTGTTTCGCACAAGTGATCTCGTCTCGTTAAGTTCTCGTGGTACAACTTTTAGGCCGACAATAAGGAAAACCTCCCGTCCCGTGAAACCGCGAACGGCGAACAAGTTGGCGGAGGATATAAAAAGGCGCGGATAGGGAGAGGACGATGCGCCATCGGGGGTGAACGTACTCACGACCCATACAGTATCGCTGAAAAAGGGGGCGAGAGTGATAACGGACGCCGTAGGGATAAAGGGGATCGCGGGCGCCCTCATCGATCCCGTCTTTGGCACTCTTTTCTCGAAAATCCGATAATCCGCCGTCGTCGGCTGGCCGCCTGATGAAATATCGATGTCTATCGGTCGGCTGTGAAATACTTCTCGAGCTTTCGCGTCGTTAAATCTATTAATGACAAAAATTACAATTGCGGACTTGTTCTTTGAATAAAAGTCACAAATACGATCCTCTCCTGTCCGAGCAAGGAAAAATATACGAAGAACGAGCTTTAGTTAGAACGAAGCGTTAAATTTTACAAGGCGACATCCTCGCCGTTGAGAGATAACTTCGCATTCTGTTTTTTTCTTTCTTTTTTTTTGTAGAAAATAAATCGCGGACTGATTTATGAAAAAGTCGGCCGAGGAATGCGAAACACCGAGTGAACTTCAAAGAATCGGACAAATTTCTCGCGTAGCGTCGAGCTGTCGCGATGCGCATCGATTTATTTCCGTGAACGCTGGCTAATTCACGTGCTCGCGCCGCCGGTAATTTACAGCACGGAAGAACATACGGGGCTAAAATTAGAGTAACGGGTACGCGCGCGCAATTGTAACAGGTTTGCGATGTCCACGGGGCCTCGTGTCGAAAGAGATGAGTCCAGTAGTCTGCACCTATTTCGAGAGCGCCTCGTATAGACAGTAATAAACTCCCGTTTATACTTACACCATTTTCTCGGTGGACAGTATTATCGTTTATGACGCCCAAAATTGCTAATAAAGGAAATCCTTTCTTGACTCGCATCAAGAGTTGCAAGCAGTTAGGTAGGATATTAATAGACCGAGAGCAATAAACACGTGTATGTCTACTCGTTAGATCGCGCAATATACATATTGCAAAATGAAATCTAAGTTCTCAATTTTACGAATACTCAAATTTTAAAAATTAAATCTCATTTATTTCTAATTAAATCAGCGAATTCGCGTTCTCTCTCTCTTTTATTTAAAATATTAATAAACAATAAATAACTAGAAAAAGATCAAGTTTGTCTTGCATCGATGCTTTCAATTACCTACCCGGGGAGCAGCTATTAAACGAGAACAAGAAAATATACAGCCGTGACAAAGGTACGCGCAGAGACGGATATTTATGATTATCAGTGAACGCGTAAAATAGGCGGGTCTACGGAACAATAGTCCTGGCCGACGGCCAAACATCTCCGGCGTCCTGGTCGGTCTCGACGCGCAATATATAGGAAGAAACAGTCGGAATTTGATAATACGCAGCGCGAGAGAGGCGAAGATAACAAAATGAGTTTCTAAATTTGCGACGTGGCAAAACCGGCCGGTCGGCTATAAATAACCATCCGCATTCCCGCCTCTCCTCCTCGGGGACGCACCCGCGCAACCAGAAATAAGTCGAGAGTCCACGCTTAATCCGTGAGACTAATTTACACATGGTCCTTCTTGATTCGACCGTTCCTCTCCGGTTTGCGAATTGACCTTGCAAGGGGTCAAAATCGCCATTTAACTGTCCCCGATTCTTCTTAATCCAATGAATCTAATGATCTTAATCTGTTTTTTTTTTTATACGTGATACCATAAATTCGCGGTCATGACTGGTGGAAAAACGGCTGATAACTGCGGATTTTAAAGGAATCTCCTGTTGAATCATATTTGCTCGCGTTTCCAGTAATACATTTATTCACAGATGAGTACGCGAGATAAATTTTCTAATTAATAATATCGATTTTTCAGTTTCTTTTGCGGATAATAAATTTATCTAGGTCTTCTATAATGATGTATTATATTATAAATAATAGAGGATATTTTTTTCTCTATTAGATGCGTAAAAAAAAGCTCCGATAATTATTATATATCATATGACATATTGTATATGTGTGTGTGTGTGTATGCTGGTGGTCGAGAAGACACTTGGTGGACAACCAGTCGGGTCACGATACCGCAGTGCGAGCGAGT
This sequence comes from Prenolepis imparis, assembly GCF_030444845.1. NCBI lineage: Eukaryota > Metazoa > Arthropoda > Insecta > Hymenoptera > Formicidae > Prenolepis > Prenolepis imparis. Next base: position 2,522,410 of record NW_028141162.1, read on the forward strand.
GGTTAATAGGTTAACGGCTACCTCTAATTGGTCGATGACGCTGTGCTACCGTGACGTCACGGGGAGTGCAATGACTCTGTGACGTGGCAGCGTACAGTGCAGGCCAAGCGGTGCACAGAAATATAACGCACGGTCTCTTTCCCTCTTTCTCGATTCACCCTCTCTGTGTGTGTGGTAGTCTTCTTCTCGTTTATTTTATCCCTCTCCCCCCTTCTCTCTTTCTCTTTCAGATTCGTTCCCTTTTCATACTGTGCTTTCGACGTCTGGCCTCGCAAGCTTCAAAAGCTCGACAATCAGTATACTTGCCAGAAATGGCCACGTGACTGGCAATCTTCCCAGGAAAATGTCATCGTACGACGTAGATAAAACTCAGTGGCTTCCCTATTACTTCTTTCTCTTTCTCTGATTAATCGATTTTAATTATGCGGTAGAATGGCGCATACTTTGTTGGAAAGATATTTCCGTCTACCTGCGGCCAGGGTTAAAGCACTTAGGCGCTTTAATCATGATTCAGGAATGTAACAATTTTAGAGCACACAAGCCTTAGAGGTAGAAGCGCGTAAGAGGTAAGAGGATGTAATGTAAGAACGTTGAGAATGTCCCGCGTGACCTGCATTCATCGCTGAAAGATTCGCGTCTATTTGTGTAGAGTGCATCGGAATAACATCATAAACGACGGAATGTAAATCATTAACTTTGATAAAGTATTCGCGATATATTAGAGATACACGTGTAATCGAGAATTTTTCCTGAAGTATACATACTCGTATATTCGTTTTCTTAATTTTCTTACATTTAATCTTTCATAGAAGAGTGAACAATCCATTCGCGCAAAAATAATAAATGAAGAACAATATTTCACCGTTTATTTGCTCTCCGAAATTATTGAGGCAATCCGCAGATATAGCCGCTATTCTCTCGAGGATTGAGTTAGCATCAAGCTATCTACTGAACAAACAAATATTGTATCCAAACTTTCGTTTCTCGTCAACGTGTCTTGTTTCCTGCGAGGCTAGAATATAACAGTTCGCTATTTCGCTTCCCAATTTTCTCGTTACTTTCGACCGTATATACGAAGAAAGTGCTTTTAGAATAATCTCGAAAGTAGTAGATGATGCTGTCGGCAAGATTAATTTCGCCTTTGCAGATGCGCGCGTGGCTCTTTTCGATCGAACAATATATAGAAGTCCGGTTATTTTTTCCCAAGTAACGATCTTTAGATGATTGTAAGCGCGATTGGACGAGTTTTTTTCTAGATATGAACTAACAAAGTTTCGTTAGTTGTTAAACAAAAAACAGTAATTTCAACCTTTCCTTTATAAAAGAAGCGGTATCTCTAAATACGCAGGTAAAATTAAACGTAACATTTCGAAACTAACAAAGTAGAAGTTAGAAAAAGTAGAAAATGCAAATTCGATATCTCTTTGATCGGCAGCAGTTCATGAAATATTTAAACAATATATCGGATATTTACTTCCCAGTTGCGGCTTATGTTATAAGTCGGATAATAGTAAATGAAACTTTTAATATATTTTGAATTATAGGTCCTATACCTCTACGATCAATTATTGACACAAAACACAGAGCATTCTATTTCGTATACCAATAGATTGTACAAGAGCTTTCTGATATAATTTTAAATATGATCATTGAATGTAATAAGATATTAATAAAGCCATGTTTTCGTTCCTCGGAAAATCTCATTAAAAATGCTGGGCGTCAAGACGACGAGCGACTTTAAATTCATAACTGCCATCCTCTCTTATGAATAGCAAAATGTATTTCTTCGCCGTCGATTGATGCAAACAAAGAGAACGCGCGACAAACTTTTCAAATAGTCGCGATTCAAAATTAAAGAATATATAAAAAGAGATGATCTCGAAACTCTCCGTATAAGATATTCGGTATGAAAAAGTTTACGAGATGTTGGAATTTTGTCGACTTGTGCGAATAGCGTAAAGCTCAATAAAGTTCACTACATCGAAAGCTCCTGTCAGAGAGGCTTCGTAAATCACGAGAACGATCTGGAAACTCGTTTCTGGAAACTAGACTTATTCTGCTTATGCGGATTCGCGGGAATATCATTAAATGACGAAAGTCTGAGAAACTGGGACTTTTTCTGCCAACGTCGCGATATTTCGACGCTCAGTGTTGAATATTAATTACGCGTTTGTAAAAATATACATTTAGAGAACTAGCCTTGACCTTCTCTGGCCAAATACAGTTGACGTATAAATAAAGAAAACCGGTGGGCGAGCAGAAAAACTAGAATGTCAGAAAACGCCAAATAGAATTAAAGCTGACTTACAAAATTTAAGAGAGAGAATGTAAATTGTTTATTTTGGCTATTCCTTGCGATATTTTATTGCCTTGTGATATATTTTATTGCCGTTATGATCTAGCATTCGAAGAAATTGCACATGGCTCAGATAATCTAACCATGATGTATATGAATCGCGAGAAAAAAATGCGAAGATTAAGTAACAAAATTATAGACTTTATTTCGTCGTTAAAATTCCCTAAGCGCAATCGCGCAAAAAAGAATCTAATTTCATTTTCGCAGAGTTACGGCCGCGACGTGGCAAAGAATACAGTTAAAACGTTAGCTCTGAGGAAATGTGTAGAACAGAAGATAGGATATAACGTTAATTATAATAAGAGTGAGTAAATTAAACCTACAATTTCGCGGGGATCCATTCCTGTTCCTCTTCCGGGCTCTCCGCATCGCAGCTCATCGCTCGTTATTCGCGCCAATTCCCGGCGGAATTCAGGGAAGCCTCGCATGAACAGGCCGGAAATCGATTTTGCGAGAAAGGCGGAATGTCTATAGCGATCCGAGAACGAATGAGTCTCTTGTCGGAGGCGCGATCGAGCTTACAGTTTCGCTGGCGTAATATAAAAGATTCACAAGCAGATCCCGCACTATTTGCATTCGCGTAGCTCCCTCGGGACGCAGAAATTGCGGTCGCACTTACGCCGCGACTTTCGCGAAAATTCAACAGGTAATATTCGTAGACAAGCGAGGAAGAATCTCTACTGATCTCTCAATATGCATATGATAATGCGCTGTGTAGTCCAATTATAACAGATTTTTTAGAAGAAAAGACTCGGTCAACTCTTCTAATTACAAAGTTAAAATCTTTATAATTAAGATTTTTTAAAAAGGACCCCGCACCGGTCATAGGGGGAAAATGTCTTTCTGCGGATTTGGCTAATTTTTGGATACGTTGTAGTTCTCGTCATTCTGAACAAATGTCTCAATGGGCAGAATGATCTAATGAGCCATTTCCATGCTACAAGCCCTGAAAGGTCCAGATTTAACATGTAAAAATAAAAGTTTTTCGACTGGAAATAAAGAAGGATGGATTTTTCTTCTTCAATTCTTAACTGTACTGATGATAATTATTGTTAAGAGTTGTATAAAGACAACGGATGTTATAAACTATATATATAATATCAATAAATATATATTCAACTTATACATACACATTATATGTCCACTTTTATAATTGACATACATTATAAATCCACATAGATTGGACTGTACTACATACATCCGTTGTCTTTATACGACTCTAAACAATAATTGTCATCAATACAGTTAAGAATTGAAGAAAAAAAATCCATCCTTCCTTATTTCGAGTCGAAAAACTTATACTTTTGCATGTTAAATCTGGACCTTTCAGGGCTTGTAGCACGGAAACGGCTCATTAGATCATTCTGCCCATTGAGACATTTGTTCAGAATGACGAGAACTACAACATATCCAAAAATTAGCCAAATCCGCAGAAAGACATTTTCCCCCTATGACCGGTGCGGGGTCCTTGGTATAATTAAATATATTTTGATATTGATTTTAGATAATATAATAAATTCCATAATGAATCGGACAACACTGATTGTAAGTGGATAATAGTTATGAAAAAATCAGAGCTTTAAAATTTTATAGTTTGAGCTGTGAATCGATATAGAATTTTCCGGAGTGCATGCGAGTTTTATCCCGACACAAATGACACAATGGCGAGGCCGATATCGGAAACTCTCTGTTCGCGAATCGCGGAATTTATTCACTAAACGGGTTAGATAACGCAGCGTCCGCAAAATTGCGCATTCTCGTGATCAATACATTGACACCTTTTCAATGTAAAACGCGATTTTCCAAACGCGACGATGCGAATTTGAAGCATGAAAAGACTTATTCTGAAATCTTCGTCCACTCAATTGCGTATGCGCAAACTTTCGCAGACTAAAAAAAAAAATAACTAAAATTGTACGTTATATTTACACGTGTCGGAAAAAAAGAACGTATTTTTACACTCTTATTTGCGTAAGTATAGGTATAGATATAATCACATTATCAGATGCAACAATAATTAGATTTCTACATTTACGTTATGTTAATCATTTAAAATTTTTTCTAGTAATTATAATTAAGAAATAATAAGGCATAATATAGCTTTTAGCAGTTCAGTATATTGAAATTACCAGGCTCGTGTTTTTCAACGTATTGAAAATTGCAAGTTCTATTAGCGAACCAAAAATTGCTTCATCTCGCTAATTATATATACTTGCACCACGTGTGATCACAACTGCAACAGTTCTTTTCTTTGTCATAATTTAATCAAAAGTCTCTACTTTTTTAAATAATTATAAAATTTATTTTATCCGGTCTTTCCGCGCATGTTTTTTCTTTTCAAAAACCGTTCAATGCCGTCACTATTTAACGCGACGAAACGCGCAAAGAACATCTTTTCTCAACGCACCGAGAACTGCAAGCTCGATCGATCTGTCGAAAACTCACTCGAAGATCTCGCGCATCTCGCGCGATCGAACGGTCCAAGCATAAGCAAAAGCTTGGCTCGCTGCCGCCGCGGAGACTGCAAGCTCGCATCTTAGGCGGTGCCGTGCCGGCCGGCCGTTTTCCCCGGCGAGCTTACGGCGAAGCTTTCGAAATCCGTGCCGCGGGTTTGCAGCCGCACGGGCCGACAGGAGCCAATCGACCGGCCATGGTGCGAACGCCACGAACGCCAGTCACCGGGTCGTTGTCCTGTGACGCCACAGAGAGCTTTGTGGCCCGTGCCGAGCTTACAGCTATCGTCGCCGCCGATGGCGTACGAAGTTTTGGAAGGGGAAAGGAGCTTGGAGGGGCACGGTAGGGTTGTGTGACGTCACACACGTGGTATACGCCACCGGCGATGGACCAAAAACAGGCGCGGGTAGGTGGAGAGAGAATTCGTGCGCCGTTCCGTGATGTCATTGACTAAACGGCAACGTCGTTGTGTATGGAAGAGGGAGGGACACGCGAAAAGAGGATATAACGGGCAGGGAGGGTGTTTTAGGAACGAGAGTAGGGGTTGGAATACGAGCACGAAGCTATTCTTGAACGCCTCAAAACACGCCGTCCTCGCGGCCGCGAGCAGTGTTGCGTAATTATGTGGAAGAGTTTTCTGAAGGAGGCGCGTTCGTGCGAAATGGCCCTCGCACAAGAGGAAAGATGAACGAGAGAAATCGAGCGAAACGGAGAGAGAGAAAGAGAGAGACAGAAATGGAGGCAAAGATAGAGAGAAAGAGAGATGAATCTCACGGTGACATAATTACGCGATTGGTTGATTCTATTATTTAGCTTGAGATGATACAGATTCGTGGGAAATCGAATTTTCAATACGTGGAATTTAATTCAGGTTAATTCAAATTATGTTTAAGTGCATTTAAATCTTTTCGTGCATACGTAAGCTTCCGAAAAAATGGACCATATTGTAACGCAACAGATTTTTTAATTAATTTGAAATCAATTCCTTCTGAAGAAAAATATCGAGATGTAGTTTTCGAATTACAAAGAATTAAAAATGTACAAGAATGATATTAAACACTTTTTAATGCGTTAAATTAATAGATATGATTTTTGAAAACTATAAGTTAATTCAACAATTGTTACTAGCAAATTTCCTTGTTGAAATGAAATCGATTTGTCAGAGATGTCTCTATACCCCTGACAAGTTCGCTCCATTAAACGCGAAAGGGTTAGCGTTAACGAACATGTCTATGACAGGATAATTGATATACGTTCGCTCTTATCTATCTGCAATTTTCGCAGCCCGAGACTATTAATCGTTCTTTTAATTTAGATAAAAAATTTTTTACACGTTATATCCGTGAAAGCGAATCGGTCGACAACTATCCATTATATTTTCATCACGGATTAGTTACAGTGGCAATTTATCTCTTTGCGATTTTATTATTTATCACATTTATCAATTTAACTATTAATGAAAGAAAATGAAACTACATATTTCGTCGTGATATTGTGCATTTATAAATTTATAGTTGTTATTTTTCATAATTATAACGCTTATTCGCGCGCAACATTCAACGCACGCGACCTTTTTTGTTTCGATAAATAAATGTTTCGATTAATTGACTTAAATATTTTAAATTATTTTGCCTGCTAAATTTTTTTTCTCTTAAAAATATGGCACAAATGTTTACTCTCCCTTCAATCTTGCACTTTATAAGTATTGACGCTATATATTTAAATCGTTAAAAGTTTCGCGTAATTAGCCAACTGCAGTCGTATCTAATGCATAGCGCAATCGTAGTTCGAAACTCGGCACAGTTCATTGATTAATTTTCTATGCCAGTAACTGTACCAACTTATGTAGGTACATAGATATAAAAGGCCCATGCAAGGCCGCGTTAAGCTCGCGTTGCGTTAACTCTCATGAAGATACGTGCTTTCCATATGTTTCATAAATTGATTCTCTCGAGCCAAATGCGAAACGGTCGATGCAGTAAACAATTCGACAGTCGTAATCCGCTACGCAGTTGGCTGTACTTATTCATCTCACATTGAAGAAAAACACAATCATAAAGAGAGATATAATCCTCCTTAATTACATTATATTTCGGAAGGCACAACACAAATAAAAATCAAAGATAAATAACGCAAAGTAAAAATGTGAGTTTGTGTGATCTCAAGATATTTATGATTGGAAAATTCCTCATATCCTGGCAAAGTATCCTACTTTTCTAACACCTTCAAAGAGACTGTCGCGTGTTTTCCTTCGTCTTGCAAAATGGCCATCAACGTTACGTGATACGCGGCGCTCTCGAGAGGAGCGAGAGAGTTTGTTATTTCAACAAAGAGTGGAATCACTGGAGGCACGTAACTGTTCTATGAATCTCTCGTACGCTAACATTCGCGCGATGTTTTGCCCCGGGATGTGTCAAGTGCAGGTTGTTCCTCGCGCTGTTTCGCTTCTTCGACACTCTTTATGTAGTGCGAGGTTTAATTAAGCCTCTTAATTAACGCGTCTCACAGCAGAGCAAAGTGCCCGTCCATCTTGCGTCCGAGAGAAAAGTGGGAAAGTAAGCGATCTTTTCGTTCTGCTGCAGCGTCAGCGCGACGCCGAGAAACAGGAGGGAGGAGGACGAGAACAGGGATAGGAACGTGTTTGTGCTAATTGCGCTGTCACAGCAATCGTTAACTCAAATAACAATTACATGCTTTGTTAACTGATCACTGACACATAATTTTACGTGCTACTTCTTCTACATATGGATGACGAGCGCTACATTATTATTGCGCTTATATCATACACGTGTGTCCCTATTATACGTTCTTTAAAACAAAAAGCTTTCGCGGCATTGATTTTGTTTATAGAATAAAAATTCATTATTTTCTTTTCTATAAAAGTATCGCTCGAAAAATCCGGAAAGTTAAACTAGCTATATAAATCTACATGACAGCACCTGAGAAGTGGGAGGTTCTGCACTATGACTATGATAAATTATACAGTGGTGACTATTGATTTCACCGCGGCTAAGGTCAGACGCTACGGCAAAATCGAGTTCGAAGTAATCACTGGACTACGAACAAATTCAATCTTCTTGTGCTCCAAATAACGAAACCCTTGCTACATCCGTCTTACATATGAAAAAGCCTCGTAGCTGATTTTTGCCGAAGAGGAAGAAGTTCCCGGATAAATATATAAATTTAACACACCCCCGTAAAAAAAATTAGTAGAAAAATAAACATAGAATGTAGCATTAAGCCTATAAAAATTACGTTTCAAAAATAACGTGTATATAACGCGAGAGAAATAAAAAATATATTTTCTTATGAAATTCAGCAACTTGCGTTTAATGTAATATTAAGAAAAAATGTCTTTGTATTTTCTAATAACACTTATCTTAGAAGAAAGAGATCTAGGTTGAGGAGGATGGCGGGTTGAAAGATGCCTACTACGTTTGCGACTTTCCTACTAGCAGCCAATAAATCTCTACGTGCGACAACGCGTTATATTGATTTATTTCCGCCAGCAATAACCGTAAAGTTAGCCCGACACTTCGTGTTTATCTCGACTACTATACGACGGAAGCGTACAAGACGTTTCTGTGACACTATATTCGGTAGAAAATGTTGTCATTAAAACAATGTCCTTCAAACGACGACAAATGAAGAATATTCGAATTTTTCCAAGTTTGCGGAACGATTTCTAAAGATATCTTTAGATTGAAATATGTTTGCTTTCTCGCACCTTCTTTTCTACATGCACACGTGCAAGGACAGCACCGTTTCGAACTTATCACGGTATATTATGTATGCATGACAATACGTATATCTAAACTGTCATAGACCAACAATTGGAGAGTTAAAAAGCGACCCCAAAGTATTTTTATTTACACGCTTATACGTATTCGTACAAGTAGACTCTATCTTTTATCGTATTCAACATCAAAGTATATCGCAAAACTTTACATGGTCTAGATGAGCTGTCTCATCATTGATTTGTGCCAATTTTATTTTTTATTGTCCAATCGCTATTCCCATAATTTAATGTCTTAAATTATTATCGACGATTAAATTACATTAGTAATACTAATTGTGAGATAGTACTCACCGTCCTTTCTGTAGTAGAGGATCTCGAAGTGCTTTTCGACGCCAGCGGCGAGGGCGTCTCGTAGGGCCGCGACCGCGTGCGGTGACGTCATTGGTCCATGGAGAAAGTCGCAGACCGCCGGACGCTGCATCACCTCGGCCCTTGAGAAGCCCGTCAGCCGGCAGAAACCGTCCGAACAGTAGATAATGTGGCATAGTCCCTGTTGCGCATTCGCCACTAAAAAGCTTCGATCTGCAACAGAACAAGTAGAGGACGATCAGTTTAAACGACCGACCGTCTCGTAGGCGACGTACGACGCCTCATCGTTCTTGACAGATATAGCATTTGTTTTTTCAACCTATATAATGAGATTCCGAAAGGGAAAATCGAACGCCAAGTATTTCGATCCTAATAATAGCGACGGTCGCACACGCTTCGTTAAATCTGCCGAGACTTCAATAGCTCATTAAGACACGTAGCTACGACGTATTCTCGGAATATCTAATTTTAACCAGATTCGCCGTATGCCTATAATGCAGGATGGACGCTCGTTAACAATAATCCGGGAGCGACTTGGCATTTATATTTACTATTTGCCTTCGGATAGTTCGTGCATGAAGTTGCAAATTAACACAAACTGCTATTTCGCCTACATACGCGCATACCTAGTTTCAGACAATCATAATGATACTATATTGTAAAGAATATATACCATGCTATATATCGTTTTTCCTTCCCAATATCAGTTGTTTCGTTTGTCTAAATGCTTCCGGCAGGTTTTACGAGATTATTCTATCGTATAGCCAATAACGTGCGGATTAATCCCAACGTGGTACTAAAAATTTCGCGCGTCATTTCTCATTGCTGACGTAATAACAAAATATGAATATACGACTACGACTCTGGTCGAGTCTGGTCGAAAGCTCCCGCATGTATTCCAGAGATTCGCGATCATCCAGGATCGACCGTCATGGCAACGCGCGAATGGCGAAATCGCTAGATTCGCTCGAAGCGCGGCGACCTTCGTCCTAAATCCGGCGACAGCCTGAAAGTGAACACCATAAAATATTTCTGTGCCGCGGCTATTAAGGCCGTCTGCCACGCGACTGTAGGTCGGCTTCTCAAGACGGTACGCTCGACATCAACTTCCCCTCTCTCTTTCTCTCTCTCGACGTGTCTCGTCAAGAGAGACGCGAATTATTTGATACTGGATCTGGATACACCAGTCGTATGGGAGACTAAAATCGCCATCGCGTCTTCAACCCTAACGCTTTAGGTCGAAATTGATTTTATTTCCTGTTGACAAGATTGGAATGCGGCACGCGTCAGCTGGCGACGCCGCCGTCGCCTTCGCCGCCGTCGATGCCGACACTGTCGGTCATTCCAAGAATTTATATCGAATGCATGTGACTCACTCAAGATGTTATGTAAAGTTTCGCAAATGACATTCTACGTAGAAATATCGCTTTCAAGATACTCGAGCTTCTGTTTGGTCAACAACGCCATAGATGCAGTCAAAATAGAAAAAGACAGTATTCGACAGACACGTAATACAAATTTTAAATTAAAATTTTTTTTCTGTATATTAGAATAAATATATATATATTTTTTTTTATATTTTTGTTTCATAATATAATGCAAGATCACTGACGAAAAGAAATTCTTATAACACAGATAGATACAATCAAAGTAGCAAAAAACAATATTCGACAAACATGAGATACAAATTTTAAAGATTAATTTTTTTTGCACATTAAGAATAAATAAATATATATTTCTTTTCTTGTTTCACACTCTAAAGCAAGACACTGACAAAAGGAATTATTATAACGCGGTTAGATACAGTCGAAGTAGAAAAAAACAGTATTCGACAGACGAGATACAAATTTTAGATTTAAAATTTTCTTCTATATATTAGAATAAATATATATATATATTTATTTATTTTAGTGTATATTAAAATAAATATAATATATATACATATTTTTTTTATATTTTTGTTTCACAATCTAATGCAAGATCACTGACGAAAAGAAATTTTTATAACGCAGATAGATACAGTCGAAGTAGAAAAAAACAATATTCGACAGACATGAGATACAAATTTTAGAGTTTAATTCTTTTGCACATTAAGAATAAATATATATACCAATATATTTTTTATATTTTTTGTTTTACAATTTAATGCAAGATCGCTGACGAAAATAAATTTTTATAACGCGGATAAATATAGTCGAAGTAGAAAAAGTCAATATTCGACAGACATAAGATACCAATTTTTGATTAAAAATTTTTTTCTGTATATTAGAATAAATATATATGTATTCTTTTATATTTTTGTTTCACAATCTATAATGCAAAATCACCAACGAAAAGAAATTCTTATAGCGCGGTTAGGCACAGTCAAAGTAGAAAAAGACAATATTCGTCAGACACGAGATACAAATTTTAGATTTAAAATTTCTTTCTGTATATTAGAATAAATATATATGTATTTTTTTATATTTTTGTTTCACAATCTATAATGCAAAATCACCGACAAAAAGATATTCTTATAGCGCGGATAGACACAGTCAAAGTAGAAAAAGACAATATTCGTCGGACACGAGATACAAATTTTAGATTAAAAATTTTTTTCTTTATATTAGAATAAATATATATATATATTTTTTATATTTTTGTTTCACAATCTATAATGCAAGATGACTGACGAAAAGAAATTCTTATAACGCGGATAGATACAGTCGAAGTAGAAAAAGACAATATTCGTCGGACCCGAGATACAAATTTTAGATTAAAAATTTTTTTCTGTATATTAGAATAAATATATATGTATATTTTTTATATTTTTGTTTCACAATCTATAATGCAAGATGACTGACGAAAAGAAATTCTTATAACGCGGATAGATACAGTCGAAGTAGAAAAAGACAATATTCGTCGGACCCGAGATACAAATTTTAGATTAAAAATTTTTTTCTGTATATTAGAATAAATATATATGTATTTTTTTATGTTTTTGTTTCACAATCTATAATGCAAGATCACTGACGAAAAGAAATTCTTATAACACGGATAGATACAGTCGAAGTAGAAAAAGACAATATTCGACCGACACGAGATACAAATTTTGGATTTAACATTTTTTTCTGTGCATTAGAGAATAAATATATATATAAATTTTTTTATATATTTGTTTCACAATCTAATGCAAAATCACTGACGAAAAGAAATTCTTATACCGCCGATAGGCACAGTCAAAGTAGAAAAAGTCAATATTCGACAGACATAAGATACCAATTTTAGATTTAAAATTTTTTTCTGTATATTAGAATAAATAAATATGTATTTTTTTATATTTTTGTTTCACAATCTATAATGCAAGATCACTGACGAAAAGAAATTCTTATAACACGGATAGATACAGTCGAAGTAGAAAAAGACAATATTCGACCGACACGAGATACAAATTTTGGATTTAACATTTTTTTCTGTGCATTAGAGAATAAATAAATATATAAATTTTTTTATATTTTTGTTTTACAATCTAATGCAAAATCACTGACGAAAAGAAATTCTGATACCGCCGATAGGCACAGTCAAAGTAGAAAAAGTCAATATTCGACAGACATAAGATACCAACTTTTGATTAAAAATTTTTTTCTGTATATTAGAATAAATATATATGTATTCTTTTATATTTTTGTTTCACAATCTATAATGCAAAATCACCGACAAAAAGATATTCTTATAGCGCGGATAGACACAGTCAAAGTAGAAAAAGACAATATTCGTCGGACACGAGATACAAATTTTAGATTAAAAATTTTTTTCTTTATATTAGAATAAATATATATATATATTTTTTATATTTTTGTTTCACAATCTATAATGCAAGATGACTGACGAAAAGAAATTCTTATAACGCGGATAGATACAGTCGAAGTAGAAAAAGTCAATATTCGTCGGACCCGAGATACAAATTTTAGATTTAAAATTTTTTTCTGTATATTAGAATAAATATATATGTATTTTTTTATATTTTTGTTTCACAATCTATAATACAAGATCACTGACGAAAAGAAATTCTTATAACACGGATAGATACAGTCGAAGTAGAAAAAGACAATATTCGACAGACACGAGATACAAATTTTGGATTTAACATTTTTTTCTGTGCATTAGAGAATAAATATATATATAAATTTTTTTATATTTTTGTTTCACAATCTAATGCAAAATCACTGACGAAAAGAAATTCTTATACCGCCGATAGGCATAGTCAAAGTAGAAAAAGTCAATATTCGACAGACATAAGATACCAATTTTTGATTAAAAATTTTTTTCTGTATATTAGAATAAATATATATGTATTCTTTTATATTTTTGTTTCACAATCTATAATGCAAGATCACTGACGAAAAGAAATTCTTATAACGCGGATAGATACAGTCGAAGTAGAAAAAGACAATATTCGACAGACATGAGATACAAATTTTAGATTAAAAATTTTTTTCTGTAGGTATATTAGAGAATAAATATATATATAAATTTTTTTATATTTTTGTTTTACAAAATCTAATGCAAAATCACTGACGAAAAGAAATTTTTATACCACGGATAGGCACAGTCAAAGTAGAAAAAGACAATATTCGACAGACAGGAGATACAAATTTTAGAATTAAAATTTTTTTCTGTACATTAAAAATAAATAAATTGTATATATTTTTTCTTGTTTCATACAGTCTAATGCAAGATCACTGACGAAAAGAAATTCTTATAAATCTTAATAAAAAGAAACGAAAATTAATGGTAATGTTCTAGAGGCAATGCTTTTAAGGCAGTCGAGCTGAGGACGCGAAAAATAATGACTCACAGATACGCAAGACTGGTTGAAAAATTCTCTTACAAGCAAATGTTCTATTTTAATGAGATAAGCATGTCTTCTCATACGCGGTAACTTTTAATAATTTTTCTCACGCAAAATTATCGTTCTGTATTGTTACAGAATTAATTACAGACGCGCTGTTTCACGATCTAGATACTGGTCGTCGCGGTTTACGTGGGAGGACGTGGATATTCCCGCTCGCTCGAATATCTCGCCGAGTGTACGGCGTGCGATCGAGATATTAATACGCGCGACCGTTTTCAAGTGCATTTCAAGTGCCGGCGTTATGGCGCACCAGAATCCAACAGAAATGTCAGTCGCGTCGAGCGTCACAACTGCTTTGCGTGCCATAGGCGCCACCGTGTCCTCATATTCCACCGCGTTACGTACCTGAGCATTCTAAACAAAGGACAATTGGGTTTAATGAAGCCCAAATTGAAAATACAACGATACGCGCGCGCGGTATGCGCAACGCATAAGATTAATCATCCGCTGTCGGATGTCCAAAACAACATCACCTTGCATATCGCGTGACTGCCTTCTTTTCGTGCCGTGTATATCGCCGCCATGGATTACGTCTTATTGAATTACTCTAAAGATCGACTCTATAAAAAAAAACTATATACACTGTCGTTTGTTATAACGATGTGATGGAGTAATATCCTCGAAATAATATATGTATTTTATATTGTAACTATCAACGCGGGGGTTAATTAATTATCGTGGAGCGTGGTTTAATTTTTAATCTCGGTTAAGTAAGCTTTAGTGTTTTTGCACGTATTGGAATATACGTACACATGAACGTAATAATTATTGATCACAGTAATATATTATCCAATATGGCACGTGTGGCATATGTGTGTGTATGTAATACGTGCCGTGCAAGAAAATATTTTTTAATAAAATATGTCCACAAGAAGGATAATAATAAAATAATTTTCTAGTTAATATCGCATGTACATAAATAAAATTTTAATTTGACAAAAATAAATTTCTCACATATATCTTTCATTTTATATTCATTTAATTTTCGCCACGTGGAAAAGTAAACTTAATATAGAATATCTTATCATACTAATAATTAAGCAGAGATATGATATTCTTTCTCACAATAGATATGATATATCGATTACAAAGTTACTCTTCGCGAGGGCATTTGCGATTAAAGATATCTGGATTAATTATTGCTCGCGCCTCTCTCTCTTTTACATCAATTGTTCGTATTTCATCCCTCCCCCCCCCTCCTTCCCTTTGCAGAAGCGATCGTGATATAGCACACGACAAAGCTAATTAACATTACGAAGCGCGTTTGCGAATGCGATCATTTTGAATATTGCGTGACTGGGCTCTCTTAGTCGATGCTTGCGCGAGATACGACACGATATTACGTTACACCGAAATGCTGCTCAACGTGCAATTTTGATTTCATGCCACTCAAGAAATTTCTCAATAATCGTTATACGTTATCAACACCTCTCAATTAAAGACCTCTCAATGTCAAATTGATCATTAATATCATTTCATCACGATATCTCTCGCCTGCGTTCTTGAATCATAACTTTTACACAGATGTGTGCTGATGAGGTAATAAATGAATATTTTATATATTTTTTTAAATTGTATATACATTAATTTTATAACAGTAAACTATTTTATTTTCTCGATAAATCTAGAGTGCCAGATGCATCTGTATAGCCTACTGTCGAATGATCTGGATAAAGAATTTACGACTGCCGAGAAAAACGTGACTCAGAAATAGAAATTGAAGCTGCATCTCCTCTCTCTCTTTCTTCCTCCCCCCCCTTCTCTCTCTCTTTTTCACTATGCGAGCAACATTTTAATCGTGATTAAAATGTTTATTATTCTTCAGCTACAACTAGCGAAGAAACATCATTCACCGCCATGTAGGTGAGATTGATTAATGTGATCAAGAGTGATCACTCACATTTTTCCACCTGCATAACGCGATGAAATTGCAGGGACAATCATATGTGTTCGTAAATGCAATCATTCTATCAAAGAGATATCTAAACTTTAAAAAATTATGATGCTATCCTGCATTTATAACAATGTTTTTTATGTCAAAAACAGATATAAAAATAAATAAGACATATGTATATAATTGTTGCTCATGATCCTTGCTTATTCTTTCTATTTAAAGATTATATTTTCGCAGAAAAAATTTAGATAACAGGATAATATGATGAAATTAACAAAGCCTTGTTCTAAACAAGATTTAGATGCAGCGACCTGCTTTGTTTCGCGTCATGTTTCACTCATTATTACAGCAACATGCGCAGAATATATATTCAAATACTTATACTTTCAAATTGGCACGCGTGGATATAATTAGAAAAGCACTTTATGATAATAAATTACATTTTCTCTATTACAAATGTAACGTTTCGCATTATCGTTGATGCGAAACATCAATGTATCCTCTGGTGCAGTTTTCCGAGCTTGCAGCTTCAATTCTATCCCCGACTCGAATAACATTTTCTTTCTTTCGATCCTTCTGGAGGCTTTCCGCGACTATAAAGGGATCGTGAGAAAAATCTACGGCGCAACGAAAATCTCGCGATAAAACTCACCCGGTGAAAATTCTCGCGAAACAAAAATCGCTTCGAATGAGTCGAGTTTAAAGAGGAACGGGAAACGAAGGAGAACCAAAGTAGCAGCGTAAAGGGAGACCACCTAGGTGTAAGACCTCTTTTTACCCGTGGCAATTTTATCGGCCATAAATTAGAAATAGAATTCGTTGAGTTCGCATCTCGACGGCAGGGCTAATGTGGCCCTTTGCCAAGGATGTCACTTAGCTGAATTACTTAGCTTCGTCGTTCGACATAGACTGACCGCGCGAGCCGCCCTTGTCTCTTTGAACCGCTAACTTGATCGTGAACGACTTGTGTACTGCCTCTTTTGCAGCGTTAAACTTTTCGTAACAGATTCCTCGTTTGATCCAGAGTCAATTTTTCCTTCATATAAATGTCGCGATATCAATCATAGCTTTTGAGATATTAAAAGTTATAAATTCTAAAATTCTAACTGTCTAATCTTAAAAATTTAGAGAATGTAATTTTATACATATGTTTAAAAATTCACACAGTTATTAAAATAAATAATTCGTACAATTAAAAGAAAATATATTGAGTAGAAAAATCATTAGTCTTAAATATAACAATGGAATAAAATTTAAACCATGCATTTATGTGAGCGTAAATGTTTAAAGGCACAGTCATAAAGTCAGAACAAGCAGTGATCGATGGAGTGTCTTCTCAACCATTCGCCACTTTTTTCCTCCTCACAACGTTACTCATCATTGCGTTTTGTCAAGCTGTTCCGTTCGAGGGGGGACACCAACGCGAAGAATGCAACTCGCATTCGGTGCCAAGAACGCATTGCGCTATATGGTCGCGGCACAGAAGAAAATAGAAGTTCTACGAAAGAACGACAACTTTAAGATCTGCGAGATGTAACTCAGCCATCGGAATATTTCGGGCGTCTGCGTCATTAGGAAAGAAACTTGAAATTATCTTAGCATTTAACGAAGGAAACGCGTATCGATACGTTTCGATTCAGCATAATTTTTAGCCATTTTAATTTAAACAAATATGAATATCACGTCAATCATTATACAATATAATCAGCGCCTTTATCATTGATATTTTATCAATATATGCATACGCATAAAATTGATTCAAGATTCGAATTGAATATTGATTTCGCTTTATGCGGAAATCGGTTTATTTTGATCCGCGGAGAATCGCGAATACCATTGATATACAACGATAACAACGGAATTAAACCAATGACTTTTGTCGAAGGAAAATAAGCCGCAGAACGCCTTTGCCATCCGATAAAAACACAGATGCATCTCGCGCGAATAAATTTTTATTAGCGATTGCCCGAAAAGTATCTCCAAGGTTCACGGGCGCGGTACGAAGCGAATTCAAAGGAAATCGCGGCGAGAAATAATAAACCTGGCCGCGCGATCTTGAACGTTACACGAAACTTGACTTCGAAATTGCAAGCGGAGTCGCGGAGGATGCAATAATTACGATGCACTCGAGCGATTCGATGGCATCAAAGCCACTCGTTAAGACGAATCGCAGCATTTCTGGTAAGTGCAAGTCCGCGAACGCAATAGCACCTGCCAGCTAATTTACAAGATAAATTGGAAATCTTTGTGCGCACTTCCGGATAGTGTTTCCAAAATTCCTTCGTAAATAGAAATTTTATATACTCGACATAACATTCCTTTTGCATGCCTTTTTAATTATGCGTGATATTTTCATGAGAAATAATTCTGCTTTTAATTATGCAGAGACATATTTACGATGTATCTTCTGACAATTTTTAAATACCATTGCATGTATGATATGATAATTAATATGGTTAAATATATAATTAAATTGTTAATTTAAATATTCACGAAGGAAACTGCACGAGATGCAACAGCATTTGCTACGCCACTGAACGCTGCAGGCGCATTCGTCTCGTATTAACGCAATCTTCAAAGCTGTTGGATCCCGCTGGTAAAGGGAAACATACCGACATTAATGATCTTTTCCACGCCTCTCGCACGATCGAGTAAAATAAACGGCTAATCCATCTGGTAGCAGCGAGAAACGTTGCACAAAAGAAATCAGAAAGTCAATGTAGATCCAATAATCTATTTGATTAGCCATCTGTGAGCCACATTTTCACATATTTCCGTGACACTCAAGGACGCGACAAAAACTCTCGAGAATAAAATTTCAAACGTGTAAAGTGCCAAATCAAACAACGTTCGTGGCTAATAATGTCAATATTACAAGCTGCCAATATGGTGCAGATCGCAAAAAGCGTGCAATAAATAAGCGAATATTCTCCAATTTCTACGCAGTTTTTTGATAGAAAAACATCTCTTTAACACTTAACAAGTCTGAAAGTTCTCACTTTCTTTTAAGTTTATTTTCCGTGCGGAAATATCTTTCGCTGCGCTCTGAATTTTTTCAAACGCAGAGTAAGCGATTTGACGTTTAGGCGTACATTTGAAAACTAAAAAATTGACGTGTCGGACGTGAATTTTACTGTATACTAAACTCGATACGTGCGTGGCATTTTACGAGTCCGCGCGGACTTTTATTTTGTTGGAATATAAAAGATTTCGCAACGCGCGAAAATATGCGAACCATTCGGCGGTCGACGATGAATCTGGCAATTTATCTATCATTCAAAATCCGTCGTGACAAATAGTTGTCAGATGCAAAGTAATTCATCCGAGTCTCAATAAGGATTAAGAATATATATACCCACGCGATTATATAATATTTCTATATATTTTATATTTTAAACATTATTAGTTTATTATATTTTTGTTATATGTATATTTTATTATATTTTTACTAGAGAATATATTCTCGCTAGAGAATGGTCAGTATAAATATATATTCGACGATCTCTTTGGCTGCTTTATCATTGAGCTATTTTTCACTAACCTCGACCCCGAGATCGTCGATCGACGACAGCCAAGTGGTTACATATTTATCAGCATCTCGATAGTAAGGTCATCGGGAATGGACTAATAAATGATAGGGATATATAAAGAAATTTTTAGTACAAAAAATTAAAATAAAACGTGGAATTTTCGCGATCGTATATGTTCGCTGACGGATTCTCGTCTTCAAGTTCATTGGAAAAAGTATCCGTGCGAATAGTTGTCATCACAAATCATACCGACACTCGTGGAAAAAACGAATCTGGCGGATGTTCTCGAGGACCGTGGAGAATTTTAAATATCCATCCTGGCGACTGTCCAAAGTTTCTGGACGAATTTACACGCGCGTACATACACGCGTCACGCGACGAAAATTGTGAGCGAGATCCGCGCGAATCCGCCGGCGATTCATTGTGATTTCCGTCAACTCGCCAGGAGTCATTGTCATCTGGGAAGAAACTTTCCCTTCGTTCTCCGTAGCAGGAGAAAACGGCTAAGCCGCGCGTGACATAGCCGTCGCTTTTTTGTACGTCGCGATTTTCGAGAGGCAACATAGTACAAAAGTGGGTCACTCGCGAGGTCCCGCGATCTAATCGGCCCTGGATCCGCTCGATTTGATAAATCAGTCCGCTACCTTGCGCTATGTAAATCTCTTCGAGGTGCCCGCGCGGAGATGAAAAATCACTGGTCGCCAGTCGCGACAAGTAGTAAAAACAGAAAAATGAGCGATTACGTGAGTTATATAAGAAGCGGTCTAAATATAAATCATCACCGATCGCGGAAAGCTACATTAATGCTATATTACATAATTTTACGTGCACGTAATGTCGTACAATTTTTTTTCCGTCACGTTTCTCGACGACTGAAATAAATAGTGCTACGCGAAATAAGTAAACAAACCGTTTTTCGGCAAATCGAAAAGGTGAATCAATCCTCAAAGTTGCGATCGATCCTGACCGGAAGCGCAACGTATCGAATCAACGTCTCTAATGGAAATTTTAGAGTCACGTTGTGCAATGTGAACACTGGACGTGCAAAAGCGTCGAGGAAAGCGAAAAGTTCAAAAGGGTTGAAAACGCGACGGAACTTAAGTGGCTGATTGATCTACCGTAATGGTGACTTTTAACGCTCCCAGCGCTCGCTCGAGTGTCAGAAGGACTTTCAGATGGATGCTAAATAAAGGATCGCTCGGTCTCGTCGCTTAAAGCCGATTATGCCTGCCTTGAACAACCAGCTGGTTATTAAATCATATATCTTCGTTCTATATTTATATTGAAATTATGACTTGAGGATTTATAATTTCATTAGTATATAAACGCGATACAAGAATATCTAAGAAATAAGAATATCTCTCAGCGTTATTGTTCGTGCAACATATAATTACTGGAGTAAATCACGTCTCTTTGAATTGATCGTAAACACGCGAACGCGATTCCCATGAGTGACAGCACGTCTATTGCCCCTGTCGACAAATAGGAATGACAGATTGCCGTCTATTGTTCCGCAGAAGATTAAGTAACTTCTAGATAAGAGACGATGGTAAAGCTCATCGTCAATCGAAAAGGAAAGAGAATTCTAAGCGTCGCAATTGTCGACTTTTAATAGCTTCGTACACGAAAAGGAAAGCTCCTGTGCCAGGTTCCCGGTGTCACATATTATCGGTTATCGGTTTGGAGCCTCCACTGTCCGTTCTGCGTGCGTGCACACATTTTGGAGTATTTGTCAAATGAATCTTGTCTGTCCTTGACACGTATGGCATTCGAACGCGACTAGAGAGGAGAATGGAGCTTTATAATTAAAACGCCATAAAATCGCCTCTATCAATTTATAATTTATATATTTTCTGTATAAGAAAACTGTAATTTAATGTCATTATTGAGAATAAGAAATGTAACAAATATTATTTGAATAAAATATTTTTAACGATGTAGTTTAACGATATTATATTTTAATGTGCTTTTTAATCAGTTCTTCGAGCGTATAAAAGACAGCACATACATATGTAATAAAGCACGACAGACTTTTATATCGGAGTCGACATTTATATGAAGAGAAAAGCTCTTTTCTACATTTAAAGACCAAAGAAATATTGCTTGAAACTTGCTTGAAACTTTTACAAATTCCATCAAGTCCGCAGACCCTATTATATAGCAGGAAAAAAGTTAAGTATATTCTTCGGGATCTCAGATAGAGGGTCCGCAAATTTAAGTTGGATCGTCCTATAGCGGGCTTGGAAAATCGGCCGATTACGTTGCGGGAGAGAAGAGAATCGAGCGAGGAATTTGGCATTCGTTCGATAAAAAGATCTATTTCTAAAAAGATCGTCGATTTATCCTTCACCTCTCTCCCTAAATTGTTTAAGTTTTTGTGGTGCTGCGACGGATGCAATTTGCAGCGGGAAACGGATCGACCCTGCGACGTCGTGCTCGATTACCGTTCAAGAAGACAGGTGAAGAGTATGGAGCACATGTGTAACGCGATCGGTCGTAAGGATCGTTAGGTCACGACGGAGGTATATAGGAAAAGAAAAAAAAAAAGGGTGAACGCGCGTGCCGGAAAGGACAGACAACTAGTGCTGTAGAGGAGACGTCAGATTAGAAGCCACGACATACTTGACTGGCACACATACATATTTTTTATTACATAAATTAGTGCACGAAGGTCTTCTCTCTGGAGGGAAGTTATCGCGTTAATGCCTATTACCACGCACCCCTTTTCCGCGCGCCTGCCGCGGGTGAGTCTGTCAAGCGTGATTTGGTCGCATAAACTTTCCGTATGAATGTGAAAGGAATGAAAATTGAATGAGCTTGAACATCGATTGCTATCGGCGCGTTGACACGAAAATGACCTTAAAAAAATACACGCGTAATCGAGGAATTCTTCGAGCGAATTTACACAGTTGAAAAATTTGTGTTAAATTTAACAAATATTACATGTCCCAAACGGTCCACAGAAATTTTTGTGTTAATTTAACATAATACGGATATGTTAAATGGTGACATGAATATTGTGTTAATATTTTAACATAAAATAAATGTAAACTTCAAATAAACTTAAAATAAATTTTGTGTAAAATTAATATAGTTTTAATGTAAAAATTAACTAAAAAAATTGTTAATTTTACATTTTATCATCCCCACTTATATTATAAAGTAAAATTAACATTTTTTTCTGTAAATATTAACAGATAAATCTTGTCACTAATAATGCGGAACATATTTATTGTGTAAAATTAAAGATAGATATGCATTGTGTTATTTTTACACTTTTTTTTAGTTGTTTTAATAATTTAACATTTGAATTCAATTAACATAACAGCAATATGTTAAATTAACACATGAATGTGTTAAATATTTAACACAACAATTTTAACGGGGACCGTTTTTAACAAGAAAACACAAATTTTCCAACTGTGTACACTCTTTCGTGGTAAAAGATTACTCATCGTCTTTTCAAATTCCCTTCATAAAACTTTGCGTGGACTAGCATTTCTTTAGAACTTTAGATTATCGATCTTTTCTTAGCTAAAATATGTTAAAAAACTTAAAAATTTTTGATGTTAAAATTATTGATGTTTAATTCATATTTTATAGAATCATTATTTCGATATTTAACATTTACAATAGAATAAAATAACGACATATTGGTAGCAAAAAGTTAATATTTGTACATTGCCACATCAAGAAAAAATTGTGTGAACACTGAAAATAAATTTAATCCTATCGAGAGAAAATTGCCTGTCGCAATGCTGTAAAAGTTGTTGAACCAATATGGAAAAATCCAATATATAAAATCGTTATTCAATCATATTATATATGCTTCATTTTTCTACCGTGTGCCAATAAATTTGACACTTTCGCTCGGCATATAGTCTCATCGTTCAGGAAAATTGTAGCCATTTATTTAACGATTAAAGGAGACTAATGTCGCATTTGCTATACTCGCCGTAACATTATACTTACTGTGTAGCGTCATATATTAAATTAAGCGAGAGCCAAGAATTCTTTCGCAATATATGCAACGCAATAAAAGCAATTTTGTTTATTGTCAATGTACTGGCAGTTTTTGATCGCAACAAAAGATAAACGTGTTACTGAAATGGAAAAACACACCGATGTTTTGAAATTATCCAATTACGAATCTCGACTTTGCTTTTGCCCTGATGTGATCGGTACCTATAATAACTTCGCACAAAATATTCTCAATGAATTCGATCTGATTGTCTCAGAACATTCAAAATAATAAAAAATCTAAACACTCAAGTTAATAAATAAATTATTAAAATTTACACATATTAAAAGAATTGCATATTTGTTTCTGTATTGCTTACTTTTTCTCCATAAAATAGATTGTCTGCGCGGACATAAAAAATGCAGAAATAAAAGCAAAAGCGACAGTCTTACTCCGGCGTAAATTTAAATCCTCTATTCAAAGAATTCTCCAGCCTTCCTGAACGACTTTAATTCTAGCTAACCATTGAGAAAATGCAAGCTGCGCAGAATCGCATTTACGGCTGAAGGGGCTTATACATTTCGCAATATTTAAAATATATTATTTTATGCTTAGAAAATCAAGAAGAAAAATTACGAAAACTAATAATATAACTAATAAATAATTAATAATATTATATAATTAATAAAATAACTAGTAATATATATAAATAATATTAAATTGTATAAATAAATAAAATTTCTCAACTACTTTGCTCGACATATATCTACAACGTTTCATATTTAAGTGGAAACGTAGATTTATTTGCAAACTCCAAGAGATTCGATATAACTACGCGCAAATGCATATATTAGCATTTAGTTATGGCAATGAGTTTCATTGTGCGATATATCGCGTTTTTGTCAGCTGTACGATTAATATCGCATCATAAATATGAAATTATTTAATAACAATTCAATCAGTTAACCTTGAGTTATAATATCGAAAGAATATATATTATGCATGTGTCGTATAATATTGCAAGAGACTGATACCATCCTAATACTACGAATTTTGAATCTGTCTATCTACAGCTGCAGTCTAAACATATTTGATTTATAATTTTATGTCTGCGTAAAATTGCCATTCGCGATTTTGTTACTAGTAAAAAAGTCATGAAATACATCATATATGTCACTCTGTGATATAAAATATATGATCTTTAGATTATAGAGTGTCATATATTAAGGTGCACATACAGAATATTCGTATCTAAACGAGCAATCCCTTCAAGGACTATTCTTGTCAATAAATCGCGACTATGCAAAAGAAATCGTTGCTGAAACAAGCATATATAGCGATAGAGACATATCGTCGCCTCTATCTCTCTTCCATTCTCGTAATCAATTCGACTCCCCTCTTCTCGCGTCCGCTCCTCGTCTCGCAAGGACTTGAAGCATTTCTAGAGTGATATTGCCAGTGACATGCATTGTCCTATTGTGACATAGAGCTACCCCTTTCCTCCATTTAATCGAACCCTTCCACACTCATTTCGCGTACCATACTCGGGATGTTTTACATAATATTAAAAATGAACCTCCGATTGGATGCCTGCACGTTCCGCATATTTCAACCGAGGTATTTCTTAATTTTCAGACCATTTTCAGTTTTGACCTTTGAAGTGAAAACCAATCGCAGAGGACGAAAAAAACAAATTTCGAGCGACATTTACGTGTAAACGATTGCGTTAAAATTAATGTGAAATATGTTCATATTTAATTTCTATTTCTTGTATAAAATTATCGCACAAGCGATCTTGAATACTAATTCACACAGAGCGTGAATAAAACACCGGATATATATAATATTATGAAAATTTATGATAATCGAATGAAATAATATTCCGCACTCGCGCCAATACGTTCATTAAAAACTTAGCCCCCTCTTTGTCAGACGAATGTTCACCATGTTACATCGTTAAATGGTAAAATTGCTGAATTAATCGACACACAAACAGAAAACGTCATTATCATAATTTCTATAATCAACATAATGTTATGCAATGACATCGATATCGCCGAATGAAATCAAACTCGCGGATTGCCTTGCGCTGCAGTGGAATAAATTTTCTTTTCTTTTTTATACGAGCGCAAACTGCCGACGTAAAATGATCGTTGCAGGTATTTTCCACGGTCATTTTATCCTTCAAAAATATCGCGACTCTAAATCCATCGTTGATTCGGTAAGATAATGTATGGAGCGCGCGATATAAATCTCGTGCTGCGATTTATCTCGGCTTACCGTGTGTGTCGAACTTTCTGATGATGGTCTCGATGATCGTAGTTCTGGGCGCCACGTGACCTCGTCTAACAGGCATCTCAGGAACAGGAATTATCAGGTATCTGGACAGCCGAAACTTCCGCGTTTGACCGTGTGACGTGGGCGCGACGGGCCCTATCTCTAATTTATCACGCAATAATACTAAAGCACTAGGAAAAAACACTCGCGGCATACAATGCACGAGCACGGTAGAAAAAAGCACAGCACGAGTTGAGCATAGCGATCAGCCGTAAGATAGAGTAACGTAACGCGCGATTTGACTTAAGAAGAGAAGAGGAAAAAGAGATTTTTTTCGTTGCTGTAATCTCGAAGATCGCTGCGTAAATCAGCGATGCATTCGTCTGTTTTCCTCGGGCTTCTTACGGACACGAAGATGAGGCATACGCGAGGCTAAACGAGGAAGAGATTGTCGTCTTTCCCGCGCGCAGCTGCTCTCTTATCTCGTGTCTCTTATTCCGTCCGCACAGGAGCACCGAGATGCGTGGTCGTTGTTCTTGGTCTTGTTCTCCTTCGCGATACTGCGATATGTCGCGAATTAAAACTGTCGGAAAGCGCGGCTACGAAATCGCGAAAGGCTCGATGCCGACGTAATCTGCCGACTGTTCGTTTGGACCCGGAAAATTCTCGTCTCTATCTAGATATAGTATGTCTAAGATCTTCGGCGCGGGGCGTCACGACGATACGATCTCCTGTCGTCGATCGTCCGCGGGGAAGGTCGGTACCACCACCTTGTCGAACGGCCGACATACGTGTCGCACGTGCACGCGTCGTCACTCCCGTGATGTGTGCCGTGGCCAACGGGTGTATTTCAAGAGATGGTATCCACGCGAGAAAACATCTATTTATAGCGGGGAATATACGGATCTTTCTTACGGCCGGTGTTTTCAGCGAACTTGCACAGGATCAGCGGTTGGTCTCCACCTGATCGTCGTCTGATCGTCGTCGTTGACGATTCAGGGAGAGCTACGACGACATCTCCGTCGCTCGACGGCAACGTCCGTCCTTGACGCGATTCGTCCTCTCTCGTCGACAGGATCTCATATCGTTTCGACCACCGTTCGCGGCTGATCCTCGCGAATCTCAATTTACGATCGTCAGACCCGATATAGCCGAAAAATATTGACGCGACGGCGTCGCGATGCGGGGGGTCAACAACCTCGTGGCTTCGATCCTCGGCGGGTTCGCGTTCCTGACCGCAGGCACTCCTCGGCGATACTCGCGGATCTTGCCGGTGGACCTGGTGGGATCGAAGTCAGACGTAACAATAGTCAAGATCGCGAACCGTGGATGTCTGGGTGAGGCGCATAAGTCGGACATCTCCGCGACGTCGTTGTTGAGTCGCTCGTACTCGAACGAAGGAGAAACAATTCGTCGGGAATACGACTCGATTTCGCACTCGATGAGTCGACGGCCGTGCGAGAGGGGGTTGGGCGTCGCGACGCCGAGGATAGTAGAGCTGTTCGACGACGACGACGGTGAAGGCACGTGGTGTGTTTTGCAGTCGGAGCGTTCACGAAACACCGCGATCGAATCGATTCTTCGTTCTTTGGTCGACGCACGATGCGGAGACGTAGCTCTCGCCGATGCTAATCGAACATCGAGGCTCTCACTCTTCCCTCTTCTTCTCTTTTTTCTCTCTCTCTCTCTCTCTCTCTCTCTCTCTCTCTCTCTCTCTCTCTCTCTCTCTCTCTCTCTCTCTCTCTCTCTCTCGTTCCCTGACGCGGCTGGTCAGCTGTGCATCTCCGGTCAACCACGGGGACAGCTATTTTTGTATTTCTTCCTCATCCTCCGCGACCATGCCCGACTACCGTCTTTGTCTACTCTCTCGGGGTATCCCTGGGCACGCGTAGCCACGCCGAATTCCGTAAAAAATCCTCCGCATGCGACGCTTTTCACGAGCAACCGACGAATAAGCGCGCGTCGAGATCAGATCGTTACGGGGGATGACGTTGGGAAATTGACCGAGATATTCGGATAATACATAATAATTCGCAAAAGTATCGTTCTTTACACTCTTTTTCGTTCCTATTCGATTTTATCACTAATAGTCTTATCCGATTAAAGATCTCTATCTTTCGATTCATCAGCACATATCGCGATTAGTCGCGATTCACTATCAATCCCATGTCTTTCTCTTATTTCTTTCACGTGTTTACGGAACCGCGTTATCTCGGTGCCCTGTCACACGCAAACGTGACCCACCACGCCTTCGCAGACCGAATTGCAGAGATACGATGCCCTCTCGCTGACCTCACGACCCTCTCTCGGGATCCTCTGCCGTGCTCGAGTGTGGAGACACCTGACTTGTCCCCTATCACCGTCTCCGGCCGGCGCACTCCAGAGGAAGGTCGCCGAACACTGTTGCTCCGCCGCGTGCTCCGCGTAATTTCCCTCTATCCCGTCGCGGTGCACACGCGGGGCATCTCTCTCGAGGTGTCTCTCTTCGTGAACGCGAGTTCGAGTGACCGATAACGAATTCGCGACGACGCGATTACCCTCGTCGCTTTTACCCGAGTCCCGCGGTTCGGCGAGTCGCCGTCGTGTGTTCGGCCGGAGAACTGATTCGCGCGAGAGGAGGCGCGAGACGGGTCGACGTCTCTTTTTCTCTCCGTCTCTCTCTCGACGATGACGACGGCGGCGGCGGCGGCGGCAACGACGACGGCGACGACGACGCCGTCGACGTCGGTACGTAACAAAAGGGGTGAAGGAGGGGAGGCAATCGTATTTACGGCGCCTGCGTCGCCGAATACATCCCCACCCAGGTTTCACCCACCGCGATCACATACTGCCGCCTTCCCACCCTCTTCTGTCCCGTCCTGTCCGCAATCTTCCCCACCGCACCCGACCCTCTCGTCCACTGATAATATTGATAAGGTTCCGCATACAGGTCGCGCCGATCCTCTCGCTACTTTCGGCGCCCTTCTGTCTTCCGTCATCGAGGGTGACGAGCTTTGGGGTCGCCAGCGAAACGATGTACGCGCCAATCCACGAGGATATAATGTCATAACGCGTCCCGAGGGTTTTATTTCTCGGTTTATTCCACTGTAACGCGACAACCCGTCCATTCGTTTCTATCCCGGATATCTTTTCTTCATGGTTTAAATTTAAATAAAATGTATTTTCTAAACGGCAAAGTTATTCCGAGAAAAGATACGATTAAATATTATCTTGTCACGGTTTTTCAGTTATTGAGGAAATATTTATCGTTAAGCAAATAAAAATTTTATTAGAATAAAATATAGGCGTGATATATGCAGTATAAAAGATGCAATTTTGTTATCTCTTTGCTTTTTCGTAGTTTAGTTTGCGAAAAGATTTTTATTACAACTCGAAAAATATTACTGTTTTATATTCGTTAAAAGAAAATGAACTTTTGATTGTGCGACAGTGTGTGAGATACTTAATATATAGTAAAGAGAGACGTTATGCTGATGAGCGTGACATTATATAACGCAATCGTTTTCTTTATTAACAATTGTTACTTTATCTGATCGTATTCGACATAAAATAAAATAGATATTTTACTCACGACATAATGTAAAGCGCGTGTATAATATGTAAATAAAAGTCATTAAAGAGAGAAATTTTATTTATGCAAAAAATTTGTGTAGCGCTTTTTTTAAAATTATTATAAAGCTAATAAAAATGCAGTTTTGTATATTTAACTATATAATTAAAAATATCTATTATTTTTTTTAGTATTAATTTGTACATTGCGTGTCATTCGCAGAAGTTGCGTGTTTGCCAGCGAGAAAATAGAATGAATTTGCGATGACGGACGGATCGATGTCGTATATATTGATTACGTTATTTTGCGAATATCTCTCGTCGATAAAGTCCAAGTTATCGTGGAATAGTAAGAGAGTCGTGGGTAAGAGAAAGAGCTATTCTATACCCAGAACAGATAAAGAGAATGTGACTTTACTAGCAAAGTGAGAGAGGCGAGAGAAATATATATTATTCGCTGTGATAAATTTTTCCGCCTTTAACAATGCCGTGCCTTTCATTTTTGGCACGTACATACATACCTCACAAGAAATGAATTCAAACAAGCTCGGCTCGTATTACTCGTATAAAAACATGTTTACATTCGCAAGATAAATCTATTGCGTATATAGCAATAGCTCCAAAAAGATAAACATGCGCGCAAAAACATTTCTTTTTCAAAATACGAGGAATACTCGCTGCGTAACGTTATTGTGTAGCGTGGCCAAAAATCATTGTGTAAAATAAATATCGATTACAATCAATGCGCCGTCCATGAAGACTTGGCGGTTGTCGACTTTAGTCGGCGATCTCGTGCCGCGATTTGAGTAAAAAAGTCCATAAATTTGACTTACTTTCCGTCATTAACTCGACTTAAAAGCGAACGAGTGTTCGTGCAGCTAAATATCTATCGCGTAGACCATGAATAGAGCATGAGAAATGAGAATGCGAACGCGGTGGAATCCGCGTAGGAATTTGAACTCGATCCGCCATCACGCGAAAAGTACATGATCGCTTTATCGCTGCACTTACTTTACATGCTGCCGACGACGATGCGGAGATCTCCGTCGCTCTTTCGCCTCCCGCGTAGTCGAGCTCACGTGGGACACCATTCCATCGAAGATTTTTCTCACAACACTCGCGTAATTTATAAGAAATGGCAAGAGAAACGCGCAACATAACCACTCGACGCCGGATCTTTGAATAATGGCAGAGCAGCGGCGCCGAAGCGGCCTCGGCGGCGCTCGGGATCGCTCGGGGCCGCTCGGCCGCGCTCGGCCGCGCTCGTCGCTCGTCGGCGACCGGCGCTGCGGTTCGCGGCTACACGGGGTTCACGAGAGTCGAAGCACGGAGCCCCGCCCTGCCTGCCGCCCGCCAGAGCCGTGTGAAGGTGCAGCAGCCGCAGTAGCAGCAGCAGCAGCTCTGCTCGTTTCGTTCGTGTCGAGTTTTTCGTGTGCCGTCGAATGAAAACAATCGTCGACGACGATCCGAGCGTCGTGCATCCCGAGACGTTGACACGCGCCGCCCCGTGTCGCCCCGCCGGCTCGATAACGTCCACGTAGGTCGTCGGTCGTCGTCGTCGTCGCTGGCCGTTGTCGTCACGATTATCCGCTGCGACAGTTAACCTTAAAGAACGGTTCGGGTGCGGTGATAGTGTTTTCTCTCCGTGGAGAGGTAGAGCGAGTAAACCCGAGTCGTCGGTGCGTTCTCTCCTTGCCCGTCGACGGACAGTGCTCGAGACGGAAAGGTGTGACAAGGAAAGTGCGTAGTCATCGATGTGAGAGCGAGGACGACAAGGAAGAGCAGAGGGAGCGAGTGCGAAAGCGGAGAAAGAGAGAGCGAGAGAGAGAGAGAGAGAGAGAGAGAGAGAGAGAGAGAGAGAGAGAGAGAGAAGAGAAGAGAGAAGAGAAGAGAAGAGGCCGAAGCATCAAGCCGGGAATTCCAAGCCGATCGCAGCTCCGTCAGGGAGCTCCAGGTATGTAACCGTTGGAATTCCATATTCCGGGCATCTCACGACTTCCGGATGCGCCGCTCCTCTAGCCAAGCCGCCCGGCCGCCCTTCGCGCGACTCGATAACCGCCATCATGGCGGTCGCCTAGGCCTACGCTCGGTGTCAAAATCTCCTTCGTTTTCTGCCCGTTACGTATTTCGATCGTGCGCCAAAGACTTTCTCTACGCAACGCCGATTCCGCCGCGAGGACGAATCGTTTGACCTTGCGCCGTTGAAAACGACGACGCGCAATTCGCGTTTCTTTACGTATCACGGCGTGTAAAAACCGCTCTCTCTCGTAATGTCGCTTCGATTTCACGTCATTCGCCGTAAAGAAAAAACCGTCGCGACGATACATTCATAACATCCGCTTTCTATTCGCGAGGGTCGATCTAATTCGACTAACAATAAGTAGGCACGAACTGGTCGGCGAACGAGTCGCCGGAAATAGATCGAGCGTCGCGATTACGGGATGCATTATCGATGCGATCATTGATTGGAACAGACTTGCGAGATATTTGCATTCGACTCGCGATATACATATTTCAGTGGTTTAAAGAAAAAAAGAGCATACCGGCTCGGTCGTAATGAGTCGTTAAAGGATTATGCGAGAATCAACAGAAGCACCTGTCACTTAATACGATTGTTTATATTATCGTGTGATCGTAAAATAACTCCAACTGTTATCACAGAGATATCATTGATCTTTGGAACTGATTTTGTAGCATTGTTGACAAAGCTGAATAGATTATTCAAAGTTTAAAATTTTTAGATCGTACACAGAAAGAATTTTCTCTTAGAATTTACCCTGAAAATCATGGTAATTGTAAGACAATATGGTATGGAAAGAATTTTGTGAGAATTTCTCTGATTAATATTTATCACAATAAAAATAATATAAAATCTATTACAATAAAATATAAAATGTTTAATTTTACTATGGAGTTTAGTAAAATTAATCATGTTTTATATTTTATTGTGATAGATATTATTTTTTGTTAATCAGAAAAATTATAAAACTTTCCATATTGTCCCACGATTACCATGATTTTCAGGGTAAATTCTAAGAGAAATTCTCTTACAATGTATAAATAGAGTAATGACTAATTCTTTTTAAAACGGATTACATTTGACGCGATACACACTGAATTTTTATAAATAAATTATAAGAATTAATAATAATATATTATAAATTATAAAAATATCTGTCATATTAAAAAAAGAATCGTTGTTTAATGATTGAGGTCGTGTGAATGTCGACGTTCTTGTCTTAGGAAATGTTTGCGCAGCCTGTCGTTCCGGAGGCGTCCAGACACCGGTTCTCCTTCGGCGAAGCGACGCCTCTGACATTTGTTTGACGACGACTTGGATTATCTCGTAGCGCACAATCCGCGTAACACAAGTTGCTTTGCATGATATGCACGAGAGATCTTCGCATAAGCAAAGTTTACGTTTCCTAATCCGCGAGATTTTTCATACGTTCACGTTGTAAGA
This sequence comes from Prenolepis imparis, assembly GCF_030444845.1. NCBI lineage: Eukaryota > Metazoa > Arthropoda > Insecta > Hymenoptera > Formicidae > Prenolepis > Prenolepis imparis. Next base: position 2,554,896 of record NW_028141162.1, read on the forward strand.
AATGCGAAGGTTTTGATATAATAAAAATAAAAAAAAAAAAAAAAACGCAAGAGATGCGTGGATAGAAAATGTCTATTGTTGACTGAATTTTTATATTGAATTTGTTTAACTTTACCCAACGTTGCTCAATTATTTCTCAATTATTTCGAGTCCAGAATTCGACATAATAATTATTCGATATAATAATAAGAGATTAATAATTTTTTATTTATTTAATTAAATAATAAAGGTAATATTTCTTTATTTAAGATTAATATTTGTTAAATGAAATAATGAGATATATATGTTAATTACACATTAAAAATATAGTTATTAAAGTAGCCAGAAAATTATGAATAAGAGTTTACAAAATTCGTAAATAAAAATAATAAAGAATAGAGCTATTATCGAACGTTTCTTTTTCCTCTTAAGATTTTACCTGCTAACTGATAATTTTCACTGTGCCTTTTGCGAAGTATAGATTCCAAGAACGTGATGCAACACAAAGTCTGTGAATTTTCTTACATAACAGCATGATTTCTGTCAGCATTAAATATATATATGTATATATATATACTTCGCATTTCTTATCAACGCAATCAGTATCTTTTACAACATGAGCGATTTTATTGATTAAATGATTTATTGATAAAAAAATCATTTATATCGAATCATGTTTAAATAATTGGTATTAAATTTTATGTGTATTTTTATTTTACTATGATAGTCTCTCTTAACAAGTTTTCTTCAAGTATCATAGATTATTCGGTTGCTTTTTTGACAATATTGAAATCTAGCGAATTTTCCGAAAGCACTCCTTTCTCATCACGCAATTCATTTCATCAACAAGACAAACAATCTTTTCTTTCTCTTTATTGTTATCGCTGTAACTTTTATCGTGGATATTTAATGCCTATATCTCGCTTACGATTATCTGAGTCATGCACGAAAGATGAGCAATAGCTAAAGCTTGACACGCGCGACCCGCGTCTTCTTATGAGAGTTATCTTCGGCATTCTTCGAACGGCCAGACCTCAGGTTAATAGTTGCAACAAATCAAGTCGAAAATAACAAAGGAAAAGATATTATAGTACAGAGCGATAATAGACAAAGATCGGGCGTTTGCGCGAGCGTGTTACAGGTGTCACGCGCGATTACTACGGCTTAACTCGACGCGACAAACGCGAAAGAAATGTCAGGCGAAACGTCTGATCTTGGTAGATAAATGGGGGAAAAAAAAAATTTCTTGCGACGCGGGCGTCACAATTCCGTCTCGCGATTGGTCGGCCAATTGTCGGCCACAGCTGTCTTAATCGGCTTTAATTGCTGCGGAATATAAAGTTGTCGCGCGCGTTGGAGACAAGTGGCGTCTCGAGCTCAATTGACAGTGTTCCACTTGAGACACATCTACTATCATGTGCGTTATCGATACTACCGATTAGGCTGGGCGAGGAATCAATTGCGCACCACGATAAATCGCTCACATTTCTTCGATTCCCACGAGATGCGTTCGATAAGAAAAATATCTCGGTGTTTCAGATGCATATTAAACTATTATATTATAATCTTAATGTAATGCATTTCTGTAATCTTAAATTTATTCATAGAATCGTGGATTATCTTATAAAATCTACTTTGACGTATTTTTTTTTTATAATGACGCAATATATAGTTTTAAATTTTTAATAATTCTGCATTTAATCTTTAATCTTGTGGATTATATTTCCCTGACATTTTACACACAAAATTAAACTTTAATTAATTAAATTAGTAATCCCTCCTGTGGATCTCTCTCTCTCTCTCTCTCTATATATATTTTACAAAGATACTGCTAACACGGTGCTGACTTTATGCAAGTTGAATATTGTTCTCAATTGCAACTGTATTTGCGTAGGAAGTTAAACCCATCCGGAACTACTGTTACTCTCTCGTGTGCGGTTCCGTATAATTTCATCGCGGTAGATAACGTCACGTGCGCTGAACGGTGTGGTGGCGGTGATGAGTTTTGTGCAGATGTGTCTCTTCGATAGGAGACACTCGTCAAGGAGCCTCTTAAATAGCGATCGCGGTCTACAGGACGGTTAGTAGGTCGCGCTAATTAACCGATGCGAAAGGGTCAACGTGTTCGAGCTGGATGATGTTTCTCAATGTTAAGCCCTTTTCTGATCCCTCAGCCGTCAGCCCTCTTTTCCTCTCTCATGAGTCTCACGTCTCGTTTCATCGCGTCCTTCTATCTCTCTTATATTCGTCACCGAGATATCGTCCCTTCTGAGGACAGCGAATAATTCCGAGTAGGATGAAACGGAAGGTGATAAATCAATGATAACATAACAAAAAAAAGGTCGGCTTGTTGATTTAACAGTTGCTTTGTCAATTTTCTCTGCACTAAAGTTCGATTTAAATCATGTAGATTGAATAATCGTTCGCATCCTTCTACATAATTTATAATATTGTCTTAATGTTAAACTTTTACCCGATAATTATTATATATTTGCGTTGCGTGATTATATAAATCGTAAATCGTAAAATTGGAACACCGTTAAGACACACTTGGAAAAAAATCTCATAGACGCATTTTATGCGGCAAGCAATTCTTCTCATAAGGCTAATGACGTCACGCGACTGCATTAAACTAGGACAGAGTTTAACACGAAGTTTTGCGGTATATTCCATTATGATTAAAAAAAAAAACATTGGGAAGCAAATTAGATTTAGCAAATTTCTATAAATTCGTCTGACGAATCGTCAATTTTTTTCTGCCGGTTAATTGGAATCTCTTCGTCGCGAAAGTCGAACTTTCTTTTCGTGACACTATTTTCATTCATAAAAGTAGCACCGGCGATTCCATTTTATAGCGCAGTACCACGTTCGCGAACATTAAATGCCGTTCATTGATGTCGAAGCTGTATACGATCAATATTATATACCAGGTGTATTGAATGTAATGTAATTTATACGGTCCAGTTGTACCTCTAGCATGCGATCAATCAGGAGTTACACGCGCATTCAGACGCGCATTTATCCCTGTATTGTGCGACCGGAGACAGTTTTTACTGTAATCAAATTTTTTTATCGTTTGCGAGAAAGTCGGCTCTCTTTGCACAACGCCCACGCGATGACACGTTAAAAAAAACCGAGCATCCTGTGTGTTAGATATTGCACTAGGTCCTAATATAGAAACGAGGACGTCTCCCTCGGCATCTAGAAATTAACGGGCAACCGATGGCGCCACGCGGCCTGCTTCAGGTTACTTTTTGACGTCACAACTCACCTTCTGACGTCATTTACCTGTACATCTTCCTCTCCCTTCTTCGCGTGTGCCGCATCGTTTCTCCTCCGCCTAGGATTCGATGACCCAAGCGTGTAATTCCATTTGTATCTCGCTATTTCGGTGCGCCGTGGAGACAAACGCTACTAAAAAAAAAAAAAAAAACACGCTCAAAAAAGAAAATGAGTACGAGTCGTAGCACGCGAATCTTGATCGATCGATCGATGCGTTTACGTCACGGTATATTTTAAGGCACATCAATGATTCCGCGCTTAAGTGAGACATTTAGCTTTCTACGGTTTAATGTGATTCACTGATAGCTGAATGATAGCTGAAGAATTTATTTTAAGAAAAGAGTATGTGTTATGTGAAGGTGTACTTTAATCATTATTATTAATTTTAAAGAGGAATCTCTACAAGATTTCGATAGAACCGTATCGGAATATAAAATTTAGGAAAGTCTTGTCAACAAAAATTCGATTACGCGCTGCTCGTATCGTATCGGATAAAAATTATAGCGCAAAAATTTAATCAAAAACTTATTTAAGGCTCCTGGGTGCTCACCGCGGCCGTATTGGAATCGTGACGTCAGAGGCGAGAAATAACACGTTGAGATTTCTTAGATGCCATTTCTAAAAACATATTTGCATAAAATAATACTTGAGATCTCTTTAATACACTTCTAAAAAACGCCAAAAACTATTCTTTTCCCTTGACAGTCAATCAACAACCGTAAAATGATCGAGATATCAGACTTTGACATGCGGAATGACTGCGCATGTGCAAAGACCAAACGGACTGGGCCTCATAATATTACATTTTACAGCTGTTGATTGATTATAAAGGGAAAAAGATAGTTTTCGGCGTTTTTTAAAAGTGTATTAAAGAGATCTTAAGTGTTATTTTATGCAAATATGTTTTTGTTTAGAAATGGCATCTAAAAATTTTTAGCGTGTGCTTTCTGACGTCACGATTCCGACATGGTCGACAAGGTACCAGGAGCCTTAACTTCGACTTACATTCGAATATATGAGGATGACGAAAATCATAAAATTAGCCATAACCGGAAATACCCGCGCAGGTGCAACGCCGACGAACTTGTCTGCGCCCGCCTGTTGAGCAACTGTCGGCGCGTTTTGACACTGGCCACCCCTTTTTTTTTACCCTTTGGTGCCCCGAAGAGTACGCTTGTCAAAGGCATCGGCGAAGTACATCGTGCTTGGTGTGGGGGGGGGGGGGGGTACTTGGCAGCAGCCCCGCGGTTGTGTATACAGTCGACGTACATCGAAGGGGGAGAGACCGGGAGAGAGCGAGATCACATTGGACGTTGACCCGCGTGGCTCAACTGTTGCTCCCATTCGCGCATCCGGGAGCCCGTTGAAGGGAAACGGCTTAGGGAATTTGATAATGGAACGACTCTTCCGCTAGGTTGTCTCGAGTGCTTGTGCCGCGGGTTTGATCCTGAGAACCGCTTTATTAATACGATAAAATTCGTCCGCGAGACACGCGTTTTTTGTTATCGAAAATATGTTCGTCAAGAGCGGACGTCTCTCAAGTGGATTAAGTCCTCGCGTATGCAAATTTAATGAAGGGGATGATAAAAAGTTTTGCGGTGAAGCTGCGGTCTTACGGTTGAACTGCGTGACGATAAATTGTAAAAAAATAATTGATCGTTATTGAATTCAAGATGCTGCTTTTTGCTCTGAAATTTTTACGATTTTGCCCGAATGCAAAATTCGTAATAAATCATTTTTGAAATTTTTTTATAATGAAATTAATTATTTTATTAGACTTTTATTTGTTTTCACCGCGACGAAAATAATTCTTTCGCCATTAAAAGCGAAGTTTGATCCGGCATCGACTGTCGCCAAGACTTGGCATAATGCCACTTGTCACGATACAAATAAATTTTGAAATGGTACTATTGATTTGGATTAGTCTTTCATTTTTCGACATGGAGTTTGATCGATGTTAATTCGTTTCCAATTAAAACTGTGTTTCTCTCGCATCTTTAATCAACAACACGCGATCATCACCGCGATCAATATTAGTTTAACTGCTTTCCCTGCTCTCACCTGAATGTTTTCCTCGCAATTTTTTCTGTTGTTCGACTTTCTTGAATTTCTCGTCGTTTCTCGCGCAATGACATAGTACTCTCGGCATGTTTATAATAATTATACACTCTTTCCACCTTTCTCGGATGAATGATTATTAGGTTGCCGGTTGCTAGCAGCAACCTGTCATTGTCGAATACGACGACGACGACGACGACGACGACTGCGTCCTCTCGGACGCCGGCTGCTCGGTACGCGGGCGCACTGGCGTCAGCGTCATCTCTCCCACCTCCGTCCTCCCGGCCGGCCTTCTCTCGAAACCACGTCCTTCCTTGGGTGTGGTTCAGAGATTGCCGAGACGTCGTCTGTCCGGTCGAAGTGCGCGTCGCCGTCTCGTGCCCATCGTCTCGGTGCCCTTACCTCGTGCCGATGTCGGCGGCCCCGACGGCGCTCGTTCTTCCGCGTCTTTCGTGAATCGCGCGCCCGAGAACGATCGCTGGAAACGAGGACGAGACGGTGCGGCGAGAGCGAGCGGGTCAAACGCGCAAAAGGATGTATACGGATAAATAGAAAGGGAGAGAAGGAGAAAGAGCGACGAGTGGGGTGAGCCGCACGACGACGTTCAATCGATTCGTCTCGCGCCTCCAGGTTGCGTGCGTGCGTGCGTGCGTGCGTGTATGCTTGTTCCTCGTAGCGCCCTGTGCCCAAGTCCGGCGAGTTTCAACGGCGAGGACGGGTTACCCGGGAAAGAAATCGGGGATACGAGAGCGCGTAAAGAAAGTGAGAAACCGGAAATAGAATCGGAATCGCCAAGTTTTTCAGCTCTTCCTCCACGTTGACTGGCCGGCTGTCATTCTGAGCTGGACTTGAAAATTCTCCGGCGTCTCCTCGTCGCCGGGGGAGGATTATTCTTCTCTCGCGCGAGTCGCGTTTCGACGAGCGCAACCTGGCGGTGACGAGTGGTGGCGGCGCTTTTGACGGGGTTGCAAATCCGTTTCGACCCAGTAGTGGTGGTGATATCGGTGGTGGTGGTGGTTGTGCTCGTGATCGTGGTGGTGGCTCTACCGCGTACGGGAGAGGTTATGTCGCTGCGGGCTCGATGACGCTCCTCTGACAGCAGTGGCGGTGACGGTGGGACGGAGCGAGTGAGTTCCATCGATGCATGTGAACCTTCCTTTCCGCTTCGACACCTTCGTAGGCGAGGACGCGTCGCCTCTTTTTTTTCTCTCTCTCTATCTCTCTCTCCACTTTTTTTCCCCCTCGCCGATCGAAGCCGCGGCGAGATTCTCGCTGCTCGTCGAGTTAGTTAGCCGGGACAATGGCGTACGGAAAAAGCGGAAGAGCGATACTACGTGACGTCGCCCGCGTTTTCCCCTGTCGTCAATAGCGCCCTTTCCCGTTATCGATAATTCGCGAATGCCTCGGAGATTCATCGGCTTTCGTATCTCAGCCGGGACGACGAGCCTATCGTCAATTACTCATCGATAATAATGTTCTTATGTGTCACTGCTGACGTGATTTTAATAATGAAACTGTATGTACGTTTCTTGCTTCATTTTAAATGAGAATCTTTGGATAAAAAGCGAGGGTAAAAATGTTAAAAATATATAACTTCGTGATTTAATTTTATAGATGACACTTTGGTTCTTTTACACTTTTGCTAAAGTCGTGCGATTGTCAATATAAATAATGATTCGATATCAATTTTCAATTTTATCAATTGATCTTTTTTTCGACTTATACATTGATTTTACGAAAGACTAACTTGTAGTCTTTCTTCATTGATGAATATTAATCCCTTCTATGTCTGTGACAGTTTATTTTGACAAATAAATTTATATGAAATATTAATTTCTATTAACAATAAGTTATATCCGTTGTATAATTATCTAATTTATTTTTTCTAACTACACATTTATAAGAATATTTATATTTCCCAACAATCTTCTTTTCTCTAACAATTTCTTTTCTTTTCGAATCGTCATCGGGACAAATTTGCTTGAATATAAGTCATTATATTTATTATAATTATGTTCATCAAGTGATTTTTGTTCTCAGTATTCTTAGACCGAAACGTACGCTATTTATACTTATGATCCACATTTTAGACTTACAATAAAGTATATGTGCCCTAGTTACCTACTGCACTTAACTCTTATTACTATTGCTATTTTTTATCTCGATTTAATTCTTTTCTTTTTATTTCCTCATATGCAAATTACTTTCCCAAGGATTGTTTCAAACACAGTGTGACCAAATAAAATTTCTTTCTAATTAGTTGGATGGATTTTCTTTCTAATTGGCTGGATCATATTAATTCACGTTGTACATTGTAATTAGAAAAAAATGGTTATTTTTTTTATCACATTTGCGCGTGCGCCAAATTAAATTCTCGTCAATTTTCTCCGGAAAATGAAAATATCTCGCGTTGAATCGACAACCCTCGGTTTCCCCGGGCCGCGAAATTTTGCGAACGTGAAAAACGCACCGCCGATTACTTAATTGTTCGAACAATGATCAATTATGCTAATTTTGCAAGGCAATTTTTGAACAGCCAGGGCGATGTAATATTTGAAGAAGTTTTGCTTTCGATAGAGAAAAACTGAGTTTTCAGTATTAATAAAATTTGAACAATTTGTTGCTTCATTGAATTTACGAAACATAAATAAGTTTAGAATAATTAACTGTGTTACGTGATTTTATAACACAATTGTTTATCATTTCTAACATTTTTCTTGCAAGATTTAAAGTAGAATAATCGATTCTTGTTTGATGGGTCAATTTTAGTTCGAGAAGCATGTGATTCCATTATACACATTCTCAGCAAATTAAAACAATTATTTTGAGTGTCAATATAAAATATTAAAGATAGAAAAGAGAATGAAGAGAAAGAAGTTTATCGAAACTTTCTAAATATGTAGTAGAGATTTTGTCTTAAAAAGAAATAACAATTACAAATATTGATAAACAGAATTATTTCTTCTAAATTTTAATATTATGCATTACTATTTTTGACAATGATTATAAAGTACAATATGTATTTTTCTTAAAAAAAAAAAAAAAATAGATAAAATTGGTAAGTTATCTAAAATGAACATGGCAAACGTGTCAGTAGTTTTCAGTCAATTATCGGTTTTCCGAGTATCGATATTACATTGCAATAACTAGTTGCATTGGCGTCGACGGATCCGTTCGCCGTCGTGACGGTGATATACGTCGCGTGGCTGACGTTTTTCTCAAGGAAAAGTATACGCCGACGGAAACTCGAATGTCTCGAATCTCGAATCGCTATAACTATAGAGAGCGAAAAAGAGGGAGAGAAAGAGACAGAGAGAGGTTGCGATAAAAATATCGGCGCACCCGTCACAACCAAAATATTTTTAGTGAACCGATAATTATATTTTGTTTTTCTTTACACGTGCCGGCTTATGTACGTAAGTGCGTGTGTGCGTGTGTTATGTATAGATATACATATATGTATAGACGTATATATGTATGTGTTTGATCAAAGAGACGTTCTGCCATTAATATAGAATGACTATAAGCAATTATTTAAATTGAAGCCGTTGAACGCAAATGTTTTGTTAGTACCAGCGGAGAGAGACGAGTTTTTTCTTCAATATGATGCACTCTAATTTATCAATTAGAATAATCTTTTTCTATGCACGATGTTCAGATTTCGCGAAAATAAGAGTTGCAATCGTATTATAATAAAACTTTCAATTTAATTTATCTCATTCTCTCTCTTTCTTGTACGACAAAATAGAATGTCTTATTTTAATACGCAAGTTTTTTAATATGAATTATTACGCGCGTCTGGAAATAACTATTTATTTTCACTGGCGCATTACGCTCGAAAGCAGCACATGTGCCAATTAGCTAGACGAGCCAAAAACAGCGATGTAATAAATATTTAAGTTTAAGAGATTCTCTAATTCATCACTATTAGAGTATATATATATAAATATAAATATAAAAATTTCGACGATATTTTTTTAATTTTTGATATCACAGTTTCTTCGAGCGTATGTAGATTTTCGCAACGCTGCGTTGATAACACATATTGTGTGCTGCGTGCAAAGTCGACGCGATTATCTATTACCAGTCATTAAGAAACCGCGGTAATTCTTGGATGACGCTTGCCTTTGGTATGCCGTCTGTTCGTTTTCCTCGAGTTGCAGCAAAAACTGCGCGTTGTTTGCGCGAAATACAACATTCTGTTAAACACTATGCAAATACATATATCGCACATATGGAGTTACTGCTAATTTAGCACTTTTAAAATATCTCCGTACAAAAGGATAAATGCTGTCAAATGTCACAGATGAATTAACATTAGCGTTGTATCATCTTATATAAATTGAAAGCCTTATATATTAAAAAGATTCGAACATTTTTTTTTGTTTAATCGAGTTTAATCGAGAATACCGACACGATACTACAGAGAGAAATAATTTTCAGGCTCATCCTTTCGCACTCCGTTTGTATATACTAGCTTTAAGGTAACGTATACGAGCTAGATTATCACGGCCAATTGAGTTGACCGATTTGAAATATTGTGTTCCAGAGGTGGCAACGGTCTCGTCAGGAAGTGTCGAAGCTGGCGTGTGGGGCGGAGAAGTCAGCTGTGGTCTGGCTCTGATTCCGGTGGTAGCGGCGGAAGCGGAAGCCGCGAAGGCAATAGCGAAGGCAGGAGGTGAGGAGGTGGGGCCGGGAAAAGCTGCTGGTAGCTCCGATTTTGTTAGAAGACGGTGCAAATTTCATCCTCATTTCCATCTCCATCTACCTCTTCTTCTTTTACCTCGCATCTTGCCTTACGGAAGTCGTACATTCGGAAGCGTTCGCCAGTGGTCACCAGAAGGACTATCGACGGCGTGACACCGGCCCCGCGATCGGCCTTTCTCCCGCAGAGGAGTAAGCGCCGCACAGACAAGAGTCATCCGTCATCATCGTAGAAATTACATTCTGTGAGCCCTCTCCGAGGCGAAACGAGAGAGGAGAGAGCTTCCTCAGTCTCCCCCTCGCGCGTGCGACGTCCCAGTATCTCGGCCCCGCTAACGGGTGCTCATAAGCCTCGCACGTCATCTGCTGCCAGACACCATGAACGAGCTCGACAGTCTTCGTCAGGAGGCGGAGACGCTGAAAAATTCCATCCGGGTAAGTACCCGCTCCCTTACTTCAAGATTGTTTTTTTTTTTTTTTTTTTTTTTATTTATTTTATATTAAAGATCTGTATTTTTCTAAAAACATATATAATTTTTTCGCGATTTTCGCGAAAGATGTCTTTCAAATCGAAGGATACATTATTAATAAATAATGATTTATTTTATTATGATATCTTTGCATTTGTTAAAAATAGATTGCTTGCGTGCAATTATTATATGAATACTAAAACAAATTTATTAGACTGATGCAAGACAATTTAACTCTATGACATTAAATTGCTTAATCCTACAAAAAAAATAAAATTGACGTATTTTTATATGCCAGATTTTACAATTTTATATAACTCTCTTCCGCGTCTTTCTTTATTCTTGACGTTATCATAAATTTTAACCGATAAAAGATATATTCATCTACCTCTTCTTTTATCTCGTTTATATGGCGAATGATTTTCCGTATAGTTGTGAGGATATGGAGCTGGTTAGGTGGTGGTAGTGTGGTGGTGGTAGGGCGCGGCATAACCGTCGCTTCTCTGATCAATACGCCACCATCCCTCTCTCTCTCACTCCACGTCTTGTTTCTTCTCTCGATGTATTCGTCTCTCTTTCTTCTATGCGTTCCCCTCATCCCTGCCTTTCCCTCTTATACATGCATAAAATGCACGCGCTCGCACGGTATGCGCGGAAATATGCGCTTACGATAAAAGGACTACGCTATTGGTCTTGTCTGCTAATTATTTATGACGCGTGCTGCAACGATGTTTAGCAAATAAAATTGCCAATGTACATCGCGCAATAATATATATGCGCGTATACCATAAATGTTGAAAAATTGTCTTTTATTGCATAACATTTTTTTAATAATGATTGAAATTTCATATAATTAATATTTTTGACATTGTTTTTACCATCGATATATTTCTTTGATATTTTTTATCAAATTTTTAAATTTATCTCATTGTTTTATTGAAAATTAGATATCAACGAAGTAATATACGGTAAGTTACAATTACAATTATAACTTGCAAAATCAAATTGCAGATTTAGCGTGTGCGCAATTTTACTGTAGAATTTAATAATTATCTTGAAATATAGAAATTAATAATATTATTACTACGAAGGTAAGAAGTTATATCCAACTACTATTAAGTCACTTTAAATGTACTGCATTACGATTCGATCTTAAAGGTCAACTGAAAGGCAAAATTGCGGCATAATATCGGACTAAAGACACGCGAGCACCGACGACAATTCACTGGAAATCCCTTTTCCGTAACTTCCTTTTTCTAATTCCTTGAAATTCATGGGAATTTTTCAGCATTTTGTTCAGCAGCATATTCGGTCGTTTGACCTTTTGTGCTGAATTCGTATATACATGGACATGATAAATGTCATGAAATTAAATAAAATTTTTACGTTTAATTTATTAAATTTTTACGATGACGATATGCATTACTAGTCGGCATCTTCTGATTAGAATGTTACTTTAACGTATTAAATATTCAAGCCTTAATTATCATAGAATCATAGAATGTATTAACAATGTGGAGAAGATTTCTCGTCATATTTTTTGTGATTAACAGTAATAACTTCACGTGCGTTAGAGATCAAATGCGAGAAATAGATCCCGGACGTAAGTTTACGAATTTACATATGATCTCATGCCGCAGGATGCCAGGAAAGCAGCATGCGACACGACCTTGGGCCAGGCCACATCGGGCATGGAACCTATCGGTCGCATACAAATGCGCACGAGACGTACGCTTCGCGGTCACTTAGCTAAGATTTATGCGATGCATTGGGGAAGTGACTCCAGGTATGATGTTAGATGCACATGATTAGATGACGTTGGTGTGAAAATCTCAATGTTAATGAAATTTTATTTGTGGATTCTCTCTATATGAAAAACAAGATTCGAGAAAACAACATAGATATTTACAGCTATTGATTAAATATATATTTTTTTTTACATCATGAAACTTTGAAATTTGAAAAGTTTTGGAAAGATATTAAGATAAAGAAAGATTTTTCTCTCTCCCTCTTATCTTTACACGTTTTCGTCAAGGTTTTTTTGTACTTTTCATATATAGGAATCTAGTCTCTGCATCGCAAGACGGCAAACTGATCGTTTGGGACAGTTATACCACCAATAAGGTTCACGCAATCCCATTGCGGTCCTCATGGGTAATGACTTGTGCATACGCGCCCTCGGGTAGTTATGTAGCGTGCGGTGGGCTGGACAATATCTGTTCCATCTATAGCCTTAAAACTAGGGAAGGTAATGTGCGGGTGAGCAGAGAGTTGCCGGGTCACACTGGATATTTGTCCTGCTGTCGATTCTACGACGACAACCAGATCGTCACTAGTTCCGGCGACATGTCTTGGTAAGTAAGTCTAGAAATTTACTGGAGATAAATGGCAATCATTATAATAAAATTTCTGATATATTTTAAATAACTTTAATATATAAAATTCAATTAAATTGCAAATTTTTTAATTGTTTAAATAATTTTTATAATTTGAAAGCATATATTTAGGAGATCATGAATATATTTATATATCTAAAAAAAAAAATCTCGATTAACTATTTTTTAAAAAAATACAAAGCGTTATGAAAAATGAAACAAGAGCTCAATAAAAATATAAGAAAACTTTGTAAGAAAAACCTCATTTCTTCCTATTCCTTATCCCAAATTTCTTTCATCATTAAGTGTAATCCTGAAGATTCCTGAAGATTCCTGAAGATTCCTGAAGATTCCTGAAGACTCCTGAAGACTCCTGAAGATTGTTTATGCGGGGCGAACTAGAACACTGAATTATTTTGATTTAGTGCTCTATGGGATATCGAGACCGGCCAGCAGTGCACTTCGTTCATCGGGCATACTGGCGATGTGATGTCCCTGTCGTTGGCGCCTGATACACGCACTTTCGTATCCGGTGCGTGCGACGCTAGTGCAAAATTATGGGATATTCGCGAAGGATCCTGCAAGCAGACCTTTCCGGGTCACGAGAGTGACATAAACGCCGTAACGGTGAGATATTTTTCATTAAGTAAATAAAAAGAATTATATTTTCACGACATCACTTCTACTGTGTTTAATTAAAAGAATTAATTATTTTTGACGATTTGATTTATTATTTACAGTTCTTCCCGAACGGATACGCTTTCGCGACAGGTTCGGATGATGCGACCTGCAGACTCTTCGATATTAGAGCAGATCAGGAACTCGCGATGTACAGTCACGACAATATCATTTGCGGTATCACCAGTGTAGCTTTCAGCAAGAGCGGTAGATTATTGCTGGCGGGCTACGACGATTTCAATTGCAATGTTTGGGATTCCATGAAGACGGAACGAGCTGGTAAGTTGAACTGATATCTCGTGAATGATTGTTTCCCTCAAGAGAGAAGAGAGATTTCATTTGATGAGGTCCTTCTCTCGATGATGTTTTTTTTTCATCGCGTTCATTATTTTGAATATTTTGTAATCAAATAACATTATTATCACTATTACACTAAAATATATTTGTCGGGAACTCTATTTTCTAGGAATTCTCGCTGGGCATGACAATCGCGTGTCTTGCCTTGGCGTTACGGAAGACGGCATGGCAGTAGCGACGGGTTCTTGGGATTCGTTCCTACGCATTTGGAATTAACTTGGGGCTCTTCCCAGAACGTTCCTTCAAAGAACCAACTACAGTCAACCAGCATACAGCATAAGAATCAAGTACCACCATCTGGCCACTGAGCAAATTGGCGTGCCAGCAGTCACGACGCTAGCGAATAACCCGCCAGGTTCACCGGAGTTGACGCTGATTAGAAACTTTGGATACCCGATTAGTAGCAGCAGCAGCGGCAGAAGCAACAATAACAATTACGATCGTAGAAAGGTTCATGATAACAATGACAATGGTAGCAGCAGCGAATTTAAGAATGTTTTGGATTGTGGTGGTAACAAAAACTCCCGCAACAGGCGCATCGTAGTCGACTTGACCTGGCGACATAGTAAAGTCGGCGACAAGGACCACGAATATCAACGCTTCTAGGAAGAATCTAAACTCCAATTGGGTCGAATACACATTGTTGCAAAAAAAAAATGCGCGGCAGAGGATAAGATCGAGAATGAGCGCCGACAACAAGGCCGACAGTCAAGAACTTCTTGTAGCATCGGGCACGCATTTTCTTTTTCTCCTCCCCTTTATCAAGGACTTTCTTCGAGAGGCACGTGCTGTTCTATGGCTTTGATAGTTATATTCCTACGGAGTATTTCCAGTCGAGGATTCCAAAGTTCGAAGGACGGATGACAATCTCGTGCCGACGATCGTCGAGAGATTTCCATCTCGAATCGAGATTCACTGTCGAGAAGGTATTGTTAATGGCTGCTGCGGCGGTTGGCTGCGAGTTACTTTTCCCGGTACGGGAAATGAAACGGATTGTATTGGGCGGGATAGGATATGCAACCATGGATATTGCGTAGCAATCCGGAAATAAGAGACGAGTCAGTCAGAGGTCATGATAGTCCTGCAATGTTGCGTTCGAGTCATACGACGCACACTGAACGCACACGTGTATCAATGGAGATTCACAAAGACACGAATTGCATACACTTGCACACAAAAGCGAGTAATCGAATAAAATGTAGGAAAGATGCGGATCGTTCACCAGCAGCCTCGAGAAATACATTCAAGTCGCACATACTTGTCACGTAAGCTTTGCCCTCGTGCACGAGCATCGAGCGGCCGAGCGGGGAAAAAAGAATAATGAGATGATCACCTTTTTTAACACGATAATACGCCGACTTCGCACCGCTACAACTATTACTATTATTGCTATTATTATCACGATCCCCTTGATGAATTTCGTAGATGTATCGTTATTTATTTTGTATAGACTTCTGCCATAGGCCGCCCTGCGCCTGCGTTTTTTGCGAATGCGAGAGCGATTCAACATGTAGTAAAAGAGAGTGAACGGAAATTGTGAGTGCGTGTGAACGAGAACGCGAGAGGTGTGCGGCCCATTGCCAATCAAAAAAAAAATGAGGAACGGGACATGAGACACGAGATGCGCGGATAATACGGACGTTGAATGCAGAGAACGCTTTGATAGATAGTTCGTAATACGATGGTTTGGTACATGAAAAACGTCGACGGATCACGTTCGTAGAAGATCACAAGAAGACTTGAAGTGACGGATCAGTGAGCGAGAAAGCAGACCAGGTATTGAATTTCGTCTGTTTTTTCATTACGATAGAGTTACGAACGCGTAAAGTAACGGGCCAGCGTAACGTGTCAAGTAACGTTTAATGTAACGTGTATTTGTTTAGTTCATAGTGTCTATACCTTAACCTTTCCCCCTACCCTCGCTCCAATTATCCCTGATTGTGGCAACAGCGGGAAGGAGAAAAAGATTAATCTTCGACTATCGTCTCTCGACGAAGTATCGTATCTCTTCCCATTATCGATTCAACGCCAATTAATCCTCGTGCACGAGGCAGGCACGTGCTCTCGATCGAAAGAGTCGTGCCAGAAATTTCCTTGAAATAGGACCCAAAGAATCAGAGGTTGAATGAAGAACCGCGAGACTAAACTCTTTCCTTCCCCACTCCTCGCCTTTTTATCGTCATTATTATTTTTTTTTTTACGTCTCGCTCATCACGCGTTTTGTTTATTACAGCCTTTTTCGTAAACTCGTATTTGTACTTTTTCGATAACTTTTAAGCTCACTTTATATCCTTCCTTTTTCTGCGCTATACCATCACTTTCCTCTCCCTTTCCTGCCTGTTCTGTCCTTTTTTGTCGGAAATAAATGTTGAAACTGTGTATGCATTTAAAAATAATATAATGATAACAATTATATAATATTAATATTAACGACGATTGTAATTTATAATTATTAATATTTAATATATAAGTATATAAGGTCGATGGTTCTTCAGTATCGCAGGATATATCGCAACATGGTCCAATCGCCTTCCGGCAACCACGCTCATTACGCGCGCGTTTTTTTTTTTTTTTTTTTAATATATATATTTTATTTTATGTATTTTGTATATTTATATTGAAAGTAGGATTTATAATCGCATGCTATTGCGTCCTGTTTTTAGTTTGATGGGAAACAAATATCTCAAATTCATGGGAATCCCGTGCATTTTTGTTATAATGAATGAAAATAACGTTGTATATGTTAGAAATCATTGCGTATCATGAAAAAAATTTTAAAGAATATATCATCGAGTATCAGTTGACTAAAATCGCGAGAATTGAAGGAAACAAGCGTGGATTCCGGAAAGCGACTATTTCTTCGAAAAATTCTTCGAAAAACTTCTTTCCCAGTGGAACTAACCATGTAATTTGGCTAGCGGAGCAAGTGAGTATCAATGAGGACTTTCGAGAGAGGTTGCAAATTTTCTCGGAACATTTGACACATTTCGTAAAATCGGTTCTTTTTTTTTATACATACATATAACTCTTCGCGATTAATCTCGCTTACATAATGCTTTGTACATGTTGTATGTCAAACGGGCAAAAGATCTTTCTCCGTCTCGAAAGAGAAGATCCTTGTTCCTTCGATTCTTTGTATTATTAAGAATTCTTCCAAAGTTCGATTCGAAAAGCGATAGAGAAAAGCATAATTAAAATGACCGCTTTTCGGTCTTTTTGGCGTAACTTCGAAACGATATCCGTGCGAAAAGGAACAATCTTAGAGCAGAGAATTATGAAGGAAGAGGAGACTTTAATAAGCAGATTAATGGAAACAGATCTGTGCTTATTGCATTTCGCGATTTCGTAGATTTCCTCCGAGGGGAATCCTCTCTCAATCTTTTTGTACCTCTTGAAACCTTGAAACGATATGGTTTCTTATCCTTGGTACGAATAAGAAAAAGTAGTTCTATCGACGAGTAATGCAAAATTGACAAGTTATTAAGCCTCTAGTCATATTAACAGCACGCGCGCAAATAAAAGAATGCAAAAGAAGAACAGTAGGTAAAAAGCAGAAATCTTTGTAAGCAGAAACCTTTTTCTACAATCTCTTGTCTCCTTGTTTGCGCGAATAAGATTATGAAAGTCCCGATTTTAATTTGTTTTTCTTTCTCAAAAAAATATGACAAACACGGTAGATTAATTGCGACACAGGACGAAAAATGATGAGAAAATCACTGATGAAATCAGCCTTTTTTGAGTATATATAAGATAAATAAAAATACTTGGGAAAAGAATCAAACGTGGCGTTTCCGTTATTTTTTTATCGCTTCTTCGCTTTCTGTTCCCTCCCTACGTAAGCGATAATATACTTGCGCACTTTATAGTTTCACTATCCCGATAATTTTTTTTATGTTTGGTTTTGAACGCGCGTATATTTATTTTCGCTAAATACATCGTTGATTTCGTAAAGCAACACCCTACTAAGGCGAGTTGATCTACGGGATTATGTGATGTTGGGTCCTATTTCAATTATGGAATAATTGTCACTCTAGTTATACATATATAGTTAGTAAAAAGGAGGAAAGAAAGGGAAGAAACGTGAAGAATGTGCCGACGACACTTTCGTGACTTGTTTTAAGATGGACGACGAGAAGCCGTCAGGAATACTGCCTCTTTCAAGTTATGCACAAAAAAAAAGAATAAATTACGATATGTAGTACGTGTATTATACATAAAAAAAAATACATTAAATAACCGTGCAAACCACTGTTAAAGTTTAAAAAGAAAGAACGCGCAAGAGGACGTGATCGTGCGACGTGCAAAACAACTAAAGACGTGGAGTGAAAAGTGCATCGATGAAGATCGAGTGCAAAGTATATCGGTGAACATTAATCTCGGGAGAGGAACGTACATTCACTCAGTAACTGAGGGCAAAACACGTCTTCACTGTTAAATGGTAGATAGTTACAAAGAGATTTCATCACTTTTTTATATATAAAAAGATTATATATACGTATATAAAAATAATGATAAATAATTAATCACTATTGACAGTTAGCCTAGGTCATTTCGCCTATAGTCACTTGCTATGGAGGATATTTCTACGAGGCGAAAATTGCTAGAATTGAACCTAATTGGCTATATTTTTCTGTATTATAAACGAACAACAGACTAATTTACTAATTAAATAAATTGTTTTTTTTTTTTTATAATCGTCATATCTTGAAGATCTCGTGGATGTGTCCTTATCGCGGAATTCATCGTCATTCGCATGATGTTAGGAAGAATTGTTTCGGAAGAGAGTTAAACAATCTATTCACGGGTAAATAGAGAAAGACGCGAATTTCGTCGAGTTACAGCGATGGATAATTATTGTATTCGAATAATTGGAATCAAATTTCAAAGTTTTTCTTTCTCTCTATATCGAGTCATTCCATATTCCATCTAAATGTTTTTTAATATAAAGATATCTTTACACATACACACATACTTATATATGCATTATTTCTACTGCAATAAGCTAATGCTGGCTTTCAATATCTGTTTATACCTACACTTTCACAGGAAATTTATCAGAATAATGTAATGTCCGATAACATTCCGCAATAGAGAGAAGTTTACGCGAAATATATAATCTGGAAATGATTCTTTCGAGCACACAAAAGTCATCTGTCCGTATTCATTGATCATCAGATAGATCGTCTACGTAGAAAACAGAACGACATAGCCCGTCTAAATACGGTAACCGCAATTAAGGATGCATGGTTCATAATTAGCATCATGATATCGTCATTTCGGAGCGTTATATTATATCTACATCTCCCGTCGCGGTTTTTAAAATGACGCGAAATAAAAATCGTGCCAGACGGGGATGATTGATTAATTATTTCATTTTACGAAATTGCGTGATTTGCATGTGCGTGAAAAAGACTGCAGTACGCGGTTCTTTCGCGTATCTTTCTCTGTGCATATTTAAGAGATTGCAAAGTAAATAAAGTATCTTAACAAATGCGTTTCGGCAGAAATAATTCAATAAATCTGCAATAAAAGTAGAAGCTGTACGAAAATATGCTTTGTCGACCGTAAGAGAAAGGGAAAAAATATTAATATTTATTTACATTTCACACATTGCAATTACTTTATTACGCATTCAAATGCGTAACGCTTATTAAATATGCCCAGAGGAACATCATCGCAAATGTCACATATGTCAAAAAGACGAGTGTACGAAGGTCACGTTTGCATAGTGTTCGATAATAATATCTTTCGATTTTAATGTCGTATTCTAAGTCATTTATAGTCATCGACGAGGTTTTTTTTTAACATACACATACGTACGTAAATATACCTAAGAGGGTGTGCAAACGAAGTGCGTATCCTTCTAAGCGAATTGCAAATTTAAAACACGAGCTTTTGTTACTATAATACTTGTAAACTCGATTCCTTCGCAGCATTTCTCATTAACATTAACGTGATTCGTGATATATAATAATGAGCCGAAATTCTAATAAGGAAACGGCATTTTTATGAACTTCATTACCTAGACATGGTTTATGGTTTTGTAAAGTTTCCTTTAGACGCGCCTTGAATCGTCTAACGATTTTTACGTGATTTTATTGTAAAACTTAGTGCTACAAAGGTCTGGTGCGTTCGATCTGCAATCATGAAGGAGAAAAACGGCAAATTGATAAACTTGTATTTTTATGCCCTTTAACTTTTTCACTGTTTCTTAATTAAATAATTGATGTAACGATAACTATGTTTAAGATTAAAAAAAAATATTTTAGCAAGTTTTTGATATCAGATAGATATATAATGTTATTCGCGATGATATTTGTTGGAACATATCTTTGAACTGTAAAAAAATTTTATTCGTACATTCTTTTAACATAAATTCGGTGTATATTGCTTTATTTATTTCTTTTCGATTCAGTTTTTCGCGATATTACAATGACAATCTTAATTACGAAATGATTATCGAAGTACAAAGCTTATCAGAATTTATCGGCAAGAACGCTCATTAATCGCGCTCTTTTAAGAAATAAGAATGCATCGCTTTAGTTATTAACTCACGACGAAGCTTCGTCCGAAACGGGAACAAAAGTAAGGGAACGGCGGGAAAAGATTTATTTTTATTGCATCAGAGCAAAAGACTGACGCGCGTTTTTTTAATGTCAAAGTGAGATCGAGATGATTAATCTCTTATATAATAAAAGCCAAACTATAAAAGAAAAAAAAACAGAGAACATGACAGGTGTGACAAAGTTCTGTTGCTTCTACTTCGTGATTGCAAATTAGGATAACCGGAATTATATGTCTGTTACGGTCTCGCGAGAACAATTGCTTCTTTTATATACTCCGTTGTGAAAAACAAAACGGAAAATAAGGAGCATCCTTTCTGACAAAGGCGCCGATTTTGATATCGACGAAACTGTAACCGTAATCGACGAAGAAAAGTCGATTGTGGCCCTACAATAAGGGACAAAAAAAAAAAGAAAAACCAAAGCGGCGGACTTCCCGACTTTTTGAAAAGAGAAACTTAGTGCGTAAGATACTCTCTGTATAACGTAAGTCATAGTCGTAAAGTGTAAGGGCTGTAACGCATCAACTAATCATTAACCGCGACGGAAACAACCACACAACTATTATCACGATAACGATACGATAGTACGAGGAGATAAGAGCCCAAAGAGACGTAAGAGGGTGTCGATGAAATAATGCTCGATGGACGCGACGAAAATCACGCGTTCGAATGAAAGGAAACCTCTTCGCGCGAGATTTCTCGTCCAGATTTTCTCAGTCTCGATCATCGATCGTTCTTTATCGACGCTCTCGATACGTTCTAAAGAATAACTTACAATTAGGGAGCAAACGAGAATGCGCGAGCGAGAGAGAAAAGAATTATCTATGAGAGATCACAAGTAAACTACGTAAGAATGAGTGAGAAAAAGAAAACAAAGATACATACAAAGAAAAAAAAAAGGAAAAAAAAAAACAAAATACCAAATTTAATTTCTGCGTGCCTGTGCAGAGAGGAGAGAGCGAGGTGATATATATACGTGCATATTTATAAATCTATTACTATAAACGATCTTAGAGGAAGGTATGTAATCCGTACGCTTGTTTGACAGAAGGAGAGGGGATACACGTTCCTTATTATTCCCTACACAGATGTGTTATAAACAAAATGAGGAAGACGATGTGAAAAGACGGGATTTGAGAAAGTTGTGCAGGAAGGAAGGTGTGGAGGTGAGGGGCAATTTCGTTCTATGCGCGCGGCATCACACTCTATATAAATATAGTATAATATCAAGAGCTTTTTGCCAAGTGACAAGGTGGTAGCTTTTGCGGGTATAAACCATCTACTTGAGATCTGTCTGGAGGAGGCCACAGGTTGAATTTAAGAGACGAAAGAGTACAGAGATAATATATTTAAACGTGACAGACTATCGTTTCTTTCGCGTGCGACCGATTATCATTGCGCATATAATTACGGATTAATTATTATTACTATTATTAATTACGGCCCATTGACATCACCGCCATCGCGTCTCATTATTATGATTATTATTATTATATAATTGATGTGAGTGTGGAACACAAAAATAAAGTGTACGTAGTAGAAGGTCGATCTGTTCCACCACCTGTCTCGTTTCTTTCTCGTTTTATAGTCCTCAAATTCACAAAGTCGATCGTGCGATGGTAATGCATTTATTTCAGGTAAAAGAATAAGAAAAACGTGTCGAACATTCTACAAACTTAAACTAACCAACTACAACAAATCGTGTAAAGAAACTTGCTTTCCTAAATATAGAATTTCTGTCAGCTTTACAGTTTATCTGATTAACGTACATGAGAAGCATGCATTAATTGCAATTATCGATTTAAGAGTAATATAATAAAAGATTAATTCATTCTAGTTTTCTTGCGCAACTTGCATTTCTATACTCTTTTTCACATTCATCGTGGTGGTTTCGCGTTTCTCCTTTGGTGATAAACATTTTTCTTTGCATTCTGTATTGCCTAATGTACGCGATGTTGAAAACATTTCGACCTTTGTTCCTTCTGTCAAGTTAATTGCACTTTCTTGATTAATATGATTTTCAGAATCATCAGATGTCGTAGTCGTCTCCTCGACCAGTCTAGAGACAACCTGCTAAGGTAATATTACAAAATAATATTATAATAATATTAATAAGATTTAATGAGGTGAAAAAAAAATTATATTTATGTAATTAAAAAGTTTTAAAAGAGAGAGAGAGTGTAAAAAATTATATAATTTTTATAGAGATATATTAATATGCAATTATTTTTTATTACATACATCTTTTTGACGATAATCGAACACATTTTGAGAAGTGTGCGATTTTTCATTAATTTCTTCTTCCATAATTTGTTCAGAATTCGTAGAAATTGCAGGATTTTCAGAAATCACTTCTATCAGTGGTTTAATTGATTTCTTTATCGGATATTCTGTACTAATATTTTGTACTAATTTATCGTCAGACAACTTTTCCTTTGATTCTTCTTTTGTATCCATCGTGAAATCTGATTTAATCAGCAATTCTTTTTCGCTTTCTAATTTGTGCAGATGATCGCAAAATTCTTTGTAAATCGATACGTTGGCATTTATGGCCGATGATTCTGATTCATAAATGCTTTTAGATTGCCGCAAAAGATTGGCAAGTGATTGAATATCTGTAACACATTTTTATATTAATAATTTTTGATACATATTTTTTAAATTATATATATGCATATTTATTTTTTTAATTATTATTTTTTAAATTATATATATATTTTTTATATATTTATATATTTATTTATATACTCTTACCAGAATCATTAGCTGATATTGAATCATTGGCACATTCTGAATTGACTGTTTGTTTTACTTCTTGTCTTTCAGATTGTACGCTTGTAAAGTTATTAGATTTATTGCCATATTTATCGCACCAATTGTTTCGTTCGCCAGAATCACCCGCGGGTTTATTAAGATTCATTTTCGAAACGAAACCGGATGGCAAATATTCTCCGAAACTTCGTCGATCGTATTTATGATATTGCAATTTTCTGTCTACATTTTCTGAATCTTTTATTAGATTCGTTATGCATTTATCGATCAACGGCGATACTTTCTTTGCAAATTTCTTCGTCTCTTGTATCACGTGCTGTCTGCATTTTTCAGAGATTTGACTGCGAGATTTGCGTTCCTCCGACTTTCTTCTAGAATTTATTTCTTCCATGAAAAAGGATTTCTTGTTATTGATTTCGACATCTTCCGCTTCGCGAGTTCTTTTGCCAGTCAGTCTCGAAGGCTGCTGATTTATTTTTCCCAGAGTTAAACAATCTATCGCTCGGACAAGCGATTGCATTTGAGACTTAGATTCCTCGGTATCAGTTGATAATTTCTGCTCGCTGTTTAACATTTCTATTTTAGCAGAAGAATTTTCTATCTTATCAATGATTTTTTTGTTTTCGCAAATTAGGTTATTGGGCTTGTTTGAATTTATTTCCTCGTAACAGTCGTCTAGATCGATATTTTTATTTTTACTAATATCGATAATTTTATCACAGTTATCTTCTGTATTGGGTAATTTTAGAATTTCTAGTAACTCTTGATTGCTTTCCAAAATTTGTGAGTCTTCTGAAAGAGACGTTGCTGTCTTAAAAGAATCATCATCGGATTCGTCAACGTTTTTCTTCATTTCTAAAGATTTCCGTAGAAGACAATTAAATGTGTCTTCCAAATCTTCGATTTTTGGAGAGCTCTCGTTAATTTCTATTTTTTTGCATTCTGAGGACTGTTCAGCGGAATCAACAAGATCTGTCATAATTTTAGGGATACATTTTTGCATCGTATCAGCTGTTGATTTTTCGGAATCCAATTTTTCCTCCAGAATCATCAATTCGTTTGAAACTTTCGATTTGTTTATTTTCTGAATAGTGTTTCGATTTCTTAATTCGGCAAAGAGACTACTGAATATTTCGCATGATTTTTCTCCTTGTTCCTTTGCAGATCGCTCGCATGTGTAATCTTCTGTATCTTTTACAGAGTATGTTTCTGTTGAATTCGGAAGACAGCTCGGGCAAGTCTTCATCGTCATTAAATCGTACACATCCTGAAAATTGTCCGCAGTATTGACTGCCTGTTTTCTATCTTCCAATAAAGAGCAATCGGAATTATTGCTCGTCGCAGCATCTTTAATTTCTTTGTTTTTTCTCGCTTCCTCCTCTCGTTGTCTCATGAACTCCTTGACCTTCAGTTTTCTCTCCTTGGTACTCCACCATCGTAATTTATCTCCCTTGCTCGTGGAAACCTTGGTCTCGGTTTCTTGGATCTCGCTATCATCAGTGGAATTAGTTTTCAGATTCTCGTCCACCACCTTCCTCTCGCCCCAGAATCCTTCCACCTCACCGTTTTTGAACACTATCTTGTTTTCGTCAACAAACTTGTCCATACCATCGCAGAATTCTCTCATCTCTTCACGAATACTGCTAAGTTTAGAACCGAACGAATATTCTTTGTTTTTTCTTTGATAGCTCTTGATATTTTTGTTCGATGCGTCGTCTCTTATATCGGTGGTCGCTCTCGTGAATTTCTCATTTTCTTCTAACGTTTGTTTTAGATCCGATGTGTCGCTCGATACGGAGCAGGTAGATGTTTTCTCGTTTTTGCGATCTATCAAAATTTTAAAATTGCAAAGTTTTCAATATAAAAATAATTTTTTAATTATGATATATTTTAAAATAATTTTTTACATTGTTGAAAGCTCTTACTGTTTATTTCATTATTGATATCATCGACCGTTTTTTGTAAATTTGATATTTCTTCTTTTTTAATATTCTCGAGATCATATATGCTCTTACGAGTGTCCAAAATCTGTTTCCCATCCCATTTTCTTTCCTCGTCACTGACAATATTTTCTTTGGACTCTGATATTTCTTCGATCAGCCTTCGCGGTTGAATTTTTTCTCGAGTCTAATCATAAGAAATAGATGAGCAATTTTTTATCCTTTTTTAAATATTTCTATATTTGTTAGAAAAAGATAAGGATCGCATACCTCGACCTTCCAGGGCAACAGAAGCTCCTCGTTGCTTTTATCGGAGACTTTTCTCTCTTCCTCCGCCATTGGCCTCCTTCCGTCACTTTCCTCGCCTCCTTTTTGCCACTCACGTTCGTTTTCTTCGTCGCTCGCGAGCTCTTCGTCTGACGACGATGAGGAATCGAGGAAGGATCGCCCCTCGGACTTTTTCTTTCTCTCCAGGTCGAGCTTTAGAATGTTCAACGTGGCCGGCATCACACAGGTACAGGGAGGTGTGGGGGTTTCACGGTGGTGAATGATTAAATAGTCGACGGGACCGATGGATGATGATATTATTCGAAGCACGAATTCTGTACCAGACCTTGACGAAACTAGTTCTTACCAGACCGTGGCTCCTCGTTGCGGTGTGCACGCTTGACTTCGCGACAGCTTCTTCGTCCTTTTCCTCCTCCTCCGTCTTCTTCGTATCCACCGCCTCCTTTTCGGACGTCTCGACCGGTTTGTGCAGCTTCCTTTTGTTTATCAGGGCTTTCGAGGGCGAACGCAATAATCAACAGGTAAACAAAGATCGAGATCCAAGGAACAGGTGAAAGGAGTCAAAGGGATCAAGACGCGGCCATTTCGAGTCCGTCTTTGGAAGTAATTGAAAAGAATATCCTTTACTCACCCATGACACTGTTGTTGATCTTCTTCTGCTCCGCCTGGATCCACCGGTTCCTTTCGGCCATCTCCTCGTCGACACCGCCGCGCATCCTGGACCCAGAGATATTTTAAGGATAACGATACCCGTTTCGCTGATACTCGTTTTTGCTGATAGATTTACCAAGCCTCGGCGCAGGCACGATCGCGCGGAAACACCGGCCGATCGTCCAGGTACTGCAGATTCTTACACTTCAGAATCATAGTCTTGCGGTACATCTTTATCTGCTTTAGCACCGGGTTGCCGGTTAACGTTACGACGCGCAGCGACTTCATGTCTCCCAGAATCTAAACAATCCAGCCTATGCTCGCGCTTTCGACGAACGTGATATCTCTAAGGTATCACTCATAAAGATGTTTTATAATACATATGAAAGTGGAATCTTTTTTTTTGCACAGTTAAATTTGAAAAGAATTAAATGAAAACTTAAATTTTGTGAATGCAATTATTACATGATAATATCGTGTTAATTATTTCTTAATTATTGGTCAGGATAAAATTAGAGGGGTGAGTTACATCAAATAGTATAATAAAATTGTTTACGCTATGTACGGAAATTTGTTTGTGTCACCTGCCATTTCGAAAATATATTCCGATTATGCATCTCGCGTGCGACGCGCGTAATTATCGACTTACGTCAACGACGTCGCAGGTGTCGATCCTGTTGTGAGAGATATCCAAGATCGAGAGCGCGTGCAGCAGACGGAGATGCTCGATGTCAGCGGTTTCTCGCAGATAATTGTGCGACAGATTCAGGTTGTTCAGGAACTTGAGACTGCCTGAAAAGTAGAGGCACGTCAAGGTCAAGGTCACCCGGGATAATACTCGCTTCGACTCGAATCACCGAGATTTTCGATCCTCCGTATCGTGTTGTACGAAAGATTCAGAGTGTCGAGCTTCGTCAGATAGTCGAGATTCTCGATCTTGCTGATAAGATTGTGATGCAGGTACAGGCACTTGATTTCACTCTGATTTTCCAAATTGGCGATCTCGCGTATACCGTTGCTCTCCAGCCACAGACACTTGAGACCTGTATATCTCTCGAGATTTTCGATAAAGGAGAATCCTAAGAAAAGGAACGAAAATTTTTTTGTCGTGTGTTAGTACGATTAATTCTATCATACGTACCTTTGTAATGCAAATACAGGACGTCATTTAAATGCGGCGTTTGATACAATTTATGTTCCTTGCAGTGCTTCATAATCAATCCCTCCGTCATTCTAAAATCATTATTATTTGAAATTATATTATTGAAAATATGTGATAAATTACTATTTTGCAGACTCACCTAACTCCATGCTTTTTCTCGTCGAAATCATATACCTTTCCTTTGATGTACGTTCTTTCTGGTTTCTTCAAATCTTCTGAAAAGGAGTCATCAGATTCCGAATCGACTTCGATTGTTGTTGTATCAGTTATCATTCCAGACATTTCATTCAATTTGTCGCTTATATATTCATCATTCCTAGATTGATTTGCAGTTTCTTCATCGTTTTCTTCGTCGTTAGAAATTTGCTTAGATTCTGACTCTAAAGTCGCTTGTTGAATTTTCTCTAAATCCATAGCAAAGATCTTCTGATATTTATCCATTAGTTTCTTGTGCTCCTCCATCTCATTCGCAAGTTCCTTTTCCAATTCCTCGAGTTTTAAATTCTCGACTATTTCGGTCTTCGTTAGAGGAACCTCGACATTTTCATGATCAACCTGAAAATCATCGAGACTGTCGGAATCGTCGGCGAAATTCTCCGGAATTTTGAATTCAGAAAGATCTTTATCAGATGTATAAGAAATATCGTAACGATCAACAATAAACTTGTCAATCTCCTCTAATTTTTTCGATAATGTTTCCAATGACTTTTTCTTTCGATCTTCTATTTTTCTTTTTTCTTCCGCTATCTTCTCCAAAGTTTCTTGAATCTCGATGTGCGATCTAGGACGATCTGAGTCCGTGATTTCAGCTAATTTTTGCAGATTGCTGTCAACATTCGATTCCGAGACGACGACTTTCTCAATTTTCACATTTGCTAAATTCATCCCAGTCTCTTTGTTCAAATTATTTTCTTCCTTATTCATTGTTTTATACTGTTCATTATCTTTTATCTCTCTTGTAAATCTTTCCGATGAATTATCTCTATCGTAATTCTCATTAACGCTTGTCTCTTCCGATATGTCACTATATGGATTGTCAGTTAATATTTTTTCCGCCTCTTTGATAGTTTTTAATATATCCTCTTTTGCTATGGCAGTATCAGAAACATCGCAACAATGCGAGAAAAGTTTGTTTCCCCCAAATTTTTTAATCATGTATTCTTTACACGATTCTTCGAGATCGGGAGTCAAATTTTTGCGTATCGGCGATTGTTCTTGAAAATCTATGGAAATATTGGAACAGCTTTCAATTATCTTCCGCATCATATCATCGTGATCGCTTTCCATTTCTGTAGATAAACTCTCTATCATTCGCTCTTCTATCGAATCGTCTTGTTCGTCATCGTTTATATATAAAAGATTCTTGATTATCTTATCCATTTTTTTTATTTCTGTTCCTTCTATACTGTCTCCTTCAACGTGTCTGCTTAACGTGTGCTTCGTGTTCTTTCCCGTACATTTCAAAAGATCGACAGCATCTTTAACATAACTCTCATTATTATCTATATAATAATTGTTGGATTCTATACTTGAAACAGCTATATTTTCTACATCCAGTTCTTCTTGAAGAGGAGTTTCGATATCGTTTATACATGATGTAACATTACATGAAACGCTTTTCTCATCCCTAATCATTCTCATCCGCGAATCCACATAACTATCAATAACATAATTTATACTATTTAAAGAAATCCCTGAATCGACAAATTTTTCTCCGCTATGTTTCACTCGACATATTTTTTCGCACGCCGAATCAATACCGCCGAGATCTTTTGACGAATCTACGAAACTACCCAAAGAATTTGCGTTATCTAGCAGGAATTCCTCTTTAATTGTCTTCTCACTGTCTTCGGAATCTTCTGCCTGGATTGTCATGTCATTGTATTCGAGATCGTCGCCCGTGAAAACGACGTCGCAATCGCTTGTCATACTAGAATTACAATAAGACGGATTTTCATGATCTAAATCGAACATGTGATCGTAATTTAAGGAAACTGTTGGAGCATCGTCTTCATTGACGTCGTTTGTTGCTTCTATTTTCTCACTTCCGCATAAATTTTCGCATTTCTCTATTTTAGATTGCGCCTTCGCGACGAGATCCGCTGTGATTGAGTCTGAAACCTCGAGCTTTGCCGGACAATTCCTGACGATCTTTGCAAATACGAATTCATTAATTCGCTTCATTTACAGGCGCATAATTTTGCAAGAAATAAAATAGATACATTAAAAATTTTTTTTCCTGATAACAAAAGCGGCACTATAATATATCATAAAAAAGATAAAAAAAGTAAAATGAAAATTATATAAAACACATCTCCCTCTCTCACTTTTTTAAAATATAAAAAGATATTTTTTGCAATGTAATTTACCTTGTTTTCAGATATAGACGAAGATATGGAAGATATAGAAGAAACATTCTTGCAAGTAATAGAAACTTCACTTTTATCCTCCATTAGAGAATTAAACAAGAGACCACATGAGTCACTCAACGCATTATCATCGTGTTCGAACGTGTTCATGATTGAGAACAGTTTTTTTTGCGATCGAATCTTTTTCTCCAGAATCTACGAAAACGTGAAATGTAAATTGCAGACTGTGAATTGACGTAAGTAAAATCACCGAAAACAAGAGCGTGGCGCCATGGGCACCGTCAGTTATCGGTTGTTTAATCAATAGGGTTGACTCTTCGAGCTTCGAGGTACATATATGTACACGTCACAGCTGATCTACTCATAAAGTGTATGTATAAAGATCATTTTTCAATTTATTCAATTTATTCAATTTAGTCAGTCTTCAAATAGAGAGAAAAAATATACGAATGTATATATGTAAGCAAATAAGAGGCATGAAAATTAAGCGCGAAATTTTCTATCGATTCCTGCGATTTGATTTTGCTGCTTTGCAAGGCCAATCTATCATCAGGTCAGTCGTCTTCGCGCTTTTCACGCAGTGAAAACCTTGCGTCGCGTCGCATTCGCATCTTAATGCGCGACTTGGAGAAAACACCAACGAGCAGATTGGCATAGATGATCGATCACCGCGCGGCGGTATGCAAGCACAATGTTAGGCGGTTACGGGGTGTCTCGTCCGCGATATCTATTCGTCAGCGATCTTCTCTCGCTTTGTTTTCGTTGCGTCTGCGGATGCACAATACACACATATGTGCCGCTTGTTTTTCCTCTCTTCGGTTTCAGGATACCGCTCGCTCGCCCCTCGTCGTCGGCTCGTCGCTAGTCGGCCGAGAACGATGATGTTCGCTATCAACATAATCCAGCGGAAAAGAGACGCGCGGTGGCGATTCGCAAATGCGGCCGTGCCGCAGATCACGGGATGGGCAGCTCTGGGGATCGTGATAGCGGGAAATCGCGACATATGTATGTGTGACACCTCCTTGTGCATGTCCATTGCCAATTCCTCTCTTTCTCTCGCGAGCGCGCATAGATTTTCCTCTTTTATTTTTCCCCCTCGAGACGCGACATCACGGTCGTCTATTTTGCGGAGACGCGTCTTTTTGCGCAGCAGAAGACACTGTGCGTCCAAAGAGTATCATGTAGAAAAAGTTAAAAAATCAAGAAAATTTAATCGACTTTATATAGTGTCGTGGTCCAATATCATTTATTGGCAATTGATGCTTGATGCAACGATTTCAATCGCATTAGCCAGTGTTGCGATCAATTAATTAAAGTTAACGTGTCTGTGATTTTTTGGGACTAGAGAAATTGTGGTAATCTTATTTAACTATTTATAATCTTTTCTTATTTATGTACTTATGTACTTGAAAAAATATTATATCTTTCAATCGCATTAGCCAGTGTTGCGATTAATTAATTCTACTTAGCGTGTCTGATTTTTTGGGACTAGAGAAATTGTG
Organism: Prenolepis imparis; assembly: GCF_030444845.1. Taxonomy (NCBI): domain Eukaryota; kingdom Metazoa; phylum Arthropoda; class Insecta; order Hymenoptera; family Formicidae; genus Prenolepis; species Prenolepis imparis. Next base: position 2,586,048 of record NW_028141162.1, read on the forward strand.
GTAATCTTATTTAACTATTTATAATCTTTTCTTATTTATGTACTTATATACTTGAAAAAATATTATATCTTTCAATCTAGATCGCGCATGATTGCTATCATTACTTTGGTACAGTTGAATTTTCTCGATGTTTCTCGATCGATTCTGCAATCGCATGATCGATACAATGACGCGTGTCTTACGCGTCACAATGGAACGCACTTTTTCGCGGGTTGGTGGTGAATGGTTCGGTTTCGTTTGCATTATTGCGTCATGTGCAGGATAGACGACAGTTGAAATCGTTAGATAGTCATAGGAAAATTCTAGTCCTTGTTTTAATTATTTATGAAAGTTTAAGGCCATGTAACAGTCGGTTATAGAATGCCAAAGCGATATCGCAATGTAATGTTATTTTGCTCTGCCTCGAAAGAAAGCTTCGATTAGAAATTTAATCGGCCGATTGATGGCATCATTTACGCATAAACATTATAATTTTTATCCTGATTATTTGCTGATACAGGAACGAAAAACTACACGGAACTTACACGTGTACTTGACATCGCGTAATACGATCTCGTTCGATGAATAATATTGTTCCGAACGCGTATCAATATTTCGATGTTAAATATTATTGTTTAAATATTATTTAACCAATGGAATGAAAAAGTGCAATATGCGCGCGTAAAATATAACTTGATATTATCTTGCATTCCGAAAATTAATTGACATTTCCTAGGTTGTTGTATAATTTTATCGCGTACATGCATCGATTCTTTAAAGAATATTTAAATGCTGCGAATGCATTCGCGATATTCGATAATTAAATAGGATGTTAGATGATTATGGACCGATATCTTTGCATATTTTATAATTGTGATCTCTCTCTCTCTCTCTCTCTCAAAGAATGTTGGGAATTTTATATTATCGGGAAATTTTTTTTAAGAAACTTATAGTACGTCATTTAACTCACTAATTCTTTACTTGAAAAAAAAAAATCAAAATTCTGTGTTAATTGTAAATCAAAAGATATTTAATAATTAATTATGTCATACCGAATCATCCCGTTCACTTACGCTTTTAAAAGCACAATATACATAAAGATAGACGGCTGATCTTCCATCTCGTTCGATTCTGCAAAGCTTCTCCGACTTTCATCGTCGGCTAAAAATACATCCCGCAACGCGATCAGATTGCGATCTTCGATCGCAGTGACAGATATCAATTTTTGGCACTGGTCGAGCACTTCACCTTTCGCGAGACATTTCGTGACCGTGACCTCGAGGATTCTTCATAGCGGGGCAAACACGGTCGCGGATATATGAGTATACGTACTGGGTGTACCATTGAATTTTCATACAGCTAAATTTCACTTTCATTGAAAATATAGACTATAAACTCGGTAAACTTCTTGAATAAACTTCATTTAAAATGCAGAGGAAATTGATTTCAGTATTCATTGTCTTTTTTTTTTGAAGAATTTATGATAACTTTACATAAGTTCTTCAAGAATTATATAATCTTGAAGTACATAAATGTTAGCATCTTATGAAAAATTTTAAAATCTCTTTAATATTATTTTAAAAGTTTCTTGAGACTTGTATAAGACCGATTTAGAGTCATATAGAAATTTAATAAATATATATTTATTGTGCGCTCTCGTGTTTATGTGATATTCGCGACACTCCTTATATCGAGACGTGCGTACTTCACGCGTATTGGCACGCTCTTACAGGACTGGGATTGCGATTCGAATGTATTATGTAATTGACGACGATCTTCGGTGCGGGAGCCTCTCCGTGCCGGCTTTTTGAAAAGCAAAGTAGCCGTGGGTGGCCATCTCCTTCTCCTTGCGAATGCAGGATCGCGCGCCGAGGGTGGAGGAGGTGGAATCGTATTTGAATACGCTTTGAATCGACGATCGGGCGTGAGTGTCTAGACGTCACGCATGAAATTTATCGATTTAAAGACCGCCGAAGCAGGAAGATTCACGCGACCGTAGTTAAGGATTATAAAGTGTAATCGTTCTCTTGTGTCAGCTGATTACCGCCGAGCTGTCAATGTAATCGATCATCGATGCTTCAAGAAGAAAAAGCGCGATTTAACATTTTTTAAACGCGTTTTTGATTATCACTGAGATAATCAAAAGACAAATCGCAAGTTTTTTATATTAAAATATATATGTATGTATATACATCACAATGAACACTAGAATGGCATTTTTGAATTAATAATAAATTTTTATGGAAAAATAGAAGCATTTATTTTCATATCTATTACAAAAAATATTTATTCTCTTTTTTTATACATTTGTTCTCTGTATAAAGTTGACGTTTTATCATTACAATATAATCAGATCATATTAAAAACTTCAAATTTCTTTTAAAAAATTCTTTAAAAAAGAAAATCCCATTTTTTATCGAATTTTCTTTTAGTAGATATGTAATATATCTAAAATAACCTAAGATAACCTAAGACGTGTTACGAAATACTTATTACAAAGTCGTTGATCTTCAATTTCGAAAATATATAACGTATAGATAACGTATGCCATTGTACTTCATTGAACTTTATCTATAGACCAAATACGAAGTTCGTACAGTATAGATCAAAATGTTTTATGGTCTCAGGAAGAATACAATTTTTGATATAATTAGAATAAAAGCAGATATACAAAACAAATAAAAAAATTACATAAATTTACAAAATAAAAAATGTGTGTATTATATATATATATATACATATATATACATATATATATACATATACATATAATATGAAATGATGATATAATGATTTATTTTATATGATATTCTCTTAATAGAGGAGATAAAATCAATCGGTTTTTTAAAATAAAAAATTTATTAAAAAATATGTATTATTAAAAAGCAAAATATTGTATACAGAAACCAAATTAAAATCGATAGATTAATTTAAACATTGATTCTATGCTACGCTCGAATACGTGTTTGCAACAGAAAGATGCCGGAGTCGTCGACATTCCACGCGTGGCAGGAAAACGTGTCTGTACTTCAAGAAAAGCGTTTATTATCCGGACATGATCAAGCATCGAGAGGGAATGGGAGAATTTGAAGTCGACGTAGAAGAAATCGAAACAAGGAACATCGACTCATTGTCATCCTCGAAACTTCGAACGAGATTTAAACCGCATGTGTAAGTCACCTCAATTTGTAACGGGTAACATAAAGTTGTGAATCTTTCTAGGTCATCGAACAGGAATCGGCAGGAAAAGACCGTTGATAAAAAAACGACACGCGTGCGAAAGAGCAATTGTATATTCCAGAATAAAGCAAATGCAAATTTTACAGCTACTAACAAATAATGCATTGCATTTAATAATTTGTTAGAGACTTTAGAAAACTAGAGAAATTTATTATATTATTTTATTATTATGATTTATTATCATTCTATTGTTATTATATATTATACTCTGAAAAAGTAATGAAATAAGAGAACCGACAGCTTTTAATAATATGCTACCGTTTTCAGCATAGTCAACTGACGAGGCAAAGAAATAATTACAGAATATTTTCTCGTCAGGAGGCAATTCTCTCTCGCGCGCGCGAGACATTCTTAAAATATATTATTCTTTTTTAAAATCAGAAATTATATTCTTTGCTTTCGATTGTACTACGCAGACAATTATTGGATATTTAAGAAAAGAATGTTTATGCTTTGTTATTTTTTTTACATATTCTTTTTATTCTTTAAATCTTTTTTTACATATTTGGTGAAAAATAACGACCTATTCTTTTCGAAAGAAGTTTAAAGGTGTTATAGTGGATTTCTATTTGAGAATTGATATGGAAATTACATAATTAAATACAAAAAAAAACTTAAACATTTTATTTTTATTCTTTTTATCTATCGTTTTGACATTTTTTCAATAGAAACCGAATTTTTTTTTAATCCTCGCGAAATTATTCTTCCCTAGAGAGAGAAAAAGACCGTGTTTTCACATCTGGACTGGTATAAAAGCCTTGTTGGTCATTTTATTGGCTATGCTGTTTTTATAACCGAATACCAGCGAGTCTAATGCTGCTGCAGCCGATCTGTCTGTCTCTCTAACGTTTTATGGTGCGATGCACGACGAGACCTCTCCGCGGAAAATTCATAAATAATTGATAGACGAGAGGCGCGCGGCGCGGCTTGTCCCTGAGACTCACGGATTCGCGTTTATTGTTTATATAGGTATTTTCTCCGATTCTCCACGACGATATAGATAACTATAAGTTGCATCGCCACACATGCGCCAGCTTTTCTTTCCATAAATTTGAATAACATTCTCACTTCCTGCGCCACCAACCATCGTCGAGCGTTTCTAATGCCTCTGTGACCTCGCCCTTAGAAGGAGGGATACTGCATTTGATTGAATTGAAACGCGCATAATATTATCGGCTGCCACGCATCCATTCTCCACAAGTCTTTCCATATCGTCGCGTTCACCACCTGTTGCGTCGACAGAATTATTGGAATCTCTTGTAAAATTTTTTCAATGCAGTTTTAAGCATAGTATGCTTTGGATTTAATTTGTTATTTAATTCGTAATTCTATAAAATAAATTAAAAATTTATTTTTGTTTTTCAAAAAGTAACAAAAAAATGATAAAGACATTTAAATTTATTTCTGAAATTTTACTACGAATTCTAAGATTGAAGCACGCAAAATCTAGATTTTTTATATCAAAAGATTTTCTATTAATTATTGCGATTAATTTTCATTTTCTATAATTGACGCTGTCTTTCTGGAGTTAGCGGAAACCAGGCGCGCGCGTAGTATTTCCGTTACATCATTATACGATTCGGCGCTTTTCGATCCCATCGATAAGCGTATTTTGTCGCGGCAACGTTTCGTGGAAATCTCACGGAAGAAATCATAAGCCTCGGCGTCCCGTTTCGCATTTTAATGGATCCCCTTGACGAAATTCTACGGCGCATCGGGCGGGCCGATTTGAAAGTCGATCGGCGAGAAAAATCTGCAAAACACATGGATCACCTTTTACACGTTCCCTTCTCCGTTCCCGATCCGCGGCGGGTTTCGCCCCTCTTTGCTGATCCTCTCACGCCATTTCTCTTTCTTCGTAATATACGATACATGAGATGATTCGATTTCTACGAATCGCGAAATATGCATTTCGTATTAAATTATTTAATTTTTTCAAAAATTTTGTCAATCATGTGAAATAAAATTTATTACATCGACAATTGATGCACGTGTATATAAGGATGAATTACAGAAATAAATCGTGAAATCGCAAAAAACGCAGATTTGCACACGCCGATTCGCATTCCAATAAGCTCTAGGATCAGCCCATCCCAAGTCTAGTCCTTCGTCCGGTACAAGGAAGGCGACCGAGAAATCAGGTCACCAAAACAAACCGATCAGTCTGGGCTCGATTCGGCGAAATGGATTTAGCATGTATAAGAAACACTTTGCGCGACTCACTTTTCTGAGTACGTCCCCGTTCGTGGAAGTCGCGAAAGTCATTCATCGCGACCGTTATTGATGAATTTGTACGTCCGTTTTTGCCGAATCGATAAATTGCAACATTGATTTCGCTGCACACACGACGCTGTCGTATCTTCCTCTTTTTAACGTGCATGTTACTGATATCAGCTTATTTTTTTTTAACATGAAAGATAACAGAACTGCTCATCTTGTCGGAAGCGATGGGTTAGTAGGATGATACTTGACCCTCTCGTAAATCCCTTACAAGGCGGAATAAAATCCGTGTCGCTATCTACTAGACGCCTTGTTTGTGTTCCCAGCGGTGCGTCACTGTGAAACGAAAAGAAAGTACCGCTATTCTTAGGTCCCGCGCGATCTTTATCAGCGGCTTCTTCTACATTGGTAATTTTCTTTTACGCCGAATCGTTCGACAAACACGCCGGAAACCTGTGGCTTCTGGAAAACGAGAGCACGTGTCGACTTTTGCTGCCAGCGACGAGATCCTGCTGGATGCGCCTCGTATCCCGAAGCTTTCGATGAGAGTTCAACTATATATCCTTCGAATCCACCTCTACGAAGTGTTCCAAGTGACAAATATTAAATAAAGCACTAGGTAAGTTGGCAGAACAAAAAAAAATATTTTATTCATATATCATGTATTAATCTAGAGCGCCAAGATGTTTAACTAGCATTTTTCACTGGTGAAAAATAATTCTCGCAACTCACTTGTACCATCTATATCTTCTTCTCCGCTAGAAGAAAATGAATAGTGCAAGTGAAATTTGCGAAAACGTGTCGAATGAAAGAAGTCACGGGGATGACTGGGTAGTTGCGCGTTAATTTTAGAATCAACGCGTTGATTTTTGCCGCGACATCACGTGACAATTGCACCACGTGTTCCGAATCTCTTACTTGGACGCGTATGTCAAGATGCGCACGCTCACGTCCATCTATTCCGACAGCGGCATACGGATCGAGAGAGGATTATCTATCTATTGATTCAGAGTTGCACATTGAAAGAACAGGATATTGGAATATGGATCCGCGCGATTGATGGAATCTTATTAGAGAGCGGTATAACTTGGGTACAGCTATACATTTCAAATCTCTTTGAAGCATGACTTTTCTATTTTAAGTCGATCCACCTTTTGTACGACTTATGACATTCATTTGCTGTTAATGTATATCTCAAACGTTAATAAGTCAATGAATTTTGCATGACTTATAAAATGTGTTTGTTAATAAAATTCAATTGAATTTGTATGTATTCTCTTTAATACAGTCAAGAAAAGCTTGAAATACGAGGGCAGTTCGATAAGTCAGTGACTTTTACAAGATATGGCACTCAAATCGCAATCTAATTTTATTTCTGATATTTACCATCTTATTTAAGTATACACACCAAGTTTCAAGTAGATCTGTCAAATAGAAATTTTTTGACAGCGTTCTAAAGCGGATAAGTTTGTGTTTTTTGCTAAAATGGAAAAAAGTGAATTTCGTGTGCTAATAAAACATTACTTTTTGCGTGGAAAAACCATTAAGGAAACTGAAGAAAAGCTAAAAAAGTATTATGGGGACTCTGCTCCGTCGCATGGAATGGTTCACAAGTGGTTCACTGAATTTCGTTGTGGTTTTTGGTCGATTGTGAGCAAGCGCGGCACCCATCTGGCCGACAGCTTCTTCATGCCCAAATATAGTTTATGCAAGATATTAAAAACACGTTCGTTTGAGATGTTTACCATCTTGGCTATCTCGCGTATCTTCACTCGACGGTCGTCCAATACAATATCATGGATTTTATTGACTGTTTCTTCAGTTGTGACCTCATTCGGACGTCCCGGGCGCTCAGCATCATTCGTGCTTGTACGACCACAACGAAATTCAGTGAACCACTTGTGAACCATTCCATGCGACGGAGCAGAGTCCCCATAATACTTTTTTAGCTTTTCTTCAGTTTCCTTAATGGTTTTTCCACGCAAAAAGTAATGTTTTATTAGCACACGAAATTCACTTTTTTCCATTTTAGCAAAAAACACAAACTTATCCGCTTTAGAACGCTGTCAAAAAATTTCTATTTGACAGATCTACTTGAAACTTGGTGTGTATACTTAAATAAGATGGTAAATATCAGAAATAAAATTAGATTGCGATTTGAGTGCCATATCTTGTAAAAGTCACTGACTTATCGAACTGCCCTCGTAAGATTGTTAAAAAATTAATTTGCACGTGAGTTCATCTGGCTACGTTATGGTAAAACGAGATCACCCCCCGTGAAAAATCATCACTTTGAACAAATCGAAACGAGACAAATCGTAAATCTAGCGACTTAGACCGCGCCAATCGTTACTTTTGCGCGACGAAGTGAAAGAGAAAGTGTTATACTGGATACACATGAATGGCCTCGTTTAAATGCGAGAAAAAGATCCTGCTCAAGATGCAACAAAGTTGCATCGGGTATTCCCACAGATAATGAAAATCTTGCCGATTACGTCTTATCTCTAAAGCTGGAGCTTGCTAAAAAAAATAAGTTGTGTTTACAATCTAAAAATGAAGGAGAAAGTATTGCCAAATGCATAATTAATAAATCCAATGCATAATGAATAAAATCAAAGCATAATGAATAAAATTACTTAGAATCATATTTTTTTCAGCCACGTCTTTTCGACGAGATTTGCAAGAAAAATCGTTCGTCTCTTTCGATTAAGTTTTTTTTTTCCATTTTTTACGCCTGTAATATAAATTCCCTTACAATCCTAAATATTTGCAATAAAAGGTAAATTTTTACATGCTTTTCATTAGGCTGTTGTATTCTAATATTTTTTATTTTGTGTTTTTTTTTAGCATTTATCTGTATTTTTGTTGATGTTAGTAATCAAATATATTATTGTACTAAAGAGAGATCTCTCTTTCCCATTTATACAAATAAATAAATAAATAAGTTTATGATGATAAGAAATAGATCAGCAAAGCTGAGTTTAGAACGAGCAACAGTCTAATATGTATCTAATTGTAAGCTGTGGAAATTAGCGGTGAAAAAATTCGTTGTCTTGCGCGCGCGAATCGCGAGCAGAGCGATTTAATTGAAATCGATTCGCGCGAGAACTATTAAATGGAACGCGTCGCTCGTAGAAATCAATTATAGCAAACCGATAAGTCACCTACTAAACTCTCAATCCGATTACAAATCGCATTCGTGCGTCAGCCGCGCGTATCTATGCTGACACTATTCGTCCGTCACCACGAGCGCGTATTCTAAATACCCTAAAAACGTCATTGGGTCGGAATACGAAACTGCGCAAAAATGTTTTCGATATATCTTTTACGGAATCGATCTGATGCCTAATATATTGTGAAATCTTGCATTGAACTTCTGCGGACGCATTTGACACTTATATTCTTTGAAAGAGTGACCGTCATTGCAGTAGTATAAGTCTACAATAAAACTAGAAGCGGGGGATTATTTCATCACGTGACTTTCGAATGATGAAGTTCATTCTTGCGAATTTTTTATTACGTTTTATTATATTCTGAGATATTTCAGTTTTCTCTCTAGTGACTGATATTCGCGATTCTGTATTCATTAAATTTCTTTTCGATTCACTTAAATTTTCGTATGTCATCGAGATATGTCGAGCAATCGTCCGCGATTTTTGCATATTAAAAAAGGCGCAGCTACCCCTTACGTGATTCAACCAAATTGACGATGTACGATGGAGCATCCCCCGATCCCTTTATGACAAAAATACATTCTTTCCCGATAAACTAATTCGCTCGCTGTAACAGGTGGTCCCGATTGGGTCCTGATGTCGAGATTTTCCGTGCAATTGATTCGCGCAATCGGGTGCGACAATTTCGCACGCGTTTTCCGCAAGATCAGATTCCTCGAGACTTTCACCTGGTACACCAAGCGCGTGCGTGTTCTCCAACGTTCTCCGCAATGACGTGTTCGGCCGGTCAGTCGCGTCTCTCGTTATGTGCGAAACCGAGACCCCGAGACCTAGTTTGCCGTGCGACCCGGTGCGCTCTATTAATAGGTGAAATGGTTTCTGCGTATCGCGGATCCGTTGATAAGCCACCGTCACAATCATCAAGCGGCGCACTTCGATCGTGATCCAGAAAGGTGGAGGTGACGTTTCGAGGTAAAGCGCGAGCCGCTACCTGATTCGCGCGCACGTCATGTAAGTCTATCGGAAAGTCGTCAAACATTGCAGACAAATATCGTAAAAAAAAGTAGTCCGTTAATTTTGATTGCGTATACTTGACACATATTTAAAGTACTGTTCGTCAATGCTATTAATATTATCAGTCTTTGATATTTCAGTCGCGCTGACGTTGCAGTGATTAAAAATTTATGTAGTATTATAATTTTATTTTATAACATTCTGGGGAATATATTGTACTACTAATGCGAAGATTATTTAGTTATATAGATAAAATATAAATATTTGCAACACACTTCATTCATGGTGAATCACGATTCATTTCAACTTAAATTTCTCGTCGATCCAACTCCTACCCCATTAGTTTCTGTATTTCAAAGCAACTCGCGCTCTTACGACACGGTTAATCCATGTTTTCAAGATTCGTCGATGAAACTCCGACGCCGATGCATGCGAACATTATCACGGTGATATTTAAGGAATCGCGCCGTCGTCGGACGACTCCGGGCGACTCTCGATAGCTCGTTTCAGCCCCCTTATTTTTGCGCATCTCAGAAGCCGAATGACAGCGCAGATGGGACTTTCTCTCTCTCTCTCTTTCTCAGCTATTAACTCGCCGTGCGTGCATAAATAACTCATGTGTTATCATCCCGTGGGGTAGCGAGGACCGGGCGATTTTCGATTGGGGGACTGGTTTTTTTCGATGGTCCCCCCCAACTTGCGACGCGAGAAGAGCAGCAAGAATAAGGTATGCAGATGCGGTAGCCGTGCCCGCGGCTCGAATTGCAACAAAGTTTTACACGTCGCCTGTTGAATATGCAAGCGCATCTGGCTAGGTCAAGGGTGTGGGAAGAGGACGACGATGGCGAAGAAGAAAGGTACGAAGGCGCGCATCTCTCGAGAACCCGTACCCCGTCCTGTTAGATTCCTCCCATGGGGCCCCCGCCCCCGGTATCCCTCGCTGCCTAAAATCCATGTCAGGATACACCTGATGCTCATAATATGGCGATTAAGGCTAAGGCAGACGCATAAAAATGCGGACGACCGAGAGACCGAGTTACGAGAATGCAACTAAGTAAACACTTGCCCTTCTCGGAGCTACCGCCATTGAATATTCAAGGACGAACCAGGAGAAGCCGTCCGCATCTCTCCGGATCGCCGCGCCGGCCGGCGTTTACTCGGAGGAGGGAGGAAGGACGAAACGCGCGACTGCATCTCTCGCGCCGTGTCTCACTCCGGCAAGGGAGATGGAGGGATAACCGCGATAAAAAGGGGTACCGCTCAGAAATTTATAGGGCTCAAACTCGTTCTCGTATGAATGACACGCCGTCCGGCCAGCGTTGGCTATCTTATTAGAAGGTATCGATACCATCGGCGATACGTGAGAAAACAGGTGAAAGAATATTCTTAGAATATTCACAGCGTCCGCACACTTATATCCTATCTTTATGTCGTATCTTCGGAAGATATTCTCAAAATATTCTCATTTTTAAAGAATGGATGAATTTTCCTGATTATTCAAGTAATGTGGTTTATATTAATCTGATAATGTGCCATTTTTTCCCTCGATCTCATTTATCAGCGAAGCTGCTTTTCTGGAGCACTTCGAAATCACGTTACTTCACCATCGGTTTATTCCGACGACCGAAAACGAACCTCAACTTTGGTTTCCCTTTTATCCCGCACGAGTGAAAAAAACGGGAAAGGGGATGCCTGGTTAAATTACTTTCATCACTTCCACGTGGTCCCGCATTTATTGCAGTGAATCCATGTAAATCGATAAATGCCCACGCGCGCGTACACATACACACACATATACATACGTGCGAATACGCGTATGTGACTTTACTAGACGGATATGTATGCAAGTCAGGATTTCATTATGCATGGATTGACCCCAGCTCATGCTTCAATACTACATCAGCATAGATTGGAATCGAATCCGAGTTTTTTGGATGATTCTTTTTTTTTTTTGGCCCCGTCAGTATGCGCGGCATAATCAGGTCGCCGATAACACATCGCGCGTCTCGGTCATCCTTCCTTCTCGCAAAGAGGATCAGAAGATTATAGGAACCTCTTGCCAGAAGCTTTCCCGATCATGCTGGAATTATCCATCTCTAACTCACGTAATGTTTGTCTAACTTCTGTCAAAAAGTTTAGATACTCCAATGATTATGACAATTTTAGGGCAATGTTATTTTTATATTATTTTTACTGCTAATTAATTATATAATTATCAAAAAGATTTATCCGAAAATAGTTTTGTACTCTGTTAAAAAAAGATAGAGTACGCGAAGATGTATAGTTTATCATCGCCTGGATGAAAAATCATTATAAATACATTACGGTTCATTGCAACGATATTTCTAATCGCACGTGTATATTCATCACGACACGAGACTCGGCAGAATCATCATCAAAAAAGGCGCGTTCATCACGGGACGACAAATTTTGTTATTGACGCGATCATAAGAGGAACGTGGGAAAAGCGCGGGCCGCTTATCGTTGTCAGCATGCAAATTGGCGGACGCGTCAGCAAAAGTCAATGACATCGTTGATACATGATGATGCTGCTCTCTGCATCAGTCGTAAACCCGTCTTCGTCGGTGGCGTAACAGGTTTCGGTGAAATTTGTACCGACATAATACGCGCGCGCGTTCTCCTGAACGGAGAGGAAATCTACCACCCGTGGACGACCTGGAAGCGAATTACGTCAGAATCGAGCTTGGGTCCATCGAACCCAGATTCCTCGGGTTTACTGCTTTCCGTCACGTCAGCGGAAGAATATAATGAGCCGTGAGATCGCGAGGAAAGTAATGAACCGACTTAGACCTACATCGGTCCAAAGAAGAGTCAAGGAGGCAGAGGAACAAGTGATATTATGTTGATTCAATTATTGAATGAAATTTTTGCAGAAAAATCTTTATCATCTTTATCATAATTTAATTCTTGCAGAAAAATTATCTTAATTATATTTTTTTAATGAGAGAAAAAACTTACTATTATCTCTTTAGATTTACTTCTTAATAGATTTTCTTTTATTAAAAGAAAAAAATGCTACATTTATTTTTACATACTTTGTTGAAAATTATTTATTAAACATATAGCAAAATTAATTATAAATTAAATATAATAATAGATATATAGTGATTTATTAAATATAATAATCGTACTTAATAAAATAATCGATGATATATTTTATAAAAAAATGTCATACGTCTGTGGCTTTTCGGATTGAATTTATATATTTGTACAATTAGTTATACTTGTAGGCGACACTCTAGAGACTGTTTTTTCGACCTGGGGTCAAAGTATGTAGGAAGTATACGAAAAACAATGATAGAAAAACGCGAAAAATCGCGAATGCAAAATATATTGCGGTGTTTGTTGTTGCTTAAAACTTGAGCAAGGAAGTCTCTGAAGTACTGCCTGACCCAGACGATCGGAGGACTCGTTCATCCCTACTCCATCTTCCTGGTCGGTCAAGGCCAACATCATCGCTTACATTTCATTAATCCTTTTTGTACTCAGTTATATTTCTGATATTAATTAATTTATCTCTGCTTTTCTGATAAAATCGCACATTCAAAGCATAATATTGTTTGTTAACAAGATTGCGAAAAATTGTTGGAAAACGAGAGTGAGCGGTGTGATTAAATCTTAGTAGAAGAAGAATTTTTGAGTTTTTGATCTCTTTATTTTGTTCATCGATTTATTATCAAGTATTTATTATCAAGCATTCGGTGTGCAATTAATTTGCAATGTTCCAATGACTCGATTAAATTAAACGAATTTGCGAAATAGCGCGTGTATAAAGCTCTTTTATCACATTGAAAATTATTTTTGTATCATTATAAATAGCTGACACGAGAGAAGGAAACGTCATTGAACTATGTGTGTCGGAATATTCGACGTAAGATCATAAACAGCTCTCGATTTAGCTACATGGCGAACAGATACTAATTTCTTACCACCAATAAACTCGTAGGAACCTCCGTTCAGGAACCGACGAATGTCAAGGCCAGCATTCTGGTTCCATTGGCCGTCACGGTCATTACCCCGGAAGAGAGCTCTCGCTAGATCAATCTTCAATTGATCATATGTATAATAGACGAAGAGAGCAAATATCGTGAATGAAAGCTGAAATAATATAAATTGTTGCTACCCGCGTTTAGAGCTGTTTATGTAGCCAGTATCATTACATTTCAGAAATTTGAGTAATCATGATGTTGAGAACATATTGCATACAATTTTAATTTATAGCTTTTTTATTTTTCAGCTAACAATAGTTGACCTGACAGGTTGCTCGAAGACTTTCCAAAGGTGATACTTAAAATTTCAAGAACCTTTCATTGTGACGCAAGTAACGAAAAACTTGCTTCTTTAACGCGAGAAACCTTTGCTCCGAAGATTCCAGTTACAGCTTGTAAGCTGGCGAGGGAATCCGGTAGTGATTCATCGGCGCCACCAAGGAAGAAATCTCTCTTTCTCTCTTTCGCTTATGCAACTGCCTGATGCAACCGGCGTTTCGAACGACGTAGGGCGCTAACGAAATCGCCGTTCATGCATCACACTCGCTCTCTCGTGGTAAGCGGTAACTTATTTATTTGTCCGTCGAAACTCGGTCAAAGACTATTCCAGAACACCGTACGACGTCCGTGTTCATGCATTCGACTCGTGCCTCGACTACGCCATTCGAGAAGTCGGCGGAAGAGATGGATCTCGAATCATCTCGTTAACATAAAAAATGAAATTGTTTCGACGAATGTAACCATTAATTTCTTTACTTCTTTTTTTCTATAGTTTTACACAGATAAATATTTATTTTTTTCTATAACATTATTGCTGTTTTCGAAGAATAAAAAAATGATCAGTTTCTGAAATGCAATATGATTGCTTTTTTCAAGGGAAGAGAAATAGGATTGTCGGATGAAAAGAGAGAAAGAAAGAAGAATGCACTATCGAGACTGCACTATTGCTTCTCTCTCGGTGTTTATCAGTTGACGCTTCGATAGAAGTTAATCCGACGTACGAGAGTTGCCTATCGTAGGAATATAAATCGCGTTTAGTATATAGAGTCGCTCAAAGGACTGGATTCCTGACTAATGTTGCCAGAGCGCGGCTAGATAAATGAACGACTCTCCTACTAAATACACGTCTTCGCCAGGATTCCGCCGATCGATGCCATGGAAAATAGAACCTATGTTTCTTAATGCAATCCCCCTGTCCTTCTCTATGCGTGTAATTCTCAACCCTGCGATCAGCCATTTACAACGGATAAGGCCGAGTCAGCCTTCGTGCGAAGCGTATCCTTGCTGCCTTTCGCGTAAACATCCTCTAAGAAGTTCATCTCGAAAAACATGTCGGTAGACGCGATAATAATTCTTGCAATCAAAATACAGGTTCTATATAAGTTCGCATTTTTTTCGTCCTACGAGATGAACCTTGCAACATGTGTCTATTCTTCAACATCGCGATATTCGATTTTATTATTCACTTTTACGACTTTTAAACAATTTTTTTCATCATTCGAATTGTAATTTTGAGATTTTAAAACATTTCTCTGAAATTATTATTAAATTTTATTTTCGAGAATTTTATTCTATAGAATCTGATTTTCTTTTTTATTTAATGGAGAGAATGACGCAATGTCGATTTTTGTCGCTCGCTGATTCCCATACAGATTGTGGTGCAGACCGTTAGCTTTCCTCGTTGATATTAACATCGCAAAGTCGCAAACAAGATGCTTATATATATCGAGGATCAGGATTGTCACATCCTCGCTCCGCGCGTCGCTGATCTCCTTTTTTTTAACAGGTCGCAGCGGGGTCAGATCGGTCTGACCGGTTAAAAATTCGGGTTACATTTTCGATACACAGTGTCTGTGTGATTCGCAGGGTATGGGTACGGGGTATCCTGTAAATCAGATTCAACCTCCCGCGCATCAGGACCTGCGGATTTATGTGCATTTTGATAACGCGGCGATAGAGAGGTAGGCGGCAACCGCCGCGCATTTCGATGTCCTGAACACGAAAGTGTAATGTGTCACATGACATGTACATTTCGGCTTGCCACTAGTTGCATATCGCCGACTACCATCGAACACCCACGTCGAAATGTCCTTCGGTTAACGTCCGAAGCGCGATGCGCTTATCGAGGAGGGTTATCAAATGACATTGCCCTCTTTGGTTGATTCCTAATGCTTTCAACTTTTTTTTATTTTTCATTAAAATATTATATATTTTTCATTGAAGAATTATATATATATATTTTTAATGATTTAATCTTGCGAAAGACAACGGTTATTGTGAAACTATCAGCCCATAAGAATTGTCGTAGATTTACAAGAATTATAATAGAATAGAAAAGATCTTCAGCTATAGCTTGTAGGCAAATTTTAATTTAATTTCTGCATTTATATAATGCGTCTCGCGTTGCTTCTACCTATATGTTAATAGTTTTCAATCGTAAAAATTTTTATGAGGGACAGATCATATAGATTCTGTCGGACGCTCTACGTACTGTCTGATCATACGCAGTCATCCGTCACTGACCCGGTTCTGTAGCGTCGAAATTGCAGCGGATAGGCATTTCAATTAATTATCGTGCACCGATGTGTCAGTTAGAGCGACTCGGAATATCGCTATTTCTATCAATGCAGTCGAGAGCAGATGCAATTTGACTGCATTCGTTTTAAAACTGCATGTCAGATGCAATCGGGATACTCCGACATTAATATCCTGCCAAGAAGAAGTTTGCCCGATTCGTTCGAAGTCCGATCGTCGTTGTCGACCACTGTTGTTTTTTAAACGAAAATCCGGTCAACGCTTTAGTTAAATTTGTATGCAAGTTTCTTTTTATTTTCGAAAATTTATATTTGGAGAATCTTTGGAAATATCCAACTTATACTTTACTGTTTCTTCAAAGAAGACTCTAAATTTTATAAATTATTTTACGTTAAAAATTTAATTTTATACATCGGTTTATGGGAAGGGTCTCTCAATTTTGGAGAACAAAACAAAAGAATCTTCGAGATGGACCATCGTCTGAATGATCGTGCGACGATTTCGTTTGGATTTTCGGTGGAACGCGCCGTCGACGTCATCGTGCCGCGACGAGATGGTGAAATTATACCGGTCCTGTGTCTCGATGCAGCCGTTCACTGCGTTATTGATAAGCAAGATCGAATGCTAGACCCATCCGAAAGTTAGGCAGATGCACCCGGGTTGCGATTTGAAATCCAAATCGACGTCGTTGCATCAAATTCGTCGGGAACCGCAGAGGAATGAATATATTTGTATCGTATCTCCTCGCTCACCTCTTGTCCTTCCTCCACCTTTTTGTCTTTTTTTTTCTCTTTTTTCTTACTTTTTTAGCGCTTTTGGCTCTCCGAATTTTGATCGAAAACGGTCCATGGAAATGACATCATGATTACGTTATAGGACACCACGTTCACTAATGCTAACCATTGCGCACCTTGATCTATCGATCTCGGCACGGGATGCAAATATCTTGCTTGTCGTAGGTTTTGGCCGGTTTTAACGTTACCTTGAAGGAGATCCTCGAGCGTGTTTGCAGGTTTCTATGCATGCGTCCTTCAGGACGATCGCTAGGCCTTTGCATTGGACACACATTGATGTACATAAAAGAACAGTTTTGTTCTAGGACTGGCACAAGTTGCTAACTGGAGAGTGAATTCTTCTTTTCGTCTTTCCTATATTACGGTAGGTTAGCTTACTTTATCATTCTCGCAGACATTTCAGGTAAACATTTAATTAAGATATTTGGAATAAAATTAATTCTACATGTATCCCACTTCTAAAGGTAAAAATATCTAATTTGTTGCATGTTGATTTTGCAATTTTTTTAATTTTTTGAGTTACAAATAATAAAATATAAACGTATAGATTATACAAATTATCAGACATGCGAAAAATTGTTTTCCTGACAAATATTGTTTCTTTAATGCAATTTTACTTTATGTCTCTTGGCTAATATCGCTTAGATGGATTCCTAGGAAGATATAAGAGGCGAGTCGCCATCGAACGTGGATTGAACGTGTTCTATTCGATACCGCGACTCGTCTAACCTGAACACGAGCTGTTTTTGTAGGAGATCCGCAACCTAGAAGAGTCTCTACGCAAGACCAGTCCGCCTAGTTTAGAACTCTGGATACATGGTCGTAACCTCGGCTTGCTCGATAGACAAGCATGAGAATTTTACTATTACAGATTATCGTACGTTTTAAAGGAAAGAGGACTCGTTTATACTTCAAATTCAAGTCAAATTTATTAAAATCTGATATGTAAATCTGATCGACTTACAAGTCTTAGGTGACAATACATGCGGCGAGAGAGAGAGAAGAGAAAGAGTTTAAATCAAGATTGTCGTGACAAATTTTTTCATTGAATAAAAAATTTGCCTTAAAAGAGTATATTGAATTAAATATGTTAAAACACGTAGTTAATCTAATTAATAATTTTTTCATCAAATCAGAACAGATAACGCATTTAGAGTTTTCTGCTCTCGAGTTCTTCTGCCATCCATGCAGAAGCGTGACCGGTAGGCGACAAAGATGGACATTTAATCGCGCCTGGTTCGGGCGGAGACTAATTTCCCTTTTATCGAACGGCCGCCTGGCCGCGATAATTGGATGCTCGTCGCGAAAGTTCGTCCGCGGGTGAAATTAAACGGTGCGACATTCAAACGTGAGAGAGCATCCGAAAACCGGTTTCGCCGCAATGCATCGCGTCGCAAGACGCGACCGACCGGACGAACGAAAGATAAATCGACGCGGAAGAGTGTCGTAATCGTAAGGGTAGAGGAGAAGAAGGAGAGGACCGGAGAGGAATCGCGGACACCTCACGTGGTGCGTGATACAGGTGCAGGCGCATAAAGTGTCCTCCGTCCTTCTGTTCGCGGAAACATCGTGGAGAATCGGTTTCCTCTCGCAGTGAGAAGTGACCGATCTACAGAATGAGTTTCCTAAATAGATTTTTTAATTCAACATCTAATGATTGCTCTTACAAGTAGATCGAAAAAGGGTAATTTTTAAATAAAAATCTACTATTTTGAAAATATTTATACATGAAAGTAACTGCATTACATACAATTCATTTTATCTGTTATAATGTATTAATTAATTTATGCTAGAAAAGTACAGTAAAAATTTTTTGTAGAGAAAAAATTATATTTTTACATTCAAAGAATACAGATTGTATAAAAGTATATATTTTTTATTTTGGCATATATTTTCATAAAAATTGATGAGAATAGACATGAAAAATAATAAGAGAATAAAGCGAGTTTGTTAGAAGAGTATTCTAGTATGTGCATCGTTTATAGATAAAAAAATATATGTGCAATTAAAAATATACATAAGTGCACACATAAATAAAAATGACATCCTGTCCTGTCTTCGATAAGAAAGACAAATCGAAAAGTCACAGGCAGCGAGAAATGGACTATTTCTTTGTCGTTGTCACTTTTTCTCGTTCCGATTCGCGGCGAAGCTCCGTTACGACGATGTTAATATTCGCGTCGGCTCGATCTAGAACCAAATACCTATTCATTTACTCTGTTACGAGCGAGCTTTGACGTAATGATTCCGTGTTCGCGATCGGCGAGTGAGACGCTTCGGTAATTACCTAGGTAGCGACGATAAATCGCGATACTGTGGCAAACACTTATTATCCCTGTTTTATTATCCAAATTTTAATTTTAATAGAATTCTATTATTTTAACATTAATTTAATTAAATTTAGAATTTTAATTTCTAATTAAGTTATAAAACTTAATCATAAAGATGCATAAATCTGATAATTGGATAATTTATAGAACATAATCTCAGTATCATTTTCAACTAATATTCGATGTCAATATCCTCAAAATGAATATCGATATCATTGCAAAATCAAATTCTTCATGACATTTTCTTAAAAAAAAAAAGATCTGATTTTGGATTTTCTGGCAAAAAGATAAAGTATCAAAAAATCGATGTGTTAGTCTTTTTCAACGAAAAGTCGCGGTGCCAACAAAACCAAAGTGTCAAATTTTTTTTTTCAGGCTCGAAATCGGACACTTTGAATCGCACCGATCCGATTACACGACTCGTCGAAATTCTGCTCGCGTTCAAAAATGCCTTGGCATAGCAAACGTAAAAATTCGGAAAAAGAATTTCGCGCTGACGCACGTTAAAGAGACGAGCTCGAATCTCCTCGTCAATCTATCTATCTTGCACAACGCGATCTAGACGTAAAAAACTTTTACCTTCGATCTGCATCAGCATGTCTAACACACGTCGTGGTTAACGATTCGCGTGATTCTGGAAAACGGCTAAAGCGCACACGAGACTGGACGAGACCCAGGCGCGAACAAGGGGGTTCGGAGAGGGCAGGGAAATCCGCAGCCTCTCCATAAATGTATCCGTCGCGAATTTTGCAATTGCCAATATCCATCGGCCGCGATATCTGTTCCCGTTCGCCTCGTTTTGTGCTTATTCGCGCTTATGTAAAAGCTGCCTCTCTTGACCGTTAGAAGCGCAACAACGACCGCTACATGCAGATCAACGTCAGCGAGAGAGACACGTCTCGGAGAAATACGCATGGCCCGATTTCGCCCGAGATAGGGGGATGAGGGAGGCCCGTTACATTTTCAATAATTTCTTGCGCAACATTCGCACCGGCGACTCTCTCTAAATGCGATTCGGTGCCTGCTAATTTCCATGCGTTTATCTTCCGGCAATTTGCCTTTCTCTCTCTTTTTCACACTCGTCTATTATATATTTGCATTATATATCGGACATGCGCTTTTTTCCTTGCCGAATCTGTCGCGTATTCTCGGCGTGATAACTCGATGAATGGTTTTCATTTGGTTGATAGAATACAATCTTATCTGTCTTATAGATCGGACACAAGATCACCAAATAATACAAATCTCCTGTAGACGGAAAATTTGAAATTTCTTTTAGGCAGTTTATTAAAGAATCGGACGAAATAAATTTCTCCGTTATAAAGAGAATATGTAGCTCGGATTTAAAAAGACCTTGCTCGAATAGCACGTGGCAGAGTTAGACGAATTATGCGAAAATTTCTTTGGACCGTGTTTATCCCGATACGAGATTCTCTCTCAAATAGGATTCACAGATAAATCGGAGACGTGTCGTAATCGGAAGTCGACATTGTGCTAGCGCGCGTTAGAGAACAACGAGGAATATCATCTGCGTTATATAACGCTCAAGAAACGCTGATCATCGATCCTGAGAGGATGGGTGATTCTTGAGCTTGGAAGGAACGGATTTTTTTTAAGCGTCCCCAACCCAGTTTCCATGGCGAATCTCGGATCTCCGGAGAGTCGCGCTTCCTCACTGCCCTACAAATCTAGGCTAAAGGACGAGACAGGCTGCAAGGCGAGCGACCATCATCCTGCCACCGATATTATTCATTGCTAATCCAGGCAACCTTGATTTTTCGGTGCTGATCGCCTTTGTACCCGAACCACCTCGGAATATATCTTTGCCGCACTTTTTATCGTCGACACATCTATCTGCTGGCCAGAGATCGACGGTGCCACCGATCAAACTCTGCTAGAAATAAACGCATCCTGGCCCAGCATCGTTCCAAGGAAAAGAAATCATTATGGCTCCTTGCCGACCATGTCGAAATCGTGACGTTAGAGGCGAGAAAACACGCTAAAATTTCTTAGATGCCATTTCGAAATAAAAAAATATTTCGATGAAACAGCACTTCAGATGGCTTTAGCACACTCTTAAAAACCCCCGAAAACTATCCTTTTCCCTTTATAATCAATCAACAGCTGTAAAATGTAATATTATGAAGCCCAGTCCGTCTGGTCTTTGCACATGCGCAGTCATTCCGCATGTCAAAGTCTGATATCTCGATCATTTTACAGATGTTGATTGATTATAAAGGGAAAAGGATAGTTTTCGGGATTTTTTAAGAGTGTGCTAAAGCCATCTGAAGTGCTGTTTAATCGAAATATCTTTTCATTAAAAAATGGCATCTAAGAATTTTCAGCGTGTGCTTTCTCGCCTCTGACGTCACAATCCAATATGGCCGCGGTGAGCACCCAGGAGCAACAACGCGACGTGAAAATAAACGCGATTATATACGAATCAAGAATGACTTTATGTCGTTTTTCCCTAATGAATTAAAACAATTAAGAACGCTGGATTGTTTTCATTAAAAAAAATTTTTTTTTTTTTATTTATAATGTTGACTTTTGTCATCGATTATTTAAATGTGTAAATATGGTGAGCAAAATGAGTTCGTCGAGTAGTATGTAATCACGTTATTTCAATGCGTCCTTCATTGCTGTCGAGTACTTGACAAAAGTATGTCATCGCATTACTTATCTCACTTTCTTTAATTTTGCATTTTCTCTCGATCTCTAACAATGGGATTATCTGTATGAATGACATTTTGTTTCGATGCTTTGCGAGACCTCACAATATTAGTGTTAATCAGTTGTATATATTTTTTTCTTAATTATAAAAATATAATTAGCGTTAATTAAATATAAATTTTAATTATTTGCACATACAAATATCATATATTTTTGTATGATAGTAAATACTTTTTGTAAATGTTAGATATTATTATTTATATTATTTGTGATAAAATTATTCATTCGTAATCACGTTTTAAACGCAATCTCAAATTAAAATCTATACGATTAAAAATATTCGAGACGAATTCTTGCGTTGTGAAACGCAAGAATCGAGACATTTGGTTTCGTCTCATTGCTAATCGAAGTAGCCTCGATTTTTGGTCGGGTCCTTCGTGAAGTTTGGGCCGGCCCTCACGGAATAATGAATCGAATCGGCCTCACATATATACACCTTGTAGCCCTGTCAGCAATGCTATCGATTCGCCACTACGTGTTTTGTTCGCGATCTCAAGGCGTTCCCATGAGATTAAGATTAAGCTGATAAAAAGATTGCGCAGAAGAGGCGCTCGTATTCTACGAATTTAACGGTTGATTTCGTGCTAGTCAGACTGGCAGTCAAGGTGGGGTCAAAAATAACGCAACGATGACAATTTTTCGTTTAATTTGCCATGAAAACTTTTTGTCGAGGATCTCAAGACGAGATGTGATAATTATAAAATAATTTATAAGATAAAATATACTCGCCTTTAATTAAAACAAACTAACGTAAATCCAAAGTCGAAGAGAAAGATCAATTCGAAATTTGAGATAAATTGTTCTCTCCTGAATCCCAACGCATATGGAAGAGAAACATGGCAAGTGAGGTTTGCTTCGAACAGGTTTCTGCGCTAATCAAGCGACAGGGATCCGCGAGAGAGATCGCGTACGAAAGCGAAATGAAAAATCGCCTCGAAGACGACGAAGACGACGACGACGACGCAGCTTCCGGCTGTCGCTCGCAAAGCGAAGAAGAGATGGCTTTCCCGTTACGCGCCTCGTCTCTAGAGTTGATTTGGCGAACTGACAGCAAAGAGACCAGTACCGCTAGCTTCCCAGAAATCAACTCTCGATAATACCACTTGATACGAATGAGGTAATCTTTCTACTGTCGCGGCGAGTGAGAGGGAAAAAAATTACGACGGAGGGTGCATCGTCACATGTATGTCTGCGCCACGCGCTTCACGGAAGGATTCTCCATTCGGCGAGGAGAGAGTCAGACACATACGTACTTACCATTGTATACTTATGCTTTATTCATTAATTCAAACAAATTCGACAAATCTTCCTACACATGCTTCCTTATCCAAATAATCTTTTTGGCTGTATTGTGATGTTGAATTCTCATCTAGTATTCCGTTACTATTATTCCTTTACAATGTTTTTTACTATTGTTGTATAAACCCTGATTTCTGTCTGAGAATCACGGAAACCGAATACGAAAATTCAATAGCAAACAGGTTTTACGAGATCGATGCAAAATATTTTTTTTATACGACAACCTTTTATTTTTTGTTTACGTCTACGGAATTGCCGAGATAAATCTTAAATTTTCAAAACAAAAATTTTAATTTTTAATCTTATATTATTGACATGATTGCGCATATAAATATTGTAAGTGTATGTTACTCATTTTCGTAATTATATTAAAGAAATTAAAAAAAATTATATTAGATTCGTTTTTCACGTAAATAATGTTTACGATGATAAACTAAATTAATATGGATGAACGAAAAGAAGACTTCATTAGAATTGTATATTTCACTTCCTTCTCGTCGAACGAAATGCATTCGCATAGTTGTCTCACAGTTACATAACGCTATTCAACATCCTGCTGAGACAAATTTCGGATTCAAGATCGACCGATCGATTGATTTTTCCCGATGAGAAAAATCGTTCCAGACGTAAACAAAGTCTGCCGCCCCAAATAAGTGTGATAATATAGGAGAATTTCAGATAACAAAGATGACGATCGTCACACATACAATGAAGTATTTTTTTCTTTCTAATTAAAATAAAATATCAAAATGAAATATAATTAAATATAATTCTTTAAATGCCAAAAATGTTATTTAAACTATCAACGACGCAATGACAGAATAATTTACGATTCTAATGATACGGACGCGATAAACGTTTAATTTATATGACCGAGCTTTGATGGCACCAAGAAACGCAGCTCTTTAGCTCTTCTTTCTGTTCGTTACCACGGAGAAAACAGTCGCATCTGGTCCCTCTTATTTCTCTCACGGTGCATCTTCGATGCACGTCCATAATCCACCTTCTTGCCGCGCGACTCGGTTCCCGCATACTTATCAAAGCGTTCAACTGGCACCATTACCGGTCGTATCAGCCGACCGCCTCGCGAAAAACAAAACTTTGTTCTCCGTCCACGTACCCCGCGGTGTAAGCCAAAAGCGAATTACCGTCAATTTCGCCGATTCCGGTTCGGCATCTCACCGTGAGTACATTCGAGTACACTGAATAATTCCGGTCGATTCCGGCGCAGCTGGCGTGCGAGTACGTCGCTCGCACACCACCACCTTGGCTGCCAGAAAACTCGATGGCACCTTAACAAGAGAAGTCAAGGGCAAGAAGCGTCCCTTGCTTTGCCCAGCGAGGGTCCAGCAAGATCCTAACGCGAGAGATGATTCTTCTCCCCACCCGCCCCTACTATTTATGGTTTACGGACTGCCCTTTGCTTTACTAGAACTCCTTCTCTCTCTCTTCTCCGACGTAGTCTTGCAATCATCCCTCTGCCGGCGCGTTCGTTTTCCTCCGACTCCCTTCTCTCTCCACTCTGCGGATCCCACCCGGGATCCCACGCGGGCCCTACCCCAACCCGCGAAGTATAAGTATATCCCCCTTCAAGTTTTCTTGAAATTCGTTTCCGTTGCGGCAAAGGCAGAGGGATACATCTCTTGCAATCCGTACAAGAGTGTCCATCTTCTCCACCTCTTTCTCCTTCTCTTTTTCCTCTTCCTCCACCTCCACCGTCACCTCCTCCTTCTCTTCCTCCTGCTCGCTGCCCATCTCGTCTCAACACGAATCCATATGTATGGGGTTGAGGCGCACAGTGCTCGACGCAAATGTGCTGACTACATTACGCCCGGCTATATAAGATAGCCGGACAACCATCCTATCCCCACAGACCGAGCCAGATCGGCGGACCGTTCACAGACGGGCCCACAAGGAGCTTGCGTCCTGATCGGTCAACACGTACAATCAGCATTGATATTTCTTTGGGGAAGTAAGCGAGAGATTGTCCGGGATTAGAAAAATCGAAAAATTGTCGAGAATATTCAGGAGTAGTCGAACGAAACCATCCACGTGTGTGTCTCGATTCGAAAAAGATTTAATCTCCAAAGAGATTTTCAATCTGGATAACTCGTCATTATAAGAAGCGCCACAAAACTTTCTTCCGGGTCACAGAGGGAGGAAAGTGGCAGGAAAAGAGAGAAACGAGAGCGGAAATTTTTCAGTGAAGAAATTTGTGATTGTGTTGGAAGATGATCTCTATCAGCGCCACGACGTACTTTTTGCTCGCCGTCACCCTTGTGGCTTTGATTTTAATCCTGGTAGATCATATCAGAGCGAAGAAGACATCAAAGAAGTTGTACGACGGCGAGGAGTCATCCATTCTACTGGATCCACCAGGACCCAAGCCGTGGCCGATCCTCGGCTCTCTTCATATCTTGGGACGCTACGATGTGCCTTACAAAGCCTTCGCCGACCTCGTCAGAGTCTACGATAGTCAGGTGATCAAGCTCAAGTTGGGCTCCTTACCCTGCGTCGTCGTCAACGGACTGGAGAACATCAAGGAAATCTTGATCGCCAAGGGCCACCACTTCGACTCCCGGCCAAACTTCATCAGATATCATCTTCTCTTCGGCAACAAGGAGAACTGTAAGTATCTTATCTTGTATATTTTCTTTCGCGATCTCAAAAATAATTTCGAAATTAATCTTTAGTTTGAGAAAAGAATTAAAATTCTAATTTTTAAAATTGCACACAATATCTCTTAATTAATATCTATTAATTGTGAGAAAAATAATAATTAAAATTTGAACAGTGTAAATAAAAGATGACAAATTCGTCCTTTAAAATATGTATAGATAATTTTTTCTTTAATTCTCTTTGAATTCTTGCCGAGGATCTGTGTAGCGAAAAATCGCAGGAGAGATCCGACATAATTTCGCGTATAAAAATAATTTAGGAACTAATAGTGTCAGTTAAAATTCTCGGATTACTCGTCGAAACAGAGATCGATTACGCTTGTGCAACCGTAACGATTCACTCTCTCAGCGCTTTAGGTCACGGTTAGTCGTTCGCGTGTATCGTTCAATCGTGCGTTCACCAGGAAGATCAGAAGAAATTCCAGCTGATCATAATTTATCGCCTATATCCTTCCACCGATTATTAATCATCGTTCTCGCGCCGATAAAAAATTCCGCGGTTTGTCAACTCTTTGTTAAAAATCCTGAAAAATCACTCTGCTCATGCTAATGGCCTTGCTGCGTGACTCACGCATATACTCACGCATACCGTACGTATATCGATATTTATTTGTCGCGCACGCATATTTCTCTCACGTCGTTACGCTTTTATCCACTCGCGCCGAAACTCGTGCTAAGGTCACCGCGAGAAGCGGTACCATGTGCAGCCGGAAAGGTCACGGTACCACTTTCACGCGTTCCTGGCTTACCCGGTAGTCGACAAACAGGATCAAGGCTAATATATCAAAAACACTGCCATCGCGATCCAAGACGACCGGTCTAACTCTTTCCATTCTATTCGTTCATTCTATTCTGATTAAATAGCAAAATAATTCATTTTAATATCATCATCTCTCTAGAATATGTTTCTATTGCAGTACAAATCTTATTAGCTGTTCAATTTCTTGATTCTTTTCACGTCTCACATAATTAATGTTAACAATATATTTTTATAATTTTTTTAAAGAATTATTTTGTACAGCATAATATTTTCAAGTAAATCTAATGCAAAAAAGTCTAATACATATTTATCAATTATCATTAAAAAATTTGGAATATTTCTTCAAGTTACACAAAATGTTAAAATGCTATAGTCGAGAAAAAACTTTTTCGAGATGTAACTCTCTTTGTGATCTTGATTTGATAATATATTGCCGTCGTGAAAAAACGGGTGACACGAGGACAGAAGAGTCGCGGAAAGATCGCTCTTCAGGTTCTTGGGCGGCGTGAAACCGGGTCATTTCCTGCTGCCGTCTTCTCTCCCGCTTCGATTTCATATCAAGTGTACCGGCAACGTATGAGAATCAATGTCGCATCGTAGCGCGTTTTCATTACATTTCCGCGTATATATGTAGTGCACGCAAAGTGAAAAGAGAGCATGCGTCGACAAATTTTTCTCTTGCAAATCGATGACGTTTTGCGAACGCATCGTTACGCGCAGTAACGAGGTTCAACGCCGTTGCTTGATTTGGTAATTTGAACCACGATGCGTTCGTGGAATAGGTATGTTCGCTATGATCCAACGTCAGCTGCTTCCGTTGCCAGAGTTGTTATAAATCATCATGTAACACGAAAAGCGAAACTAGTCGAAGAGAATATATATATAATATCAAAAATATAGAAAAATATCCTGAAAAAATTATGTTTTAATTTTTTTATATCTTGTGGTATATTCTTTCCAAATATATATTTTCAACATATATTTCAGCGAAATAGATTGAGATGTATGTGCGAATTTTTTTTCCCACAGCCCTGGCGTTCTGCAACTGGTCGGACGTTCAGAAGACACGAAGAGAGATGCTGCGAGCACATACTTTTCCGCGCGCCTTCACTACACGATTTAACCAACTGAATGGCATCATCGGTGGCGAGGTAGAACTGTTGGTCGATTATCTCAACGGCATCGCCGGCAAAAGCTTACACGCCAAGCCGCTGATCATGCACACATGCGCGAACGTCTTCGTCAAGTACTTCTGTTCGCGCAGCTTCCCTCTCGGCGACGTTTCCTTTCGTTTAATGATGGAGAATTTTGACAAGGTGTTCTACGAGGTGAACCAGGGCTATGCCGCGGACTTTATGCCGTTTCTGATGCCGCTGCATCAGAGAAACATGACGAGAATGGTTAATTGGACTCACGAAGTCAAGCAATTTATGGAGAAATACATCATCGGGGACCGTCTAGCCACCTGGAAATCGATCATACCCGAAGAAGATTACGTGGACTGTCTGATCAATCACATCAAGACTGATGCCGAGCCTAGGATGACCTGGGACATGGCGATGTTCGCGCTGGAAGACATCGTAGGAGGTCACTCGGCTGTCGGCAATCTTCTTGTCAAGATTCTCGGATACCTGGTCACTCGACCGCATGTGCAGAGAACGGCGCAGATGGAGATTGACAGCGTCGAGATTCCGGGCAGATTTGTCGGCTTGGAGAACAGGGGAAAAATGCCATACACGGAGGCTATCATTCTCGAGTCGATCAGGCTGATTGCCAGTCCGATTGTACCGCACGTGGCCAACCAGGATAGTTCCGTGGCCGGTAAATAATTTTTTTCTCTCTTTCTCTCTTTACGATACGTCATTAAACGTCACGTAATTTTTCTTGGTAATTACGATTCCCGGTAATTTACGAAATCGTAATAAAATCTACGAATCTCTAGCTTTACATCAATAAATATTTGCGAATTTTATTAATATAATAAAATTTTCGATAATTCGGAGAATTTCGTTGAGCTTATTCGAGCTCTTTATTTCAGGCTATAAGATCGAGAAGGACACGTTTATCTTCCTGAACAACTACGACCTGAACATGTCGGAGGAGATGTGGACATCCCCTAAAAAGTTCATGCCAGAGAGATTCGTGCAAAACGGCAAACTCTTGAAGCCGGAGCATTTTCTACCGTTCGGTGGCGGCCGAAGATCTTGCATGGGCTACAAGATGGTCCAGTACATCAGCTTCTCAACAATAGCCACTCTGCTGAAGAACTTCAACATAGTGCCGGTAGAGAAAGAGATCTACAAGGTTCCCATCGGCAACCTGGCGCTTCCGGAGAAGACTTTCAACTTCCACTTCGAGAGACGGTAGGCATAAAACGATGACGAAAAGCGAATTCGATCGGGTCGATGAAGGCGGAATGCAATTTCGATTTTTCCTCGAGTAATCGAAAATGACATTCAACATTTACGTCGACTCGATTACGAGCTGGGGTCCCGAGAAACTCGCCACCGATCGCGGAACATCAACGAGACCGAACCGTCGCGCGGAATATAATATTGAAAAGACGATATTCGATGATAAAAAACAATATATCGTCCAACGCGATTCAACGTAAGCGTTTTATGGATCGGCGAAGTTTTTAAATATTACGGAGAACCAGCAGCTAAAAAGAGGCTTTTGACTTGAATGAAGCTTTACTGACGTTAGGCAGAATTAGATACAGAAACGAGTGGAAGATATTCCGCCAACAGAGCTTTACTGACATTACTAGATAGCTTAAGATAGCTAATTGAATCGCTCCTCGACTCATGTCCTAGGTGCAAGAACGCGTGGAGCCGATTTTTTTAATTATCTTGTATTTTGTTAATTATTTTATATTATGTGAGATCTGGATTTAATTGAAAGTTATACGATTTGAAAAATATTGTAGATAGTAGGTAGATAATTGATTTCAACAAACATTTAATGTCAGTTTAATTTTAATCTTATGTGTTGTTTTATATTAAGAGACCTTTAATTTCTTGTTCTAAAAATTAATTGATTAACAATTGCAGCGATGAATTATCGCAAACGAACCTGCAAGATCATTCGCGATATTCTTGCTGAATCAAGTGATAGGTGGTTATTAAGCCTCAACCATAAACGAAAATTGTTTAGGAGAAATTATCACGTCTCGCTTATTATTTGGCGAATCGTCATTTGTGAAATGAGATCTCTTTCGTAGACATGTTAACAAAAAAGATATCACCACAGAGAGAGCTAGAGCTAAAGTCCGGACGATTCACGCGTATATATATATATATATATATATATATATATATAAAACTTCGATTTAATATGATCTTAATGATAATCGAAGAAGAAGAAGACTGAACAATAGCATCTTCGAGTTTAAATGTGTATTATTACAATTGCATTTATTCCTTGCGTAGTTTCATTATGCTTTAGAATCTATTTGCAACAATTTTGCGGAAGATTCTGGCTTTTTGCACTTTTCAACTCAAAAGCTTAAGATTTTATTTTTATTTTTACGATAGAAAAACGCGCGAATTTTTTATTTTTTACGCACGTAAATTGTGCTTTATACATCGCGTTTTTGTTTCTTCTTCTTCTTGCTCATATTGACTTGTATAGCGTTAATTAAATTATATAATAGACGCGCACATATTTTCCATTCTCGTTATATGTATATCGTCGCTTAAAAAAGTCTCATGACGTAAGGTAGTGTAAAGTAATTTCCATTTAGGAAGCAGAGACAGGGGAGAAAAGCAATTTAAAGCGCATTAAAGAGTAAAACTGCGAAGACTCGACATTGTTTTCTCGAAATGTTCGAATTTTCGATTTTCGACAGATAATATTTCTCTTCCTGTACTACCTCGCAGGTAATAATTTATTTTAATTATTGTGCATCTATTAGAGTATTACGTTAATTATTATTACATATTTCAATTATTCTATATTATTATTATTATACATATTATATTGCTTACTATTATTATTATCTATTATTATTGTCAGTAATTATGATAATCGTCATCCTATCTCGTCTCGGTTCTCCACCGAATCCCACCTATGCTCCACGCTTCGTAAATTGTAAATTATCATGTTTGTTATTTAATTATTGTCGATTGTTACGCAATTTGTTAATTTATTATTTAAGATTTTAATAATAAAACACGAGAGACATTTATATATGTATATATGTAATACTTATGTATTTACATCGTCATATATGTATAATACATTTCTAATATAGCTTACACGAATTTGTAAATTTGATTATGAATTGATTTATCGAACAATTGCGAAAATTTTAATTTAAAATTCTGCAATCGCTTGACTTTTCCGCACAAAATATTTTGTAAGAAAGTACAAAGAAAGTAATTCGTTATAAAAGATAATCGTTACAAATTGATATTCTAAACGCTGAGTAAACTCTGATCGTAGCGAAAAGCTCTTTAATCTTAAATATACAAATAATGTTGCATATCTAACGCGATACGCGAATATTTTTACTCGTTATCAGCCAACATGCGATTCTTATCACCATCGGCTTTATGGCGGAGAGAATAAATTAGATTTAACTTGACGTCTATTGTAGGAGATGTAAAGATTTACGGAAACAAACAAGTAATGCGTTATTTGTGCGACTTGTTTGGCTTTAGCACTTATTGTTAGATAAAGTATCACTCGTGCCTCCGCGCTTTACCTATTTCTTCACAATGTTTGTGATTGCTGAGTAATATTACAGTTTATCACAACGATCAAGTCTTACATAATTTAATTAATTGCACGTATTATCGATACTTTACGTAATATTATTTTTTAGATCTTCAGCAATACGATGACACTTTAATCTATCTTTCTGCGATGTGAGAAAGTATTTACGATATAAAAATATTATTAAAACTTGGACTTTACCTGGAAGGTATACTCAAATTATTAAACGGTAAATATTGAATTTTAATCAAATAGTTTGATATGTGTCGTTTTATTTTTCTGGAGATTACACATTTCTTTTATATGAATCTCAGACTAGTACAAAAATCTAATCTCTAAGTTTACATAATTTGCGAACACATTTTGCATTTAAAACTAAGTTTTGATATCTAACACTGTTTACGTCATTATTCTGAAAATTTTTATTGAGATGACAAGAGTTTCTTCCTAATATGTTTTATTTCTCCTTATTTCTGTATCTTTCTCCTACCTTTTTAAAATTTTTACAAAAAATATACAACACTGGCAGAGATTTCGTGTATTTAAAATAAATAGTGAGTTATTTTTCATTACTCAATTTCTCATTACTTCAATTTGAAGGAGCTCTTCTTATTGAATCATTGAATTTCGAGGCATTGCAAAACGACGTGACGTTTATTTCATCAACATCAACCGCGCAACGTTTATAGTATTGAGCGCTTCGATCTCGTCTTCCTTTAAATACTAATTGCAATTCGCTATTTATTGTTTTCGTTCATATAAGCAATAAATATTCTTAATTTTTTTGAGGACCAATGGCGTTCGAAGCTACTCTTTCTTCGACTATCGGTAATTCTGCCGGTAATTCAAAGACCTTCTTCTTCGAGAACATGTCCTCGATTTCGCGGAGAGTCTTTCCCTTCGTCTCGGGGAGGAATAATAAGATGAATATCACGCCGACGAAAGCGATAATCGTGAAGAAGAGAAATACGCCTTGCATGTTCATCAGTCTTAGCATGTCCGGATACGTCTTGACGGTTATCGCGCTGAAGATGTAACCTATAGCGACCGTCAGATTGGACAGTATGTCCTTGACTTTGGGCGGATATATTTCGCCCACCATGGCGAACGGGATTATCAGGTAACCTAGAGCGCTCGTGAAGATGTACATCATCATGCACACTACCGGTATTATCCCGTTGTCCGGCATGACAATTCCATTGTTGGACAGATAGAGGTAGAGCGACAGGCTGCCCATGAAAATTGTCATTCCGACGCCGGAAATGATCGACGGGATTCGTCGACCGTACTTTCGGGATATTCCGGCCGTTAAAAGACTGACTGCGAAACGCGAGACGCCTATCAGGATGGCGCCGATGTAAGGATCTATCTGAATTCCAGATTTCTCCATAATCGCGACGGCGTTGTATATGACAACGAAAATTCCGGAGAATTGTTGAAAAAAGAAATAGCTGAGCATTATAGCGAACGGTACCAGGGAACTTCTCTTTACCAGGTGCTGCAGCATATTTTGATTCTTCTTCTGCAACCGCGGCTTCAGCTCGAACAGAAGTTCCGCCGGGGCCGATTGATCCTTCGGTATGCCGCGGAACCTTTTCATGATCTCCAGCGCTTCTTCAGGCCGATTCTGATCCCGCAGCCATAGCGGCGACTCGGGTATCACTAATAAAACCAGAGCAATCGCTATTACTGGAAATACAGCGCACATCAAGGCCACTAGTCGCCAGTCGTCCTTTAAAAGATAAAAAAGAACCATAAGGATTATATGCATTATTATTTGAATTGTATGCCACACGTGCATCGATAATTATATAACCATAGCGATACGCATTTAACTTATGGCACTTGTAAAACAAGTCTCAAACTTATACACGAGTAGTTTTTCTTTTTTTACAAAAAGCTGTGAGATACGAGATCGATTTGCAATTGATTTAAATAAAACTCGTGAACGTTTACCTTGAAGAAATATCCAAAGATGTAAACGGTGAGAACTGAGAGAGCGGTACAGACGCTGGTCCACGTGACCATTGAGCCTCGCCACCTCGAGTTGGCTACTTCCGCCGAGTACACCGTCGTCGGGACCGATGCCATGCCGGTAGCTACACCGGAAATTGCTCTTCCCACCAGAATTTGCTCGTAACTGTTCGACAGGTAAATTGTCATCCAACCTACCAGTGAGATAAACGACGACGCGAACATGCTGACCTTTCTTCCTCGTCTCATCACAAGACTCGAGACTATGCAACCGATGGGCGTACCCAGCGCCGATATAGTAGCTATGATATAAAAAATAATTCTTGGTAAAAAACGAAAAAAAATGATACACTTAATATTTACATCACTAACTCATCCAATTTGCTTGATCATCGTCGAGTTGCAAATCATCGATTTTTGGAGCTTTCATCGCGGGCTCCGCCACGGCACTGTAACCGAAACCCATCCCTGGACCCAGCACGACAACATTGGCACACAAGCCCATCAATACCTGTAAAAAAAACATTAACAGAAACAAAACAGCGGTAAACAAATGCAGGAGGCATTGCAGTTAGTGTACCATGGGAGACTAAAGTTAACTTAAGCGCATATCAACTAGTTATCTAATTTTTTATCAGAGTAATTCCCTTATCGCACGCATCTATCGATGCAGTTGTTACGCATGCGAATAATATCAGAACCGGTTTAACAAACGATTGTGGAGACAACAGGAAATAAAGCTAGTAATTAAAAACACGCCTTAAAATCTCAATAAAAAAATTATAGAGTTTTACTCGACTTAAAGCCGAGCTGAACGTGTAATTTGTGCGCGATAGGGCTTCATATATATTTTGAAGATATTAAGATATACATACGTCAGAGAAAACACCTTGTAATATAGATAGAGTATATCTTATCAATGTGTGCAATGATATTCTGATCTTGAGATTCGTAATTTTTTGCGATATCAGAAACAAGCTCTAATTGCATTGCTTTGTTGTTCAAGAATCGCTTTTATGAAAAAAGCTATTTATATATATTATAATAAATTTAAGTAAAATTTTTTGAAAATTGCTTTCGTTGAAAATGAGAAAACATACGCCGTTTAAATCCAGACACATAGTAAGAAATGCAAATATGGAGAAATCATAGCGCAAATAAAAATCGTAGCAAGTGCAAATTTTTTTTTACAAATTGTTTATTCCTAAGATTTTTGTGTATGCGCATGTATATCCTCATCTTCTAATCTTTACTCAATCGCTATAAAAACAATGTTTTTTTAAAAGATTTTTTTTACAATTAACAATTAATCATGTTACTGACATATGTAAATATTTTCTAATAATCTGTACTCTCATAAATAATCGAGTTGACTAGGAAATCCGTTCTATTACATATCTTGCTTCTATTTCATCATTTAATTTATATTCTATCTTGCGTATGTTGTATTTCAATTCTGAGATAATTCAACACTGATGATTCTACACACACAGTAACTACACAGATTTATAATACTCTTATTATGAAATTGTGTTTGTGACGACAGCCGTAAATTCAAAACGGTTTAGTATCATACTATTCACACGCAATCGAAAAAACAAATTATTTTAGCAATCAATTAAAATTAGTTAGTTTAATATTTAATACTAATATTTGCTATTTTTATGTAAATCTCGAGGTAGTATTTTTATCAGTATTCTCATTATTCCACGAAGTCGTCTATGTTCACGTGTATGAATTTGAACATTTGATAAGTGATACTATCGTTCGTGATTATGACGTAATATTATAGGTCTTTATCTTTATCTTTTAAGGAAAGTAATTAATTAAAAAAGAATCATGTCATGATTTTTACAAGAGTATAAGAAGTTTTAATACATACCTGATAAATTACTCCATTTCGTTCCCATTTTTTCTTTTCATTATCGCTGGGTTCCATCTGCAAAACAACAAGATTGGAATAGAATTTTTATATTATCGTGCATATATCTGCATTTTTAAATCTGATTTCCAAGTACATCTTTTATCATTTTTGTAGTATTATTGTGATCATAAAATTTATGATTCATATATTAAATCTTAAGATAGAAAACTGTCAAACAATTTCAACAAATATCCAAACATAATGCATTCGATAATTATTGTTGCACGATTGGAGCATATGTAATTTCGCAACGCGTAGATCACCATTTCTCATGATAATGCTCATAAATTGTTCGATAGCGACCAATGGAATTTTATGAATTCTGCATTGTTATTATAATGCGGGGAATGACCATTCTTCAAAGAATAAATCTGTAATTCTTTAAAGAAAAGAAAGAGAATCACAGAAGGTAGAAACAACGATGTAACCTCGATGATTCTCGCAATTAAAGGCAAATTGGATAATGTAAAATAATTAAGATAAATAGACTAAAAAAAAAGATCATATTTTCTTTTGTTATTGATTCTCGAAAAGAATTATTTATGTTGAGAAACTTTTTCAGCAATAACGCCGAGAGACTCGAAAAAAGAAAATAAATAGCAACATAGAGAACATTGAGATTTAAACACAAAAGACAACTTTCTTCAATTTAAAAAAAATTGCAACTTATTTGCTGACATCAAAATTTAAATTTATTGCATTTCATCTGAAATACGTACGTACCTTGATCTCGACGCATGTTGATGTGCGTCCATTTATATTGTTAACGTCGGTTCGTTTATTTATGATATTAACGTCAGTTAACTCATTCGCGTTATTAACATCCGTTTCTTTATTGACATTATTAATATCTGTTCTATTTGCGTTATCAGTATCTATTGTATTCACCATGATGTTCTTTTCCTTACACTTGTTTCTCGATTTATTAATTAATCGAATAATATAACAAACAATAATTTATGTATTGTAGTAATTTTTCCGGCTATACCGAGCACAAAAATATGATTTTAGAAAACAGTATCAGTTCTTTTTTATCTTTCACAAGTATCACTTCTCTTCTCGCTCTTTCTTTCACAGCTAATCGATATTAGTCCGATATCATATCACAAAGTACTTTTAATTTCATTAAAATTCATCGACTGCTTATATGCTGACTACTTAATAGATACGAAAGCATGACTTGAGTAGACTTGAGTGACTTGAGATCCAATTACTTAAAGAAAATTTTAGACAAAGTTAATTATTTGGGCTGAATTAAACTGTTGCTGTTCGTAATAATCCACGGATTTTAGATACGAGAAAATTTGTGCTACCTTCTTCTTCTCCCCTTTTTTAATTTTCTTTATCCAAATACAGAATTGTCACACACATGCATGTACAATAAATATCGACCGTTATTTATTACGCTAATAACCATCTATTTGTGTCATTCGCTCGATAGAGTTCCATAAAAAAATTACGATCTACTCGCGCGAGATTGTATATATTTTCGATCTTTATATAACAATTACAAACGTATCTAATCTATTGTCTATTGCTGTTTTCGCGATTCAAGTGAAGAGCGAAGATCGCGCGTGATACCGCTCCGAGAAATTCAGAGGAACAACTGTCACGTTTTTCGACACACGCGGTTTCTAGGTCTCAGATATATCTCCGGATCTCAGAAAGCGCGCGCTGAATAATACTCGCTGTTCAGTCCGAGTGATCTCTTTTCACGGTCGTAATAAGATATTTTATAAATAGGTCCAGGGTATTTTATAAATAGATCGTGTCTACATCACAATCGATCTTCTTCGAGCGAGAATCAGGAATATTTCTCTTCATGGGATAGTTACACTGATACATATATTCGCGAGTTTCTCGATTAACGCGAGATGCAGGCCGCGGTTTTGTGATGAGCGCTAACCGGGAACTTGTTATTAACTGAAGACGACGCAGGGATTTTATCTAGTAGCACTCGGCTCCGTGTTTCTTCATTCTTCGAGACTATTCGCGTCGCGTGACGATTTGCCGTATCGACGCGAGAGCGATGCGCTTGCGAATGTCAAATATACATACACCACCGTTTCATCTCTATATTGGCTCTGATAAAGAGGTGATTGCGACAAAAAAAAAATCGAGAAGAGACCGCTGATGGTTGGCGACTCATGATTCTGCATAATAATATAATCAGACACAGTCTAATTGCATTAATGATAACTTCAGTGGAAAAAAATTGTCACGTTTCAACATTGTTCTGATAGACAGAAAGAAAGGGAAACATATATAATCTAATTATAATTATCACAGATGAAAACAGGAGAATAATACAATTGTGCGAAAAATTTATGGAAATATAAATTTAAAGTTTTACATAAGAAAAGATTAAATATTTTTTTATCGATATAGAATTGCACATGTGAATATTTAATCCGAAACACCTGTTTATTTCACCATTGGGCCCAGAGTGAAAGGCTAATTAATATTCGACGAACTTTAGTTTGACTTCGTGCTTTGAGCAATAAATTCTATGCTACGCGGATTTATATTGTGACTCGTAAATCCATTCCGGTTTTCTCGATATACATTTGCGTAATTTATTCTTCTAATGAGGTATATTATATTGGATTCTTAATGGTACCCATTTAAAAAATATAATTTATAGCAGTTAAATTATATATGTACTTATGTAACAATTATATATCGTAATTAAAAGCCATTTCTTGCATGTGTGGACAATTTAAATGAAAAGTCCTCAGTTTATTCATATTTCGTTTAGATAAAAATTATGTGATGTATGTGTAAATATTTAATTTTGTCTTTAGACAAATTTATTTTTTTTTTATTTTCTACATTTATACATAATACATAATTTTATATAATAATATTATTCTGGATACTCGAAATGATAAAGACGATACTGGTTTTGATTAAGGCAATTAACGTCGTTTTCTTACAAGTGACGATATCACGAGATCTCATATAAACAAATAGTACCAACTCTTGCACAACAAAACTTAATATACTCACAAACGTAGTCATAACGTGTTTAACAAATATGTCAGGAGCAGTATATTTGTTGCCTAAGATTTTTGTAGATGAATTAATAATAAATTTGAGTTAATAAATTTGAGAGTATTGTTTTCTTCTATTTGCTTTCTTAAATTCATTTAATTTATTGACGCAACCTTGAATCTAAATTATTGTCCCGGAGGTCATCGCATTTTATTAATTTTTATTGACGAGTTAGCGTAGCAGATATTACAAGTAAACTCGATTTAACATAGCAAATACTACAAATAAACTTCAAAAATATATTTATATGTCTTCAGGATATTTAAAGAAAGTAAAATTTATTATCTAAAGAACTTATTTTGTAATTTTAATGTATATGCGCGAATTTTTTTGATTTTAAAAATATTTGATATCTTTGAACATAACATTAGATAAATATATATTATATACATATATATGGATATGTACAGGGGATGCACAAAATGGATGTCCAAACTCATTTAAAATAGAAAATGCAAAATAGTTGGAAGCTTTCCATTTGAAAATGCAAAATGCAAAATACTTTTTAGACACCCATTTAAAATAGGAAATAGAAAATAGGCATTTTAAAAATAGTTTTTCAAAATAAAAATGGTTTTTTCATATATATATATATATATAATATGTATATATTTAAATTCTTATTTCTTTATATATATTAAATTTTTCTAAACTTTATAAATTTTTTTTATGTTTCCTTTATAAACTTCTTTATAAATTCTTTAAATTTTTATAAACTTTATATAAATTTTATATATTTTTAATATAAACAAAAATTAAAATTAAAAAAACAAAAAATTACATAAATAAAATATTTACATTTGGAATTACAAAAAATGTTTATTATTGTTTACAGACATTTACTAATGACTTCTTTAATAACATTTTGATTATTATATATACATATTATTGATATCTTGATTAATTTTTAGTTCGCAAAAAAAATGCATTTAAAATAAAAAATGGGTAATAAAAACCATTTAAATGTAAATATAAAATAGTTTTTAAAAATATGTATTTTAAATGCAAAATACAAAATAGGAATTTTATATTTTACATTTCCATTTTAATGCATCTATTTCAAATAATGTACATCCCTGCATATATTATATATGCATATAATATATATATATACGGAAAAAGATTGCTGTGTGTAACAGC
This sequence comes from Prenolepis imparis, assembly GCF_030444845.1. NCBI lineage: Eukaryota > Metazoa > Arthropoda > Insecta > Hymenoptera > Formicidae > Prenolepis > Prenolepis imparis. The sequence goes on from NW_028141162.1 coordinate 2,625,624, forward strand.
ATATTTTATGCTACTTAATATTTTATACTTATACAGCAAATTGCATTAGTTACTACATGGATAGCAAAGAGATTTGCTATGAATACTAATTTTATTTTTTTTAAATATATTTGCTAATTTTGCAAATTATATCACTATAAAAACAAACTGTTTTTATTGTATCGGTAATGATAATTTTATCTATAGTAGTGAAATACATTTGCTAGAAATAGAATATTTTGGTTTAACAGTAAATTAATATGTTTATATGAATAATGATAAAATGATAGTGATAAAATGACAATTATCTTAGCAAATCAACTTCGGTTTCCTATCTTAATTCGAGTATGCAACGATCCGGAACACGTTGAAATATGTTTATTTTGCGTGAAATTTTTATCGCGCCAAAGAGTTAAGAGAGACTTTTCAACCACGTCTCTTTGAATATCACATTGTCGGTTAATTCAGCAAAGTTTTTTTATTCTATTAATTAAATATATTTTGTCGTAACATCAAATAAATTAAAAAATTAGTTATAATATTAAAATTTAGTCGCTGTCACATTAAATATACAATAGCAATGACGTTTTTGCTGCAACAGCAAAATAATTTTTTCCATGATATAGTATATATAATTATTTTATTAATATATATGTATATATTTAAGAGCATATATTATATATTTATTTAATAATAAATAAATTTAATATATTTATTGTATGCGTGTTCAGAATAAAAAATATTTCTTTGTCTTTTTTTGTCTATTTTATAATTAAAAATAAATTTTAATAATGACAGCGATAACAAAATGATTGTAACAAAATATTAGAAATATTAGAAAAAAATGCATTCCCATGATCGAACCGTGTTTAAGCCCGATGATGTCGGGTATCGATGTCGCAGGTCATCGGGTGGCACGCGCTCATGAATTAGAAACGATTAAAGACGACTGAGCCGGATCCGTTATAAGCCTGTGCGTAATAGGACATGTGTTATCGCGGAACTCTTAGCGCTTGCGTAAGGAGATTAACTATATCGCGAGCACGAAATGATCTCCGAGACTGACCGGCAATGTGATATTCAAAGAGACGTGGTTGAAAAGTCTCTCTTAACTCTTTGGCGCGATAAAAATTTCACGCAAAATAAACAGTATTTCAACGTGTTCCGGATCGTTGCATACTCGAATTAAGATAGGAAACCGAAGTTGATTTGCTAAGATAATTGTATTGTCATTTTATCACTATCATTTTATCACTTGTGACTGAGACTTTATCACTTTGCAATATAATCATTTCGATTAATGAAGCGGATAAGGTCAAAGTCAATTGTAATTGTATAGATCGGATTTGAAATTTTTAAACTCTATTCTTCAGTATTTATTTATTGGGGGCTATAAAACTAATTATAGCGATCTAATTAGCAGTATAAATGTTTGGATATAATTTTATTTATAATTTTAATAATTTTAATAATTAATAATTTTATGCATAATGCAGATAATATTTGGGGATTTATAAGATATATATCTGAATACAGATACACGGAACGCATTACATTTAAAATTAATAATAGTAAACAGAAATTAATCATTACAAAAATACATTGAAATATCATCGAAAATAAACTTAGGATTAATTATCGTAATTAATGAGACATAAATTAGAATATTTATAAGTAAGTTTTTTGATAAAAATACACAGCAATTGGCCAGAGTACTATTTTCGATACGAAGCATGTATCACAAGCAAGGAAGCAGAATTCGAAAGTCTGGACCTACCTGAATGAAACGTTGGCTTTTGTCTGCAAAAGAATCCATTTTTTTGAGTAATTGTCGACGCAGTGCAAAAACGAAATCACCTCTTACGCACTGATTTTACAATTGACTGAAAAGTTTTTCTTCATAAAATTAGCCTTCCTTAACGATCTATTAGCAATACGTCGCTCTTTTCACAAGATCCATTAGGAACACATCCCATTTAGATCGATAAACGATTCCGCAGTGATGAATTTGTTTTGCTGATTGCTGATAACAAATTTTGTTCGCTAGAAGTAAAAGTACCGTTTACGTTAAAATACTGCAGAGAAATTGAATATATTTTACGACACGATTCATCGCTATCGGCATTAATACTGATAATAATATACTATATTGCCTTCAAAGTATCTCGAAATGCCTTGTCATTTGTTTTGATGAGTGCACGCACCAAAACTGATTGTTTGGAACTTGATAATGCTCTATATAAATACATATATATAAGCGCCACAAGTGAGACTCGTGTTTATTACATTTGGAATAACGACACCGTAAGTGACTCTTATATTTAGTTAGATTTGAACAGTAATTCACGTGACAAAAGTGTGAATTTGCAACAGATTAAAGCCGACAGTGTGACAAAAATGAGGATACTTAACATTTTTACGGCACCTTAAAATAAAATTCTATGTAATATTCCATGCTTCTAACGATAAATGTTTTCAAAACAGCACAAAGAAAAAATCTTTCAAAGAAGTCTTGAAAAGATAGTGTTATTATGCATGTTATATTATATTAAAATCTTCCTTATTTTTAATTTTGAATTTTATGCGAAAAAATATACATGTATGTTTTGTCAAAATTTGCATATATCTATTTTTATTTTGACAGGCAATAACTCTTGAAATGCAAACTTGATAATTAAAATGATGTATTTTATTTGTATCCATTTTTTGTTTATCTTATTATTATATTAAATAAATAATAATTAATATAGTGAATACATGAATATAATTGTACGCATATCTGCAGAAGTGTAGATGATCGCTTATACGTATTTATAGATAGACAAGACATTGCAAAACATCGCGTGGTCAAGTTACTTCTTCATTTAATATTAAGCTGTTAATAGGCATATGTGGTATAATAAATATTAGATACACGTAGATAAATGTGAATAAGACATGTACGAAAAGATAAACCGAATAATCAGATATTATTTTCAATGACGCAACAACAATAGCTGAAAAATTCAAAATGATTCGCAACTCTTTGATACTTCCTTTTGGATGATTGCAGAGTTATATCCCATCGAGTATACAGAAGCTTCTTTGAGCCTTTCACCATCACTTTCAACTCTATCTCATTCGGCTACATCGTCCTGCACTTGTATCTAACGATGGTAAAAGACACTATCATTTATTTTTACTGCATAGTATCCCGTTATAAGCATCTTTTTTGCATTATTGAAAACACGAGAAAAGACGAAAATGCAGATAGAAGAAATCTTTAGAGGCAAAGTTGAAAATAATACATATAAAACGAATGAAACAACAAATGAAAAACATTACACAATATTTTTATGTAGTTTAATATAAAATTGCAACTGACATAGATATTAGTTATTTGACTTTATATTTTTCAAAAATAAATTAATAATGATTATTGAACATATTAGAATAGATAAAGAAATTGGAATCCAGTTTCTATGTCCCTCTAGAGCGCTAAAAGAGAAGCTAGCAAACTGCTCACAGGATATATTACAATCGAGATATGCGAGGAAGAAATTACATAAACAATTTCTAACAATCAAATAATTACAAAGAAATATATTTTTATTTCTTTCATAACGCAAATTAAATTTTATTGTCTTATAATGAAATCAAAATGTAATATATATTTATAAAAGCGCTTAAATAAATATTTCAACGTAATTTAGTGTATTATAGAGTAGAGCGGGGTTGAAAGTAACAATTTGACTGTAGAATTCGATTGTAGAAAAACTATTATAGTAAAAGAAAAAACTTTAATACCCCAAGTTAACGTATTCATTTTAGTTTATCGAAATCATAACATTTCCCAGTGAGAAATAATCAGTTAAAAAGACGTCAAATCAATGACTTTTCAACCAAAGAGATCGGTTGATGTAGACATCTAAAATTTGGTCGATTAGATGTCTTTATGTCCTTCAAATTTAACCTTTTTAAGACGTTTATGAAAACGTCTATTAGCTGTTTATAAGACATTTAAAAAACATTTAAAAGGCGTCTATTAACTTATTAGACTTAATTTGCACGTTTATTTTGATAAGTTAAAATATAAAAGTTTAAAGTGCACTCGGCAACGGAAGAATGCCTTAACAAATGAATTTACGTGCATATCGATATATATATATATATATATATATATATATGTAAATTCATTTGTTGTTAAGACATTTCTCTGATGTCGAGTGTACCTTAAAATTTTATATTCTAAATTTTATATTTTATTGTATAAGATACGAGATAAAATGAATAAATTATAAGCATGAGTTTAAGAAATAAGTTTAATATAATAGAATTTATCACACACACACACACACACACACACACACACACACAAATCTTATGATAAATAAAATTAAAATTATCAATCAAAAATGTAAACGAGAGAAAATGTTACAATCGCCCCCGGGTCGGTTGTAATATATAAGGAATCGATAGTAACAATTTTTAATAATTAAAATTAAAGTATATATTCAATGAAGTTATAAATTCTTCTTATATTATCTTCTTATAATAGCAGAAATGAACTAAAATTTTCATATTCTTATAAAAAAAAATAGCAAAATAAAATCTTATTAAAAGGTGAAATATTAAAACGACCCAACTGGCTAAGATGATCTTTATTAATTCGACATAAAACAAGACTACGTTTCGACTTTTGGTTCAGGTCCTTTTCAAGTCTAAAATTAAATAAATTAATGTTCAAGGGTCAGTTGCAATGTTACATTCGATCCTGACTATGCTTTTGAACTTTGATATAAAATTAATAATAAAATATCAAAAATGGAAAAGCAACAATCATTATAACATGCAAAAATAACTAAACTCAAATATAAATAAAAGAGAAAGTACTTATTTGCAGTGGAAATATTTATATCAGAAGTTTAACACGCTCGGAAAAAATTACTTTACGGTTTCGAAAATATATTTTAGACACTGCACACGTTCATTCAGTACATACGCCGCAGACATACTGAATTGTTGTCAATTAGTCAATTTAGCTTCAACTGATAACCAACGCACGTGTACGTATCTACTATAATTAAAATAAAACATACAATTTAACTTATTGTTAGTATTTAGCTTCAACTGATAACCAACGCACGTGTACGTATGTACTATAATTAAAATAAAACATACAATTTAACTTATTGTTAGTATTTTTTAATCTTTTTTTTCTCTCTCTTATACAAAACTGTTAAAAATCAATAAAAAAAAATTAAATAGGAAATTAATATTACAAGTATCACTTAAGTTTTTATTTAAGTTTTAATTATATCAAATATATACATATATATATGTACATGCAGGGTGTCTCACAATCATTATATAATACATTAATAATATATTCTAGAGATAAAATAAAGTCGAAAATCTTAAATATAAAAACGTCGAAGACACATTAGTTTTTTTAAGTTTTAAATAATAAAAATTGGCCAATAATATCGCGTAAAATTCACATGCTCAGGTTTGCAATTACTCTTACATGCATATCGACTTGTCATCTGATTATACTGTTACTTATTGATTTTCATAAATCAACTAATATTAATTTTTAATGCACTATCATTTTATCGCAAATATCATTTTTAGGGATTATTTGTTGGACTGAAAAATATGCAAATACACAGATGCGTTAGTGCTTCTGCCATAAATAATTGTTACGAGTATGTCTAGATTAGTCAAGGGTGCCATGAGCTTAGACACTCGTAGCAATAAATCTCATATTTTTCTTGCTTCTTTAGGGGAGTCTCAGAATGGTGTTTATTAAAATAAAAATTTTGAATTGAGATTTAATTTAATTACTTGATATCGGACCAAGAAAAATTTCTGTGCACTACTATATATATAATCACAAAAAATAACTATCCTTGAAACTGACGCACTATCATCCGCGTCTAATTCTTTCTAACTCATTGTAATTTGTATTTTAAAATGAGAACCTTAGTAATAAAATTCTTACTGTTTATATTTTTTTCTTATAATTGGAGCAAGTTTCTAATTTTATTTTTTAATTTGCATACATTATTCGACTCTTATAGCCAGTTTATTTCAAATATATAAAAAAATGGAAAAAATTCGCTCCAATTACATATAAGAAAAAAAACAAACAAAAAGAGGGATGTGCACAAATGAGACTAAATAATAATAATTGGTTTCTAAACTTATTATAAGTAATTAAGTGATTATGTATCAGAAGCAATTTAATAATGTATGTAATAAAAAAATTAATTGTAATTTAAAATCACTATTACTATATTTAAGCCACTTATATTCCGAAAATATAGCAATTCATCGTTTACTTCATTATTACATGTAGCACGGACAAACACTAAAATTTAGACTAAAAAAAGTTTCTAAATTCCCTGGCTTTTTCCTCGCGATACGCTTATTTTACCGTACTGAGAACAAAACCATTAATTAACTTATTTTACTTAATTATTTAAAATTTATACACGCATGTAAATGACAAAATAATTATTCTCCCTTAAATTGAAATCAAAACATAAAAGCTTAAGTTTAAAATATTATTAATTATCAAATTATTAAAAAATTATTATTAAAATAGTAAATATTTTAATTTACTGTTTTAATAATAAGAATTTTTTAAATATAAAAAACAACCAAAAAGAATTGTATTGTGTAAAATAATCATCAAGTATAAATATTATTTATGAAAATTATTCGAAATAGTGATTTATGAAAATTATTCTAATAGAGCAGAACGCTCTAATAGAAGTAATATAAATAATATATTTTTAAAAGATATAATAATGTTTTTTGAAAATATACTCATGTAAAATATCTATTTTTAAAATTAGCACTTAAATTATTTATATAAGTAATATTTTAAACGTGGTTTTTTTTCTTACAGATATTATAAAATATTACTTGTAACAATATTGAATACTCGACAGTTACTTTAGGTAATACGATTCTTTAAGATTTTTTTTTCAGATTCATTATTTTATTGTTTGAACGTACAGTATTTGATGGGCATTCAAATCTTCTCTTTAAAAATTTTTAGGCAATTTAATTATATAAAAATTAGAATTGCTTAAAACCTTAAAATATTATTCAAAAAAGAAAAATCTTGAATCTTTTTTATAAAAAATCTTTCTTATATCCCTATATAAGAAACCGCGATAGAATAATTGCATTAATTATATCATATATAATACGGAAAAAATAGTACAGTAAAAGTTTTAAGTATGTACAGTTTAAAACCTAAGTTTTTGGTCGCACTGTAAACATAAAACATTGTAAAAGAGATTAAAGGTTTATGCACACTATATGTACTATATCACCATTATCAACGTAACATCAAATATTGATTTTGATTAAAGTTAACTTTTTTTGACAATTTTCGTAACTTTTAAAATTAAAATTTCTTTAAACGATAAAATCATAATTTATTCATTTCTGACCAGTTTTTAAAAAATTATAATAATTAAACCAGTGATTTTTTTGAGAAAAAGATATGTAAAGGTCGAAAAATATGATTATACAGTGTTTTAAAAGCTAAAGATTTTATCGCTTCTTATATGTTACATATTACATATGTATATGTTAACATTTTTTGAGGCACTTAGATATATTTAGAAACCGTTTTATATAGTTTAAAATATTCGGGAAATTATTTTTTTTTTCTTAAGTAATAAAAAAATTTTGATATTTAATTATTTAGTCATCATTTTATGTTTCCTCAAGGAGGTGCACTCTCCCCTTCAATTTGTCTTCGCTAATTATTATTAATCATTAACTATTATTATTCTATTATTATTATTATCCTTATTCAATTATTCCTAAAAATTTCATAACTAAACCTATCTAAAGTCTAACGTAAATTATCATAAGTAATTGAGAGACACAATAGAAAAAGAATGTCTCACATCAAGTAACACGAAGCATTCACGAGATAGATGTATACCCATATACCTATAAGCCACATCCAGTTGAAAATATCTTGATTTTTCTGTGATTTCTTTTTCTTTCTCTCTTGATACTTTTCTTTTTTATTTTTTTGTTGTCTCTTTTTTTGTGTCTTCTTTTTCTCTTTGCCTCTCTTCTTTTTATTTCAGTGATTTTTAGTGCTTTCGACGACATTATTGCTGTTAGCAATTTTGGATTAAGTAGGGCGATCGATCGGTCTTATGCGAGATGAGCGATTGAAATTGAAAAATGTCAGTTTAATTAGATAGTAAGTTTAATAAGATATCGAATTTCAGTCTCTTGAAGATTTAGTATCAGCATGAGACGTAGATGAACCGGCACGTATGTCAGGAAATTTTTTATGTATGTGTGATCTACAATTTTGTGTGTCAATTATGTAAGCTCGCGCGTATCATAATCAGAATTATTGCATCAGAAATTATGTTGTGGTACTGGAATCGGATGATCGCGTTGTGTTCTGCCAAGAAATGCAATTACAAATATTGTATCAATTGTAATCCTTCTAATACGATTTTTATAATTCTCGCGCAATATGTACTTCGTGTTCTCAAATAATTGAACTCCTTGATTTCGCAAGAGCTTGTATCAGCATTAGAGTCCGAACTAAGATCTTCCGTCAGCATATTTCGTTCGATTTCGAACTTGCAATTATTTAACTATCGCACTCGTACGACTGGCGACTGGACCGTTCGATTATCAAATAATATTAATCTCGATATGAACTTTGCCACTCTCTCGCGCGATTTTTTTTAAAAATAAATTAAGGACTTATAATCATTTTGTAATTTTCTGCTGTACGTTCGGGTTTATTACATAAGCGCTTATTAAGTGTACTTTATATTATTTTGCATGTGAGTAGACATATCGTCTACTCTCTTTTTTTCTCTCTCTCTCTTTCTCTCTTTCTGACTAATAATAAGTCAGACTATTAAAACTGAATTTTATTGTTTCCGACGCTTGTTTAGTGTGTGTCATTAAATAATAAATACCAGTAGCAATAATGAACTACAGATTCTTGATTTTTATATGACACACACACACACACACACACATATATATATATGGATATATGAATATATACATATATGTATATGTATATTATATATACACACACACACACACACACACACACACACACACAAAGGTGTAAATCCGACCTTCCAGCTTTTACGTGGCACACCTTGGTTAAAAAATGCTGGCGATAAATTCGATGGTTCATAATTCAGAAAATTTTTAACGAAGGAAGATTTAATCATACTATTTTTTTTAATATCTCGAGCATTAATTATAAGAATATGCAATAAAAAAATTAATTCAAATAAAAAAATTCCATTTCAAGAATTTGACGTGACTTTGACTTGATCTTGAGAATAGTCACCAAGATCAAAATCACAACCATTAAATAAGACACACATCATATTCTATAATTTTTGTCTCCTAGATATTTGTGAAAAATTAATTTTGAAATATCAAAGCTTTCTGAAGGGACTTACTTCCTCGTGGTCTGAAGCCGATTTGGTCGCACTCGCAAAGTCGCGCCCGTTCTGTCGGCATACAGGATTCGTTTTCACACTTCTTCAGTACCAGTATTGCGGCGTCGGCCTGGGCGGTTGAAAATTCTGCGCCGTATAATGACTGGCGAAAGTACCATAAGTGTGAGGTTGCTGTAAATTGGACGGCGGACTCGGGAGATTCACTCTACCGCTGTTGGCGGTGATCGCGAGATTCCATGACGTTGATGTCGCTCCGTGATTGGTCTGTTGTTGCGCTTGTTGCTGCTGTTGTTGTTGTTGCTGCTGCTGCTGTTGCTGAGCGGGTGAAACCGAACTAATCGGAAGATCCGACGAGGTCAACTGATCAGAAGCGGAGTTCGAGTTGCCAGAATTCGGTCCCATCATAGTGATGAGAGGACTCGGGGGTGGCAGCTGGTGACCGCTCGTTTGCTGGTAGCTGGATGATGTGGAGGTCGCCTGGTGAGCCATGTGAGTCGTCGTGGACGTGGTCGACGGAAGCATCGCGCTGGGGTAAGTAACTGTGGCCGGGAAACTGTAAGTCGGAGTCGATCCGATGGACGAGGTAAGCCGTGCCGTGGAATCCGTCAATTGATGAGACATTGGTGCGTGATGGGATGAGTACAATTCTGGAACTTACATAGAGCTTAGAGCAGTTGAGCAATGATTATGTCACGTCCCTATCATATTTTTTACTGCCAAGTAAAATTAAAAATATATTAATATTTAAAGGCCTTGTAAAAAATATATTTATTAATCTCGTTTACACAAAATGTATGTGTCTGTTAAATATTTCAGTTCAAATTTCTGCGTTATTCGGGAAAAAAGGATCACTATTATTAAAATAATCTTAATGTGTTAAAAAGGCCAACTGACGAGCAAATTAAAAGGTTATGTTTAATATAATATATTTAAATACATCTTATAATTTATATAAATTGATGATTGAAATTTTCAGACGTTTCGACTGTACGCAGTCTTCCTCAATGTTAAAATTAAAACTATAAATCTAATGATAGCGCAATTAAACTATAAATCTAATGATAGCGCAATTAAAATTTTAACAATTAGTTACGATTTTCTTAACTAATTATCAATAAGACAAGATGGTTAATGTCAGTGGTTCTCTTAATATGAGCTTGCAAAAAAACATGTTTGCAGTCTTCCTCAATGTTAAAATTAAAACTATAAATCTAATGATAGCGTAATTAAAATTTTAACCAATTAGATGCGATTTTCTTAACTAATTATCAATAAGACAAAATGGTTATAGTAACAATATGTAAGACGTAATGTCAGTGGTTTTCTTAACGAAGATGTTATAAGTGGGAACATTTTCCAATTCCATCGTTTGAAGGCGTGGAATTGTCGTGGCTCTCGAGTGTATTAAAAAACCGAAGTGTGTCTGTTAAATATGAGCTTGCAAAAAAACATGTTTATGATGTTGTGTATTATCTTGTTTCCAAAAAGACTATCTATCACTATTATATTTAAGCTTACCTTGACTGGAAGCGAACGCTGCGTCGGACAGACCCTGTCCATGAGGATGACCCGGTGGCACCGTCGCTCCAGGATGCGGATGAGGTGGCGCTGACGAATGAAGAACGTACGAGGGGGCCGGATATGCCACGGAACTAACAAATCCAGTTGAGGTCGAAGAAATATGTTTCCTCAATCTAGCTCTTCTATTGCTGAACCATACTTGAATTCTAGCCTCCGACAGCTTGGTCCTTTGGGCAAGTTCCTCTCTAGTGTAAATATCAGGATATTGAGTTCTCTCGAAAGCTCGTTCCAACTCGTCCAACTGGTGAGCCGTGAAGGTCGTCCTGCTCCGACGTTGTTTTCTCTTCAATTGAAGCCCCGGTTCACTGTCACAATCGGATCCGGAACTCGTTTTCCCTAAAAGAATTTGCATACTGAATAAATAAGTAAATATATATATAAATTTTTTTACGGTACTACAATAAGATATCTTTGCCGAACACAGAATTTACAATTGAAAATTATCACAAAACCCGGTGACGTTAGACATTTTTTTTATGATATAATCGTGCAGCTTCGCAATAATTTCGCCCATATTATCCCAAAATTAAAATTATCTCGAAAATTTCACTGATAATATAATCTATGAATGCAAATTCAATCGTAGGACTGAAGCACAAGTAATTCTAGTCAAAATTATATTAATTGTCTCGAAGAAATTGTCTCTATTCTAAACACAGGTATCCCGTGTTTGTAAATAACGGATACCGGACATTATTTGTTCACATTCACAACCATGTTGACAAATTTCTAAGGTATTGCAAAATTTAGTACCCGTTTAGCAAAGATAAACTTTGAATAACTTTAAATAATCTTGAAAGACCCACATGTTATAAGTCAATAAACTCATTTTGCGAAATGAGCTATACGCTTAGCTAAAAAAAAGTTTCATTTAAAAAAGAAAACAAAAAAATTTGCTCATCGTAAGATGTCCTCCTGAAAGTTCATCTGAAATATTTCTTTAAGTAGACAATACTTTAAGAGATAATCGCGTAGAAAAATTAAAATAAAATACCCTGCGTATAATATATTATACACATATATGTATACCTATATCATATATATACTTATATATCCTTCATATATTATATATTTTTTATATATACTTTCCTTTCGAAAGAATTTTTATTAAGCATAACTCCATTTTTTATTTTAATTCACATTATGATTTGCACATTGTTTATTACGATTAGAAACTTCCTCAATCAATATGTTGCTGTAGTTTTAGCTCAAGGTCGGCGAGAAGATTGCGCGATTAGGCCATGAAATAATTACGAAACATTCATTGTCAGTGATTAGCTTTCGAGCGACAAAGAAATCGCATAAAACAATTATACGTGACGTGATGTACGAGTGACAAAACGCGGTTCGCCTCCTTCAATAAAAACGACCATACTTCCAGCAGCAGTGGGAGGAAAAGGTAGGTGGGTCGAGAGAGGTCGTGCGGGTGTAAACATGTTGATCCTAAATCGAGTGTGAAATAAGCACCTGGTCCCTAATTCACGCGGTGCTTTTTAACGTTGGCGCGACGTGGGTTTGGTTCTCCAAAAACAAAACTACGAAACCACCGATGAGAAGCTATATTTACGAAAATGCAGGTGACTGCTCCGTCCGATTGCAAGTAACGAAGAATAAAAATGCATTCGAGCATGGCTTAATTAAATTTTAAAAATTATTCGATTAATTTCAGAAGAAATATACCTTACACGAAAAAAAATTGCATCATTTCATATTTTTCATATTACATTTTTATAGCGTAAAAAGACAAGATACCTTCCTAAATTGCAGCGCGCGCATTGCACTCATCTAGAACGCATCCGATTTAAGTTCTGGAAATAGGCGTTCCTTCGCCCGCATTTCCTTTCATCGTGAGGAACTGGATGCGACGAGCACGTGACGCGCAGACGATGCCCAAGACAAGACGGAGGAGGGACTTTTTGCTTCCGCATGCGGACCCCGCGATCAGTCGCGATGCACGTCGTCGTGTTTTCGGAACTTCGAGTTTACGCGGCCCGCGACTAATCGGGCGACGACGCCTGACGCCGCGACGGGCCGCGTTAATGCAAATTCGACACGGGCTCTATTCCCGGCCCGTTGTCGTGTTCCTTTTCCATCCACCACCCCATCATTGGATTATTTCATTTTTTCTCTCTCTCTCTCTCTCTCTCTCTCTCATCAAGTTTCACAAATCCACCGACACCTATCCGCATGCGGATAGAAATAGTGCGGACGACGATGTGGTCCAACAGGCTTGATCGTGCCACGTCCACGTGCAATCAGAAATAGCCTCGGCAATGTGCCGCCGCAGGAGTTCGTAGGTAGGTAGATGGTAAATACTTTCTTCCAAAATACGAAGGCGCAATGGGTATTGTTCGAGCGATAGTATATGAGCTGAAGAGTGATTGTGTCGTCTTAGATCTCTGCAGGTAGACAGTCAAGAATTTCCGGTTTTGAAGGATGTGACTTACAATAATGTATCTTATACTTTTTGTCTTTTAGGACTTTTTCTATACAGGTATACACTATTTTTAAACGACGTTTTAAAGATAGTATTTTTGTGACAAAAGCTCAAATGTTTCATGATAACGGGAAAATGTTCTTTTTAAATGCGAACGAAATCGCTGCGTGCAATGACGCATTTATGTTCTAGTACCGGTCGCACGAACCTGGCAATTATTTATTCCGCGGCTAATACCTGGTTCCGAAAACTTCAAGAAACACCAGTCGGGCCGCGGACGCTTAGCTTCGCGAAGTATATAATTTCTCCTCTGATTTTTTTAAATTCGCTTGGATTTACGCGCATCATCGACAAAAATTGCAACGTCGCGCAAAGATGCTGCGAAATATCTCTATCGAGTATGAGGAAGGATTAATTTGTGTGCATATTTACATAATTTAACATCGCCCTTGTTGTGATGATCTCAAAGTTACTAGGTCGCTATGATTTGCTTGGAGAACGTTCTCTAAAAAAAGAAGATTGCATAATCAAATAAAATAGATATTGCAGTCAGAAAGATGAAATTGTATAAACGTATATGCAACAAACAAAAAACAAATTTGATATAGAAAACTTGGAAATTTTCGTCTTCGCTCGAAGACTCCAGACTAAACCTAGACCTATAAAAGATTTGGTTTAAATCTTAATTGCAAGTCCAGGGCGAAATTAAAAAATAAAAAAAAATTGAGACCGCATCTCGAGTTAAATCGAATTATAAAATTGCATAGAAGATAATCGATATTTTATTCAGTCTATGCATTTTACATACGCGATTAAAACTCTATTAATTTATCTATTTTTAAATTATTTAAAGCAATTCATTTGCAATTCATGAAGTATTCATCTATTTTAATAAACGGAATACTACTATTAGGCCATGCAATAATACGCAAAATTAATCATTTACCTTCCTCGTCCAATTGGTCCCTCAACTTATACCATGTGACACGTTTCACATGATGCGAGAAAAACAATCCGACACGTTTGCCAAACAAAGGCGTCACTTCATCTCGACAGCTCTGGTAACTCGATTCGTACACTTCGCGCGCGAGTATTTAATAGACGGTGTCCCTTTTCGTTTCTCGCCCCTCTGAGAGGTCGTGTGTTATTTTTGCCCTGGTTTCTTTATTTTTTTTAACAAGCGCCCGACCGTCAGAACGATCGATTTACAGACGCATGAATCCTCCTTCCTCTCTTTCTAACCATGATCCCTTTTATCTTCGCCGACTTGAGGTTTCTCAGACCATAGAAAAGATCTACGTTAATACACATTTCATTTGTCTTGTCATGTGAGAAGCAAACCTTTCCTCTCTCCTGTCTCATCGAGGCGCCAATTTGGATTTCGTGAGAATTTTTCTAAAATGTTAGGCGCCGCAATAGCCATCAAATAGTGCTTATTCATTTAGATTTTTAGATTTTTTTGCAAGGATGGCATTCATTTATCAACATCTATCTTGTCACTTTCTATAGTGATCTAAGTAGATTCTATATAGATTTATATTTTATAAATTTTGTTAGTCTAGTATAAATTCTGCGTTATCCAAACTAACAAAGATTTCAAAATTTCTATTATTCGCTTAACATGTCATTCTCATAAAAATTATACATTTTTGTTGCATCTGCTTCCCCCATATGTTTCAGTGCGCACAAGATTTATACTTGACATGTTTAAAAGGCCCAAAAGTTTTATGAGCGTTTATCTACTTATCGAATTAGTATATATCTATAAATTTGCTCAATCTTTTTAATATTAATTGATTATAAATGTTCAATTCATTGGCATGTATATAAAATGTCTGCGAAATAATATTTTCGGCGCTTTTCTCATTTTCAACCTTGCCACGATCGTGCCGAAAATGCTGAAGAATCCTGATTCATCCGGTCGGTAGACGCGCGTCCTTCATCGGCCGTCGATTTTCTCTAGGACGATCGATTCTTACACGCGAGTAAGGCCCACATCTCGCGCGCGGCCTCTCGTATACACGTGGGCATGTACCGGGCGGCGAGAAAATTACAGAGCCCGGCCGTGCCGGCTACCGGAGGAGAGGCCGATCTGATGGACGGGGAAACCGGTAATTTCCGAGACCGAGAAACGCAGGAGCGGCCGATTAATACGCGAGCATTTAATTTACTCATTCATACCGTTACTCGAGCGAGCGTGGGTCCCACATGGTGGTCCGCCACCGTGTGGGCCAGGTGATGAAACGTTTCCGAGAGGAACGTCCCCTCACTGCGCGAGATCGCCTTCATATTACTATTATAAGACTCCAGTGGGTTCAAATAGGTCAATGGTGGGTGTCTATTTACTTCAATACACAAGTGCCTCACAAAACTATAAATAATGTCACAAAAACCATAAATTAAGATTAATAGACTGTGGATATTGTGTTAAAGAATAATAGATCGGTATGTAGTCGTTTGATGGTAGAGCAAGAAAAATGATCCAACCGGTTTATGAGCTTATCCTTTGACTTTTCATCCTTTTAGGATGAATTTGGCAAGGATATTTATAGACAATTTCTCTTGGAAAATTTTGTAAAAATAAATTACTCTGGATAACAAATTGTTAACAAATTGCACGCTGAGTTAAAAGTTGCGCCAGACTTCAAACTAATATAATATTACACAATAAAAAGGCGTCTGCCTTTGCAATATTCTTTCGTTTCAGAAATAGTGGTCCCAAACAATTCCAAAAGTACCCTAAAGGGGTAGTCAACTTTCACAGGTAGAGAGATAAATTTAAAAAGACATCTTTCTTGAGATTTTAGCGCGTGATGCCAATTTTTGCGAAATCTCGTGTAACTCCACAGAAACTTGGTGCGTACACAAAAAATGTAAAAAGTAGCTGATTCAATTTTAACAGGCGTCGCGTAATGAGCGGCTACGATCCGCTTATGCGAGCCCCGATGTCGTTATAATCCAATTCCGTGCAAGGATACTCGGCGTCGGGTTGATTCGCCAATTCGCTCGACGATCATCAATCTCCGTTAGAACGCGGACCGCGGGAAGAAACTCGGGCAATCGAGCGGGAGAGAGGGTGAACTCTCCCCTTCGAGAAACTCGCCGCCGCCATTAGTGTAGCTGATCGGGGAAATTTCGAAGAAAGAAGTATCTGTGTCGGGGTAGTAAGCGCGCGATAGTAATATGAAGAATAAATTATTTTCTGTTTACGTTTAAAATAGAAATCAGCGTCATCATATGCAAGTAAAATATTTTGTATAAAAGATTAGAGATATTCGTATCAAAGAATATATCGAAATTAATACACCTGTAACACAACACACAAATTTTTAAGTTAACTTTGCATTGTCAAAGATTTAGTCTAATTAATTTCGATAAAAATGCTATAAAAAATAATTTATGCAAAGCTATATAAAATAATAATTTTTTCTCTCCCTTTCCCGAAAATAGAGATAAAAAAGATGTAGATATTAATACACTAAATTTCTTCGTGTAATTGCTACATTAATAATTATTCGCGTTCTATACTATATGGCATTCTAACCCGTTACAAATAATTTTTAATTTCGAAGAAGCGAAATAGCAAGACTGCTATTTGGAATCTCTCACCGTCGCCAAGTTTGACGTCGTCTTCGGGATCGCGACCCCTGAGTAGTCGAGAAATCGCGGACACACTCGGCGCGCTGGTCCGGTCACAGATACCTTCCTTGATAAGCCGATCTCTAATTTCCCACGAAAACATACCCGGGTTGTCACGCTTGTATTCTTCGATCCTCGCTTCTACTTCTGGCGTAGCCACGCGAGGTTTGCTTCCACCGATGACACCAGGTCTGATGCTACCAGTTTCCTGATAGCGGTTTAGAATCTTCGACACGCATCCGTGGGACACCCTTAATTGTCTGTCCTCAATGAGATAATAGATTAATTCAATTCTGATATTATTCACTCACATTTTCTATTTTATTTTAGAAAAGTATCACGAAAAGAAGAGAATTATTCTCAGAAAGATCTCCGATGAAAATTCTTTTCCTATCCCTCTCCCTCACCATAAGAAAAATTAATTTATAACATATACATATACAGGGTGTACAAAAAAGGTGGTACCAAATTTTAAGAACATATAGTACTCGTCAAAACAATCCAAAAAGTCTTAATATGTATTCTAAAAACCATTTATTTATCTCATTTTAAGTATGCATTGTATGATATATTTATTTACACGCAACCGCTCGTCTCTTACGAGCTTATAAGGTCGACGAATTTGTTGACAATTTTCAATTCTCTGTGTCAGTTCATCTACAAACGCTCGCCATCGATTACCATTGTTTTGTTCAATTTTGAAACGATAATTATTATTGATAGTATCTGGTTTTTATGTTGTTTGAGAAATGGCTAATTTCTATGCAAATTCTGCAATGACAGACATTCATTTCATGTATGACAGAGCAAATGGCAATTCTATAAAAGCAGTAGATCTGCTGTAGATTGAATTTACTTAACAGCTTCAAGCTATATATAAAATGCTTTATATATAACTCAACAATAAATAATTGTTGGAGTGCTTATTAAGACTTTTTGGTTTGTTTTTACGAGTACCACACACTTTTAAGATTTGGTACCACCTTTTTTGAATACCTATATATATAATATAGTATGATTTGGAAAGAGTTAAAAGTACATGATTTTCGAATTTCAGGAATTTACTTATTTTCCTTTTTTGAGAATTTCAAAATTTCATGATTTTTTTCAGGATTTCAGAAATATATTATTTTCCACTACCTCGATATAACGCAAGGTCTGACCCCCGACGCGGCCATTTCGACAATCTTGAGCCGAATGTGATTAGGTAACGGACGTCCATTGATGAAGACCCCGCCGAGCTGATTTACTCGCCCCTGGCCCGGTATTGAGCCTAACTCTGCAAGAAGCAACAGCTTACTTCATTCATAATTTTCTCAAAACTTTTTGCGTATATTAATTCGACTGTAATAATAATTGCCATATTCTCTACGAAATCATTTCTCCTTCTCATTCTGATCGTAGATTGAGAAATTGTCCTTCGCACGGTTTTGATTTCCGAACCGACCGGAAGTGGCCGAGTAAGGGGACGGAGGGACAGGCAACGATTATTGGACGGCGTATAAAGAGGGCAACCTGGATTTATCGCTTGTACTGCGTGCTTGATTCGACTTCTTTCTCTCTTTCTCTTGAAGACGGAAGAAAGAGAGAGAAAAAGAGAGGGAAAAGAGTGAGAGAAAGAAAGATAGGCGTGAGAGGAGAAGAAAGAGAGAGAGAATTATAAGTGCGGGCGACTGCGAAACGTATGGAGCGACAACGCCGCAACTATCGATAAATCCAATAAATCCCGGCGCGGTTTTACGACGCACAACAATGATAGCGTATAATTTGCTTGGCTTATATTTAATTTCGCGTTACACGACGACGACGATCTCGATTACCGATCTAAAGAAAGAGGAACGTGCGCGCTCTAGGAAATAGAGTCGTTGCGATTTTTACTGGCACCGAGAGAGGCGATCCAAGATGCAGCGAATATTTAATGCAAATTTTTAAAACATATAAAATAAATATATACGATGCATTAATGTACGTCGTGGCTTAAACGAGATAGTGTGCACTGTAATTAATTTTCATCGCGATAACGTTTCAAAGTTATTCAAAATTCTCAAGCTCCAGTAGTATTTTAAGAAATTAATTGCATTCTCTCTCTCTCTCTCATCAGAGTTTCAAAGCACAATCGCCAAGAATAATTGCTGTAATAACGAATGAGCTGTACGATTAGATGGGCAAAAAAGTGACGCGCAATCGCACGTTCGATGTTTAAAGAAAAACGCGCTCGCTCTTACGAGACGCGATATAATCGGCGAAAAAATGGGAATCTCAATGACAGCTCAACGAAAAATCCGATCATCCAGGCGAAACGATCAGTGTTTTCTTCATAAAGCAGCGATATCTTATTATATGTATATCTTATTAGAGTTACGACACGCTAAGTGTGTTGTTAATGTAATCGACTTAGATATCGACTAGAGATCTATTTATAAAAATCTATTTAAATCAATATTCTAAAAGAGTGCACTCTTTGTAAAACGTGATGCCGATTTGTATATCGTGTGCAAAAATTATGCAAAAGAGTTTACTCTTTTATAGATAAGAAGAGATATGAGATTTAGACTATATACAAGTATAATTACAAATCAACTTAATAATTTCAATGAAAAAAACCGAAATGTATAATAAATTAGGTTTTAAATAATTTATTTAATAATAAAATATATTTGTGCTGAAATATTTCTGCATTTGTTTAGTTCTGTATTAGTGCTTTTTTAGTCATAATATTGCAAGGAATTAAAATTTGAATTAACTATTCTACGAATATAATAAGAAATAATAATAAGATAACAGAGACAAGAAGAAGGAATTATTTACAATTTTGATCTTCGGAAATAAATTACTGTTCAGTTTACATACACAGACGTAGTCTCTTGTGACCTTATTATTATTTTTCATTATGTATGTCTTCGTTTAAGAGTTCAACAGTCTCTCTCTCTCTCTCTCTTGCAATATTAACAATTATATATGATTACAAAAGGACTAATAAATGCAGAAATGTCCCAACACAAGTATATTTCATTTCTAAATAAATTATTTACAATCTAAACCGTTGCTCATTTCGGCTTGTTTATTGAAATTACTTGATAATATAATGAGCTAATAGATTTCGATTTCGAATTGTAATAATAATAAAATACAAATTAATAATTATTATAAGTCGAAATCGGAAATTAATATCCACAAACATATAGTCCGTATAGAGATACGTAAAAAGATAAGAAAATGAAAATTGTCGCATCATAAAGATTAGATTCTTCTTCTTTTGTTCTCTTAAAGTTTCCTTGAAATTTGCAAAAGTATAAATATTATACATATACGTCTCCAATTATTGTAATAAGTAATCAATACGACATATTATTTGAGTTAGTAACACAGATTAAATTAACTCCGTGATTTTTAATACTTTTATTCTTATTGTTGAATCATTTTTAAATAGCTCGCGGCAAGAAGGAAGCGAATGACCGATCCTACAGCTTTCACTTTTCTAATCCGGATGCAAAACGTTATACCCTCTAAATAAGATCTGTGTAAGCAAAACGCGATTAATTTCCGATAAAATGATTCGATCGCGATTTTTCGCGAGCGCAACAAATACTTTCACATTTTGTGCTGGTTCGGAAAAAATATGAAAATAAACGTTTGTCGTCGAAAGTTTATCGTCGAAAGACGTAGAGAAACGCGACGAAGTTATAGTCGCACGCTTTCGTTTATAATTAAACGCATTTCCGCGTAAGACAAAAGACAGGTAAAACATTTTGTCGCGTAAGACAAAGGATAGGTAAACAGGCTTCGACTAATCCGGTCGGCAAAAAGCATCTGCGGAAAAAGGAAACCGCTATTCGATTGCGCAGAACACGGTTGCATAATCGCAGCCATGCATCACCGCGGGTGCAACCGACGTTCACCGAAAAAGCGTTCACCGATGGCGATCGCGGTCGTTTCTACGAAATAACTTGTGATTTAATCTTTAATCGATCGTTCGTAATTGACAAACGAGAGTTTACGGAGACTCTATTAACCCGCCAAGTTTTCAACGTTTTTCAAATAATTCCGATTTTAATTTAAATCGCGTTTTGAAGGACGAGAATAAGACCCTCGTTTTTTCGCAAAAAAACTGCAGCACGACTCATAAATCATTATAATGATAGAATTATGAGGTAAGAAATCTTACGTTCTCCACGATAAAATAATTAACGACCATCATTGAAGACTTTTTTTGCGGTGATTTTATGGAAGCGCATTCGCTGAACTGCTAATCGCCCGCCATCATTTACCACCGTGATTTCCGCGAATGCAGACTTTCGTAAATCATCAAGCAACTAATTATTCATGCTAATTACACTCAAAACATCACGCCCTTAGACACTGACAAATCGGATTTATGAATGACAATGAATTACAATGATTTACGTTACTAAACACTGACAGATATCCTTCGGAGAACAATATATATAGAAAGCTTTCTTTGGCCTGAGATTTATTTCATCTTATTCTTCTCTCTATAGCGAACTTAGCACCATTTGAAATTACACAATAAGTTTTTTACGACTACAATAAAAAAGTCAAAGAAAACCTTATAACACACATTTTCACATTCTTGACCAATTCTAAGAAAGCAATGATATTGAAAAAGTGTGTGTAAATTACTTTTATTTATTATAGATTAAATTTATATAAAACAATTACTTATCTCGATAATTTTATAAAACAATTACTTAAATCGACAATTTTAAACATAAAGTGCAATGTTCTTAATTATTTTATAATATAATGTTTCCGAGAAAATTTGAATGATAATTGAGAAACACTGATCGAATAATACTAACAATAAGAAAAATAGCATAATAAAAATATATAATGTCTACGAATAGACAGAAGAAAATATATAATAAATATATAAATATAACAGTCAATTGTAAAAGTATTATTAAAAAAGTAGCTGTACTATAACTAGTTGACAAAAGTTTCAATGATGTCACATGGTTCTGTTCATGAAAAATTTCGATAAATTATATAAAAATTCTCTTGATATTGGTACATTAATGATTTATTTAAAACATATTTATAATTATTATTATTGTTATCAATTCTTTAAAAGAATATTGATGATGAAAAAATCTGATGCTGTGCAAATGATAAATAAATGTGGAAAATGAATCAAAAGAGATAAATAGTTTTCTTTCTTTCATCTACTGTTGACCTTGAGAAAGATAGTTCATAAATTTATGTCATTTTTAATAATGTTCCATTAAATATTCCAATCAATTCACAACAGGTACAATAATTGATTATATAAATAAATCAAGATTTCGTGATGAGAAGAGTAATGTCAATATATCTCGCGGATTTTCGCAGAATCCACATAACTTATTGCTCCGAAAATTATCGTTCTAAAAGAATTTTCATTAATTTATATTAATTAATTGTTTTGTATAAACTTTAATTTCATAATGCCAGGTTTGTTTAGGATCGAATAGAAGAAATTATTAGAACTGATGGATATTATAGTATTCATTCAGGAACACTAATAGTTCTTCTCTAAGACCTGTTTCCGGTTAATCTATATCTTTGTCTCTTTTTAAGAACAGAGTAGTTGTAAATTAATCGACCAAACATGTTCTTAAAAAGAGACAAAGATATAGATTAACCGGAGGTTTAAGTTAACCGACGTTGGTAGAAATGGGCCTAAGAGAATTTTGTATTTCATTTTCTGGAAGAAAGAGAAATCGAATGCAATCTTTTAGACACAATTTTTTAGACTTGTTTAGATTAAAAAATATTAATCAAACAATGTTTGTGGATAGATAAAAGATAAAGTAAAGTAATCTGGATCATAAATAAAATAATTTCATAAATTCTAAGTTTACAAATAATTTTAGATAATCAGCAACGAGAAGAGCACACCTTGAAAGGAATATCCAGTGAAACATGGTCGCATCATCGGAAAGTTTGTCGTAACCATCTCAACCAAGTCGAGCCACCGCGAGGTAGTCCGGTCTTTCCGGATAATGATAAATTTCACTAGGACATTTCACTGAGTCCTCCATAAAGATTACATTGTTTTGACTCTTCTTCCTTCGCGTATTAATCTCACAATCTTCCGTTCTACTTATTCCACTTAGTCCCGCGATTCACCCGACGATCACGTAAAAGAAACATGTAAGCAAGCACAAATTATCTATCTATCGAAAAATTTGAAACGCAACAGGCTAGTCCGTCGTAGTCATTCAGTTTCAAGCACCTAGGTCATTGTTTGAGTTCAAGGTTATCAGTTGCAATTTGACTTGGTCTCTCCACGATTTCCCTTCGGTTTAACCTGATCTGTGACATAGAACGGCCGTGTACACTTACTTCAACTCTAGATTAATAAGAGACAGATCTCTACCGATCGGTGAGCTGATCGTGACTAAACGTCCCGGGGATGGAGCGTTGGGGTAACTAACGGCTAGGCAACTCCCACCAGTTACAACATCAGGTAAGTCTGACCTGTCTGGCGATATTCTGGTTGGGGTACGATCAGCACGAGAAAGCCGACAAGGGAGATCAAATCTTGGTTCTTGAATACACTGGTGCTCAACGTTAACCAATCGTGGCACTGCAAGACTTTCTACCACGCCTCCGATTCACGCCCCAACCAGATGGGTACTTTGGGTGATTTTATTGCCGTGCTTTTACGAGCACACACCATGCTTACATACTCGTTATTCTCTACGTGCGACCCCGTAAGTCAAACCTTTTGTTTCTCAGGTCTCGCTGCGATCATTGGGGATCTTATTATTATATCCGTTTAATCACGATTCAAAAAATAAATAGTCAGATAATTTTAGGGGTAAGTATAGACATTATATCGAGGGTTTTCTATGAAAAGAAATTGTCGAGTCGCTGGTGAATGAACCCAGATAATATCAAAAAAGAAACTTGCAGTTTTCAATAGAAGAACACAATAATAAAATTTTCTTAATTTTCTACCTATTCTTAAATATGAAATAGAATGATTTTCGAATGTTCTCAGAGAAAAATTTAATATTTAAGATGATGAATTTGAGAAAAATAAATAATATACTTTATTTTATTTTTATCCGTGAAACAGCAAGATAATTAATAATAATAATTGCAAGATGTATTCCATATTTCAAAGAGAATTTTCTTTGCAGTAATTTCTAATACTACATAGCAATGTAGATTTATTTTGAAAGTTATAACAACTGCAGTGATCTTTCTTTTGAATTAATAAATAAATGAATTATATAAAAAAATATTACTGAGATGACGTAATAACAAACGCAAACAGCTGATGACTTAATTCCAAACATAGCGTCGTTCCAACTGTTTTCAGTTAGACAATGTTCATGAGCCTCAATCAAATTTTTCAGGACAAATCTTTGTTTGTGGAACGCGCAATTAAGGTAATGGGAGAAAACCGTAGTGATCTTCTCGCAGCCAGTTCTATGCGACGTCATCGCTCGAGCGCAGATTGTGCGTTTCTTGCGCGTTTTCAAGCTACGTAAAGCGATTTAGCGCAAATCGCTGGCGCGAGGCGCGTAGAGTTTACCTAATCTCCAGTGTCAGCTGTTCACGCATGATTGCGAATTACTCCAGGATTCGCGCTCTTTTTTTTCCTCTCATCCAGGGGGCCTCTATTCCGAGCTATCGGGGAAATGACGATGCACGATTGAAAAGAGGATGCGACACAATAGGCGCGACGGTGATGTGAAATAGTGATCGATCGTTGATTTCCTTTAGTAATTAACCGCTTTAAATAATGCGACATACAATATCACGAATCTATTTCAATAATATATTTAACAATTTATTAATCCAATGTGGAAATATTCTTTATGTCTTCTTTATATGCAAACAAGAAGAAACCTATATAAAAATACAAAACTTAGTAATATACTGACAATTTAATTACAAAGAGTTAATATAAAGCACTTCATCTAGGAGATTGCCTTTAGTAAGTTAATGCAATTGTGTTGCGAAAATTTCAGATATACGTGCATAATTTTCGAAAAACAATTTTATCCTTATACAACTTCTGGGAAAAGGGGTATTTTACGAGAATTCAATGGATACACATTTTCGCAGTCATGTTTGTGCTCTAAGATATAAATCAAATAATCTTTTCATTTAAAGAATGAAAAATTGACGTGTCCTTGAAGCACTCCTGGTGTCAATAGTTTGACAATGCTACCAATTGGTAAGACCATGGCCTAAAAGTAAATTTTACTCACGGAAGCCCTACAAGCATGACATTAAGGAGTTTATTTGTCGGTCCGCGCAACAGGAGATTTCGTTGGCTCTATCTTTAAGTTAACAATAAGTCCTCATAGTGTAAAAATATAGTGTATTATGCTTGTATTCCAGAACAGAGATGGTGTTCCGAATATCCTCGCAGAACAATGTTATGCGTCACTTTCAACTAATTTTCTGTTTCTTAAGAACGAAAAAAAAATGCATAAACGATAATAAACATTGATGAAGCATCAATAAGTGCCTCGCATCGAGAGTGTCATTCGCGTCAAAATTGGGCAACATTTTTTTTTATTTTTGCATCATTTCCTAGTCGTTCAAGTTGCGGAACGAATCAAGATCTGTCAAAAATCACCTTTTCGCCGCTTTGCTAGTTTTCGGAAACGATAGATCACTATTCATTATCTTTTTTTATTTTTCTCTATACAATGAGATATTTAAATCTTTGAAACCAAACGCACTGCCTATACAAAGCTTCCGAGCTAGATAATTAGAAGAAAGGAAGCAATATCTCTTCTTACCTATAAGCCGTTTCAAAATCTAGATATTGTCAAAATTTCTTCTGCCACACGTAGTCTTCACACACACACACACACACACACACACACACACACACACACACACACACACACACACACACACACACACACACACACACACACACACACACACACACACAAATATTAAGATATTAATAAAATTATATTTTATAATTTGAAAAATAGAATTTATGTGTCAAGTAAAAAAACATATTATTAATTAATTCCGATACAATTGCCAAAAAATATTCTGTTCGGTTACAATAATTTCGCGTGACAAAAGGGAGCGTATCGAGACGGTGATGACGATCCGGGTATGTAAAAAGGCGATCGGCTGGTCGCGGGCGTGAAAGAGGAACGATATATATCGTTCTCTGATGAGCCAGCGAAAGAGGGGCGGAGGCGAGAAGCCGCAAACAGATGCAAATTGCACCTCGGGACTCGATCCGCCTACCTGACAACGCGGACAGTAGTGACGTAGACCGTTACGCCGTAAATAATCTACCCCTTCCGAGCACATTCAACCCCTACTTCTTCTTCTTCTTCTTCTTCTTTTTCTTCTTCCCTCGCTTCCGTATGCTCCTCTTCCGTCTCTTCGTATGACAATGATGCCACTAGGTGGGCGGCGGCTCGATGTGTATAAATAAGAGATCATAAATATGCAGTAACTGTTTTGGACCACACGGAAATACAGTTTGAAAATGACCAGAGCTTAAGACGATTTTAGAAAGTATGTTTGCTTTGGTCAGTTTTTGCGATCAAAACGCTCTTTATTGAATCGAATTCATATTCCTTGATTTGTGACTTGATGCTGACTGTATATCATTTACAAATTGTCAAGACGACTATTACTCAAATACCTGAGTAATTTCGCTTTTTGATTTTTCAAGAATTTTCAAATAAATTTAATTCCAAAACATGTTTATTATTTTAAGTAATAATTATACAACTGTGTTACTTTGCAATATAAATAACTAAAAAAATGTTTAACCAGTCATAAATGCAGATCAAAATAATAAAATACTCGTATTAATAATTGAATAATATTTGAAGGCCGATAGAAAATCGTCGACGTTTCCTAGCGTAACTAGGAAGATCGCGCAAATCATCTTGCATGTGTCGGATCATTAATAGCCAATTAATTAGTCTGTCAGGCGATGTGTCTCCCGACTGCGAGTAATCGGTCTTCGTGTAAGCGTCGATTAACCGCGGAATGTATTTTCAACGTAGTTGATAAATAACAAACTTGGAACAAGATTAATCATTTTACTCGCGACGGCCAACAGAGTCTTGCTAGAAGATTGCAAATTTTTCGCACGTTGTAAATTGGCGCGCAATTTGTAACGATAATATTAATCGTTCCAAGTTGCATCTCTTTACATTCTGGCAATTTGTAAAACGATCACATTATTCATAGTGCAAATTTCGAAAGAGCAATTTAGTATCTTAATATATACGTGCAGCAAGAATTAAAAGCGTTAATCAGAATAATTTTTTTGTACAGCTGAGAAAATTGAAATTTCAAGATTATTTTACTCTATATGCTGTCAATATACTATTTTGTATAAAATGTTAATATAATGAACAGGATGCTTCGAACGTAGAGTTTTTATTCATGTTTTCTATTCAAAGGCTTCGACAGAAAAAAAGAAGTAGCAGATCGAAGTAACGGGACCTGAAATAACCCATCGACAGCCGAGGGTGTCGATTTTTTTGCTAACCTGTTCTCTTTAAGATTTTTCGACTAAAAAATACGTCTTGATATATTATATTCTTACGACAATGTTGACAAATTCACAACAGCGAAACTCCGGGAGTTCTCCAGGCCCTGAAGTCTAAATGTTGTCATTAGATAAATTTCGCTGATAGCAAAAAAATGTATAAAAAACAGAAACCCCACCCCATTTATTTCAGCTTCAATTTTTGAAGATAAATTTGGAGCTGTATTAGAATCTTAAAATAAAATTAAAATAGAATTCTTAAAATATGTTAGAGAAAATTTTGCAGTAGAAACAAGTCTTTTTCTTTCACAAAACATTGTTTTCCTCTGTTTCATTAATATTTTATATAAATTCCTAACTTACATAATTATTTTACTAAATTTTATATAAATCAAACATTTTCAATAATTTAAAAATACTTCTGTATTGTAAAGATTAAAATGTATAGCATATTTAAATATTATATCTAAAAATTTATAATTAATCTTCTTCGATTTTTCAAATCATTTTCTGTAAACGAAGTGCTACTTCTAACATAGAGAAGTTACAATAACAGTTCAATTGTTATCCACATTTCAGAAAAAATGTGACAATAGAAATAACGGTATATGCTTTATTGGAAACATATTTTACATCCAGTAAAATGCATGTTCTACACTACATCCCTTGAAAAACAATCCCGTTAAGAGTGATAAATTGAGATCAGTTGAGAAATGAAAATAAAGCTAGATGTTTAATGTATGTTCATTATTGAGGAAAAAAATTTCGAGGGAAAGTTGTTCAAAGCATTGTTACAATTGTTACAATTGTTGAAATAAATGGCTCACTTGCCTTATGATAAAATTTCTGACAACATTACACATCGTAATTATTTCTAATATATTCAAAATTCTTATACTCCATCTTCGAATATTATTTGAATTTCTATCTCCAGACTAATCGCGAAGAATTTAATTATCGTAATCAAATTTCATATATTTTAACATTTTTGTTTTATTATATATATATTTTTTTTACAAAAGATTATTTTATTTATCTGATAGAAAGAAATGTAGAAAATATTTCTTCGTGATTTTTGTTTAAATATTTTTTTTTTATGAATATTCCATCTATTGTCACACAGCAAACGAGACACAACACGACCCACGACAACTTAATGCATTTCCTACGACATTCTTGTGATGTTTCTAATATAAATGGAAAAGGAAAATGTAATATATAAATAGAAAAGGAAAAAATTTTCAAGGTCCAAAAAAAAAGAAGCAAAAGACCCCACCGGGCTCGTTTGTAAATCTCTACTGGTTTCGTCAACCATTGTCTCGCAATGAGAACTTTGAAAAGAATAATAAAAAAATGCAAAAAATAAAAAGATATGATGGAAACTAGAAGGATATGATGGGGCTAAGAAAATTATAGTAGCTATAAACTCATTATATCTTGATATACGACTTATTGTTTATTGATTAGAACAAGAATTAGACAAGGATGATCAATGAATCCTCATATCAAAAAAAAATTTTTATTATTATTATCATCATAATCTTCTTGCTATGTCTTTTGCCAACTGAGTTTAACAAAAACATTACAGAAATTTGCCCTATTAATGAAACTTGTAGAATTTGTACTACTTATCCTAGTGACGGGGCTTCCGAATTGTTAAAGTATCCTGCTGAAATGAATCTTTTTGACATGAAAGAGTTTACGACTACTGCTGGAAAACGGACTCAATTGAGAAGTAATAAGGTATAGAATATGTCACAAATACAAATAGTCAAACGGGTTTGACTATTCTTAGCATCTATCAATGTCGTTGTGACAAACTTTTGGAAATATCTCATACTATTATTCGTATTATAGCTCGCATATTTATTTGACATTTAACATGTTATTGGACAATAGGAGCTATTTCAAACGTTGTGAATAAAAAAGATAAAAGATGCAGCAATCGCACGAGAGAATTCATGAATAAAAAGAATACAATTGAATAAAGAAAAATTTACTACAATGTCCATACATATATAAACTGATTAAAGATCGATCGTCGGATCAAATATCGCCAGAGGCGACCGTTGTAGTTTAATCAATAAGAAACTAATTGCGGTCAGTCTGATTTTTGCAATGTAGAGGCAATACTTTCGATGTGCAGCGAATTGTTCGCTCGATCAGCGGCGATTCGCATCACCGAATCGGCGAATGTTCTCACAGAAATTAATCGTCTGGTTGCACCGGTCGTTGCAAATAGTCGCTCTTCCAGTCTGTGAAGTGCCGGAATGTTAAATTCACGGATTTCACGATAAATTTCCTCTCGAGTTGTTTTTTAGGTTACCCGTTATTCTTAGCATGCATCAAGGATCGACTTATTGTTAGATGAACTTGATGAATGAGATGAAGCGAGAATATTTCTCAAAAGCATGGCAAAGTGCTTTCTTAAAACTTCAATTTAAACGATGGAAATAAAATGTTAATAAACACATATAATATATTGACAAAGATAATTACACAGTTTATATTTTAAATATATTTTATATATATTGTATGTTATATAATTTTTTTATTAAAGAAATTTCAATTATGGAAAATTATGTTGAAAATTTATATTATATTTTTTAGTGATCCTGCCTGCCTTAGCTTTACTCTTTCTTATATTGTGTTTCTTTTCAAAGATGTCCAAAGGATACTCCCTGACATCACTACGCGACAGACATCGACAGATTTTGCAATATGTGTCTTCAGGACCTTTTTTCAAGGTAGTCTGCGGGGTAGCATTCTTCGTATATAACCAGTGATATCACCCCAAGTCGTAAAGTCGTCAGATCATAAACACATAAATATTCGTAATTATCTCCCATAATCCACATTGTCCACCATACGATGTCATTCCCATCGGTCAGGAAAAAATAAGATCCTGTCCAGAATCGACGAAATCCTTTACAGTAGGCTCTTTTTTTTGCACGCAAGACGCACAAAAAAGTTTCTACTGTTCCTGCAAAAAGTACCCCTTTTCCCGTTCACCCATTCTTCTCCAGAATTTACGACGCTGATTTTTCTTTTCGGGCACGTCTTGTGTCATAAATATCATAATTAATTCACTTTTTTTTTCAGAAATTCTCTTTTTTTGTTATTACTTTTTTTTTAATTTCAAGAACCTTTCTCGCGATTCTCTGCTCTTTGGAAAATAAATTTCTGCACAGAGAAAAGAGAGAAGAATTCTATCGGCATTCTGTCGCAGAAGAAACAATGTTAGCGTGGGACCGTTGGGTGGCGAAAAGTCTCGCGGTAAGAACAACGATACGAGACAAGACCAAAAAGGCGCGCTTATGCTTCGTTAGATTCCAGACAAGAAATACTTCAATCTCTTGCCGCGACAGGCAATATATATTTTTGTAGCGGCACAATATGTTCGATGGATCATGATACACAAGCGAGATCGGTTGCGGGAACCAGGATCATCGAGATTTGTGGGAATTCTGGAGTCATCATGGTACGGATCATCGGAATTTCACGGATTTCTCACGTTTTCTTCTTCTATTCACCCCCTCCTTTCCGTTTCTTCCCTTTCCTTCCTTATTCACTTCATTACAGAAACGAACCAGATTAATATCTCACTCGTGATAATTCTAAATTTCGCGACGTACATATTTTTTAATAATAGCACAAAATTTATGTATTTGTACGAAATAATTAAATTAAAAAGCAAGTGTTTGTGTAAAATGTCCTCTCAAAGAAGGAGAGATAATATATTTTAGAAAGATTTTATGAAAAAAATGTAATTCCTACACACACACACACACAATACCCAAAGAAAAAATTTATTTTAATTCAATTCCCACGACTTAATAATGTGTAGAGACGATTTTCGATATTCACACGCGATCTTCCAGTTTTATCAGTTTGATTATGAAAAATATTAACATGGGGAAAATGGTTGGCGAGGAGACAGAGGTAAAAATTGGAAAAGAGAAGAGGATGCCAGCGGTAGAAGAAGTGCCGACGGTAGATGCGATCTCGCCGCATGGATGGAAGAAGCCGCAACCAAGTGATTTCCGAGAAGTCTGCAGTTGGCAGAGAATCCGTTTACGAGCCTCTTCTCTTCGCCAATCGGAGCTTTTTGTCTTCGTTAATATCGCCTCGTCTCGATCACTAAGTAGATCGCATCGAGAACAGTGCGCTGGCGAGAGATGAGCATAGATGAAGGGCGTTGCTGATACACCAATCTGTCAAGATCGTCAAGATCCTGCGACTCTTTTCTAAGAGTTTGAACCAATAAGGTTCACCAAAAAGACGTATCCTTCTTTAATGATACGAGCCTAATCTTATGCTGAATAAAATTTATTTAGAGTATAAAAAATAAATATATAAAAGCATCTAGAGCCGCAAATATATATATTATTGTATCACACAATATATCTTGTTGTTTTAATGCTGGAATATTATTTTTATTATTTTGATAATATTATATTAATATTATATAATGATGTATTGTATAATACCGGTATTTACCTGTGACAATAAGACACGACAGGTAGCGAGCGAGATTTCTGACATGGTTACAACAAATTCTTTGAATGTATACTATGTATATCTGTTTACAGAAATGTATTGAGTATGTGTCATTAATATCAATTAATATCTATCTTGATGAAAAATTGGTAATTAGTGGCGAGAGGCATAGTCAACGATTAACCGGATATAATTTGCAACGCGTTGGCTTGCTAGTATGCGTTCGTCACTCGTATGTAATAAGTCATGCGTTGTATCATGATTATGACTTTATACGCGCCTTTTCCATCGATTAGACGTCATTACGACAAATAACGTAATTAAGTTTGCTTTACATTGTTGCATTTTCGTATATTCTTCTGCATATAATATAATTTTCACGATATTATAATTATATATGCGCGTAATTCGATGTAGTATAATCATTATTCTAAATATACGTAATTCGATATAATATAATCATTATTCTAAATATACGCGTCTCTATCTGCTTTCTCGTTCTATGCACAATAAATGTCAAGATTTCGTGAGAGATAAAATATTAAAATATATTGACTAATTTCAGAGATCGTATGCTTCTGATTAAGTACTTTCGCAAGTGGATTAAATTTCGGAGCTAATTACGTGACAAACGAGCCCGTCCAAGGCGAGGAACCGAATCGGCAAACGGAGAGGCCGGGTGCGAAAAATCGTCGCGGGATCCTTGAGCCTCACGGCGGTAGGTCCCGCAAAGTAAGTCCTCTTTCCTCTCGTGTGCCCTCGCACGAGCGTGTGCGAGAGCATTGCCAAGCCGGTGTTGCTCGGCTCGAACCATCAGCAGCCTTGTACACATAATAACCAAGTAGTAATATCGTTTCTGTGGCGAGCAGTGCCTCTTACTCGATTGCCAGCGACTGACTCGAGCATGCGACGAACCGTGTTCGAATGTTCAAATTTTATATACAACAATCTTGAATTTTATTATCAATCACTTTATTATCGAGGACCATCTATATGCAAGATTTATTTCTACAGAAATATTTTTCACATAATTTTTGACATAAAATTTCTACTAAAGAGACCTTTGGCTTTAAATACTGCAATTATAAATCCAAATTTGTCTCAGATATTTTGTAGATTTCAATGATGAAATCGAAAAACAACGCTGGTTTAATTAAATCTCAATTATGTTATTTATATTAATGTAAGAGGAAGAATCAATGCGTCGAATCGAAGCTATCACTATCAAATTTACGCCGTAGAACGTATCATTGCACGGTACTTTGATACGAACTATAGGTAGCTGGTAACTTCGCGTGCGAGCGAGAACAAATCGATCGCGACCATCACGATCGACGACCTGAAGGTGCTATCGCTGCTGCTACCGGGCGCGTTGATGACTTTTACTTTTTTTCTAAAGATCACGTGGCAAGAATACTCCCGCTGTGTGAAAGTAAAGCGACCGTGCAAGCGTGCGCGAGCATCGCCTGAAAATTAAAATTGAAAAATACCGTATGTGTGATAGGAAGATCAAAATTCATGTCGCACTTTCTTAATTCATAGTAATTAAATTGCAAAATTTAGAAATTTTACTTCACTTCGTGGTCAGAATATTTTACGAAATTTTACATTTGTTCAAATACATTTTCTTTATGCGGAATTTTCTTTTTGCAGAATATTGGCATCTTCTTAAGCTTCATTATGTCATTTCATGAAGTAGAACCGCAACGAGCTACTTGACGACAGTCGACGAGATATTTTTGAATTATTAATGCGAATGACGGCGATGCAAAAAAATAATTTGCATATTTTTTTCATTTCAACGCTTTCATCATTACGTGACGTAATTTCATCAATCGCGGTGCGGAAAATAGCAGAGAGCGAGAAAGATAGGGAAACGCAGAGTTGAAGAGATGTCGAGGCGAAGAAATGTTAAGCAAATCGCACGGGATTTGACTCGAAGAATAGTCTTTTGTTGACGTTTTTTCTTCTGAAAGGCGCGATTGCGCGATGCTCATTAAGCGCCACGAGGACGCGACGTGGTTTCCGCGTTGAAATTCCTCGACGACCTGATAATTCAATCTATTGAACTCTCTCTCTCGCCGTTCTCCGACGTTCTCGCATCGGCGAGAAAAATTTAACGCGACAAACGCGTCGCAGAGAGCATATTCGAGAGCGTGTTTCTTACACCTTGCCGGAGTAAAAAGCTACCGACGGAACGTGAGCACTTCTCGTGTCTCATAAACTGGTTCGAGCAGGGGAGCAAAAGCGCGACCAGCGGAGGAAGAAACGACGATGCGGGAATTCGAGTCATTACCGGGCGAGAGAATGTAAAACACTCGCTGCCGGGCAACATATGACATCCGGATCACAATGACGCCTCCCATCGCGGAATGCTCTTCATCATCCTAGTCACCGCCGCGGGTCGCCGCGGTAGCCGCGATCTCATTCACGAGGCAAGATCGAGGAATTCTTTTCGGACGATGCGGCCTCCGCCGGCCCCGTCCGGATACGACGAGGTGTTCTAATAAGATTAAAAAGAACGATCTCGAAGAGAAAGAGAGAGAGAGAAAGAGAGGAGGGTAGAGAGAGAGCGAGAGGACGCGATGTAATTTTGTTGCTGCATTGTCGGACGACGATTCCGGGAGCAGCAGTCTTCTCGCTTTTTTATATACCGGTCTCGACGACTATAAACGAATCCCGCTACCGTTTTCTAGAATGACTCGAATCACACCTTCTTCTTACCCGTCGGCTACCCATGGACGGACCCAGCTACCAATTTGTTCCCCTCAGGTTCGAACATTGAATTTGTGACTGTGTCTAAGAAAGGAAAAGGACCAAACGATATAAGAACTTCGAAAGCGCTTTCTACTTTCAATTTTAATAGATCGATCGTAATTATTATACTATATTGTTCTGAACTATGCATATACCTGCTACATTATTGCTACTCTTTTATTTTTTATATCATATCGTTAATTTATATATATCGACTATATTTATCATCTCTCCTATATA
The DNA here is from genome assembly GCF_030444845.1 of Prenolepis imparis. Classification (NCBI taxonomy): domain Eukaryota; kingdom Metazoa; phylum Arthropoda; class Insecta; order Hymenoptera; family Formicidae; genus Prenolepis; species Prenolepis imparis. The sequence goes on from NW_028141162.1 coordinate 2,660,731, forward strand.
ATCGAATTCTCAACTTGAAGAAAAAAAGATTCAGCTCTTTGATTCTAATGCTGTGTGCCAAGTAAAGGATTGGAGAACGCGTTCTCCAAAACGCATACATAAATTCTGTTCTATCCTATCGAATCCGTAGCATCCTATTTGTCATCAAATTAAAATTTTTTCCCGAAAAATCTTTAATGGCTTAATTATCGGCGATAGAAAGTTACCTTCTTTTCTCGCCGAACCAATCTAATCTCAATTACGATCGGAGGACCGAACATCAATTTCTAACACTCTGATGTTTCGATCGTCCGTCGGCGGATCCTTTGCCGCTCGCGCGACTCTCGTCGTCGCCGACGGCCGATGCACACGCGTGTACAACAGCGGGGGCTTTTATACCCCCTCATTTGATGCACGTCGACCGCCTCGGATGCATTTATCATGCGTCCGCCCGGCTCGGCTCGGCTCGGTGATGCGCGTCTGCATCAGCTTCCATCGCGTGTGTTATGTGTGTGTGTCTGTATCTGTGTGAAAAAAAATCCGTGCGTTTTGTGTACGCACATACACACACTCGCCTGGTCCCGGCCAGGAGAAGCGCGGCCCCGGTTTCACGCGTGGACAATGGCGGCCGTCACGCTGAAATGCGTGCTGCCACTGTCTTACGCCTCCTCTGCTTACGGTCAGTCGCGCGTGCAAGATGTGCGACACCTTCGGTAACTTTTCCCTTCGCATTTCCACGCAGCAGAGAGACCAAGTTTTCTTCTCGAAAAATTCGAAAAATTCTTCAATCAGTCGAGGCAAAAAAATTTCAGACATATATATATATATCCCCCCCCTATATATTTTCTTTTAAATAATATAAAAATTCTTTAATTATATAACATAATAAATAATATATAATTATAATATATAAAATAATTATATAATTATATAATATATGAAATATATAATATAATATATAATATATGTTATATAACATATAAATATATTATCTTTTCAATTCTTGAAGAGATTCCAAAGATTATAATTCTTTCAAGCTTAATTTCATTGATAATTTTCTTCGCGTATTTTTTTTTATTTTTAAAATATTATACACGGAGTTTTCGCGGACTTGTTCTCCATGTCTTTAAAAAAGGAGAGCGTCAGATCGATTTCACGTGCGCATAATTATTAAGAATGGCGGTCGTCACGCTGAGAACGGCGTATATAATACTATCTCGCATCTCGGAGCGCCATAACGCGTTTAATTTACAGCCAGAGGTCTTCACCCTTCCGCCCGTTTCTACGATTCCTAACATAAGATGAATTGCCTGCAAAAATTTCTTTCGCATAAAAATCATACCTCGCGCTCGTGTTCGTGCACAAAGGTAAATGCGCCGCGATCGTCATTCATAATTACGTGATCTTTCTTCCTACATTAAGGAACTTTATATTTATGCATTCCGGATTTCCGTCTCAGGTTAATTACTTATCGTTGTACTTTACGTGTGCTTTGTATGAATGCGATATGTACATTGTACATATTTAATCGAGAGCAACAAATTAATATATCCGCAAGAGAACAAATTTAATTTCTTGAAAAAATATGTAACCTTTATCGCAGATTAGGTATTATAATATATTATTTACAACATATTACTATTTTAATATTTTTTACATATTATTATTTTAAAATTTAATTAACAAATTAATTTGCTAATTAAATTTTTAAATAATAATATGTTAAAAATATTGAAATAGTAATATATTGTAAATAATATATTATAATGCTTTATGTGCGATTAATATTTTTTGACAGAAATCAGCTGATAACTGTCAAAAATATTAATCGAGTTTAAAGTATTATAACATATTATTTTATTTAATTTTATTTTGAACAAACTGTCAAACTACTAATTCTCGCGATAACAGCCTCTCGATGCTACGAATACAACGCACAATGCGAATCGAGACAGTCAATAAGAATCACAAAAAAGATGCAATAATACTTGCGAGAATGAACTTAACATGCCTTTTTTAGAAAGGGATGTTATAATACTTTCAACTCGATCCAAATAAACAATTTCTCACTCACCGATACGTGCAATAGCGGAGTGTAGTACACAGCATACACATTGATCTGAAAACAAATTATTCAAATTATGTATATACATGTGTGTGTGTGTGGAGGGGTGGGTGGATGGGTGGGTGGGTGTGTATAGGGTGTTTTGAAAGTCTGGAAACGATTGAATATCTGAATACAATTTAGAAAAAAATGTTTTAAGGTATTTTGCATACCTCACAGTTGCCCCGCTGTCGCCCGATGCCTCCCTGGGCCTCCTCCTCCTCTCTTGATCCATGGTAGCACTCACGACGCTCGCGAAAACACGAATAATTACAATCGCCCGACACTTTACACGGCACTCCCGACACGACGTGTGAATCGCGTATTTCGCGTACATTGCGCAATGAGAAAAAACGACGCGAAAACTATAATCGCACGTCCGTTCGACACTCGAGACTCTCGCAGTCAAACTCGCACGCAGCTTCAGCAATGTTACCTGTAACAAATAAAAAAAAAATATATAGAGAGAGATACTTAAACAAAAATTATATGTTTCTTAAAAGCAATGTTATATTATATAATTATTTTGCTTACTTCACAGTTGCCCCAGTGTCGCCCGATGCCTCCCCGGGCCTCCTTCTCCTCCTCTCTTATTACTAACGCTTACCTATAATAACAAATAAAATACATAATACATAGAGATACTTAAACAAATATAACAAAAATGGTGTATTTCTTAAAAGAAATATTATATATTCATTTATACCTTACAGTTGCCCCGCTGTCGCCCGATGCCACCAGGCCTCCTCCTCCTCTCTTGGTCCATGGTAGCACTCGCGACACTCGCGAAAACACGAATAATTACGATCGCCCGACACTTTACACGGCACTCCCGAAGCGACGCGTGAATCGCAAGCGTATTTCGCGTACATTGCGCAATGAGAAATAACGATACGAAAACTATAATCACACGAATCAACGTCCGTTCGACACTCGAGAATCTTGCAATCAAACTCGCGCGCAGCTTATCAGCAATGCTACCTGTAACAAATAAAATAAAATATTACTAAATTTTACCATATTATTATTTTAAAATTTAATTAGCAAATTAACGCTTTATTAATATTTTTTTACATAAAGTTTTTGACATAAAGACATATAGTATATGTAATAAAAATTATAAAATAATATATGTTTTAAATAAAATGTTATAGTACTTTAAACTTGATTAATATTTTTTGATAGTTATCAACTGATTTCTGTCAAATATTATTCGAGTTTAAAGTATTATAACATATTATTTATATTATTATTTTAATTTTTATAACATTTTTATTTTAAAATTTAATTAGCAAATTAACGCTTTAATCAGCTGATTTCTGTCAAAAAATATTAATCAAGTTTAAACAAACTTTATATAAAAATATAATTCTTTTTTATATAATAAAATCGAGGAAAGGCGCGCGCGTAGCGCATGTGTTGTTCTAGTCGTTCTACATTCAAGATTAACACGTGCTAGACATCACGAATAACAGTGTCAAAACTGATTGAGTCATAATTGAGAATCGATATATATATTGACCTCCATCGCCGAAAAGACGCCTTTTTTCTTATTTCGTTCGGTTCGCAGAAATCTGAAAGACGTGAGAAGAGGAGCCGTGAAGAAGGAGAGAGGATCTTAAGGTGAAATCTCAATAGAACAAAACGAGAAAGACGGACAGATTCAGTGGGGTTGATTTTTCTCTCAGGGACCGAGGGCGTGGGACGCAGCGGGGCCTGAATGTACGAAGCGGAGAACGAGGCCTGCCCCTCTTCTGCCCTCTTCAAGTTTTTACCGGCGACCGCGCTGACTCAGCGGCTATTTCTCATTACCAGACCGATATTTTTGTAAAATTGAATTTTTCTCTGAGAAAGAGCCCGCGATATCGACCACCCGTCCTTCCTCGCTCCTCCGACCATCTTCGTGGATCGCATACCTGTTCGAATCGCGATACTTTCTCCCTCGCTCAGTAAGATCCATCGCCAATGGACGGTGCAAAAGTCATTATCGCGTGAAAATGACAAACGATAGTCTGATATATATCAATACTAATATTAATTATTTTAAAATTATAAATGCGTCATTATATTCAACAGTTTAAATTATTTCTGTCATTCTTATAAAAATAAATAAGACAAATTAAAGATCTAACAATATGATTATTATATGTATTCTGTATAAATTAATACTTCATCACACAGTTCATATAATTATTAATTATAATTGACTGTTGAGTCTATATTAACGTAGGACGGGTAATTTCGCGAACGTGGATCTATCGAAGGCCCTAGTACGAAATTGCGAGCGGAGAGGAAACGCATATGCGTCGCGCGATGTGTAACGTGTGTGGTCCCCGATCCATCACGCGGTGCGCTCCTCTCTCGGTGGCTCGCTCTCGAGCGTCGCAACGCTCTGATGTGAAGTGTAGCGGCTCCGGGAAATGATCCCTTAAATTGGCCTGACACTGCGGTGGGTCAGTTACAAGCCATTAACATCGTGAAATCTTGCGGCACGATACATACCCTTTAACGGCCCGATAACGACGATCGTTACGCCGTCGCAAGTCGGCGAGAACGTCTTCGAGTCTATCAAAGGTTGATGAACGGATGGAAGCGGGCAAAAGAGAGAAAGGGTACATAAGATAACTTTTTAAAGAAGCTATGTATTAATCTTAGAGCAACATCGCCTTTTATTAAGTAAATTCCCCGTTGAAGTATATTCGTGTATTGGTCGATTTCAAGATTGTATAAAATATAAATATATTAGTCTCTTAAATGGAATTTACTAAAATTGCCATTATCACTGAATAATCATTGTATACTCTGATATTAATTACTGAATAGTCTGATGATCTCATTTAAGTATAGCATTGCAAATTAGCGAAATCTTATTGGAAGAATAGTTGATAATAGCTATTTCAGTCAGTGATATTTTAATATATATCTTGTAATATTATATATAAAATAAATGTATAATATATTTTGTTAAAAAAATATCTTAATTTTTTATCAGGAGTCTTGTTAATTTTTTTTGTTATCATATTTTATCATATTTTAAGAGTAAAAAAGTGTAATATGTAATTTTGAATTTGAATTTAGTAATCCAAAATAAGTAAAAAAAGTTTTAAAAATTACATCTTGTAAATATAGAGAGAGAGAAGCAAAGCGTATCTCTTCATTGAAAATTAGTAAAATATTCAGTATGATCTCTATAATTTTATATCACTGCCAGTGAGAGAAGCAAAGCGTATCTCTTCATTGAAAATTAGTAAAATATTCAGTATGATCTCTACAATTTTATATCACTGCCAGTGATATAAAATTGTAGAGATCATACTGAATATTTTACTAATCTTCAATGAAGAGATTGCTTTGCTTCTCTGTCTTACATCACTGCAGTGATACAAAATTTTAGAGATCACTGAATATTTTACTAATTTTCAATGAAGAATTACGCTTTGCTTCTTTGTCTTACATCTCAATAATTATAGATTTCACTAAAAAATCAGTAATAATTATATATATTTACAAGATGTAATTTTTGAAACTTTTTCTACTTATTTTGAATTACTAAATTCAAATTCAAAATTATATATTAAACTTTTATACTCTTAAAATATGATAAAATATGATAACAAAAAAATGAACAAAACTCCTGATAAAAAATTCAGATATTTTTTAACAAAATATATTATACATTTATTTTATATATAATATTGTAAGATATATTTCAAAATATCACTGATTGAAACAGCTATTAATTATTAACTGATTCTTTTCAATTTATGACATTTTCACAATTTATAAGAGAGCAAATATATGTCACAGCTTTTAATTACTACTTTATTTTTTTTTACGAAAGAAAAGATCTCGTTTATTATCTAAGGCCGGAATCGCGTGTAAAACAATAGTGCGATGGTGAGAGCGACGAAAGTCAACCTGGGGCGTGCGGGACCGTCGCTTAATCATGCCCGCCAATTAACGCAAGGATGATTAATTTTTGTGCCGGCACATCCCTACCGGCCGTGTCATCTTCCACGCTCTATTTGCGAGATTAGTCGCGGTTCACGCTAATGGCTGGTATCCTGCAATTGAAAATTTTACTTTGTCATGAATATGACGAGTGTCCGTGCAGCGCGAGGGCGTACAATTCGAATAGTCTTAATTGGAATATTTTAAGATCTGGGATGTTGATCCGAGTCAGGGCGAAGATACATCTCGTTGTCAGCATGGACTGTCAATGCCGGTTAAAAGACGATTTTAATCATATATCAAAAAATATAATTTAATAATATATATTTTTTAATTTCACGTATACAAGATATGTATCCGTTACCTAAGATGATAAAAGTCTAAGACTATGTGTTAATCATCTTTGACGATTATTTGCCACAATGTCGCAATCAAGCGAAACAGTATACGTGATCTACACTTTCTTTCCTCGCTGCTGATGAGAAAACGTGAGAGATGTAACTTGTTTGTTCTTAAACAGAAATGCTTTACAATTTAGATTCTATGCTCCTCTCGGAAAAGAAAAATTGCGTAGACAGTTATCCAACTTGAATAAATCTTCGCCCGCGCGTCGCCGGTCTTTCAGATGTAAATTTTTTTCGCCCTCTTACGCACGCTCTTATGCAAATTGTAATGGAGTTTATGATTAACGTGCAATATCGGAACAAACACGAAGGATGAGCTCGTCTTCCCGGAACAGGGGATAGAACCGACGCATTACGCTTATTATCTGCGAGCCGCATCACTTATGCAAATGTCGTGCGTAGATTCACACCGATCGCGCGATTCCTACCACTCGTGCAAACAACGCGAGTATAATTACGCGCCGTTGGATATATGTTTAATAAATGACTATATTACAATATGTATATATATGTATGCGTGTTTGTTGTGTGTGAAACGTTAAAAAAATTACACTAAACTATTTATAAAAGTTGAGTTTTATGTACTTGTATCTTCTCCTATAATTATATTTATTTTTCAATACAGATTTTTTACATATCAGAAAAATTTTAATTTTTTAAATCATGTATGTATCATTAAAAGAAAGAAGCGTTAGGATTAATATATCAATTTCTCGCCGCAGATTCGTGTACGCACGTCACTGTATTTTTTCTTCTTTTTTTTTTTTTAGTATTGCGACCGGTGACGTCGTCACATTCCTACAATACATGCAGCAATGTCATCCCGCTTGACTACCGCATAGCGACACGGCCCATTGAGCCCGAAAGAGCGCACATGCACGCGCCACGTTCGCGAAGGTGCACGCACGCGGGTGACGTGCGAAAAACCACGCGCGATTACCGTCATAAATTGTAGCAACAGGAAGCACATCGGACAGTTTCAATCACTCGAAATTCTGCGACATAAGGAAAAGTATGGCTCGCGAAAACAATTTCATCGGGGGATCACCGAAGCGTAAATAAAGCAAATCCTGGAATTATGATGTTTTGAATTGCAGTTTCAGGACGCAATAATTGCAATAAATTTTTCGCGATAAATTTTAATAAGATTTTTAATAAATATAATTTTTTTAATAGCAGTAGAATGGACAACGTATTTCTAATAATTCACAATATTTTGTATTCAATTAAACTTCTGAAAATATAAGTGTTTGGATTTTTATAATCATAAAATACAACAGATGCTCGTAGACATTCTTAGATGAAACTTCTGAGTTTCGGAAAGAGCAAATCCTACTGATCAATTTTACTGAAAAAAACTTTTATCGGAAAATATTCTAGACAATGTGTTAAAAGATGCCTAAAACCATTTCTAGAAACTAGAAAAATAGAAGCTTTCGAATGGCTTCTAGGTCAGTTTCGGATATTTCTCATTGTTATTCTTCGTCTTCCTTATAAATAATTAATTAATTGAAAACAAAACAAACGAGCAATATATGTCATTATTTTTTCGCTAATTAAAAATTTTTATCAAATTGCATAACTAAATAATTTATTTTCAGAACCCCCAAAACTATCAAATTACCGAATTGTCAAAAACAGTTTTTACAGAGCTTGCACTTATTTATTTCAATTAAATCTCATTTTAGATTTGCACAAATCAAAAGTCAGATAATTCTAGCGAATAGCACAGCGAATACTTCTGCATTATTTCTGTATGACAGCGAGGGATCAGAGGGAGCGGAAAAGGAAGGAAGAAACGAGAGTGGCAGCAGAAACAAGCGAGAGAAAAAAAAAGGAAGAAAGAAAAAGCCGGACACAGGTGGGTGTCGGCTTCGTTTGTAACACGAGAGGCGCGAATGTGACTACTTCGCCCTCTCCTCTCCTTCGTCCCTCTGCCATCGCGAGGTCTGTATCTCGAGGGGTGAAAGAGGAGCGGGATACTACCACCCCCTCGGCTTCGGTTCGAGGCGGCGGTTCTGCCGCGTGTGTAAATTAAAAAGTTTTGCGTCCGGCCCGAAATTGAGATCGGAAAGTAATAGGCTTTAATGTTTACATAAGCCGCGAACGAAGGGCGAAGGTGGCGTAGCCACTTCCTTTGCACAGTGCCGTATGCATTGTAAAAATGTTGCATGTGTCAATCTATTGCTTTGCATTCCTTCGATATATAAAGCGAAGCAGTGTGAATCAATCACGCAACATCTCTAGATATTTTTTATAAAATAGATAAAAAAATACCACTTCTAATTTTTCTCAAACATACAAACGTAATCCTTGTTTAAGAGAAATATACAAAGTATGAATAAATTATATATATAAACATATTCCTAAAATACATCCCTTTGATTTTTCTTACATTAATGTTATACGAGGAAAAATAAGAATAAAACTTGTTAGACTAAAAAAAAACAAGGAAAGAGCAATCACAATATTCCCTACAGTTTTTCTATTATCAAAGATTTTTGTACATATCGCGCAATAATGCAAAAACTTGCAAACTTTTTGAACAAGCAGTGCAGTGCGGTATTAAGGCCCATGTACTTTTATACTGAATTACGCGGCACGTATGAATTAGGACCTGGTCTAAAGATGAAATTACTGATTTTATACGCTATGTGTATGTGGAAGAAGTCATTTCTTCCTAATGTCTTGCTTCCTCATTTACACATTTCTGTCCACGTTTCACCCTCTTTTTAGGGGTTTCTGTTATAAGTATGAAAACTTTTTTTATATTTCTTACACATTTTTAGATGTATATACATGCAATTTATATAATATTATCATAATATTATATATCTGAAAAATTGGAAAAGTCAATAATAGAATATAAGAAGATTAATTAATTGTTCCAATGAAAAAACATCACGTACATCTGTATTGTAATCTATACTCGCTCGCACATTTGCAGCTCGTTATTCTAGCAGGACAACGTTTATCTTAGAACGAGATTACAGCTATTCATGCACATATATGTATGTATATACATATATATACATATATATAAGTGGAGTAGGCCACGGGAGCAGCCTCGGGCCGCGAAGCTTTGTGTGAAGGTAAAAAGTAATCAAGCTTCTGGAATTGGTTTCGACGAAGAAAAATGAACGAATATGAAATTTTCCCCGTAAGTGCTCCGCTGCTCGTAGATGTGGATAGAACAAAAAATCAACGACCACAATGCACCTCAATTTTTATTCCGCCTCCTTTTCCTTCGTTCCCTTTTCCTCTCCTTTCTCTCGCACGACGTGAAGTCTTTCTCGTCCTGTTCGTTCTTTTGGCGGCACCGCTATACCTCCAACTTTGTTCCTTTTTGCTCGGGACGCGGGGTCCCAGGATTCTTCGAGGTATGAATGAATCAGGACTTGGCCATCATTAATTAAACTTTCAAGCTACTGTCCATCTCAGCGCCGCTCAACCCGCGCTCTGATAATCTTCTCTCTCTTATAAATATTTGTAAGACTAGAAAGTACCCAATTCTCTGTAGAAGCTTCAAATAAATGGGACATGCCAATCTCATTTCAAATTTTATATATATACATATATATATTTTTTTTCAATCAGAGACTATCTCGTGTAAATACTTACTAAATATTTTTAATCGTTCGGACATGATTTTTATATTCAAACAGTATTATTTATAGTATATTATTGTATCGATATTACGTATTGATACTTTTATCAATATATTTTTCAAGTTTAAAAAAACACTGGATTGTAATTAAAATTAACGATTCACTATTCTCTTTTATAAGAGAACTCTATTTACTATTATCTAAAAGAGAGATCAGCGGCAAATAATATCAATGCAAGATTGATTTTTAATATTGTTTTTTCATGCATTTTTTTACAGACATGTGTCACGATGGATAGGAATAACTCGCGGAATTATCTTCCTCTCGAGAAACGCGAGAGTTGAGTACCTGTACTCGACCAGATGCCGATAGCTGTAGGCTGTCGGTCGGCAGATGCACGTCTCATTGCAAGGATGCACCAGCACATACGACGACATACATATGATTATATGAAAGATGTGGAGGTCGTGAATGTAGTCAGAAAAACAGAATAAGTAAAAGAATCGTCGTTTGTGTATTATATAAGTACATTAATTTCTCGTTATATACATCTCGTCATATATTATTATATTTTTTACAAAAGAAAAAGACCGAGACAATATAAAAAAACAGATAAATATATTCGTTTAGCATAAATCATTATTTTTTTTATCATGAAAAGCAAGTTAAATTATAAAAATTTTATAACAATCTTTTTTTCTTTTTTATCGTAGAATGTAGTATTGTCTCTTGTAAATTTATTCCTTTCTCCCCCCCTATTATATTCTTATACATTATCGCGCAGATAATTCATCTCACATTCTGCTGTTATTATTTTAATCAAATATAATATATTAAAATGTGTTATCCCAACACACACTCTCTCTCTCTCTCTGACTTATATCACACACATTTCTCTAGAAAACAATTTATGCTGCTGACACGTTCAAGTAAGTGTAAAGGAGTACGGCAGATCGCTGAAGACAGATCGCAGTGATCGACGATGGCGAGGAAGGGCCTTTCCGGCGCGCTGACAAGCGAGGATAAAAGTTCGACAAGTCCGCCTATGATCAGCCAAGTATCAGGATATCGAGCGGATATAGCCGGGGCCCATGTCAAAGAGCTTTGTTGTTCGAGAAATATAACGCCCGGCTGTGCGGCAAGAAGACGTCGTAGAAAAAGAGCGGCAAGAAGGATATGGTAGAAGAAGAAGAAGAGGCCCAAGAAGAGGAAGAGAAGGAGGAAGAAGAGAAGGACGAGATATCCGCGTCGGCTCGATCAAGCGTCGATGACTACACAACTTTCCGTGGGTATGGACGAGTACCCAGGAGGGTCCCAAGGAATGGCGGCCGAAGCGACAGCCTCGTCCCCCATCGCACCCCTCTTTCCACTCACTCTTTCTCCCTCTCTCCGGGCAAATTAGGTAAAAACAAAAACGCCGCCCTCTCCGCTACCCGCGCGCTTTCTCATCTCGCGTCGTGCCGTCCGGTTGGACGAGCGAGAGGACTGACGAGGCAGCAAGAAGAGGTGTTGCGGGGCCCTTATTGTGCGCGGTAATGGGCCCCAAGTAATTAACCGAGCGCGGCTTCTTCCCTAAGCGCCGCCACGACAGACACCCGCCGCTTCTGTATCGCAGCCGCGGTTGCGGCGCGATCAGGAAATAGGCGGCGATCCTACTTCTAATTCTAAGCATGCGAAGGCACCTTTCGTAAGGGTCCTGAGGTGCCGATTTTCGCCCACGCAGACTCATCAAGGTAGCGCGACGCTCGATTTTACACGCTACCTCCCTCTTATGCGAATCTCAGATGCCGGGACTTTGATTAGTCATGAGCCGATCTATAAAAAGTTTCCTATGATAGAAGCTCATCTATATGTATGTATATATATTTTCTAAATATCTAGATTAAAGCATCCAGATCGTTGTATATATGTATAAGAATAAGTCCCACGTTTCTTTTCGCGATGATAATGCTTAATTTTTACGAAAAGCCATCTGTCATTTTTACAACTATTTATTTCTTTCTCTTGGCTCGCTTTCTTTACCTCCGTCACTTTGTTTGGATCGGAAACCGTTATCTCTCGGTGGATGTTTCATTTCTTATTTTATCTTCAGAACCCCCGGGTCTCTTTCTCCGTCTCAATTGCTTCCTGCGTCTCTCTCTCACTATATTGAATCTACCTTAAACCGATCATCTCTCTTCCTGACGGATGTCAGGATTTATTTCTTTCACTCTTCGTATCACCTTCTCCCGCGACACACCCGCGAGATCTGGTGGTTCCCAATTTCTTTCGGCCACCCCCCCGCCGCTTCTCGTTTCGCTCGAGCCGAGATTTCTTCGTATATTAAATTCAGTAGCTAATTGCGATCCGACACGGCGCGATCGTAACGGCCAGATAACTCCCCGCGCACCATCGGTAAACAAATGATCCCCGATCTTGCCGAGCGATCGTTTTAATTAACCGCGCCGGTCCCGATGACGTGGGCTGCTCGCATCCCCGCGCGAACGCGTTATTAAATCGTTGTTTCGTTACGCAAAAGTTATATCGCCATTTTTTATCAGTCGCATGGCCGAATAAAGATTGATCCACATTGTAAACGACAACGACGCGACACGATTAAAAAACACTGTCGTGTGTGCATGCACAATATCGGCATATATTAGATACAATAGTGTGGCAATTTTAATTTTGAAAATTACTCGACTTAGATTGGATTTTTGACAAAGTATTTAAAAAATAATTATCGTTGAAAAGCGTGTATTGCTTTATTGTTAGAATATTTATTGGAAGAAAGATATGATGGGGGGGACATTGACTTCGAGTTAGATTTTAGAGAAATTAGATTTTGAGAAAAAGAGAAAGGTTTTTCTGTAATTTACTCTATAAATAACTGTACGCAAATAATCACTTCTCATTAAGGCCCTCTAATCGCAATAGCATAATTGATATACGGCTTCTAATTTATATCAAATTTAATGCGCTGCATATCTCTCGACAACCATATCAAACCGGTCATTCTTTCTATGGCACATATTTATATTTCACACTTAGTGTCACAGACTGTAGCGTAAGACTGTAATTCTTAATTTATCATAATATTATTTCAGCTTAGAATCACAACGTAACAATTTTCCATGTGTCGGGTCGACAAGATTCATGATCAAACGGGCAAATTGGCCCGTTAAATATTGAACGCGTATCTATCCGAAGTATGGAGAAAAAAAAATAGCGATCCACGTGCTGCACGAAAATAGCGGGGACGGATGATTAGTCATTATCCGGATAGGTGGTACATCATCTTCTGATCACCTTCTGGCGGCTCCTGTGTTACAGGGGACAGCGGGATAACCGCCATTGTTTGGGAAAAACTCGAGTGTATAAGCCGACGCGGGAATGAAAAAAGGTCCGCGAGAAGGAGATGATAGAGAAGATGATGGTCAAAGGAAAAGAGAGAAGGAGCGAGAAAAAAAGACAGAGCCGAGCGCTCGTTTGAGGTAGCCGCCGGCTCATTCACGTTTCGAAATGAGATCGGCGGCCCCCTTCACTCTCCGATCTATTTCTCCATCTCCCTCTTCATTCCGCGATACAGGATGCTGCGTGGCACCTGCAGCAGATACTGTGTACCTTCTTCCTTGAATGACTCGAGGACCACCTTTTGGACACCTACCTTACGTTCGTACATAAGTTTATACGTTAAATCTAACATAATTTTGAACGGACATTTCTTCCATTATTTTACACTAATTGCTAATTTATCGAAATTGATTTTAACGATAATTTACTTAAAAATGAATTTATATATCTTCATTTAATATACATTTAAATATAATTATTCTTTAGCAAAAAATTTCGGATTACAAAAGGCTACATTTATGCCAGGACACGTCTAAACGTCATTGTTCTGATAATGCGGCGAGTATCTCGCATTTTTGTATCTCACGCTTCTTCTTCGCGATCATGACAATGCCGCGATCCATTTTCCGCGTCCATTGATCGAACGAACGGTAAAAAGCGCCGTCGCTGGTAGGAACGAACAAAGACGAGAGGATTGGCTTATTCGGTAGCGGGTAATGACGTCATTTCCCTGTCAGGCGTTTCCGGTGTAAATTAATTTATCAAGACGTCCGGACCGCGGCCCCATGACGATTCCGTCGCGTCGACTGGCTGGACCAGCGCTACGAAATTACGAAATGCCTTTTTTGTTCAGCACCCTCCCTAAATTAGGACCCAATTGGTCCGCGCACGATCGACCCACGCGGTGTCCCGCTGATTTCGCGATTTCGTGCATTCTCCGTCCCGAGAATTGGACCCCTCGTTCTCTCCGCGGCCTCGTCGAAGACAAATGAAACGCCGGGCTAAAAAGCCGGCAAGATTAATGAAATCTAACGCACGTCGTGATTATAGTAAAATAATCCAACATATCGAGACTTTCTCGGTCATCTCTCGTTTTCTCAATTATTGCATTCATTAAAAATTGTTTCATTCTAATAAACAAACGACACTCTATGTATATATTTTTCATTATACGTAAAATAGCCGTAAAATTACGAATTCGACGGGATTCGACACGATCGTATATCGATCAAGCCTAGATGTTTAGACAAGAATGTCTCAATGCGCGAATTTTCGGCGGTGTGAAGTGGAAGGTGTTATACGGCATTTTCACGGATGCTGTCAGGTGTGTAAACTGCTCCGTCCGTGACTATAAATAAGCGAACCACATGTCGTCGGCGGGACCGCGCGAGTCCACCTATTATTAGAGGCAATTAATGAGATACGCTTTCTGTACGGAATATATCCGTGGTAACGCGCGTTCGACTCGCCTATTTCGCCGTGCAAGCTTCCTACCCGCCTAATTTTGAGCGACACGATGCGTCTTCGTAAGCATATTACCAAACTTTTTTTGTCGCGACTTGAACTCAAAATGATCCTAACGACGTCGCTCCTTAATCCTTTAATTATTATTTAGATGAGTCTTTATAATTCAAGTTTAATCGCAAAAAGTCGTTTCTTGTCAAAGAAAATTCGATTCCAAGCTTGTATAAACGCTATAGCAATAAAGAAAAGCGATGTACACTTTATCGTCTGATTGTGAGTTTTGCTAACAAAAGTCTCGCGAATCTTCAAGTTTCTCGAAAAGACGTTTAAGAAGAGGAACGCTATTTCGACTGGTGTAAATGTTGGTACGACAGGGAAATGTAAAACGGGCAAAAGACACTGCTATATAATTGGTTAGCGTATCTAAATGCATTCTCCATCATCGCGACGCTTCGAGGAAGTTAAAGGAAAATTTTACGAACGCGACAGCCGCGCTAATTGTGCATCGATTATTAAAGCACCTCGTCCGTATCACATTTATGTCTTACGCATAATTCCGTGACAAATCCGTAAACGTTGTGTTACACGAAATATTCCGTAACAAAAGTATCTCAGCACTAGAATTTATATTTATTATAATTGGATAGAAAAGATTTAATTTTTATTTTGATCTTAAATTTTGTAGATTCTAAAATAATCTATATTTTTCGTAAGGAGCAGCATAATGTAATGTTGTTTATCTTTATAAATTAAAATCGAGAGACATTGAAGAAGAGAAGCGAGTAAAACCTATATCAACGATAGATCTCCCACAAAGAAACAGTTTTGCATTTAAGCACAACTCTATAATTTTTGTAAATAAATAATCCTTACTCAAATAATTCTATTTGCGATAAATATAAATGGATAAAAGAATTTTTTTTAAGTTTTTAAAAAGTTTTGATACAAATGTATTTCTTCAGGATATGTCAGAGCTCTGTGATATTTTGATTGTATTTTAATTCATATATATTTCATGTATTCGAACATGAGAAAATAAATATTAAAAAGTGACTAGACCACACACCGTAAAAGATCATGTGTATTATAATTTTTTTGATAAATTTATCAGTGGTTTTTGTAGACGTCGCGGAATTTGAACTCATTTTCCTCGACAAAGATGTTGCAATGTTAATTTTTTCATGAAAGAATTTAAAGCCAAACCGCTTTGGTTAAATGATAAGTGTTATGCTATTCTCTTTCTATGTGTATTAAAGTAACATTGTACTAAAATTGAAAATAAAATACTAAAATGAAAATTGAAAATTAAAAAATAAAACAGTAATTTTTCAAATCTTGATATAATACTGCAATAAGTTCAACCCCTTCAACCTCCTATTTCAACCCTCAATTTGAAACTCATAATATGTACATTGTATACCCGTAATATACCCTAATCATATACATATTTCAAGTGTATTGCGATCAGTATATATAGCGGCATTATCGTAATATATAACGAAATGTCATTAACACAGCGCAGAATATCGCAGTTGGCGGCTTCTCTCTCTCTTCGCGGCGCGCAATTATCCGGTCGCGACACTGCAATTGCCGTGCAATTTCGTCCCTCTCTTCTTCTCTCTCACCACCCTACAACAACCTCGTGTCCCACCGTGAGCAGGTGTGAAACAGTCAAAGGAAACCAAGTGTAGGCGTGACGGAAGGCGGGCTGACGAACCCCACCATCTTCGAAGCTGGACGATGAATTCTAAGACGTGGGTGTTTCGATTCCTCTTGATCGTCTTGGTTTTACGGAGAAAAATCGCCGAAGAGGAGCACCAATCTTTTCTTCCCTTCTTTCACCCCTTGCCCTGTCCGTCAATTTTTTTTTCACCCTGACGGTTTGGACACCTCTTAGCGAAGATCTTCGTCTCGCTGATCTTCGCACTTCTTCCGGACGTAGCTCGTCAATAGCGAGAAAGTTTTCTTGGCTGTGATCGTCGCCATTAATGGCGCCATTTTGAAATATCGAGATCGTAAGAGCAAGCGTGTGTTGGGATCATAAATTGTTGAATATTCTGTAGAGTCAAAAATTATAGTCCCGGTGTAATCAGAGTTGCACATCGGAAACACACTTTATAACTTATCCTCGACAGTTAATCTATTATAACACATTCCTGTTCGTATGAGCGTCTAACTTATTTTAATGCTGATAAAACATTAGCCTGTTACAGCACGAGAGAGAACTGTTCATTTATATAATATCAAAAGAAAATTCAATCAACATCTAGCAATAAATATATTTTTTTAATTGTGCTTTCTTGCTATTCTCGCGTTTAGAATGGAGAACAGAATGGAGAGAAAATAGAAAAAAAATATGGAAAATACACAGATGAGGTACAAATAAAATATCGAAACAATGGCAAGAAAAATTAAAATTTTTTAACTTAATAATTAATAATTTCCTGATGAGCACTTCAACTCTCTACGACTGCTCCGAAACTGACATAGCCCTCACGTAAAGTGCACGAAATGTGTACCGGTAACCCACGTGTGATACGCCGCATGTTATTTTACGATCACTCTTCTGTATAAACACGATCAAAGGTGGAACGATGTTTACTAAATCCGAATTGAAATACGGCGCGAGAGGTGCGATCGCGCGGTATCCTCAAAGGGACCTTCCACCTGGTAGGAAATACGACTTCCTTATTTCCTCTTTGTCTTATTTTTTTCGCTTTCACAAAGCGTCGTATATCAAATGCGCAAACAGCAAGTCGAAGCGGAGAAGAAGGAACGGAAATCGCACGCCAAGAGGAGAGAAGCTTGCGAGAAGCGGTTATAAGCTTCTGCGGCGGCGACTGCGCGTGCAAAAAAAGTCATAAATCTCGAAATTTTCCGTACGTCGCGTGCATGTTGCACGGCACAACGCCGTCTAAACATCGCCTTTATCGAATCGATAAATCAAATTTGCCAAATCAATTATCGATCGTAACACGTAGACGCGATGGCGCGCGACCTTTCCGTGGAATCTTTATGCCGCATAGTCAATTATTGTGAAATTAAATTCTTTAGAAAAAAAATGAATGAATGAATGAATGAATTGCAAAATAATTTATTAATTAATGAATTGCAAAATAAATTAATTTTTTTAAGAGAGACTGTGTGCTTGCTTTTCCACTCTCTATTTAATAAAAAATCTCGAGCACATAATTATTCCCAAATTTTAGTGACAAAATAAAATTTAATCATAATCAATAAGCGTTGATTTATGATGGATTGAAATCGACATAACTTTGTTGAAACGTTTAGTATCAGAAGACATCCTGCGGATTAAAGATTATTTCACTTTTCCCTTTTCTTATATGGAAAAATTGGAAAATGAGGCGTAAAATATCGAGAAAAGAATGAAATACTGCCAAATGACACGCGTTTGTGTTACAAAAGACACAAAGAATTTTCTTCAAACTATACGCAAGACAAATGTTTTAAGAGTCGTGAACGTGCAAATAAGGTTGGTGTCTACACTCTTCAAAAGATTTTTCTTCGTTTAATTTTTTATTTCTTATAATTATCTATCATTCATTATTATACACGTCGCACCATGTACTATTAATTATTAAATTAATTTATTTAAATCAATTTTTCTTCAATCATACCATTAACAAATTAAATTGCAACAATAATAATGTTTGAAAAAACATTTTCTCTATCTTTTAAAAACAGAGTATATTATATGATTTATGGCAATCTGTGATGGCGTTTCTACGGTGTACATTACGACCTCTATTTAGCATCGTAAGCCGCAGGCGGCACAATGGCGACATATTAACCGTGTAGATGCCGTAAGATAGGTTTGATGTCACGCGATCCTTCGAGGATTCACAATACACGCGCGTATAAAGGTGAGCGTAATATGGCGCGGCTACCGGTGTTGCGGCATCTTTTAAACTTCGCCCCATCGTTGTTTTCGAAACCCTGACTCGACAGATTTTTTTTTTACGGCAATTCTCTTTCGAGATAGATGAGAGAGCGGACGGATATCATCTCTCTCTCTTGTTACCGTTACCGCAATAATGATCCGATTTTTACGACCTATACGTAGCAATTTACGCGCGAAATTATCCGCACGGGCAGTGTGAAGATAACAGTTTATAAAACTAACGTATAATTAATCATTTCTCTGTTATTATTATATTGTATCCTAAGAGAACTTGCGCATTCTCTAGGATGTGAAGTAAATTACTTCCTTTTCCTTATAAATGAGATTCTAATTATTATTTGATTATGCAGTACGCGTAATAACTATTTTTTTTTTACACAAGAATATTAGTGTCCGCGTACTCTGCACGCAAATTGAAGATGTCGAACGATCGAAATCATTTTGCGTTAAAGCAAAATACTCGTTTGGGATTGACGATGCATTTAACGACGTTATCGTAATTCGGCAGTCGATGTTATTATTTAAATATACGGCGGCCATCGAATTGTCGTCGAGTCGTAATAATAAAAATAAGAATCGTCAACGTAAGATTGATCAATAAACTGTCGCTCTCCGTCGTCCGCGATTTAATATTAATATTTTATCGAGAGTCGTTGAGACGTGTCAAAGCGTACAAACGAAGAGCGCTCCTTATATATGTACATACAACTATATTTCCATCGCCGAAAAATTATGTTCTTCCATTATCTTTACTATTATGCCTATTAAATGCACCTACATATTATACGTCTCAAACTTGCAATTGGATCGCCTACGAATTTAATTGGACGTAACGACTCGACGCTACTGATTAATTTCGCGCGACGTGTCTAGCATTCACGTTGTTCGTTCGAAATTGTCTGCATTTTTCTCGCCTGTGTTTGCGTGCGCTTAAATTTTTCTTCTCTTTTCAGAATATTTTTAATAAGAATAAGAATAAGAATTATAAGAATTTAAGAAGACCGGTGAAAAAATAAGAATAATTTTTTCGGTAACAACTGTGAAACCAAGAGTTTTCTTGCACGAGATATGCGTATAGAATTTAAGAAGATCCGTGAAAAGAAGAATAGAATTTTCTCCACCATGACCACAAGATATTTACTGCAGAATCGAGAGTTTTCACAAAAAATTCTACTGTATATCTTTCTAGGCATACTAATAAAGTTTATAAGTAAGACTTGACTTAAGCACGAGGAATTATCTCAGGCCGTTCGTCACGGTTACTTCTGACTAACTGTTATAGCTATTGTTCCTCGGCTTAAGAACTTTACGATTGACTTAAAAAATTTTCAGGGGAATGTTTTGCTATGAAAGGTTTATTGTGTCATTATATATTTCTAAATTCGAAGTAACTCTTCTTAGAATAGAAAATGATAAAGGATTAAATGATTGCAAAAATAATGACTGAAAAAGAACTACTTCTTTTCGAGGTAATTATGAAAAAAGTTGTCAAAATATAACAAAATATGTGTAAAATTAAATCCTATCGAGATATTATTACACACACGGACAGAACTATTATTATTAAAAAATTGAAGATTTATCTGCATTATCGTATTTTTCATTAATAAGTCGCCTTTTCGTACGTTTACGATCCGTCGATTCTTTTACGATCGTATCACACGCGAGCATCCAGAAATAAATGGAAAATCTCGCGAAAAAGAAGGGAAAAAAAAGAGAGCAACCTCTCCTCCGGTTTCATACGCGGTCTTCTGATATAGCTGGTACCGAAATTTGTCGCGGCGGTTCACGGCTATCCTCCCACCCCGCAGCTGTTTAACCAGCTGTAACGTATCACACCTTCTCCCTCGATGGCGGCCTTCTGGGCGCGGGCGGGGCACCCGATGGGACGGAATTTTTTCACAAAAGGCACGTGTGCATCGATAATCTACTGTGCATAGTGCGTGACCGCCGCTTCCGTTCGATCAAGTTTTCACTTATATTCACTTCAGCAATGTATTTTTGGGTAGATTTGGAGAATCGTCTTCTTTTTTTATCTACATTTTTTAACTTCCAATTTCTTTAATCGACAATAATTCGATAATTTTATTGTTTTCCACAAATTATTTCTTCTTAATTGAATCTCGAAGAATAATGTTTCATCATTAGCCATGATAATGGATTCGTTGGACTTCCTTCCATTTTTCTTGCTATAATAAGACTAGTTGTGACCTTGAAAATCCAAGTCACCAGGTATTATTTTATATAGACACTCTTGAACATCCGGTTTGAAAGATTATGCGTTTCGAATTTTTGCGAACAATCAATAACAATGTATTGTCTCGTATGAGGCGCTCAAGGATGACGTTATTTCAATCTAGACTCTTGGTTATTGTGAGAGGAAGACGTCATTGTGAGAAGTTGAAAAAAGCGAAGAAAGGACATACTTGTGGTTAGCATATTTTTTAGAAAGTATAAGGCCACTGGGTCTTTGGGTTAGTGTACTAGCGGGTGGGCCATATAAATATCAGAAGGGCACGTGCCTCTATTCAATCTTACTTCAGAGAAAGTCTTTCCTAAACCAGAGGGGGGCGCAAAAGTTAACGATGGTAAAGAAAAGAAAAAGCACGAACAAGGAAAGAGTAAGCAGGATCGAGATATAATTCGTCGTAGATTTATATTTTTTCTAAATAGTAGCCAGACAGAGAGAGAAATTAGATGGCATTATGTGAATGCATTTTTCTTTTGTCTTGGTGATTTACGAGATTACAAGATCCAGTCATTTGAATGAAAACGATAAAGAATAAGGCAAGGTCTTGCCACGCGACACGTACGAGAGCAAGAGAGAACGGATAATAAATAATATTTTTCAAGACGTCCCATGAAGAAACCCATTTACGGACCATTTACGAGATGGAATTAAGACGTTTTCAAAATGTTTAGAAGTATTCTGATAGAAACCACACGTGGCATCTAATACTCTGGCGAAATTTCAATTTCTAAAGTCTTGTATGCACGATTGCTGGAACTTGGTCCAACTTCTTATAAACCGAAAAATGTGTAACCAATAAAATTGCCGCTTTTTTAAAAACTGCAAATTAATTAGCTACATATTTCTCAGTCCAAGAACTTGGATCAAGCATCATGTATACAAGATTTAAGAATCTATCGATAACTTGTACAAAACATGATTAAAAAATAAAGAAAATAAAAAAATTAAGATAGAGAGAAGAATAAAAAACTAAGAAAAGAAATTGAATAAGAAAAGAAACAAACAAAAAGAGAAGATTAATTAAATTAAAATTGTTTTGAAAAATACATCTATAGGGATTATATAATCCTTATAAATATATCTCTTTAAACAATTTTAATTATATTGAATTAAGTTTTATTATATTAATTATATTAAATATATATATATGTATATATATGTGTGTATATACATGAAAAATTATAGAATATTTTTGATAAAATAAAGCTCTTTGTTACATGTAAAAAGATTTCAAAAAATTTTTACGAAATACATGATTTAGATTACATGGAAAATGCATAGCATAATTATAAATAAATTAACAAAGATTAATAAGGCACAAACCATAACATAGAATAAATGGCTTGATCTTCAGTTTCATTTTCAAGATAGAAAAATTATTATCTATATTGTAAAGATTTTATATTGTCGTGTTATACAGTCTATCATTTGCAACATACGAGTTCAATGGCATGAATCTTGCGAGAGACGCGTCGGCGTCAACCGTAAATTAGAAAGCTATTAACGCCTAATATTGCGTCCCAATTAATTTACCCTTGTAACTAATGTTAACATCCCATCCGATAGAGAGCCGCGTGGAATCCGCCTATGGGAACGCATATATTGAGTGTCAGTTGCTCCGTGAAATCCTCCATCAATCTACAAAATTATCCGCCATATGGTACGCTGCGAGAAATTTTCCTAATTTTTTTTCTCTTACGCGCGAGCGAGATATTTCCGGTTCTCTATTTAAATATACGCGCGAGATCTCTTCCTAAGATTCTTGCATATTTATATACGTCTATAATTTATACAAGAAAAAAATTTATTTCTCGCATACATGTTATTTTATCATAAAAAATTATATTTTTTACTTCTTAAAAATACTGTCTACATTTTATATATGTATGTATACTATATACACGCACAAATTTAATTATTTAAAAATAATTTCGAAAATTTATATGTTGCGTTAAAAACATGTTAAAACATGCATTTTCTGGATAAAAATATCTTTTTTTCTTTCTTTTATTAAGTCTCGCGTTATGCTGATTCAAGTTGCATAAATGCGATGGCTGCTGTTGCTGCTGCAGATGCAGCGATTTTTCGCCATTCAATCCAATAAATTTTGTCTCTTTTATTGCGATAATTAAGATCGGGGCGTTCCAATAAACGAATAACGTGTGGGGTAAGGGTTTGAATGAAAGGGGCGATCGTTGAAAATCGGTTAAATGCAATTTCGTGCGTTCAGCGGGACTGGAGGATGCGCTCGCGTAGCTGGTTCAAAGTTTGTAGCATACGTATGAATTATGCATTCGGTGCAGCCGGGATAATCATTCAGGTGCATAATTATCTCGAGGGGCTCTCCTGTTACCATTTTCCAACTGGCACGAAATCTCGCGCTTCTCTCGCACCGAAGGAACACCGTCGAAGGAAAAACGACGAATCGGCAGATCGTTCCAGCTGTACCATATATAGGATAGGATAGGATTGTTGGATCTTTAAATTAGCGTAGAGCAATCGGCCTCATCACACGCGAACACAGGTTATAGCATTATCGCGATCCGTGTAGATTTTACATCAAAACAGTTTTCGATGATCGATAGTTGCGATAAAATTAATTCTACGTAAAATTTTATATTAATATAATTTTATAAATATATTTTGATTTTAATTATAAATAATGATGAACTAAATTCTCTTCAATTCTATTAGAGATTTTATTTGTATTAAGAAGTCATATATCGATAATAACTTGTTTCGTATTATTATGTCTGCAGAAATATTTATTAAAAATCGCTATGACGACGGGATACCCGCAAGGATCGTTCTGGGCACTTTGCTCTTAAAAACGTACGTCCATCCATATCCTTTTATACGACAATCTTGTTTAATTTTATATCTCCCTGGTCCAGGAAAAATATAAGAATCGCTTGGTGGACGTGGTCGTACAAACTCTATGTTGCTATCGAAGGGATATTTTTTGAGTGAACTCGGTTTTCGTGGCATTCGAGGATCGTAATGTCCAGGCCCCGGTTCATTGGGGTCTTTGTAACACGTACTGATATCTTGTAACATCATCCTTGTAACCGGTTTCTTTGTAAATCTTTAAGAGATTATTTTTTCACTTAAGATAATTTTTGTATTTGTCGCATTGAATATTATGTATAATATAAGTATATACGAGTATAAGTTATAATTAGAATGCATTTTTATGTCTTATTCTTTTTTATTTCTATAGTTTATTTTAATACCTAGAAGTCATAGACCATTTTCCTTTAAAATAGTTGCATTTGCTCGAAAGTTTTTCCATTTCATCTGGCAATTTTCGCGGCCAATCACCGTAATCTTCTAATTTCGGATGCGTCCAATATCCTTTGATAGTAGTCTCATTTCTCGGTCCTCAAGTTAATTTAAAGTTTATACTCGAGATATATAATTAATTTTTTAAATGTAAGTTTTCTATTTTATACGTAAATCATAAATATATAATCTTTAAATCAATATATAATAAATTGATATTTGAGAAAAAGATATAAAAATATAAAATAACACGTATATCGATAACAAGATTTTTTAAATAGTATATTTGTAAATCAAAGAAAATCATAAAAATATTAATTCATATACTATATTTTAATTCATAAACTTTAGAAAAATATTATTTTAACACCTGTAAAGAGATCGTAAGGTCCTCTTTTGCTTGTCACTTTTTCGAGAAAGATTTGTAATGAGGCCGGATGCTTTACGCTGTACCTATTATACGAAAATCGATTCTTTTGCCATTTCAAAAGCCATGAAAAAATATAAGAGACATAGTTTAAAAGACTGTGGTAACATTTAACGATCCTCCTCTTTTTACCTAGTACACGGTAGAGACCAACTTCTTATAGTTTCTTGGAATCTAGGTATCAGACCATCAAACTCAAAAGAAGGTATACGAGAATAACCTTTCAGCCTCTTCTGGTCCAAGTAATAATAAGGATTGTGCGTTCGAAGTGTATATCCTTAAGCAGAATGTCAATCAAAGATGAACAAAAATTATAAAGAAATATTTAAAGAAAAAATTAATCAATCACATTAACACGAATTGATTGCTAATCAAAATTCAGATAAATTTATTTTAATATAATCTGTGATATATATAGCAATAGAAACATATTCCAAAGAAAATTTATTTTTTAATCCTGCATTGGAATAATTCTATTATTCTCTAAAAGAGTAACTTTATTGACCTGGACCAGGCGTGATGGATTTATAACTCGGTTCAAACCGCGGAACGACCCCAAAAGCGACGTCCCTTTGCAAACTTTTACAAGGTGCCATCAATATATTCTCTGGCCAGCGAATTATTTCATGACTTCCGGGTCCATGTTCGACCCTCAAACTCTTCTGGGCCGTTATTTTCTTTGTTAATTTGCAACCCATTGTGGCAGAGAATTCTTTCGTTTCTTGTTGTTTTTGCCAACTGCATCGTAATTACTTTGCTTTATTTCTTTCTAAAAACTCTCTAGTGCTATATCGAAATAAATTAAATTCGACCTTTACCTAATAGCTAGAGATTTGCGATCGATTGGCCGAGGATCGTAAGAACCAACGGCTGGAGACGTTGTTGCAAATGATTTTAATTTAGGATGCAAACCCAGATAGCTGTTTAACTTCGATCCACAATTAAAGGGCGGATGTGGCTTCTTTCTTCGTGGTCTCAGACACTGACAACGCCATTTATAGCAACAACGACACAATCGGAAGCTTTTAGTTTCGTACTTTCGTGGCATTTTTATGTTTAACTATTGATTGATTAAAAGTAGAATATCTATTAAAAGTTTAAAGAAGTAAATGAATATAATAAACGTGAGAAAATTATATATATATTTTTTTTTATATAAATCACCTATATTTATAAATTTTTCAATAAATTATTTTCAAACATCTTTACAAGAAATCTTTTCTTTATTGAAGTTCAGGTTAAAAAAAGTGGAAGGTTCAGATTGAACAAGGGTGCAAACTGTTTAACGAATTGTAACAACGTTCAAATGATTTTTTTAGTTAACATATAATATTTCAATATAACAATTTTGAATAGTAGGCATTAATTAGCACTGAAAAAATGATGAAGAATCAAAACAATGATAGCTTTATAGAAATTATTAATTACGTAATAGAACACTGAATTAACAGTTGTTGATATTTTAGGAGTTCAGACCGAATAAAATCTTGTTTCTAATTGATGACAATAATATTTATCTAATTTAATTTTTATTATAAATAAAATATTACTCTATGTTTTTTTTGAGAAAAATTCATACAATTTTGATATTTACGCGACGAAAAATAGTAAAATTAACTCGAATCTGCAGTCGGACTACATCGATTACTACTACTGCCATTCAGAACAAAGTTTCTGAGAGTAACTTAGCGTACTCAGGTGGCGCTTCGTATAAAGGCCGTTGCACAATGCCAGGCAACAGGCAATAGGAATAGAGAATAGAAAATATGCACCAATAAGGAGCAGGGAATAATATCTATTCCCTTTTCCTATTGGTGGATATTTTTTATTTCCTGTTCCTATTCCTGTTGCCTCACCTTGTGCAAGGGCCTTAAGATACAGCTGTTTACGAGACCGTCCATTCTTGGTTAAAGAGCCCATTCGTAAAATCATACATCGACTTCATTGACATGTGAAGTCGAAGGTGTTTCCTCGGAGAGCACCGAGACAACGGCTGCTCATGCAGCCAGTTGCCGCCTAATTAAACACGATTAATCGCGATGACGTAACAGCCAAAGAATCTCAAATTCACACCAGTTTGCGCGAATAATAATACGCGCATTGTATGTGAAATAAATATACGTGTTGTTAAAATAAATATGTGTTAAGTAGTTTTGTTTGGACTTTTGTTTCTCACCTGGCGTTCGATATTTAAAAGACTCATTTAATTTAAAGAGTTAAAATATATGTTATAGAATTTGTTTATCTATAATATTATATGTTAATTTCATGGCTCTAGAAAAATATTAATAGAGAAAATTTGAATTTTCTATGAAAGATAAAGAAAAATATAATTTATAGAAGATATCATTTATATAAAGTGTAGACAATGATAACATCTTTCAAGTGAGAGTTAAAATTATTTATGGGGAATTGTCTGTGTAGAATACAGAGTTGTATATTTTTTAATTATTGTTAAAGTGCTCTTGTGTTTTCTTTGAATATTCAACAACTGCAAGAGCCAATGCACAGTGCAACGTAATACTTATTTGTAAGGCAGCAATATACTTCTTTAAAGGGAGATAATTTTAATTCATGAAAAAAAAATTGTAAGCATCTGTCTTCTATTCATTCTCATCTCAATCAAGAAAAATGGCTATATTAAAGATGTTAAAACGCATTATGTGTAAAAACATTGCAACATGTGGCTCAAGATTTGTGGGCATTATGGGACCCCTAACAATCCCACCATTGCAGATTGCAACTCTATATTATTTCTGGCAAGATTATTCAAGAGTTGTGGATAAACGATACTGCTCTTGTTCGTGCTGGGACACTGTATTTAAAGGTATAAATTTAAAAGGATTCTATGAATATTTCTTGAATACTGCAGTTGTAGAACAGATTATACAATGTAATTTTTCTGTTGCAGGCTCATATGAATCTGGTATTGCTCCTTACAAGCATATGTACTTCAATGCCACCTCAAATATGCTGAAAATATGGATGCTTGTAGTCATTGGAGTGATTGCATTTTACGAAACGATGAAGCACTTGGCAAGATTAGCAATCAAGCAGAGACTCAGACAGTCCATGATGCTTCTCTTTTCAACCGCTCTGTTCTCTAACTATTATTCATGGTGGGTTTATATTAATTATTGGAACGACGATTTCTATTCCCAATGGTACCATCAATTGTTCTTTTCCGTCACCGAGTTGCTATCCACTGCCTGGGTCGTTCATTTGGCGGATAAAAAAAATGCTATAACTCACAGAAAGGCATTCGGTATAGCCGCAATAGCTCTTTTGCACATTATGGCCGGTGGATGGGATCAGTTTTTCGTGAACGTTGTCAGAGGAGAGGGCCATGCACATCAGGTAAGAATGTATAAATAATCATACGAGAGAAACATTTCATAACAAGTATCTTGCACAAAGGTCATACGCGATCTGGGATTCATGATTCCGGATATTCTCCACGTCGCTGTTCCATTATGGCTGATTAAATGGGAGAGCATTTATAATATTCATCTTCCCAATTCTTTAGCGTACATGTCAAGTATCGTAGTAATCGGACTATGCATTTGGTCATTTTTATTGTAATCCGATGATATTGAGAAGAATGTACTGGTGCTGACAATTTTTACTTAATCCCATTCTTCCTGAATACAAGAATGGCTTTGGGATTAATTTACTATGTTCTTTCTAAATGCGGAATTTCGCGAAACGTCTGACTCGGTCTAATGTAAACACCAAGTCTTTTCGTCCTTACGATAAGATCGATTGTTATCGCAGACTGTAACACGGTATGCATTTTATTAACATTACAAAGCTGTCCTACAAATATATTCCGTGATAGTATTATCGTTAAAGAATGTGAATTCTGAAAGCGATTCGACTGAGCTTGAGTTACGTGCCTTACTTTAAGTTATCATGTTCTCTCATTGCTTTAATCTGTACCTTATTGTTGTATTTATACAACCCTTTATATTCGATTTTATTTATTTATTTATGAAATATTCGTATATTTATGATAAGTTATAATTACTTAAGTTTCGAGCAAGTTTTTATACGAGATTTGCGAGCGAAAGAAACCGCATTAAATATAAGACTTTGTTGATGTTGAAACCACACATCAAAATTTAGGATACGTTATAGACTGCAAACGGTAGCGTTTAAAATTACTCTAAATAAATTTAAGTATTGTACATTGCGAACATATCACGTAGATAATTTATATGAACAAAACATTGTATCTTGACAGACAAGATTGTACAACTTACAAACAGTGCTAACCAAAATTAGTGTCCTAATTCTCATAGAAGTTATAATGCTTATAAAGTGCCTACACATAATATATTATTTATATGATTATTATTAACTAAGGCGATACAAAATTTCGAGCAAAAGCAGTTTTCGCGTATTTAAACGGCAAATACTGAGAGGGAGAGAGAGAGAGGGGGGGGGGGGGGAGAGAAGAAAGATATGGCTGCTTCAAAAATATTGGTTTACTAAAGAAAAAAAATTTAGAGCATAATAATTTTTGATTTGCGAATATTAGTCATAATGTAATATATAACATTAACATGTTGATTTTTTTTACTTATAATCTGATAAGAATTAAAAACTCATTTTTCTTTGATTTCTATAATGAAGTTTTTGATGATTTACCCGCAATGTATTATTTATGCAGCAGATATACATATATCCTGATGGATAATGTGAAACGATTAATAAGCGCAGCTTACATCAACCAAAGCATCAAAACTAATTTTTAATTATTGTAGCGTATTTATCGTCGGATATATTTCGCTACAAAGCCATCCCCCGAAAAATACTTGAGTAGGTACGTATTCACGTACATTTTATCTAATTCTAGAGAGACATATAATTATAGCATACATAAAATTGAAATATAAATCTTGTCTCATAAAAAAGACAAAGTACCAGTACGACGTGTAGAGTAAACGATTGTGTTAAGTGGTCTAACAATTGTTAATTTAAGAATCTGATTCTGATAATATTTTGTTATTGAATGTGAAATAAAAAAAAGAAGACATAGAGAGAAATAAAAGCGATTATCTGTGCAAAAGTATGAATTCAATCGGCAAAAATATGTTGATCTGATTAATAATAATAAGAATACAATAAAGTGGCCTAATTTCCAGTTTCAATATTTCAATTTCCATGTTCAATTATTTCTGACACCCTCGCAATTTGCATGTCTACACACGCAAATCTCTGCAAATTCTCGAATCCTGACTCTCTTCCATCGAATAATTCCGTGCTATACAAAGATTCATTATACATGCGAAAGACTCGGACGAGATGTTCGAAAGAAATGCAAAAAAAGAAGAGAATCTTTTCTGCATTTTTTCTTATTATATTATTCTCTTATTATGTTGTATGTATATGACTTCAGGTGCATATTGTTCCTAATAAACATCGTCAATTCTCGACTTCATTTTCTCTACGTGCACCGGTACACAGAGAGAATTTTCTCTTAAAATTTATCCTGAAAATTATGATAATCGTCGGACAATATGATATGGAAAGAATTTTATGAGAATTTCTCTGATTAATATTTATCACAATAAAATATAAAATATGTTTGATTAATTTTACTATGCAGTTTAGTAAAATTAATCAAACATGTTTTATATTTTATTGTGATAGATATTATTATTTTTATTATGATAAATATTAATCAGAGAAATTCTCATGAAATTCTTTCCATATCATATTGTCCCACGATTATCATGATTTTCAGGGTAAATTTTAAGAGAAAATTCTCTCAGAGTGTACCAGTATATATCACACATATAAGAATTAACACATCTATCTCAACATATACGCGCGCAATTTTACGCATCTATATATGCACATTCTGCATCTTAATGCGCTCGCTCGTGCGCGCTTGAGATGCATTTGCGGATGTGTGGCTTTCTAAAAGTCGCGCATGAGCGGCGAAAAGTCACACACGATTGTGAGGATAGCTTTAACCCTTGTCGTGAGGGGGCTAAAGCGCAAGCGTCGAATCGATCCTCCATCCCCCTCGGGAGCAGCGCGTTCGCGACGAGCAACCCCCGGCCGACGACTCTGTTGTCGACCCAACAACAGTTCAAAACCACCCGAACACACTACGGCAAACATGGCGTTGGATTTTGCAGCCACGTATAAGGTTCTGGTTTTGGGCGATTCGAATGTCGGCAAGACCTGCATCGTGCATCGCTATTGCGACGAACGGTACTACGACACTTACATCTCGACGATAGGTGAGATACACCACCGTCATTCGGTACGCAAGCATAATCACTTACTTGGTTACTGACGACTATCTCCAAGTTGTGCGGATCATGACTCAAGTCTTCGGCTGGTCCGTTGTTGGATGATCGCTGTGACGTGTCTTAGTTTTTCAGTTAAATTTGCGATTGCCTTCTCCTGAAACAAAAATAAGTCACGAGTTTCAATTTTATTCCGAGTACAATATACAAGCGCGAATATGGTCCTGTATATCGTTGACACAGGTAGCTGTTAATTAACCGTCAACTATTACGATGGGGTCACATATATCTCTGACATAGATCTTACACGTTAGAGAGAATATACAAGTGCGAGAAAATCTCACAGTTTATTTTTTAAATACAATGGTATATACATATTAATTTTATACATAACTGCGTATTTTTATAATAATATAATTACGAAAAGTAGATTATCTTTCATATGTATATTTAATATTATTTCCGTTTCTTTGGAAGACACTGTTTCCATCGCAAAAATAGTGTTGTTTAAATTTAAATATACTTAGTGTAACGGTTAATTGAGTGTATCCTGTAAAACATAGATATACGTTGAATCGATCAGCTGATTATCCGCCCCAATCTTGTGATGCATCTTTCTGATTTTAAATTTCGACTGAAGTATGTATGTCTACGTGACATAATATCTTCTCGATATAGATTGTCATAATCATTATGAATCATTAAGAATTTATTTTTGTTTATTCAAAAATTTAAACTTAATAGAGTTTTCCGAGTTTATTATCCATTAAAACCAATTCGATAAAGTTTTAATTATACTATTCACAATTGTACAATTTAGTAGCGCTTTTGTATTTCTTAAAAAATAAACATAAAATGATATAAAAAGGCCAACTAACGAGCAAATATCTAGATGTTGTTGAACGATTATTTATTAAATATTAACATTAAAGATATTTAAAATATTTATGACAGTATAATTTCTGAACATTTTGATAATGCGAACGATTACATTGCTAAGATTTATTGACGTGTTGCGAATAATTTAACTTTGCAAAAATTATTTAAGTGTGTCGGGACAATATCTTGGTTTTTACATGTCATTAAAAATCTTAGTTTAGATTTGATTCTGATCAACGTATAATTCGCATCTATTCAGAGTTTTAATAAGTGTACTATATTACTTCCAAAGGTTCTGTGTAAAAAATTAAAATTAAAAGGATGATTTTCATATTTAAATTTGTATTGACGCATTATAAGGCCAGCGTGTATTAAACAATTCACAATTGTACAATTTAGTAGCGCTCTTGTATTTCTTAAAAAATAAACATAAAATGATATAAAAAGGCCAACTAACGAGCAATTTTTTAATTTTTTACACAGAACCTTTGGAAGTAATATAGTACACTTATTAAAACTCTGGATAGATGCGAATTATACGTTGATCAGAATCAAATCTAAACTAAGATTTTTAATGACATGTAAAAACCATAAGATATTGTCCCGACACACCTAAATAATTTTTGCAAAGTTAAATTATTCGCAACACGTCAATAAATCTTAGCAATGTAATCGTTCGCATTATCAAAATGTTCAGAAATTATACTGTCATAAATATTTTAAATATCTTTAATGTTAATATTTAATAAATAATCGTTCAACAACATCTAGATATTTGCTCGTTAGTTGGCCTTATATCATTTTATGTTTATTTAATTATACTACTTGCACGCGAGGAATACATGAAATTCTTGCGTGTGAATTGCCATGATAGCCGTCTAATTAGCGATAGCATCTAATAGTTTTGTACTGCAAACATAATTGAGATATCGCAGCGCCTTGAAAAAACGTTTTATTTAAACATTAGAATTTTGCTCCATTTAAATGTTTTGAAAATATTTTACGAATATAAAATGATAAATGTAAATAATAAATATGTCTGCAGGTATCGATTTCAAACAAAAGATCATTAACCTAGACGGAACGCCAATTAAATTACAAATTTGGTGAGTACTAATCGATACCTCTTCGTGAATATAAATCGATAAATAATTAATCACAATTAGCACTAATATATGTATTTAGAAATTATATCATTCATAAAGAAACAAAAATTTTTTCTTTTATTGCTAGACAATTTTATTTTGTTTCTCAAGCGTTCTAAGCCATAATCTATATGTAAAACAAAATGTTGTATATAGAAGCAGAAAGTTCATATATTTGTAAACGTATCTTTTTTTGAAGGGATACCGCTGGCCAAGAAAGATTTCGAACTTTAACAACGGCATATTATCGCGGTGCCATGGGTATTCTTTTGATGTACGATGTCACTAGTTTGGAGAGTTTCAACCATCTGTCTTACTGGCTGCGAAATATTCAAGAAGTAAGAAATCGAAATCTAAAGTCTAAAAATAGAACATTACGCAACCAAGAATGAATGCGCGCTGTATTAATTCTTAAGTAATCTTTAAAAAGAGTTTAATATTTAAAAAATAATTAAAAATACTGAAAGATAGTTTAAATAAAATCCGGAAACTTAAAATGGGGAAATTCAAATTTAGTGATTAATAAGTTAAGAATCGATTGCAAATCTGCAATAACAGAACAACGTTTGCAACAATAGAAAATTACTTATCTGTAAAAAAATATCTAAAGTAAATTTATAAAGTTGCAAGCTTACAAAAAGACCACTGTAGATTTCAAAGAATGTTTCACCGATGATTCAAAGTCATTTGCATGCAACAGAATTATCGTATATATGGAAGTATGAATCATAAGCAATTCCATCGTTTACTTCGATAGAATGCGTCACCGGACGTAGTAAAAGTTTTGGCAGCAAATAAGTGCGATGCAACCGCGCATCGCGCCGTGGATGCCGAGAGAGGCCAGAAAATTGCCGAAAATTTCGATATGCCCTTCTTCGAGGTATCGTGCAAAGAGAATATCAATATCGAGGAAGCTTTTCTCACCTTAGCCAGAAGGATACGGGAGCAACGGGGTCGTCGAGTAAGATTTATTGAGAATTTTATTTGTTATTCTAATTGAAGAATCTTTTTCTATTGTATCTATTTCTGCATGTGATTTAAAAATATTTTTAAAAATGTAATTTTTAATATAAATTAAATTATGATTATATTATTATCCTTTATAATATATAAATTGAATTCTTAAGAGAGAATATATACAAAAGATTTATATATAGAAAATTATTTTTGAGATATACACACACAATAGAAAAGATTTCAATCGCATAAAATTATTCAACGAGATTGAATAATTTTCTAAAGACTATTAACTTTTCTAAAGAGCTGAACGATTGTCATTATTGCAGGCCAGTCTATTCGAAGCTTCTGAAAGAGAAGGCGCAGACAGTATTATTAAGGCGCAGTCACCATCTCAACAGGGTGACGCCTGGAGATGCACCTGTTAGTTCGGATAATCATCGAAAGTCTATTCGGTTGGAAACTTCGACGGCAGCCAGGTATTAAACCCGGATGCGTAGCATTTCGTCCGTATCTTGCACGAAAAGGAACGCTGGTTTTTATACCTGAACATACGCAACGCGACCAACGATCAGTCGTCGAACGGAGATTGACCTGGACGCGAGAATGGTGTATACTTTTGCTTTGGGCAAATCGCCCGAGCAAGTATACGACACGATACTACTACACCATCTTGCAATAATCGCAACGGATATTATAGATATTATCTCGTAAATCCTGCACCATCTATTACACGCGAGAGTCGAAGAACGACGACGTTGACGCAACGCGATGACGGAATGAAACGGACGATCAATCGACGTGTGATTATATCGTCACAATCCGCATGAGACGTCATTCAACAAGCAAGCTCTCGCGCTCTCAATCATTCGGACACGTACATACACATACACATATACATACATTACAGTTAAGTTCGAATCACATTTGCGAAGTTATCGCAAAGTTTATCTATGATATGCGATTATACATCGTAGATGTCTACTTATATAGATATGAGTCATATATAGAGACTCGACAAAACTCTCGCTAAAACCGAAATGCCTGAACGCATCGTCGAGGAACGCGAGGACGAGTAATCTGATTGATGATCGGCCGATTTCATCATTTAACTTACAAATGAGTCGAGATGATCTTTGTTCTACGCGAGTTTAATGTAAATTCGAAAATACATGATACGTCAGTAAGAAAATCAGCTGAGAGAGAAAAGACTACAGCTGAGCATTATAAAAGATTTCGAAGATTTCGTTTACAAGCAAATTTCGTATAATCTCGATGTTAAATTTGTATAAATCGGACGCGAAGAGTCGGATATCAGGCAGTTTAAAAATATTCGATTAGATTCACTTGGCGTATCGATAAGGCCTAAGAAAACAAAAAAAGATCCTCTCGATGCTACTAAGGCGACATTATACATTTTTGCAGTAATCGACGTATTACTATTATTAGTATGTCTACGCGAAGAAGACATCATCAAGCGCATTGTGATTACTGTCTGAAAACGACACTACTATATGAGACTTGCGATTACCACTGTTGTCTCTTAACGAGGACCAGGGCCCTTCCTTCAGGAAGGACTTGCGCGATTATGTCGGGATCATTTGATGCACAGATGCCAAAGTTCGCGAAATAGATGTTTCTTTCACTCAAAAAAATGATTTTGCAACTATAGCAAAAATTTTTTAGGTGCGAAAAATTAATTGAGATAGATAAACAATTAGCAAATATTGTAATATCGTATATATTTTGCACGTAATCAATCTAAATGACAGAGACAGAACTAAAAAATTCTATCTGTGACAAACGATAATTCTATCTGTGACAAACGATATTCTATCAGATACAAAAAATAGCGATAATTTTTGTTGCGACATCTAGAAATTTTTTTGCGTGTTGTATGTCGAGTATATATAACAAGTATCGACAACCAAACTAGGAAGAATAGCATTCGTTTTTAATATCACAGCATATAATCTCTTTGAATAAAATATAATTCAAAATGTGAAGATTTTAATAAGAATTAAACGTAATTTAATTTTGATATAATTTCAGGATTATAAAAATTTTTCACATTGTTTTGTGTGTATGGCAATGATAAGTATGAAAGTAAAAGAAGGAAAATATTGGAAGAAATATTCTGATGAGATATTAATATTATGTTTAATCATAAAAACTCAAACTCAAATTAATCATCAAACTATACGCGATTTATATTGCATTACTATACGTAGAACTTTCTTAAGAGAGAGAAGATGAAATTAACTTTTCTTTACACTTAACGTTTCTTGAAATTCATATAAAGAAAAATTGTTCCCTCTCTTTCTGCCTTAAAAATAACATAGCGTAAGAGCGTGCTATTTATATTTAAAAAAACCGCTGTTATTTCTATTCGAGTGTTCATTAAAAATGATATTTGCATACTGAAGTGAAAAGATATCTCAAAACGAAAAGCCAAATCGATATCGACAAAAGCACTTGACATCTGTATATCAAATTTTTCATATCGATGTACACGTACGTGATAAACCACGCTTAATTGATCCGCTTTGATAATCGTAATGGAGCACAATTTCGATCTATTTTATGTTCGATGTGAATGGCATTTTTCAGCAATACAATATACATTTTGCTATAGAATGTCACAGCACCAATCCTGTTTCGTATAAAAAAAAATAAAAAAAGAGCACTTAATAGCATTCTTAATAGCATTTTTCACAGGCTATATGTGCGGTCAAGGAGGAGGATTTAGGCCGCGAAAGATTTGATTAGCTGCCATATAACAATGCTACAATACGCGAACGTTTCAACGCGGAGTGTAAATTATATTCGCGCACGATTAAATCGACAGAATCTTATAATTTCAAAAAGAACGAGAAAGCTGTATCACATGAATATATCAATCGATTCTCGATCAATTATCAAATTTCTCGATTTTGAATTTATACATTTTTCGTACAACATTTTTTTACTTGCAAGACAGATTTATCGAACTTGCGTTACCAATCAATGTAAGATTGAAGGATAAAAAATCTCGAATAAAAATTTACCGAAGATATATAGCATAATTAAGAATACACATATATATATATATAATATATATTATATATAATATATATAAATGAATATAAAATGACATATAAAAATTGTTTTTATAATAGGCGACAAGAAAGTTAATTATGTATGAGCTTTTTATTTAAGAACCGATATAATTTTTAATTCTACTTTTTATATTATTCAGAGTTATCAGTATTTATTATATGATATAGAGAAGCGCACAATCTTTTCTAACAAATGTAGAAATCGTCTTCGCTCTTTTGACGAGATCACTTTCACCATTCGCACTTCTCGCTTATGCTGGCAGAAAGACAAAAGCCTTTATTGTGCCTATCGATGATTAGGAAAAAGGGTAAAGACAAAGAACGAAGATGAGAAAAGAAAATGGAGATATATTGTACGAAATCGCTTTATGATCGATTGGAATAAATTATGAGTTGGTAACGCGATATTGGTGCTCCTCGATCGAAGTTCCAATTAAAGTTTCGCTTCAATAATATCTCTGAGGACTTTGCACTCTTGGGATCACACGAGAATACTTTTATGATACTCTTTTTTTTGTATAGTATAGTCGAAAATCAAGTCTCTCGTCTCTTATAGCGAACCGCGATTTTTATCGCCGTAATTTCTGATTTATATTTATGTATACACAACAATCGTTGCGCATCACCGCCAATTTCATAGCTGCGTTCACGTTCATTGCAATTCGAAATTGCATTGCGAGTGGCAATCTCGTAGTAAATATTAGTAACGGTATATCGTTTTAGCGATGCAGTATTAAGAGTGCCAGTAGAACTTTGCGAGAAATCCAGTTTTTCGCGCTTTTCGCACGCTTGCCGGCACGTTTGCGAATTGCATCGCGACAGTTGGTCGAATCTAAACAACGCATGCACTCGACGAAAAGTGCATTATATCTGTCGCGATCGATATCGCAGCGACGATGTTGACAAAAAAAAAAAAACTCACTTCGCGAATCGCGCTTGTTAACGGATTAGCGATCGACACGACACGATTTATTTATTTTTTTTTTCAGCCGTATCCTAAACGTCATAGTTATGACATAGGCTTTGTACCATTTGCAAGACGATATACATATACTAAAAATATATAAATATACGCATATATATATTATATATATATATATACACGATGGTATATATATTTGTTGCTTTTATATATTTATAAATCGCGGCATATTTGTATAAAAACACTACGGAATTCAATTATCTTGCCTGCTAAGCAGCATACGCGCCCTTTAATTAAAGCGCACGGTTTCCCAAACTAAACGAGAATTGAATTTTTCAATGTCTATTTTTTTCACAACTCTAAAATATATTTTGTCATACGAAAACAACGAAACCAAAAAAAAATGTTTGCCATTTTTAATAGAGATTTTATTGCGACTTTAAATTGCTTTCAAATAATTATGCAACTATCAAATTTGGCAAAAATTTAAGTATTTTATTTTAATTCAACCATGAAAGTTTGAAATAAATAATGTCTATATTGTTATCTGACGGATCAGTGTATATTTTTTTAAAGTTTGGGAAACCTTGAATTAGCGGAGATTAGATACGATTAGAGAGAAATCAGGATATTGAGTGAGCTCTGTTCTCGTCAACTCACCTTTTAGATGCACGCGTGATTCGTCGGGATTGTCGTTAATTTTTGTTTCGTAGACCGCCGTCTGTGACGAGGTAAAGCCCCCGTATATTCTGATATTATTCTCGATCCTCCTGAAAAGAAAAAAATTATTTCTTTAGTCGAAAGCGATGCAAATAAAAGACAAAGAAAGGCGAAATAGAATTTTTGGCATAACTGATCGATTGCCATAATATCAGCTGCGTAAAATCGCATTCGGCTATTGGATTTCGATTAATATGCAAATGTACGGGTGTTTGTTCCTCGCGAGAAATATATGAAGGGAATAATAGTAAAGGAAAGGGAAGTCAATTTGCAAAACACGGTCTTGCCCACGTGGACGGTAGAGTCGCTTGTACGAATTTTTTTTTAAAGGGACGCTGGCTCGTTCGCCTTCATCGAAGTGCTTGATTTCTCATCCGAAGCTGGTCTTCGGTTGAAAAGTCTTCTCGGAAGAGAATTTTTTATACGACTTAGTTGATGCCTGCCACGTATGTGCCCGCGCGTGCAGCGCCGTAATTAGTGTTTTTTTTTGTATCGCGAGTGCAATTGTATTTTATATTATTTATTCCACATCGTGTTCTTGAAATTCGGAGTCCTTTCCTCTTGTATTCGCGCAACACTTTATAGCATTTGGTTAGATTTATAATTTTACGATGTTATAAATCTCTACGAAATTTGATTTTATTGGATTCTTGATCATATACAATTATAATTATATCTTTAATTTTATATTATATATTCTAGTTACGGCTCTGCAATATTCGTAGCTCTCGATTTTCAACGATCTTGCGATTTTCAACGATATGATGAAAGTTTCTCGATAGGAATCAGCTATGTTTTTGTTACAAACCATGTTAAGATATATAGAGATAAAATAGAATATGGATTGATCGGGCAAACAGTTCTGGTTGCCAAATTTTACAGTATACATCATAAAATAAGTCGGTCTTTACCATAAAGTGTTTTAGAACTTGATATATTAATGCTTGAATTTAATTAAATTAAAAGTCTAATTTTTTATTTTATACAATTATATATTTTTGAATTTTATAGAATAAGATTTCCAAGCACGAGGAAACGCTTTGCCCGATCATGGAAGAAATAATGACGAAGATATTAAACATATAATGACACAGCTTTTACAACATAATTTATTTGTCATTACGCCACTTCACCCTCAATATGATGAGCATCATGTTACGTAATTTAATTCCACCTTCGCAATCGATTATCTAAATGTGTAAGTGTATAAGTTTTTAAGTTTGTAGAAACAACTTGTTCAACTTGATGTCTGAATCATAATATAAATAAAAATACACACTTTTTACCTATGACATGTGCGCTTTCTCATTATATAGCAATATAAAAATGATCCGGGAGACATCCCAAGTAGCACAAAATATATCAAAAATATTTGAAACTCATTTTCAGAGATATTTTAAAAATGTTAAAATAATTGATTAAGTCCCTTTTTATTCATTAAAAAAAACGTTTATTTTAATGTTAATGTAATATAAATATTTATTTAACGTTTATTATATTTAATATTTCATTAATGAAATATTAAATATAATAAACGTTAAATAAATATTTATATTACATTAACATTAAAATAAACGTTTTTTTTAATAAATAAAAAGGGACTTAACCAATTATTTTAACATTTTTAAAATATCTTTAAAAATAAGTTTTAAACATTTTTTATACATTTTTTGCTACTTGGGACGGTGCATTAAAAAAAAACAAATGTTAAAATTTAATTCTCTTAGTCGACATCTGTCATTAAAGCGGGATAAGAAATTATAAAGATACAAGCGAGAATAATTAAAGAATTAAATAATTTCAGAAAAATAAGAAAAGAGATTAATTCTTTTATAATTCTTTCCAAGTACGTGTTGCAAATGTTTTACGTGAGAATCGTTCGTATAACTGTATACATATTGCGATCTATAGAAATACTCCGATATTCGTCGTGTCGTCAATACGTGATAGTCTTTAGCGATAAGGCGCGAATGCGCGATTACCGGAGTGAATCAGCGACTTGAAGAGATAGAGAAGACACGTACCGTTTTCCAGCTGAGAGCTCACGTTGAATCGCGGCTTCGATGCACATCAGAAAGCAGGAACGTCGCTATCTTTCCATTGACAGGTACGTATATATATACGTGCATGTATTGTGTCGCAGCATGGATTTCTTTTCACGAATGTCGATCAAGCCTGATTGTGAATCCGCGTACTGCGTTGAAGAGTTGATGAACATAAAGCCAGCGGATCATCACGTTCGCAAATTGTACCTGTAATGTACAAGATATGTAAAAATAGTCACTTTAAACGTTCAAAATCGTAACGTTCAAAATTGTGTATTATAACGAAGAAAAGATGATTTTACATGATCGAGATATCACAATCAATAACAATACATAACCTAAAAATAACAAGCGCTTTATCTCGAGATAAAAGAAAAAATGTGATTTTTGATCTGGATATACATATATGTATACAAGTATAATATTTTTAAGGTGTTTTCATCTTTCGAATATCTTTTACTAACTATATATATCAGTCCAGATATCGCGCGGGATTTCTTTGATTGTTTGCAAAATACTTGGTTATACGGAATATAAAATACGTACGTATGCGTCTTTGGCCGATAAAGCTTGAAGCACGTGCGTGCTTTGCGTCGTGATACGCATTATAACACGTGTCCATTCAAACGAAACGTGCTTCGCGTCTCTTGTCTGGCGGCTGGCGAGAGTGAATCACGCGAAGATGAGCGAGAGACTGCCTGCGCAAGCGTCTAATGGCGTTTGAATAAGATGGCCGTTCAAACGCCGGGAGCCTAGCGCGACTAAAAGTGACAGCGCCTCCGGAATCCAACTCTTCCTTCGTGAATTTCGAGCGAAATTTGCTTCAACGAATCTCCCATTCGAGAGAAGAGCCACTAATTTACCGTACAATTAAGAAACTAATCTGCAAAAATCTAGAAATCGCGCACGGTGATCCGCGACACTTGTTACTGATATACATCGATTGTATCGAGTATACACGTACTCGATATATCGAACTCGATCGACGTCAAAATAGTTGACAGGTGGCGCGCGCTCTTCGCCCGGAGTCCGGAGATCGGCTTCGAGCGCAAGATGGCTGAGGTGACAGATACGGGAAGCTGTCAACCGTACCCGGGATCCGCCTAAATTTTGCTTTCCGACTACACGGCCGAACCGCTCGTTTGCATCCGCGTCGCGTTACGATGCTCACGTACGCGAGATCCGCCCGGGTTTGTCCGTACGAAGACGTCGATAGACAGTACGCGCGACCGTATATCGCGAACGCACCTCGCTTCGTAACTCGTACGTAGATATCCATACACGTACTATTACGTTCGCGTGCGACCTGCTTTTTTTCATGCGAACTCTCACTCAGTTCCTCGACTCGCGGCGCTTTCGCCGAGCATCGTCGTCTCTCGCGTCGCTCGACCGTGCCGTGACATCGGCAACGAATTGTCCGATCGAACTCGTCGCATGGTGAGACAAGTGTGCTGTTTGTCCGTAGATATTAATACGTGCCGAATTTACGAGCATGGAGGCGATAGTGGAATATAATTATGTGGCGCAAGAGGACGATGAGTTGACGCTGAGGAAAGGTGACATCATCACCGGGATCAAGGTGATGCTCGGCGGATGGTGGGAGGGCACCCTGAGGGACAAGCGCGGCATGTTTCCTGATAATTTCGTTAAGGTATCTATACGTTGAATCGCGCCTTTATCATCTACATATATGTATATTTATCTATTTTAATGAAAAGAAAAAATGTCCAATATATAGGTACTGGACTCTTCAACTGGTAATGGAAGTAACAGTGGCAGCAGCGAGACTGTAAATACAAAATCTGATGAAGTTACATTAAGAAACGGATCTGGTAGACGCTTTTGCAAGGTCCTCTTCAGTTATGATCCTTGTAATGAGGACGAGTTGAGTTTGGTACCGCAAGACTCGATAGAATTCTTAGGAGAGGTGGAGGAAGGATGGTGGAGGGGTCGTACCAAAGGTAGAGTCGGCGTATTTCCTTCAAACTTTGTTTCTCCACCTGCTCCTGAAGAACAGGAGAGGCATAAAGAGCGAGACAAAAAGGAAATGTGTAGGGTACTCTTTCCTTATGAAGCTGCTAATGAAGACGAACTCACCTTGGTTGAGGGAGATATAATTACACTTTTATCCAAGGATGCGCCAGACAAGGTTTGAAATTAGTCTGATCAATATTAATGAATAAGATAATAGCTATAGATTATAGATAGATGATATTCAATACATACAATGATTTATATAGGGTTGGTGGAAAGGAGAAGTAAGAGGACAAGTGGGTTTATTCCCTGACAATTTTGTGGACATAATTGGTGCAAAGAACGAATCCCAGGAACAAGAATCCCAATGGCAAGAAATAACATCGCTTAGCGCAAAGTCAACTGCTAGACATTCCCATCAAATAAAGAAAATCGAGAAAGCACACGTTAGAAAAAGTCTGGACACTAGGAATGTACATCCAAGCAATATATTAGGTAAGATACAACTGTTTTTGTATTAGAATGAAACATTTCTATGTCATATAATGTACGTAACACGCGATGTAATTTCGTGTTCTGTCAGATCATTTCCCCGCCATAGATACTACCACTAAAAAGGTACCACTACTACCAATAATGACAACGTCATCCACCTCCGTGTCAACGTTGTCGTCGGTGACGGCCACCGGAAGCGGAGGGGGTGATAAGAAAGCGGCCGGCAGCCATTCGATTATATCAAGCCTGAAGCGTTTCGTGAGCGACGTGGGGAATAATAACGGTATTGGCAACACGACAAGTACCACTTCCGAATGTCGTGAGGAATTGGATGGCGTAGAGCGAGGGGAGGGCGCACCGCTTTCGCATTTGACAGCTTCTCGCGCTAAAGCGCCTCGGCGACGTCCGCCTTCGTCGCAACATTTACGTCATCATGCCGCTGGATCCACCAGCGTAAGCGCATCCTCGACACTCCCTTCTGTTCCCAGCACTCTTTTGGTACTAAAAAAAATTATCATTAATTTCATTTACTCTAATTTGTACAAAAATATCAATTTTAAATTACTTTATAATTTGTAGGAGGATAACTTGTCTAATGGA
Source organism: Prenolepis imparis (assembly GCF_030444845.1). NCBI lineage: Eukaryota > Metazoa > Arthropoda > Insecta > Hymenoptera > Formicidae > Prenolepis > Prenolepis imparis. Next base: position 2,704,554 of record NW_028141162.1, read on the forward strand.
CGCACTGAAACGCTGGAGCAAATACCAGATGAAGAAACGGATGGGCTTGCAGTGAAAGCTAGAAGAAAAGCACCATGGGTAATGTATCATTGTTTAAGATAAAATAAAAAAAGAATTATTACACGTAATTATTAATATTATCGTTATTAAATTATTCATTTATTTACAGGTCGAGGAATTGAAAATGAATCAGATGGAAAGGAGGAAAACCGCCGCAGATCGAATCGATAAGACTACAGAAGTCAAAAAGGAACGAAATTTCTCACGGTATTTATCAACTTTTTAACGAAATCCGTCATTTATTTCACGAATATGCAAATATACATGACAAGTATCGTTTTATTGTTCAACAGAATGACGCAAGGAAATGTCACGGATTCCGTTAACAAATCGGATATCGATAATGATGATGGCAAACAGAAAGATAAAAGTCCTAGAGCCGATACAAGCCCGCATGCTGACCATAGTCCTGGCGGCGCATCATCCGGACAACCGGCCTACGTTCCATATGCCCTCTACAGCAAGCTACTGGAAAGGGTAAATATTAAAATAATCCATAAACTATTAAATTTTATCATATCGGTATATTGCATGCACGCGAGAACACGCGATATTAATTTAAATTGCTTCAACAAGGTCGCCGCGTTAGAGGAGAAGCAAGCAGTATTGCAGGTGACGGTAGGGCAGCTCTCCGAACAGCTTATACTTCTTCTCGCAAACGCGTCGATTAACAACAAAGTCTAAGAAAGAAAAATCGATAATATATTTATCTGCCTATATTATCACTGTGTTGTTTTCTCATTACGCGCTAATGAGAAGGAGACTAATACTGCTATACTAGCGTAACGTTTATTGCTCTATTACTGTTGTTATATATATACATATTTATTCATTTGGTAGCATTCATTTATTGTTTGCTCCATCGATGCAGTATTTGTGTGGGCTGGTTAAAAAACGCACGCGACATTCCATACAATATTGCTCGCTTATAAAAGTATTTCTTTTTAACCCGGTTTGCGATATAATTTAACAGATCTCATTGTAACTGCCGGGGTTTATCATCTATCTTGATAATCATAGCTGTTTTGAAAATAACTACAAAACATTCGCAAGCCCCATATAACTATTTTCCTTGTAAATTCGTGACACATATCAAACACTTCAAATCTGCAATGTATATTTGCACATATTCTAGATTCTTATGAGGTGAACCACCATATTATCCCCCATTATTATTCCCCATATTATCAATAGCATGAAAAAACTTGCGACATAAAATCCCCCCCAAAAAAGAGAAAAAGCGCAAGTGTCCTTCCAAGTGCCCGCATTTCCTTTGCCAATTTGCATTTTTTTCATTGTTTTATGTTATTTATTTTTACACATTTATTTTAATAGAATTTTAATAGTCTTTACGAAAAGATTGCTAATTTTATCTTATTTTTTACTACTGTATCAAATAGTAAAATTATATAAAGAAAGATATAAAAGTACTTAAATTCGAGTAGCTCGTAAGAATATATGTGATCTTTTTTTATCCAACGAACACAGCTGCCTCGCGATAATTGTGTGATGATTTGTGTAGTAAGTCTCTTCAGTAATCTGAGTGCCAATGTAAAGCATTTTATTCACTGCATTTCCGGGATGCCTCATTCTACGTTAAGAATAAGTGATTCTCGTTGATTTTTCACGAGTAATATCACCGAATTACGGACAAGTACGAATCCGTACAAGCCTAATTCGACGTGTTCGTCGAGCCATTTATTTCTATATTCTCTATACCAGCTTATCGAAGTATATTCCGTATATTCTAAGAGAGATTGAACATTATATATTATATCTTTGAACCGGTGCTCATAAGGCGATATGATATATCGTAGAGTCACATAATTATATTACATGTAGAGGAATGAGGCAGCGAGAAATTCACAAAAGATTTTTGTTCTGCCCTAAATATGAAAGTATTATAGAGCAGGACTAAAAAAAACTAGATATGCACCATAGTTCGTTTTAAAGACAGCTTAGCAGCTTTATTCGATATAATCGCGAATCATGTTAAATATAAAAACAAAAACGTTTTTATTTTTTTACATAAAAACGGAATTTTAAGTAAAAATATCGGGTATAAAAAAATGAAATGATTATATATAAATATATGAGAGGAAATACGAGACATTTAATTTTTTATATCAGTATTTTTTCTATAAAATATATTTGACTTTAACAATAGAGTGAATTAAAAGGATTCCTCTAATCAGATATAAAATAGATTTTATTTTTATGTGCAGATATACATATATTAAATAATATATATATATATGTATATTTTTATTCTTTTTCTATTTTTTATTAATTTTTAGCAATCAATAGTTCCATGTTGTACGAAATTTATGACAAAAGTTTAGAGCAGTATATTTATCATATTTACTTGATCAATACGTATATGTTTATTAAATTATACTATTTATGAATATACTGTGCAGCATTTACACTCGTGAAAATGAAATATATATATATATATATATATATATATATATATATTTGGGGACGCGAGTTGGTAACTTAATATAATGTCTCGTAAACATATATACTTTAATTGCTTATGTGTTTATAACTGTAATAAAAATTTTACAAGAAAAAAAAATATAATTATGTTAGGTGAAATATTTCTCTACAAATTAATTTTATTGATATAACTGGATACTAATAAACATTCGTTACTGTTACCAATCTCCTTGCTTAAAAAAAAAATAATGTGCTGTAGAGATATATATTTCAAATTAAATTCTTATTTCGCGTGTAATCCGTCCCCGAACGTCAAAAGAATATTAATGTGCAATTCGTCACAAAAATTATTTTGATTAAGGCAATAATATTCGATTGTACCTATACATTTTTTATAATCAAATTTGTACATACATTGAATAATTTATAAATTTTTGTGCTTCTTTTTTTTCTTTTTGGAGAAAGGTACTATTATTCTAATATCGGTCTACGATCTATTCGCATTTATTATTTATAGCACGTATGTATATCGATAAGCATATATTACATTTGAGAAACTTTTGTATATCGCAAAGCGCGTCGCAAGAATAACTCCAAAAAATTAACCAATTATAATTAACGAAATGCAGTGGCTCTTTTAATGATTTAGATATCTCTTCGTAAGAAGACTATCGCTTTAGTTTGTAATATGTACATTTAATTCGTTTTAATATGAACTCAAGGGCAACTCTCTTAATCGGCATTTAATACTGACCATACTTATGGAAAAAAAGCTCAAGATAAACGAGACCATACGACAAAACGTTCAGATTTGTATTCTATAACGAAATCACATCTTTTATACTTTTATATTTCGCTGCACACACAAACAACACACAGATCAGGTCGTTTGAAATTGAATATTTCACAATATTTCTTACATATATTTCGTACATAAATATATGTTTACTCAGGCGCTAAATAGAACTTCGGTTTGCAAACGCGACACCATCGTGCACATTCTTGCAGATATAACGCGTGACAATAATAGTTATTAAGCGAGTTGAACGAATATTTGCTACTTTTTTTTGTAATTACATCTTGAATATAAGTTTATTAGCGATTAAGAGATCCACCGTAGAGGCCTCGATTAAAATATTTGATTGCGTTTATCTTATGCCTTTGAGGGATATTTTTCAAAACAAACAATTGTTTGTTAAATATTAATTGATCGTCATTTCGCCACTCTTAGGAGCATCGTCTTCCCTCATAAATAATAAACTCTTGCGATTCAATCATTGCAAATACGATCGTGTAAACATTTTTAACTATAATGCGACCATCTTAAAAGAATGATAGAAATATGTGTTAATTAAGTTAGGCTTGTACTTACCTATGAATTTTTTTACGATGAATTTCTCCATTTGCCATCGAATCTTATTCTAGAATTGATTTGAAATGGGTGTTCTGAGAGAGGATTATTAAATGTGAATGTTAATCTGTAAATACAATAATGTTGAGTATTAATTATGCGTATTGAGTGAGAATATGCGTAACGATTATAACGAAATCTTTATTCTAAAGATATCACGTTCCGAGCATTATCCTAACAAGCAACATGACGGATTAACAGTTGTGTAATCGAGGCAGTTTATTATTAAAAACGCGATACAACTATCTCTTGTACGCTTTCGATCGCTATATCGGCAAAGTATCGCGAAGATTAATATAATAACGGCAGACTTATATTTTCAATTGTTGTTACGCGACGTCGAATCTTATCGAGGAGACGAGACATTTTTATATATCACGCTGCAGAGCGAGCTCTCTTCGATAAGTGTCCTATTGAAAAGCGTCGAGCGAATTATGTATGTCGTTGCGGCAGAGCAACAACTGCTAGCTACATAGTCGTTAAGTGATAGGTATCTATAGAAAGCATGATCTAGAATGTAAGGGAATTGGAAGTAACGACTCGAGAGCTACGAACCGCATACGATTTTTAATGTTATTAACGTTAGGCCTACGCTCTATGTACATATACGTGTATAAGCAACGACCGAGTGAGAGTTATATATATATATATATATATATATTTTCCCCTCCTTTATCAACGTGTCAACCAAGCAGTGCATATGTCGAATTAACAATCGTACCTGTAAATAAAGCCATCGGAGTAAATCTCTCTTTATCTGCAAATGCTGGAGTCCTGTATAATCCTACATTAAATCTCTGTACATATTTAATTATCTGTCTTCATTTTAATCACCTTGTCAAAATTACACCGCTAGAAGATCGAATTAAGTAGTATAAAGGTGAAACGAAAACGGCGGCCCCTTTGTACAGGAAAATTAAAGAGAGATACCTATTTTCCATCTCCATTCCTTTTCATAGAATCTTTGATAAAAGTATGATTTTTCTCACGCGTATAAGTTTATTTTTCTGTACGTACAATTAACACATTTTATAATTTTGCGTACCTTATTGCGATTTGTATTTGTGTTACGTGCGATGATGATTTTTATGGTGTTGTCGCGACGATCGTTGAGACAATGGCGAAATTTCGCAAATAAAGGGCAACGATACGTAACAGGGCGCCACTTTCCAGAAGGGCGGGGAACTCTCAGCAGGCGGGTTCACAAGGGCGACGCAACCCTTGTGCGATGGTTGTCCCTCACCCCATGCTCGATAATCGAAGCAGGACAAGGACTCGCCTGTGTCGAATACGAGATATATTTTCTATGACGAAAAAAAAGAGCTTCGAGGAAACAGAATTTTTCTCTTCTCTACGAGTATATCGCGCGCGCTCGCTGAATAAAGTCTGCAAAAAAAATGTGATTACCGAATTCGTTCTTCCAGATACCCTCTTTATCGTTGTTACTGAGACCCACGAAGCTGGGACGATTTTGCGACACGAATCTGGCCAAACCTTCCGTACGTTCCTCGCTTATCACGTGCGCGAGATATGCGTTTTGTTTTCGGCAGAAACTTTGGGCTTGCGTGTAATTCAAGCTCTTGGACGAGAAGACAAACATCCCCGCTTTAGGGATGCATTCTATCGTAGAATTCTCTGAAAAGGGTTTTGTAGGATGCAAATGTCAAACTTGCGCTTCCGGAGATTATGTAATTCGCGAGGGATACTTATATTTTTGTTTTTGTATATAAATTTGATATGTAAATTCCGAGGATTTTTGCACGCGATAAAAACGCAAGCGACAATAATCGTAATTGCAATTACCAAACAGAGATAAAACCGGATACATGCTGTAGTATCTGTAATTTGCCGCGCGTACGAGAGTAGTCATGTTGAGATCTTCGGGGCATTGAAGAGCTTGGCACGTATTTTCTCGAGTTCCTATGTATTGATGAAAAGATAGATAGATAGAAAAATGCTATATAAGAAATGCACTGGAGAAATTACAAATAATGCATTGGATTAATCACGCTAATTGAATAAGTTAATTACTTTTATATTTCGCATTATATTCCGCCTCGTAATTATGAATGGAGTTTATTATAAAATTATCATAATTATATACGTCGCAATTATACGTTGATTTTGCCCGTTATATAGCATACCGGCATGATTCCTCGTTGAAGCAAGATTGAAGGCGAGAGCCCTTTTCGATGCCGCGAATTCCTTGCACTCTTCAACATTAGAAACCACTTTCCGCGATATGATCGGCTGATTCGAGCGCCGATTGGTCTTTATTAGATCATATCGCGGCAACTCATGATAATTGATTAAACAGCAGCGATCGCAGATAGCTAAATATGCCGCACATGTAATGAAGAAAAACGATAGTAAATTAACGCGTAGCATTATGCAAATTAATGACTTTAGACAGCTTACACAGTTTTTTCGAAGCACCACGCACGCACTGCGATTTGTAACGCGCGTCCTGCATTTTTTTCCTCGCGTGATGGTACTTCCGACTTCGGAAGTGTACATACATCACTCAGACAAGATAATTATATGTAATTGCGGAAACTATGGAATTCGTAATTTCGCAATAAAATACAAAATACAATCGAATGTCGTGATTTAATATATATATTTATTTTTATCTCGATGTCTTCTATTTTTTAAAAATAATCTTCAATTTTTATAAAAATATATTTGTATAAAATTATATGTTTACTTTATCTCATAATTTAGTATTGTGCTGTCAATAATTTCCTTAAAAAAAGGTTGAAAAATGAATTATTCTTTTTTTATGATAAATTATTATTGCCTATATTGTTTTATTAAAATATTTACGTTAATAATAGCATACTGTAATAATAAAAATCATCATAAACATATGTATATTACATACATTCTTGTATCTGTAAGAGGCGTACAATCGTATATAAAGTAACTAACTTTGTTTCACGATGTCCATATCAAGAAATGCAATTGTTCACACCTTTTATTTTTTCTTCTCCTGTATGTCTGGTCTCTTGTGGGTGCCGTCGCAGAAGGGCCTATTTGACGTTTGCTTGCAGTTGCACAGCCAGTACTCCTTGGTCTCCGTAACGGTGAAACGTATGGGTCTAAGCTTGATTTTGAGAAAAATGTTTTTGTGAGTGCCGTCACATATCGGCTGGCTCTTGCTCTGACCACAAAGACACCACGAGTAATTTCTGCCGGCCTCGAGGCGTATCTTGAACGGCTTCTTGTCGTATATCACTCCGTTCTTAGGCTGCAAACTGGCGCCGTACGTATCTCTAAGCGGATTCACAGGTATTGGCGGTTCTTCGGTCTTTGTGGAGAAGCGTAAAACCTGAAATTAACGAGACACGCGATTCAGACATCGAAACAGTAAAAACGATAATTTTTTATTTTACTTTATTCTCGTAAGAAAGAGCTCAAATTAAATCATTAATTGATCAAATATTTCGATGGTGAAGTCATTATATTGCATTTACCGCGTAATTATTTATCATTCTGTTTACGAATGTTGCCTAGTTAGGTTAGACTTAGAATCTTATAAAACAGAAGAGCTTATGCGCTTTTCTTTTATCGTGACTTACATTTTCGCGATGGAGAACGCTCGAAAAGCGAGCGAGACGTGGCAGTCGATTGAGTATGCTCATTCCGTTAAATTAATTAATCACGATTGAACGTAACGACGAACGCGTGCTGAACGCGAGAGCAACAGTCAGCTGATCGGGATCGCAGCTGATCAGCTGATTGAGAGCGCGGTGCTGTCTTTACTTGTGGCGACACTGTGGCAGCTTCCTGAACGTCCAAAACATTAACGAGATATACAATGTCAAAGTCGAAGAAGAACGCTGATGTTATGGATTGTGGACCAGCATGAATTAAATGACGTCTACATACACAATTGATATACATGAATGAAAATACGTATAATTATGAATGACTTTTTAAAACTATCAATATACTGACAATTTATCCAAACACATGGTATTTTTTCATATTTTCTAGTCTGTTACATACAGTGTTGTGCTTAGATGATTTTAAAATTAGCTAGATAAAGATGAGATAAAAATATGTAAATTCATCTTAGATAAGATAAAGATGATTTTATTTTAAATATATATAGATAAAAGATAAAATTATATGACGATTCATCTAGATCACTTCCAGATAATATTATTTTTAAAATCGCTTATGTAAACAGTTAAAAAATGTAATGTAAAATAAAAAAATGAAAATTATAGATATAAAAATATATTTATAGTTTTATTTATAAGTTTTTATCTTGGTTTTTATCGTTTACTGCTCAAGTTCTATTACTTAAAATATTTTTATGTGCTATGAAACTCTAAACCAAATTATCTGAATATTATGTTAGATAATTTAGTAAAGATAACACTTTTTTTAATCTAAGATGCAGATATAGATAATACATTTTTTTATTATCTATATAAAGATAAGATAACGCCAAAATTTCATCTAGATGATCATCTATATAATTTTATTTAGATAACAGCAAACACTGGTTACATATGATTTTTAAACGCATTCGTTTTAATTCTTTGTATTGCTTTCATGGAATTTATGAGAAATATTTATTTGCAGTACACACACAATACGCCAATTACTAGTTTGTAAGAGTAGCCTTTGATGCAAATCGACTGATTGGAAAAAGTTGTCGCGTCCCATTCACTTTCGCTAACGAAAGCGAGGAGACAAGTTCCGATGTAAGAGGCGATGCGTAAAGATACCTTTGAAATCGTACTTTGAAGTTTTACTCTGTTGAACTGACTCATTGAGAATATCACTAAACGATGACACAAAAGATTTCACCAAAGATGAGTATTTCCTTGATTTTTAATTTAAACACTAACACTTTTGCTCTTCTATCTTATGAAAGTAAAATTTCACTGAAAAATTAATAATAATATATTCGCATGTAGCTTTTAAAACTCTTTTATGTATTTTGGATGATTGTTTTTTAAAGAAGAAGTTCCTATATATATATATATATATATATATATATATAATATATAATGTATATTAAGAATAAAATAAATATATACAATTATAGTATTCAAATTCAGAATTATATTAATTTCATGAGAAGTTATTATGACTTTTATTACGTCGCAAAATTCGCACTAATTTTATTATCGTTCAACCGAATTAAAATTAGTTGCTTCTGATTTATTATCTATGTATCACGCGATATCTTGAAGAGATCTTCAAAACGCGCCCACTGAAAATGTTCTAGGCTTTACAAAGGTCTTAATTTTTGCGAAAAATTTAACTTTGATTGCAAAAATTAAGGCCTGTATAAGTCCTACAACATTTTCTGTAGGCTCGTTTTGTAGGCCTTGAAGAGACCTTTATTTATTTTTCACATCTGGAAAGTGTAATATCACAAAAAATAAACGAAACTCTTGATCAAACACAATTAGATATCTTTTTAACGAAATATATTGCTATTTTATTTTATATAATATTATAACATTAACGTATTTTAAATTATGAATGACTGAAACAATCATTAATATTAATTAATTTTTCCAATAAAATTTGGTGATTTGCATTTCTACTTATAACTTTTAGATCATCAGTGATTATTCTTTACTTTTCATATGTTATAATTTATATTTATAATACACTGATTTCATTTAAAAGAGAGAGTATATCGCGTGATACATAGATACTAAATCAGAAGCAACTAATTAATTCGGTTGAACGATAATAAAATTAGTGCGAATTTTGCGACGTAATAAAAGTCATCGACGTCATAATTTCTCATAAAATTAATATAATTCTGAATTTGAATACTAATAATTGTATATATTTATTTTATTCCTAATATACATATATACATATGTAGGAACTTCTTCTTTAAAAAACAAACGTTTAAACTTTGAATTAAAAAATTAAGACCTGTGTAAGTCGTAAAACATTTTGTTTGAACGCGTTTTAAAGGTCTCTTCAAGACCTACAAATTAAGCCCTCAGAAAATGTTCTACGACTTACACAGGCCTTAATTTTAGCAAAAAACTTTTAAACTTTAAATTTAAAAATTAAGGCCTGCGTAAGTCGTAGAGCTTTTTCTGAAGGCTCATTTTGTAGATCTTGAAGAGACCTTTAAAACGCGCCCAAAGAAAATATTTTACGGCTTACACAGGCCCTAATTTTCGCAAAAAATGTTTAAACTTTGAATTCAAAAATTAAGCCCTCTATAAGTCGTAGAACATTTTCTGAGGGCTTATTTTGTAGGTCTTGAAGAGACCTTTTGTATTCCAATTTCATTTATTCTAATGCATATAAAAGTAAAATACATATATGGAAAGATAACATGTTCAGTATGCAAAAATTGAGTCACGAAAAATAGAAGAGACGAAATGAAAAGACTACTGTGCTTCTCCTTGCACTTTCGCGTAAAGAAAAGAGGGTAAAGTCGTTACCGGATTTATGAAGATTGATTTGAAAGATAGAATTAAAACGGCTATCGTTGGTGCGTATATTTCCGCAAACTAATAACTTCTACAAGAACGTACAGAACGTATATGACTACGATTACATTCATGAATAATATTACTTTTCGATTTGTTTGCATGCAAATGCATGCGAAAAATATATACACATATATACATTTCTTTTTCATTCCATACTACGTTGAATAAACTTTTGCGTGCATATTTGTTCTGAGCAAATCGCGAATAAGTAAACAATCGCCTACGATCTTTTTGTATTGTGCTTTTGCATACGTTTCTCGTAGAAAAACGTATTATTATTTTTACTTGCGTTTTTTTACGATACTTCCGTCATGTAATTTATATATGTACCTATGTATGTATATGTATATATGTAAATGCATGGAATTTACCAGATGTCCAAGACGTGATGCAAAACGTGATGACGTGACTGTTAGAATTATTTCAAAGGCGAGAGAAATCTTTTGCATCTCGTATCGTACTCATGTTTTAATGAGTTGCACGGTAGCACTGACTTCATGTAATATGTGATGAAACTTTTTGATATATTTTATGTCTGACTATGTTAAAGCATATATAATTAGATATGTTATTCAAAAACAGTACACGCACAAATATGAAATTAAATATAAAGTTAATATATATTATATTATTTAGATATGAGTGTAAATATGTGTAATATACATTCTTAACATCTTGCAATTACACAGTACATTAATCTCTTCTATAAATTAAATTAATTATAACGACAGTTCTTTTATATATTAAATTTGTACAGCAATTTATAAATAACAAAAACACAATAGTAAAAATTATTAAATTAATCGTATAAAAACACGTTTATTTCATAGATATTCAAATTTTTGAACTCTTTAATTAACTCTGCATATTAATGTGGCTGTTTATATTTATAGAAGCGTGAATACTTTTTTATAAGCACAATCCATTTTCTCAGTATATAAACATTATTTCTATTTGTGGTGTGCCGAATTTTACGTATTCAATTTCAAACATCGCGCAATCTTCTAATCTATATAGTAATGAAATTATAAAATAGCTAGTTCGGCTATCTTGCTTTTTTTATAAGCGACTATTTTCCGCATTCCGGCTTGCCTTCTATTCAGCGAGAAGAATAATCACATCGAGCTACCATGGTATATTATATGTATATGTATATCATCGTACGAAAGACGCTCTCATACGTTTTTTTTCAATTTCATTCATGGAAATTGTATGTCTTTTATCGAGAGGAGAATAAAATGATAGATTTTAGTATTCTGCAAAAATATCGCGCATGTATGATCAAAATGTAATCGAAAAAAATAAGATGATATACATGTAGAAATCATATGTATCATCTCTATTTATCTATTCTGTTCTGTTTATGTTTTTTACAAGCTTCGTTGAAAATTTATACAGTAATTTATATATTAGATTTCTATATTACTATTATATTAACTTGTATTTGTATATATTTATATTTTTACCTCTGCAGATCACGGAATATTTCATATTTTCGGTTAAGCTCGTTATTTATCAACAAAAATATGTAAAATATTCTATACTATATATATTCTACAATTTTATACATATATATACATATATATTGTGTGTACACACACACACACACACACACACACACACACACACACACACACACACACACACACACACACACACACACACACACACACACACACACACACACACACACACACACACACACACACACACACTATGTATATATATGTATATACACATATATGTTTTTTTTTCAATTCATTCAATCAAAATACCTCTGTGCTTTCATTGGACTCGCACGTTAGCCTCTATACGTCCATCACGTTGCGCGTCTCGCGCGAGACTGATACAAAAGTTCGGCTTTCGACTTTCGACCTCGACTTCGTTCTTGGCTGTGAAGTTAGGTTTCGCCGTTAGTTAGCGACACCGCTGCGCAGAGTATGATCGGTGGTGGGGATCAGTCTTATCCGAAACGTGCAGCGTAGCGGACACATGGGACGCGCGAGTCTAGTGGAAAGAGAGAGACATTAGGTTTGGTCAGACCTTCAGGCGAGGTACCGTCAAGTGGCGCCATCGCTACGCAGTCTTGTGGTCAGTAGTAGGAATCAGTCTTCCGCGAGACGTGGAGCGTAGCAGACGCATGGGACGTGCAAGCTTAGTGGAAGGAGAGAGACATTAGGTTTGGTCAGACCTTTAGGCGAGGTGCCGTCAAGTGGCGACACCGCTACGCAGTCTTGCAGTCAGTGGTAAGGACTAGTCTTTCGGTCTCCCCCGCGAGACGTGTAACATAGTGGACATGTGAAGATGCGCAAGTCTAATGTGTGTGGAAACACAGGTATCTATATCTTTTCATATAGTCCAATAAAGTTTTATAATCTAATAAAGAAAGATTCTTATAGAAAATTCTATTTTTCTGTTCGCATTTTCTATTAAAGATTTAAATATTGAATTTTTATGCTTTGCATAATTAATTAATATATTTTTATGCATACATTGCATTAATTTTTATGCAAGCGTTGCAAATTTAAGATTTTATTATCAAAGAATAATATAACATCGCTTCAAACGCGTAATTATATTCGGTTAGATTAAACGAAATGAGAAATATATATATATATATATATATATATATATATATATACAACAATAAAATAAAAAAGTACATATAATAATAAAAGGCGACATTGAACAATTTCTCATTGCGACAATAAGATGAAGACTAACTTTCGAGTTAGAATTTGAATGCGTCATTCAGCAGTAGTTTACCTTACAGAATACCTTGCAGAGCGACAGTAGCAAATATTTCTAAAAATATCTAATTATGTAATATTAGTTAAATTAGACGTTTATTCATGTCGGTGAATTGCAGAACAACACAAGAGCGCGCTACGCGCACGCCATTCTTCGGTTTTATGTTAAAAAAATGATATTTTTTAAAAAATAATATAAAGTTCGTTTAAACTCGATTAATATTTTTTTACAGAAATTAGCTGATTAAAGCGTTAATTTGCTAATTAAATTTTAAAATAATAATATGTTAAAAAATTAAAATAGTAATATGTCGTAAATAATATGTTATAATATCTTATTCTCGATTAATATTTTTTGACAGAAATCAACTGATAACTGTCAAAAATATTAATCAAGTTTAAAGTATTATAACATATTGTTTATAACGTATTACTATTTTAATTTTTATAACCTGTTATTATTTTAAAATTTAATTAGCAAATTAATGCTTTAATCAGCTAATTTCTGTGAAAAAATATTAATAAAGCAAAAATTTGCTAATAAAATTTTAAAATAATAATATAAAAATTAAAATAGTAATCTGTTGTAAATAATATGTTATAATAGTTTATTCTCGATTAATATTTTTTGACAGAAATCAGCTGATAACTGTCAAAAATATTAATCGAGTTTAAAGTATCATTAACATATTATTTAAAACATATTATATTATTTTAATATTTATAACATATTATTTTAAAAATTAATTAGCAAATTAAAAAGCTTTAATCAGCTGATTTCTGTCAAAAAATATTAATAAAGCAAAAATTTGCTAATTAAATTTTAAAATAATAATATGTCATAAAAATTAAAATAGTAATAATATCTTAAATGTTATAATACCTTATTTTTTATTAATATTTTTTGACAGAAATTAGCTGATAACTGTCAAGAATATTAATCGAGTTTAAAGTATTATATTATAACATATTATTTAAAACATATTATTATTTAAAAAATTAAAATGCTTTAATCAGCTGATTTCTGACAAAAAATATTAATAAAGTGAAAATTTGCTAATTAAATATTTCAGCTTACATATTTATATTTATATTGTGTAAGTTACAATGCAAAATAATAAGATTATTTTAAAATATGTATGGATTTTATTTGTTACAGGTAGCATTGCGGTACACAGTGCGATTCACGCGTCGTGTCGGGAGTGCCGTGTAAAGTTTCGCGTGTCGAGTACCGTGTAAAGTGTCGGACAATCGTAATTATTCGTGTTTTCGCGAGTGTCGTGAGCGCTACAAAGGAGAAATGACGGTCGACCAAGAGAGGAGGAAGAGGCCCGGGGAAGCATCGGGCGACAGCGGAACAACTGTAAGGTATGCAATATAAAAACATTTTTTCTAAACTACATTGTTTATGAGATATTCGACATATGTATATACATAATTTGAATATTTTGTTTTCAGATCAATGTGTGCTGTGTACTACAATTCCGCTATTGTACGTATCGGTGAGTGAGAAATTGTTTATTTTATAACATTTCTATAGCAGTGATGGGGGTATATATAATATGTTGAAAATATTAAAATAATAATATATTTTAAATAATATATTATAATATCTTATCCCCGATTAATATTTTTTGACAAAAATCTGCTGATTATCAAAAATATGAATTAAATTAAAAATATTTTAACATTACTTTCTAAAAAAGACATGTTAATTGTAAGTCGATTCTCGCAAGTATTGTTGTACATGGGCGCCCTTATAACTTTTTCTAGGGGGGGCAGAGTGTACATATATACAGGTGTGCGTGTGTGCGTGTGTGTGTGTGGTGTACACGGCTGTGGTAAACGGCTTAAAAATTTTAATTTTCAATATTTTAAAACGAGCCAATAATTAATCTTTCACATATTTTAAATGTACATTGTCTGCACATTATGATGGTACCATCAGCATACCAGCCTACAAACTTTTTAATATAATATACGTAATATAAATCTGCGCCGTATGGAATTCGCGGCTTAAAAATTTTAATTTACAATATTATAAAACGCGCCAAAAATTAATCTTTCATGCATTTTAACTGTACATTGTCTGCACATTATGATGGTACCATCAGCATACCAGCCTACAAACTTTTTGATATAATATACGTAATATAATTGTGCGCCGTATGGGATCCGCGGCTTAAAAATTTAAATTTTCAATATTTTAAAGCGAGCCAAAATATAATCGTATATATATCTCAACAGTGTATTGTATGCAGATTATTTTGGTACCATAAGCATACCAGCGTACTACTTTTTTAATCTAATATACGTAATATAAATCTGCGCCGTATAGAATTTGCGGCTTAAAAATTTTAATTTTCAATATTTTAAAACGCGCCAAAAATTAACCTTTCATGCACTTTAACTGTACATTGTCAGCACATTATGTTGATACCATTAACATACCAGCCTACAAACTTTTTGATTTAATATACGTAATATAATTGTGCGCCGTATGGGATCCGCGGCTTAAAAATTTTAGTTTTCTATATTTTAAAACGAGCCAAAAATTAATCGTATATAAGTTTCAATAGTGTATTGTTTGCAGATTATTTTGGTACCATCAGCATACCAGCGTACTACCTTTTTGGTCTAATATACGTAAAATGAATCCGCGCCGTATGGGGTTCGCGGGTAAAAAATTTTAATTTTCAATATTTTAAAGCGAGACAAAAATTAATCTTTCATATATTTCAACAGTACATTGCCTGCACCTCAAAAATTCATCGATTATACATTTTAATAGTACATTGATTACAGAATCTTTTGGTACCATGCAGACACCAGCGTACAAATTTTTTAATACGATAAACATAAAATAAGGATGCGTCGCACAGGATCCGCGTCAAAAAAGTATCAATTTCTAATATTTTAAGACGAGCCAAAAATTCATCGATTATACATTTTAATAGCACATTGATTACAGAATCTTTTGGTACCATGCAGACACCAGCGTACAAATTTTTTAATACGATAAACATAAAATAAGGATGCGTCGCACAGGGTCCGCGTCAAAAAAGTATCGATTTCTAATATTTTAATACGAGCCAAAAATTCATCGATTATACATTTTAATAGTACATTGATTACAGAATCTTTTGGTACCAAGCAGACAACAGCGTACAAACTTTTTCATTTGCTATACATAAATTAAGGATGCGTCGCATAGGGTCAGCGGCATAAATGTATTAATTTCTAATATTTTAAGACGAGCCAAAAATTCATCGATTATACATTTTAATAGTACATTGATTACAGAATCTTCTGGTACCATGCAGACACCAGCGTACAAATTTTTTAATACGATAAACATAAAATAAGGATGCGTCGCACAGGGTCCGCGTCAATAAAGTATCGATTTCTAATATTTTAATACGAGCCAAAAATTCATCGATTATACATTTTAATAGTACATTGATTACAGAATTATTTGGTACCAAGCAGATACCAGCGTACAATTTTTTTAATATGATAAACATAAGATAAGTATGCGTCGCACAGGGTTCGCGTCAAAAAAGTATCAATTTCTAATATTTTAAGACGAGCCAAAAATTCATCGATTATACATTTTAATAGTACATTGAATACAGAATTATTTGGTACCAAACAGACACCAGCGTACAAATTTTTTAATACGATAAACATAAAATAAGTATGCGTCGCACAGGGTTCGCGTCAAAAAAGTATCAATTTCTAATATTTTAAGACGAGCCAAAAATTCATCGATTATACATTTTAATAGTACATTGAATACAGAATCATTTGGTACCAAACAGACACCAGCGTACAAATTTTTTCATTTGCTATACATAAATTAAGGATGCGTCGCATAGGGTCAGCGGCATAAATGTATTAATTTCTAATATTTTAAGACGAGCCAAAAATTCATCGATTATACATTTTAATAGTACATTGATTACAGAATCTTTTGGTACCAAGCAGACAACAGCGTACAAACTTTTTCATTTGCTATACATAAATTAAGGATGCGTCGCATAGGGTCAGCGGCATAAATGTATTAATTTCTAATATTTTAAGACGAGCCAAAAATTCATCGATTATACATTTTAATAGTACATTGATTACAGAATCTTCTGGTACCATGCAGACACCAGCGTACAAATTTTTTAATACGATAAACATAAAATAAGGATGCGTCGCACAGGGTCCGCGTCAATAAAGTATCGATTTCTAATATTTTAATACGAGCCAAAAATTCATCGATTATACATTTTAATAGTACATTGATTACAGAATTATTTGGTACCAAGCAGACACCAGCGTACAATTTTTTTAATATGATAAACATAAGATAAGTATGCGTCGCACAGGGTTCGCGTCAAAAAAGTATCAATTTCTAATATTTTAAGACGAGCCAAAAATTCATCGATTATACATTTTAATAGTACATTGAATACAGAATTATTTGGTACCAAACAGACACCAGCGTACAAATTTTTTAATACGATAAACATAAAATAAGTATGCGTCGCACAGGGTTCGCGTCAAAAAAGTATCAATTTCTAATATTTTAAGACGAGCCAAAAATTCATCGATTATACATTTTAATAGTACATTGAATACAGAATCATTTGGTACCAAACAGACACCAGCGTACAAATTTTTTAATACGATAAACATAAAATAAGGATGCGTCGCACAGGGTCCGCGTCAAAAAAGTATCGATTTCTAATATTTAAAGAAGAGCCAAAAATTCATCGATTATACATTTTAATAGTACATTGATTACAGAATCTTTTGGTACCATGCAGACACCAGCGTACAAATTTTTTAATACGATAAACATAAAATAAGGATGCATCGCACAGGGTCCGCGTCAAAAAAGTATCAATTTCTAATATTTTAAGACGAGCCAAAAATTCATCGATTATACATTTTAATAGCACATTGATTACAGAATCTTTTGGTACCATGCAGACACCAGCATACAAATTTTTTAATACGATAAACATAAAATAAGGATGCGTCGCACAGGGTCCGCGTCAAAAAAGTATCGATTTCTAATATTTTAATACGAGCCAAAAATTCATCGATTATACATTTTAATAGTACATTGATTACAGAATCTTTTGGTACCAAGCAGACAACAGCGTACAAACTTTTTCATTTGCTATACATAAATTAAGGATGCGTCGCATAGGGTCAGCGGCATAAATGTATTAATTTCTAATATTTTAAGACGAGCCAAAAATTCATCGATTATACATTTTAATAGTACATTGATTACAGAATCTTTTGGTACCAAGCAGACAACAGCGTACAAATTTTTTCATTTGCTATACATAAATTAAGGATGCGTCGCATAGGGTCAGCGGCATAAATGTATTAATTTCTAATATTTTAAGACGAGCCAAAAATTCATCGATTATACATTTTAATAGTACATTGATTACAGAATCTTCTGGTACCATGCAGACACCAGCGTACAAATTTTTTAATACGATAAACATAAAATAAAGATGCGTCGCACAGGGTCCGCGTCAAAAAAGTATCGATTTCTAATATTTTAATACGAGCCAAAAATTCATCGATTATACATTTTAATAGCACATTGATTACAGAATCTTTTGGTACCATGCAGACACGAGCGTACAAATTTTTTAATATGATAAACATAAAATAAGTATGCGTCGCACAGGGTTCGCGTCAAAAAATTATCAATTTCTAATATTTTAAGACGAGCCAAAAATTCATCGATTATACATTTTAATACTACATTGATTATAGAATCTTTTGGTACCAAGCAGACAACAGCGTACAAACTTTTTCATTTGCTATACATAAATTAAGGATGCGTCGCATAGGGTCAGCGGCATAAATGTATTAATTTCTAATATTTTAAGACGAGCCAAAAATTCATCGATTATACATTTTAATAGTACATTGATTACAGAATCTTTTGGTACCAAGCAGACAACAGCGTACAAACTTTTTCATTTGCTATACATAAATTAAGGATGCGTCGCATAGGGTCAGCGGCATAAATGTATTAATTTCTAATATTTTAAGACGAGCCAAAAATTCATCGATTATACATTTTAATAGTACATTGATTACAGAATCTTCTGGTACCATGCAGACACCAGCGTACAAACTTTTTAATACGATAAACATAAAATAAGGATGCGTCGCACAGGGTCCGCGTCAATAAAGTATCGATTTCTAATATTTTAATACGAGCCAAAAATTCATCGATTATACATTTTAATAGTACATTGATTACAGAATTATTTGGTACCAAGCAGACACCAGCGTACAATTTTTTTAATATGATAAACATAAGATAAGTATGCGTCGCACAGGGTTCGCGTCAAAAAAGTATCAATTTCTAATATTTTAAGACGAGCCAAAAATTCATCGATTATACATTTTAATAGTACATTGAATACAGAATTATTTGGTACCAAACAGACACCAGCGTACAAATTTTTTAATACGATAAACATAAAATAAGTATGCGTCGCACAGGGTTCGCGTCAAAAAAGTATCAATTTCTAATATTTTAAGACGAGCCAAAAATTCATCGATTATACATTTTAATAGTACATTGAATACAGAATCATTTGGTACCAAACAGACACCAGCGTACAAATTTTTTAATACGATAAACATAAAATAAGGATGCGTCGCACAGGGTCCGCGTCAAAAAAGTATCGATTTCTAATATTTTAAGAAGAGTCAAAAATTCATCGATTATACATTTTAATAGTACATTGATTACAGAATCTTTTGGTACCATGCAGACACCAGCGTACAAATTTTTTAATACGATAAACATAAAATAAGGATGCGTCGCACAGGGTCCGCGTCAAAAAAGTATCAATTTCTAATATTTTAAGACGAGCCAAAAATTCATCGATTATACATTTTAATAGCACATTGATTACAGAATCTTTTGGTACCATGCAGACACCAGCATACAAATTTTTTAATACGATAAACATAAAATAAGGATGCGTCGCACAGGGTCCGCGTCAAAATAGTATCGATTTGTAATATTTTAATACGAGCCAAAAATTCATCGATTATACATTTTAATAGTACATTGATTACAGAATCTTTTGGTACCAAGCAGACAACAGCGTACAAACTTTTTCATTTGCTATACATAAATTAAGGATGCGTCGCATAGGGTCAGCGGCATAAATGTATTAATTTCTAATATTTTAAGACGAGCCAAAAATTCATCGATTATACATTTTAATAGTACATTGATTACAGAATCTTTTGGTACCAAGCAGACAACAGCGTACAAATTTTTTCATTTGCTATACATAAATTAAGGATGCGTCGCATAGGGTCAGCGGCATAAATGTATTAATTTCTAATATTTTAAGACGAGCCAAAAATTCATCGATTATACATTTTAATAGTACATTGATTACAGAATCTTCTGGTACCATGCAGACACCAGCGTACAAATTTTTTAATACGATAAACATAAAATAAGTATGCGTCGCACAGGGTTCGCGTCAAAAAAGTATCGATTTCTAATATTTTAAGACGAGCCAAAAATTCATCGATCATACATTTTAATAGTACATTGAATACAGAATCATTTGGTACCATGCAGACACCAGCGTACAAATTTTTTAATACGATAAACATAAAATAAGTATGCGTCGCACAGGGTTCGCGTCAAAAAAGTATCGATTTCTAATATTTTAAGACGAGCCAAAAATTCATCGATTATACATTTTAATAGTACATTGAATACAGAATCATTTGGTACCAAACAGACACCAGCGTACAAATTTTTTAATACGATAAACATAAAATAAGGATGCGTCGCACAGGGTCCGCGTCAAAAAAGTATCGATTTCTAATATTTTAATACGAGCCAAAAATTCATGGATTATACATTTTAATAGTACATTGATTACAGAATCTTTTGGTACCATGCAGACACCAGCGTACAAATTTTTTAATACGTTAAACATAAAATAAGGATGCGTCGCACAGGGTCCGCGTCAAAAAAGTATCAATTTCTAATATTTTAAGACGAGCCAAAAATTCATCGATTATACATTTTAATAGCACATTGATTACAGAATCTTTTGGTACCATGCAGACACCAGCGTACAAATTTTTTAATATGATAAACATAAAATAAGTATGCGTCGCACAGGGTTCGCGTCAAAAAAGTATCAATTTCTAATATTTTAAGACGAGCCAAAAATTCATCGATTATACATTTTAATACTACATTGATTATAGAATCTTTTGGTACCAAGCAGACAACAGCGTACAAACTTTTTCATTTGCTATACATAAATTAAGGATGCGTCGCATAGGGTCAGCGGCATAAATGTATCAATTTCTAATATTTTAAGAAGAGCCAAAAATTCATCGATTATACATTTTAATAGTACATTGATTACAGAATTATTTGGTACCAAACAGACACCAGCGTACAAATTTTTTAATATGATATACATAAATTAAGGATGCGTCGCATAGAGTCAGCGGCGTAAATGTATTAATTTCTAATATTTTAAGAAGAGCCAAAAATTCATCGATTATACATTCTAATAGTACATTGATTACAGAATTATTTGGTACCAAGCAGATACCAGCGTACAATTTTTTTAATATGATAAACATAAAATAAGGATGCGTCGCACAGGGTCCGCGTCAAAAAAGTATCAATTTCTAATATTTTAAGACGAGCCAAAAATTCATCGATTATACATTTTAATAGCACATTGATTACAGAATCTTTTGGTACCATGCAGACACCAGCGTACAAATTTTTTAATACGATAAACATAAAATAAGGATGCGTCGCACAGGGTCCGCGTCAAAAAAGTATCAATTTCTAATATTTTAAGACGAGCCAAAAATTCATCGATTATACATTTTAATAGCACATTGATTACAGAATCTTTTGGTACCATGCAGACACCAGCATACAAATTTTTTAATACGATAAACATAAAATAAGGATGCGTCGCACAGGGTCCGCGTCAAAAAAGTATCGATTTCTAATATTTTAATACGAGCCAAAAATTCATCGATTATACATTTTAATAGTACATTGATTACAGAATCTTTTGGTACCAAGCAGACAACAGCGTACAAACTTTTTCATTTGCTATACATAAATTAAGGATGCGTCGCATAGGGTCAGCGGCATAAATGTATTAATTTCTAATATTTTAAGACGAGCCAAAAATTCATCGATTATACATTTTAATAGCACATTGATTACAGAATCTTCTGGTACCATGCAGACACCAGCGTACAAATTTTTTAATACGATAAACATAAAATAAGTATGCGTCGCACAGGGTCCGCGTCAATAAAGTATCGATTTCTAATATTTTAATACGAGCCAAAAATTCATCGATTATACATTTTAATAGTACATAGATTACAGAATCTTTTGGTACCAAGCAGACAACAGCGTACAAATTTTTTCATTTGCTATACATAAATTAAGGATGCGTCGCATAGGGTCAGCGGCATAAATGTATTAATTTCTAATATTTTAAGACGAGCCAAAAATTCATCGATTATACATTTTAATAGTACATTGATTACAGAATCTTCTGGTACCATGCAGACACCAGCGTACAAATTTTTTAATACGATAAACATAAAATAAGGATGCGTCGCACAGGGTCCGCGTCAAAAAAGTATCGATTTATAATATTTTAAGACGAGCCAAAAATTCATCGATTATACATTTTAATAGTACATTGATTACAGAATCTTTTGGTACCATGCAGACACCAGCGTACAAATTTTTTAATACGATAAACATAAAATAAATATGCGTCGCACAGGGTTCGCGTCAAAAAAGTATCGATTTCTAATATTTTAAGACGAGCCAAAAATTCATCGATTATACATTTTAATAGTACATTGATTACAGAATTATTTGGTACCAAGCAGACACCAGCGTACAAATTTTCTAATATGATATACATAAATTAAGGATGCGTCGCATAGAGTCAGCGGCATAAATGTATTAATTTCTAATATTTTAAGAAGAGCCAAAAATTCATCGATTATACATTTTAATACTACATTGATTACAGAATTATTTGGTACCAAGCAGACACCAGCGTACAAATTTTTTAATACGCTAAACATAAAATAAGGATGCTTCGCACAGGGTCCGCGTCAAAAAAGTATGGATTTCTAATATTTTAATACGAGCCAAAAATTCATGGATTATACATTTTAATAGTACATTGATTACAGAATCTTTTGGTACCATGCAGACACCAGCGTACAAATTTTTTAATACGTTAAACATAAAATAAGGATGCGTCGCACAGGGTCCGCGTCAAAAAAGTATCAATTTCTAATATTTTAAGACGAGCCAAAAATTCATCGATTATACATTTTAATAGCACATTGATTACAGAATCTTTTGGTACCATGCAGACACCAGCGTACATATTTTTTAATATGATAAACATAAAATAAGTATGCGTCGCACAGGGTTCGCGTCAAAAAAGTATCAATTTCTAATATTTTAAGACGAGCCAAAAATTCATCGATTATACATTTTAATACTACATTGATTATAGAATCTTTTGGTACCAAGCAGACAACAGCGTACAAACTTTTTCATTTGCTATACATAAATTAAGGATGCGTCGCATAGGGTCAGCGGCATAAATGTATCAATTTCTAATATTTTAAGAAGAGCCAAAAATTCATCGATTATACATTTTAATAGTACATTGATTACAGAATCTTTTGGTACCAAGCAGACAACAGCGTACAAACTTTTTCATTTGCTATACATAAATTAAAGATGCGTCGCATAGGGTCAGCGGCATAAATGTATTAATTTCTAATATTTTAAGACGAGCCAAAAATTCATCGATTATACATTTTAATAGTACATTGATTACAGAATCTTCTGGTACCATGCAGACACCAGCGTACAAATTTTTTAATACGATAAACATAAAATAAGGATGCGTCGCACAGGGTCCGCGTCAATAAAGTATCGATTTCTAATATTTTAATACGAGCCAAAAATTCATCGATTATACATTTTAATAGTACATTGATTACAGAATTATTTGGTACCAAGCAGATACCAGCGTACAATTTTTTTAATATGATAAACATAAGATAAGTATGCGTCGCACAGGGTTCGCGTCAAAAAAGTATCAATTTCTAATATTTTAAGACGAGCCAAAAATTCATCGATTATACATTTTAATAGTACATTGAATACAGAATTATTTGGTACCAAACAGACACCAGCGTACAAATTTTTTAATACGATAAACATAAAATAAGTATGCGTCGCACAGGGTTCGCGTCAAAAAAGTATCAATTTCTAATATTTTAAGACGAGCCAAAAATTCATCGATTATACATTTTAATAGTACATTGAATACAGAATCATTTGGTACCAAACAGACACCAGCGTACAAATTTTTTCATTTGCTATACATAAATTAAGGATGCGTCGCATAGGGTCAGCGGCATAAATGTATTAATTTCTAATATTTTAAGACGAGCCAAAAATTCATCGATTATACATTTTAATAGTACATTGATTACAGAATCTTTTGGTACCAAGCAGACAACAGCGTACAAACTTTTTCATTTGCTATACATAAATTAAGGATGCGTCGCATAGGGTCAGCGGCATAAATGTATTAATTTCTAATATTTTAAGACGAGCCAAAAATTCATCGATTATACATTTTAATAGTACATTGATTACAGAATCTTCTGGTACCATGCAGACACCAGCGTACAAATTTTTTAATACGATAAACATAAAATAAGGATGCGTCGCACAGGGTCCGCGTCAATAAAGTATCGATTTCTAATATTTTAATACGAGCCAAAAATTCATCGATTATACATTTTAATAGTACATTGATTACAGAATTATTTGGTACCAAGCAGACACCAGCGTACAATTTTTTTAATATGATAAACATAAGATAAGTATGCGTCGCACAGGGTTCGCGTCAAAAAAGTATCAATTTCTAATATTTTAAGACGAGCCAAAAATTCATCGATTATACATTTTAATAGTACATTGAATACAGAATTATTTGGTACCAAACAGACACCAGCGTACAAATTTTTTAATACGATAAACATAAAATAAGTATGCGTCGCACAGGGTTCGCGTCAAAAAAGTATCAATTTCTAATATTTTAAGACGAGCCAAAAATTCATCGATTATACATTTTAATAGTACATTGAATACAGAATCATTTGGTATCAAACAGACACCAGCGTACAAATTTTTTAATACGATAAACATAAAATAAGGATGCGTCGCACAGGGTCCGCGTCAAAAAAGTATCGATTTCTAATATTTTAAGAAGAGCCAAAAATTCATCGATTATACATTTTAATAGTACATTGATTACAGAATCTTTTGGTACCATGCAGACACCAGCGTACAAATTTTTTAATACGATAAACATAAAATAAGGATGCGTCGCACAGGGTCCGCGTCAAAAAAGTATCAATTTCTAATATTTTAAGACGAGCCAAAAATTCATCGATTATACATTTTAATAGCACATTGATTACAGAATCTTTTGGTACCATGCAGACACCAGCATACAAATTTTTTAATACGATAAACATAAAATAAGGATGCGTCGCACAGGGTCCGCGTCAAAAAAGTATCGATTTCTAATATTTTAATACGAGCCAAAAATTCATCGATTATACATTTTAATAGTACATTGATTACAGAATCTTTTGGTACCAAGCAGACAACAGCGTACAAACTTTTTCATTTGCTATACATAAATTAAGGATGCGTCGCATAGGGTCAGCGGCATAAATGTATTAATTTCTAATATTTTAAGACGAGCCAAAAATTCATCGATTATACATTTTAATAGTACATTGATTACAGAATCTTTTGGTACCAAGCAGACAACAGCGTACAAATTTTTTCATTTGCTATACATAAATTAAGGATGCGTCGCATAGGGTCAGCGGCATAAATGTATTAATTTCTAATATTTTAAGACGAGCCAAAAATTCATCGATTATACATTTTAATAGTACATTGATTACAGAATCTTCTGGTACCATGCAGACACCAGCGTACAAATTTTTTAATACGATAAACATAAAATAAGTATGCGTCGCACAGGGTTCGCGTCAAAAAAGTATCGATTTCTAATATTTTAAGACGAGCCAAAAATTCATCGATCATACATTTTAATAGTACATTGAATACAGAATCATTTGGTACCAAACAGACACCAGCGTACAAATTTTTTAATACGATAAACATAAAATAAAGATGCGTCGCACAGGGTCCGCGTCAAAAAAGTATCGATTTCTAATATTTTAATACGAGCCAAAAATTCATCGATTATACATTTTAATAGCACATTGATTACAGAATCTTTTGGTACCATGCAGACACGAGCGTACAAATTTTTTAATATGATAAACATAAAATAAGTATGCGTCGCACAGGGTTCGCGTCAAAAATTTATCAATTTCTAATATTTTAAGACGAGCCAAAAATTCATCGATTATACATTTTAATACTACATTGATTATAGAATCTTTTGGTACCAAGCAGACAACAGCGTACAAACTTTTTCATTTGCTATACATAAATTAAGGATGCGTCTCATAGGGTCAGCGGCATAAATGTATTAATTTCTATTATTTTAAGACGAGCCAAAAATTCATCGATTATACATTTTAATAGTACATTGAATACAGAATTATTTGGTACCAAACAGACACCAGCGTACAAATTTTTTAATACGATAAACATAAAATAAGTATGCGTCGCACAGGGTTCGCGTCAAAAAAGTATCAATTTCTAATATTTTAAGACGAGCCAAAAATTCATCGATCATACATTTTAATAGTACATTGAATACAGAATCATTTGGTACCAAACAGACACCAGCGTACAAATTTTTTAATACGATAAACATAAAATAAAGATGCGTCGCACAGGGTCCGCGTCAAAAAAGTATCGATTTCTAATATTTTAATACGAGCCAAAAATTCATCGATTATACATTTTAATAGCACATTGATTACAGAATCTTTTGGTACCATGCAGACACGAGCGTACAAATTTTTTAATATGATAAACATAAAATAAGTATGCGTCGCACAGGGTTCGCGTCAAAAAATTATCAATTTCTAATATTTTAAGACGAGCCAAAAATTCATCGATTATACATTTTAATACTACATTGATTATAGAATCTTTTGGTACCAAGCAGACAACAGCGTACAAACTTTTTCATTTGCTATACATAAATTAAGGATGCGTCTCATAGGGACAGCGGCATAAATGTATTAATTTCTAATATTTTAAGACGAGCCAAAAATTCATCGATTATACATTTTAATAGTACATTGATTACAGAATCATTTGGTACCAAACAGACACCAGCATACAAATTTTTTAATACGCTAAACATAAAATAAGGATGCGTCGCACAGGGTCCGCGTCAAAAAAGTATCGATTTCTAATATTTTAAGACGAGCCAAAAATTCATCGATTATACATTTTAATAGTACATTGAATACAGAATTATTTGGTACCAAACAGACACCAGCGTACAAATTTTTTAATACGATAAACATAAAATAAGTATGCGTCGCACAGGGTTCGCGTCAAAAGAGTATGAATTTCTAATATTTTGAGACGAGCCAAAAATTCATCGATTATACATTTTAATAGCACATTGATTACAGAATCTTTTGGTACCATGCAGACACCAGCGTACAAATTTTTTAATACGATAAACATAAAATAAGGATGCGTCGCACAGGGTCCGCGTCAAAAAAGTATCAATTTCTAATATTTTAAGACGAGCCAAAAATTCATCGATTATACATTTTAATAGCACATTGATTACAGAATCTTTTGGTACCATGCAGACACCAGCGTACAAATTTTTTAATACGATAAACATAAAATAAGTATGCGTCGCACAGGGTCCGCGTCAATAAAGTATCGATTTCTAATATTTTAATACGAGCCAAAAATTCATCGATTATACATTTTAATAGTACATTGATTACAGAATCTTTTGGTACCAAGCAGACAACAGCGTACAAATTTTTTCATTTGCTATACATAAATTAAGGATGCGTCGCATAGGGTCAGCGGCATAAATGTATTAATTTCTAATATTTTAAGACGAGCCAAAAATTCATCGATTATACATTTTAATAGTACATTGATTACAGAATCTTCTGGTACCATGCAGACACCAGCGTACAAATTTTTTAATACGATAAACATAAAATAAGTATGCGTCGCACAGGGTTCGCGTCAAAAAAGTATCAATTTCTAATATTTTAAGACGAGCCAAAAATTCATCGATTATACATTTTAATAGTACATTGAATACAGAATTATTTGGTACCAAACAGACACCAGCGTACAAATTTTTTAATACGATAAACATAAAATAAGTATGCGTCGCACAGGGTTCGCGTCAAAAAAGTATCAATTTCTAATATTTTAAGACGAGCCAAATATTCATCGATCATACATTTTAATAGTACATTGAATACAGAATCATTTGGTACCAAACAGACACCAGCGTACAAATTTTTTAATACGATAAACATAAAATAAAGATGCGTCGCACAGGGTCCGCGTCAAAAAAGTATCGATTTCTAATATTTTAATACGAGCCAAAAATTCATCGATTATACATTTTAATAGCACATTGATTACAGAATCTTTTGGTACCATGCAGACACGAGCGTACAAATTTTTTAATATGATAAACATAAAATAAGTATGCGTCGCACAGGGTTCGCGTCAAAAAATTATCAATTTCTAATATTTTAAGACGAGCCAAAAATTCATCGATTATACATTTTAATACTACATTGATTATAGAATCTTTTGGTACCAAGCAGACAACAGCGTACAAACTTTTTCATTTGCTATACATAAATTAAGGATGCGTCTCATAGGGTCAGTGGCATAAATGTATTAATTTCTAATATTTTAAGACGAGCCAAAAATTCATCGATTATACATTTTAATAGTACATTGATTACAGAATCATTTGGTACCAAACAGACACCAGCGTACAAATTTTTTAATACGCTAAACATAAAATAAGGATGCGTCGCACAGGGTCCACGTCAAAAAAGTATCGATTTCTAATATTTTAATACGAGCCAAAAATTCATGGATTATACATTTTAATAGTACATTGATTACAGAATCTTTTGGTACCATGCAGACACCAGCGTACAAATTTTTTAATACGTTAAACATAAAATAAGAATGCGTCGCACAGGGTCCGCGTCAAAAAAGTATCGATTTCTAATATTTTAATACGAGCCAAAAATTCATCGATTATACATTTTAATAGTACATTGATTACAGAATTATTTGTTACCAAGCAGACACCAGCGTACAATTTTTTTAATATGATAAACATAAGATAAGTATGCGTCGCACAGGGTTCGCGTCAAAAAAGTATCAATTTCTAATATTTTAAGACGAGCCAAAAATTCATCGATTATACATTTTAATAGTACATTGAATACAGAATTATTTGGTACCAAACAGACACCAGCGTACAAATTTTTTAATACGATAAACATAAAATAAGTATGCGTCGCACAGGGTTCGCGTCAAAAAAGTATCAATTTCTAATATTTTAAGACGAGCCAAAAATTCATCGATCATACATTTTAATAGTACATTGAATACAGAATCATTTGGTACCAAACAGACACCAGCGTACAAATTTTTTAATACGATAAACATAAAATAAAGATGCGTCGCACAGGGTCCGCGTCAATAAAGTATCGATTTCTAATATTTTAATACGAGCCAAAAATTCATCGATTATACATTTTAATAGTTACATTGATTACAGAATCTTTTGGTACCAAGCAGACAACAGCGTACAAATTTTTTCATTTGCTATACATAAATTAAGGATGCGTCGCATAGGGTCAGCGGCATAAATGTATTAATTTCTAATATTTTAAGACGAGCCAAAAATTCATCGATTATACATTTTAATAGTACATTGATTACAGAATCTTCTGGTACCATGCAGACACCAGCGTACAAATTTTTTAATACGATAAACATAAAATAAGTATGCGTCGCACAGGGTTCGCGTCAAAAAAGTATCAATTTCTAATATTTTAAGACGAGCCAAAAATTCATCGATTATACATTTTAATAGTATATTGAATACAGAATTATTTGGTACCAAACAGACACCAGCGTACAAATTTTTTAATACGATAAACATAAAATAAGTATGCGTCGCACAGGGTTCGCGTCAAAAAAGTATCAATTTCTAATATTTTAAGACGAGCCAAAAATTCATCGATCATACATTTTAATAGTACATTGAATACAGAATCATTTGGTACCAAACAGACACCAGCGTACAAATTTTTTAATACGATAAACATAAAATAAAGATGCGTCGCACAGGGTCCGCGTCAAAAAAGTATCGATTTCTAATATTTTAATACGAGCCAAAAATTCATCGATTATACATTTTAATAGCACATTGATTACAGAATCTTTTGGTACCATGCAGACACGAGCGTACAAATTTTTTAATACGTTAAACATAAAATAAGAATGCGTCGCACAGGGTCCGCGTCAAAAAAGTATCGATTTCTAATATTTTAATACGAGCCAAAAATTCATCGATTATACATTTTAATAGTACATTGAATACAGAATTATTTGGTACCAAACAGACACCAGCGTACAAATTTTTTAATACGATAAACATAAAATAAGTATGCGTCGCACAGGGTCCGCGTCAAAAAAGTATCAATTTCTAATATTTTAAGACGAGCCAAAAATTCATCGATTATACATTTTAATAGTACATTGATTACAGAATCTTTTGGTACCATGCAGACACCAGCGTACAAATTTTTTAATACGTTAAACATAAAATAAGGATGCGTCGCACAGGGTCCGCGTCAAAAAAGTATCAATTTCTAATATTTTAAGACGAGCCAAAAATTCATCGATTATACATTTTAATAGCACATTGATTACAGAATCTTTTGGTACCATGCAGACACCAGCGTACAAACTTTTTCATTTGCTATACATAAATTAAGGATGCGTCTCATAGGGTCAGCGGCATAAATGTATTAATTTCTAATATTTTAAGAAGAGCCAAAAATTCATCGATTATACATTTTAATAGTACATTGATTACAGAATTATTTGGTACCAAGCAGACACCAGCGTACAAATTTTTTAATATGATATACATAAATTAAGGATGCGTCGCATAGAGTCAGCGGCGTAAATGTATTAATTTCTAATATTTTAAGAAGAGCCAAAAATTCATCGATTATACATTTTAATAGTACATTGAATACAGAATTATTTGGTACCAAACAGACACCAGCGTACAAATTTTTTAATACGATAAACATAAAATAAGTATGCGTCGCACAGGGTTCGCGTCAAAAAAGTATCAATTTCTAATATTTTAAGACGAGCCAAAAATTCATCGATTATACATTTTAATAGTACATTGAATACAGAATTATTTGGTACCAAACAGACACCAGCGTACAAATTTTTTAATACGATAAACATAAAATAAAGATGCGTCGCACAGGGTCCGCGTCAAAAAAGTATCGATTTCTAATATTTTAAGACGAGCCAAAAATTCATCGATTATACATTTTAATAGCACATTGATTACAGAATCTTTTGGTACCATGCAGACACCAGCGTACAAATTTTTTAATACGATAAGCATAAAATAAGGATGCATCGCACAGGGTCCGCGTCAAAAAAGTATCAATTTCTAATATTTTAATACGAGCCAATAATTCATCGATTATACATTTTAATAGTACATTGATTACAGAATCTTTTGGTACCAAGCAGAAAACAGCGTACAAACTTTTTCATTTGCTATACATAAATTAAGGATGCGTCGCATAGGGTCAGCGCCATAAATGTATCAATTTCTAATATTTTAAGAAGAGCCAAAAATTCTTCGATTATACATTTTAATAGTACATTGATTACAGAATTATTTGGTACCAAGCAGACACCAGCGTACAAATTTTTTAATATGATAAACATAAAATAAGTATGCGTCGCACAGGGTTCGCTTCAAAAAAGAATCAATTTCTAATATTTTAAGACGAGCCAAAAATTCATCGATCATACATTTTAATAGTACATTGAATACAGAATCATTTGGTACCAAACAGACACCAGCGTACAAATTTTTTAATACGATAAACATAAAATAAAGATGCGTCGCACAGGGTCCGCGTCAAAAAAGTATCGATTTCTAATATTTTAATACGAGCCAAAAATTCATCGATTATACATTTTAATAGCACATTGATTACAGAATCTTTTGGTACCATGCAGACACGAGCGTACAAATTTTTTAATATGATAAACATAAAATAAGTATGCGTCGCACAGGGTTCGCGTCAAAAAATTATCAATTTCTAATATTTTAAGACGAGCCAAAAATTCATCGATTATACATTTTAATACTACATTGATTATAGAATCTTTTGGTACCAAGCAGACAACAGCGTACAAACTTTTTCATTTGCTATACATAAATTAAGGATGCGTCTCATAGGGTCAGCGGCATAAATGTATTAATTTCTAATATTTTAAGACGAGCCAAAAATTCATCGATTATACATTTTAATAGTACATTGATTACAGAATCATTTGGTACCAAACAGACACCAGCATACAAATTTTTTAATACGCTAAACATAAAATAAGGATGCGTCGCACAGGGTCCGCGTCAAAAAAGTATCGATTTCTAATATTTTAAGACGAGCCAAAAATTCATGGATTATACATTTTAATAGTACATTGATTACAGAATCTTTTGGTACCATGCAGACACCAGCGTACAAATTTTTTAATACGTTAAACATAAAATAAGGATGCGTCGCACAGGGTCCGCGTCAAAAAAGTATCAATTTCTAATATTTTAAGACGAGCCAAAAATTCATCGATTATACATTTTAATAGCACATTGATTACAGAATCTTTTGGTACCATGCAGACACCAGCGTACAAATTTTTTAATATGATAAACATAAAATAAGTATGCGTCGCACAGGGTTCGCGTCAAAAAATTATCAATTTCTAATATTTTAAGACGAGCCAAAAATTCATCGATTATACATTTTAATACTACATTGATTATAGAATCTTTTGGTACCAAGCAGACAACAGCGTACAAACTTTTTCATTTGCTATACATAAATTAAGGATGCGTCTCATAGGGTCAGCGGCATAAATGTATTAATTTCTAATATTTTAAGACGAGCCAAAAATTCATCGATTATACATTTTAATAGTACATTGATTACAGAATCATTTGGTACCAAACAGACACCAGCATACAAATTTTTTAATACGCTAAACATAAAATAAGGATGCGTCGCACAGGGTCCGCGTCAAAAAAGTATCGATTTCTAATATTTTAATATGAGCCAATAATTCATCGATTATACATTTTAATAGCACATTGATTACAGAATCATTTGGTACCAAACAGACACCAGCGTACAAATTTTTTAATACGATAAACATAAAATAAGTATGCGTCGCACAGGGTTCGCGTCAAAAAAGTATCAATTTCTAATTTAAGACGAGCCAAAAATTCATCGATTATACATTTTAATAGCACATTGATTACAGAATCTTTTGGTACCATGCAGACACCAGCGTACAAATTTTTTAATACGATAAACATAAAATAAGGATGCGTCGCACAGGGTCCGCGTCAAAAAAGTATCAATTTCTAATATTTTAAGACGAGCCAAAAATTCATCGATTATACATTTTAATAGCACATTGATTACAGAATCTTTTGGTACCATGCAGACACCAGCGTACAAATTTTTTAATACGATAAACATAAAATAAGGATGCGTCGCACAGGGTCCGCGTCAAAAAAGTATCAATTTCTAATATTTTAATATGAGCCAATAATTCATCGATTATACATTTTAATAGTACATTGATTACAGAATCTTTTGGTACCAAGCAGACAACAGCGTACAAACTTTTTCATTTGCTATACATAAATTAAGGATGCGTCTCATAGGGTCAGCGGCATAAATGTATTAATTTCTAATATTTTAAGACGAGCCAAAAATTCATCGATTATACATTTTAATAGTACATTGATTACAGAATCATTTGGTACCAAACAGACACCAGCATACAAATTTTTTAATACGCTAAACATAAAATAAGGATGCGTCGCACAGGGTCCGCGTCAAAAAAGTATCGATTTCTAATATTTTAAGACGAGCCAAAAATTCATCGATTATACATTTTAATAGTACATTGAATACAGAATTATTTGGTACCAAACAGACACCAGCGTACAAATTTTTTAATACGATAAACATAAAATAAGTATGCGTCGCACAGGGTTCGCGTCAAAAGAGTATGAATTTCTAATATTTTGAGACGAGCCAAAAATTCATCGATTATACATTTTAATAGCACATTGATTACAGAATCTTTTGGTACCATGCAGACACCAGCGTACAAACTTTTTCATTTGCTATACATAAATTAAGGATGCGCCTCATAGGGTCAGCGGCATAAATGTATTAATTTCTATTATTTTAAGACGAACCAAAAATTCATCGATTATACATTTTAATAGTACATTGAATACAGAATTATTTGGTACCAAACAGACACCAGCGTACAAATTTTTTAATACGATAAACATAAAATAAGTATGCGTCGCACAGGGTTCGCGTCAAAAAAGTATCAATTTCTAATATTTTAAGACGAGCCAAAAATTCATCGATCATACATTTTAATAGTACATTGAATACAGAATCATTTGGTACCAAACAGACACCAGCGTACAAATTTTTTAATACGATAAACATAAAATAAAGATGCGTCGCACAGGGTCCGCGTCAAAAAAGTATCGATTTCTAATATTTTAATACGAGCCAAAAATTCATCGATTATACATTTTAATAGCACATTGATTACAGAATCTTTTGGTACCATGCAGACACGAGCGTACAAATTTTTTAATATGATAAACATAAAATAAGTATGCGTCGCACAGGGTTCGCGTCAAAAAATTATCAATTTCTAATATTTTAAGACGAGCCAAAATTTCATCGATTATACATTTTAATACTACATTGATTATAGAATCTTTTGGTACCAAGCAGACAACAGCGTACAAACTTTTTCATTTGCTATACATAAATTAAGGATGCGTCTCATAGGGTCAGCGGCATAAATGTATTAATTTCTAATATTTTAAGACGAGCCAAAAATTCATCGATTATACATTTTAATAGTACATTGATTACAGAATCATTTGGTACCAAACAGACACCAGCGTACAAATTTTTTAATACGCTAAACAAAAATTAGGATGCGTCGCACAGGGTCCGCGTCAAAAAAGTATCGATTTCTAATATTTTAATACGAGCCAAAAATTCATGGATTATACATTTTAATAGTACATTGATTACAGAATCTTTTGGTACCATGCAGACACCAGCGTACAAATTTTTTAATACATTAAACATAAAATAAGGATGCGTCGCACAGGGTCCGCGTCAAAAAAGTATCAATTTCTAATATTTTAAGACGAGCCAAAAATTCATCGATTATACATTTTAATAGCACATTGATTACAGAATCTTTTGGTACCATGCAGACACCAGCGTACAAATTTTTTAATATGATAAACATAAAATAAGTATGCGTCGCACAGGGTTCGCGTCAAAAAATTATCAATTTCTAATATTTTAAGACGAGCCAAAAATTCATCGATTATACATTTTAATACTACATTGATTATAGAATCTTTTGGTACCAAGCAGACAACAGCGTACAAACTTTTTCATTTGCTATACATAAATTAAGGATGCGTCTCATAGGGTCAGCGGCATAAATGTATTAATTTCTAATATTTTAAGACGAGCCAAAAATTCATCGATTATACATTTTAATAGTACATTGATTACAGAATCATTTGGTACCAAACAGACACCAGCATACAAATTTTTTAATACGCTAAACATAAAATAAGGATGCGTCGCACAGGGTCCGCGTCAAAAAAGTATCGATTTCTAATATTTTAATATGAGCCAATAATTCATCGATTATACATTTTAATAGCACATTGATTACAGAATCATTTGGTACCAAACAGACACCAGCGTACAAATTTTTTAATACGATAAACATAAAATAAGTATGCGTCGCACAGGGTTCGCGTCAAAAAAGTATCAATTTCTAATATTTTAAGACGAGCCAAAAATTCATCGATTATACATTTTAATAGCACATTGATTACAGAATCTTTTGGTACCATGCAGACACCAGCGTACAAATTTTTTAATACGATAAACATAAAATAAGGATGCGTCGCACAGGGTCCGCGTCAAAAAAGTATCAATTTCTAATATTTTAAGACGAGCCAAAAATTCATCGATTATACATTTTAATAGCACATTGATTACAGAATCTTTTGGTACCATGCAGACACCAGCGTACAAATTTTTTAATACGATAAACATAAAATAAGGATGCGTCGCACAGGGTCCGCGTCAAAAAAGTATCAATTTCTAATATTTTAATATGAGCCAATAATTCATCGATTATACATTTTAATAGTACATTGATTACAGAATCTTTTGGTACCAAGCAGACAACAGCGTACAAACTTTTTCATTTGCTATACATAAATTAAGGATGCGTCTCATAGGGTCAGCGGCATAAATGTATTAATTTCTAATATTTTAAGACGAGCCAAAAATTCATCGATTATACATTTTAATAGTACATTGATTACAGAATCATTTGGTACCAAACAGACACCAGCATACAAATTTTTTAATACGATAAACATAAAATAAGTATGCGTCGCACAGGGTTCGCGTCAAAAGAGTATGAATTTCTAATATTTTAAGACGAGCCAAAAATTCATCGATTATACATTTTAATACTACATTGATTATAGAATCTTTTGGTACCAAGCAGACAACAGCGTACAAACTTTTTCATTTGCTATACATAAATTAAGGATGCGTCGCATAGGGTCAGCGGCATAAATGTATCAATTTCTAATATTTTAAGACGAGCCAAAAATTCATCGATTGTACATTTTAATAGTACATTGAATACAGAATCATTTGGTACCAAACAGACACCAGCGTACAAATTTTTTAATACGATAAACATAAAATAAAGATGCGTCGCACAGGGTCCGCGTCAAAAAAGTATCGATTTCTAATATTTTAATACGAGCCAAAAATTCATCGATTATACATTTTAATAGCACATTGATTACAGAATCTTTTGGTACCATGCAGACACGAGCGTACAAATTTTTTAATATGATAAACATAAAATAAGTATGCGTCGCACAGGGTTCGCGTCAAAAAATTATCAATTTCTAATATTTTAAGACAAGCCAAAAATTCATCGATTATACATTTTAATACTACATTGATTATAGAATCTTTTGGTACCAAGCAGACAACAGCGTACAAACTTTTTCATTTGCTATACATAAATTAAGGATGCGTCTCATAGGGTCAGCGGCATAAATGTATTAATTTCTATTATTTTAAGACGAGCCAAAAATTCATCGATTATACATTTTAATAGTACATTGAATACAGAATTATTTGGTACCAAACAGACACCAGCGTACAAATTTTTTAATACGATAAACATAAAATAAGTATGCGTCGCACAGGGTTCGCGTCAAAAAAGTATCAATTTCTAATATTTTAAGACGAGCCAAAAATTCATCGATCATACATTTTAATAGTACATTGAATACAGAATCATTTGGTACCAAACAGACACCAGCGTACAAATTTTTTAATACGATAAACATAAAATAAAGATGCGTCGCACAGGGTCCGCGTCAAAAAAGTATCGATTTCTAATATTTTAATACGAGCCAAAAATTCATCGATTATACATTTTAATAGCACATTGATTACAGAATCTTTTGGTACCATGCAGACACGAGCGTACAAATTTTTTAATATGATAAACATAAAATAAGTTTGCGTCGCACAGGGTTCGCGTCAAAAAATTATCAATTTCTAATATTTTAAGACGAGCCAAAAATTCATCGATTATACATTTTAATACTACATTGATTATAGAATCTTTTGGTACCAAGCAGACAACAGCGTACAAACTTTTTCATTTGCTATACATAAATTAAGGATGCGTCTCATAGGGTCAGCGGCATAAATGTATTAATTTCTAATATTTTAAGACGAGCCAAAAATTCATCGATTATACATTTTAATAGTACATTGATTACAGAATCTTTTGGTACCAAGCAGACAACAGCGTACAAACTTTTTCATTTGCTATACATAAATTAAGGATGCGTCTCATAGGGTCAGCGGCATAAATGTATTAATTTCTAATATTTTAAGACGAGCCAAAAATTCATCGATTATACATTTTAATAGTACATTGATTACAGAATCATTTGGTACCAAACAGACACCAGCATACAAATTTTTTAATACGCTAAACATAAAATAAGGATGCGTCGCACAGGGTCCGCGTCAAAAAAGTATCGATTTCTAATATTTTAAGACGAGCCAAAAATTCATCGATTATACATTTTAATAGTACATTGAATACAGAATTATTTGGTACCAAACAGACACCAGCGTACAAATTTTTTAATACGATAAACATAAAATAAGTATGCGTCGCACAGGGTTCGCGTCAAAAGAGTATGAATTTCTAATATTTTGAGACGAGCCAAAAATTCATCGATTATACATTTTAATAGCACATTGATTACAGAATCTTTTGGTACCATGCAGACACCAGCGTACAAATTTTTTAATACGATAAACATAAAATAAGGATGCGTCGCACAGGGTCCGCGTCAATAAAGTATCAATTTCTAATATTTTAAGACGATCCAAAAATTCATCGATTATACATTTTAATAGCACATTGATTACAGAATCTTTTGGTACCATGCAGACACCAGCGTACAAATTTTTTAATACGATAAACATAAAATAAGTATGCGTCGCGCAGGGTTCGCGTCAAAAAAGTATCAATTTCTAATATTTTAAGACGAGCCAAAAATTCATCGATTATACATTTTAATAGTACATTGAATACAGAATTATTTGGTACCAAACAGACACCAGCGTACAAATTTTTTAATACGATAAACATAAAATAAGTATGCGTCGCACAGGGTCCGCGTCAATAAAGTATCAATTTCTAATATTTTAAGACGAGCCAAAAATTCATCGATTATACATTTTAATAGCACATTGATTACAGAATCTTTTGGTACCATGCAGACACCAGCGTACAAATTTTTTAATACGATAAACATAAAATAAGTATGCGTCGCGCAGGGTTCGCGTCAAAAAAGTATCAATTTCTAATATTTTAAGACGAGCCAAAAATTCATCGATCATACATTTTAATAGTACATTGAATACAGAATCATTTGGTACCAAACAGACACCAGCGTACAAATTTTTTAATACGATAAACATAAAATAAAGATGCGTCGCACAGGGTCCGCGTCAAAAAAGTATCGATTTCTAATATTTTAATACGAGCCAAAAATTCATCGATTATACATTTTAATAGCACATTGATTACAGAATCTTTTGGTACCATGCAGACACGAGCGTACAAATTTTTTAATATGATAAACATAAAATAAGTATGCGTCGCACAGGGTTCGCGTCAAAAAATTATCAATTTCTAATATTTTAAGACGAGCCAAAAATTCATCGATTATACATTTTAATACTACATTGATTATAGAATCTTTTGGTACCAAGCAGACAACAGCGTACAAACTTTTTCATTTGCTATACATAAATTAAGGATGCGTCTCATAGGGTCAGCGGCATAAATGTATTAATTTCTAATATTTTAAGACGAGCCAAAAATTCATCGATTATACATTTTAATAGTACATTGATTACAGAATCATTTGGTACCAAACAGACACCAGCATACAAATTTTTTAATACGCTAAACATAAAATAAGGATGCGTCGCACAGGGTCCGCGTCAAAAAAGTATCGATTTCTAATATTTTAATATGAGCCAATAATTCATCGATTATACATTTTAATAGCACATTGATTACAGAATCATTTGGTACCAAACAGACACCAGCGTACAAATTTTTTAATACGATAAACATAAAATAAGTATGCGTCGCACAGGGTTCGCGTCAAAAAAGTATCAATTTCTAATATTTTAAGACGAGCCAAAAATTCATCGATTATACATTTTAATAGCACATTGATTACAGAATCTTTTGGTACCATGCAGACACCAGCGTACAAATTTTTTAATACGATAAACATAAAATAAGTATGCGTCGCGCAGGGTTCGCGTCAAAAAAGTATCAATTTCTAATATTTTAAGACGAGCCAAAAATTCATCGATCATACATTTTAATAGTACATTGAATACAGAATCATTTGGTACCAAACAGACACCAGCGTACAAATTTTTTAATACGATAAACATAAAATAAAGATGCGTCGCACAGGGTCCGCGTCAAAAAAGTATCGATTTCTAATATTTTAATACGAGCCAAAAATTCATCGATTATACATTTTAATAGCACATTGATTACAGAATCTTTTGGTACCATGCAGACACGAGCGTACAAATTTTTTAATATGATAAACATAAAATAAGTATGCGTCGCACAGGGTTCGCGTCAAAAAATTATCAATTTCTAATATTTTAAGACGAGCCAAAATTTCATCGATTATACATTTTAATACTACATTGATTATAGAATCTTTTGGTACCAAGCAGACAACAGCGTACAAACTTTTTCATTTGCTATACATAAATTAAGGATGCGTCTCATAGGGTCAGCGGCATAAATGTATTAATTTCTAATATTTTAAGACGAGCCAAAAATTCATCGATTATACATTTTAATAGTACATTGATTACAGAATCATTTGGTACCAAACAGACACCAGCATACAAATTTTTTAATACGCTAAACATAAAATAAGGATGCGTCGCACAGGGTCCGCGTCAAAAAAGTATCGATTTCTAATATTTTAATATGAGCCAATAATTCATCGATTATACATTTTAATAGCACATTGATTACAGAATCATTTGGTACCAAACAGACACCAGCGTACAAATTTTTTAATACGATAAACATAAAATAAGTATGCGTCGCACAGGGTTCGCGTCAAAAGAGTATGAATTTCTAATATTTTGAGACGAGCCAAAAATTCATCGATTATACATTTTAATAGCACATTGATTACAGAATCTTTTGGTACCATGCAGACACCAGCGTACAAATTTTTTAATACGATAAACATAAAATAAGGATGCGTCGCACAGGGTCCGCGTCAATAAAGTATCAATTTCTAATATTTTAAGACGAGCCAAAAATTCATCGATTATACATTTTAATAGCACATTGATTACAGAATCTTTTGGTACCATGCAGACACCAGCGTACAAATTTTTTAATACGATAAACATAAAATAAGGATGCGTCGCAAAGGGTCCGCGTCAAAAAAGTATCAATTTCTAATATTTTAATATGAGCCAATAATTCATCGATTATACATTTTAATAGTACATTGATTACAGAATCTTTTGGTACCAAGCAGAAAACAGCGTACAAACTTTTTCATTTGCTATACATAAATTAAGGATGCGTCGCATAGGGTCAGCGGCATAAATGTTTCAATTTCTAATATTTTAAGAAGAGCCAAAAATTCATCGATTATACATTTTAATAGTACATTGAATACAGAATTATTTGGTACCAAACAGACACCAGCGTATAAATTTTTTAATACGATAAACATAAAATAAGTATGCGTCGCACAGGGTTCGCGTCAAAAAAGTATCAATTTCTAATATTTTAAGACGAGCCAAAAATTCATCGATTATACATTTTAATAGTACATTGAATACAGAATTATTTGGTACCAAACAGACACCAGCGTACAAATTTTTTAATACGATAAACATAAAATAAGTATGCGTCGCACAGGGTTCGCGTCAAAAAAGTATCAATTTCTAATATTTTAAGACGAGCCAAAAATTCATCGATCATACATTTTAATAGTACATTGAATACAGAATCATTTGGTACCAAACAGACACCAGCGTACAAATTTTTTAATACGATAAACATAAAATAAGTATGCGTCGCACAGGGTTCGCGTCAAGAAATTATCAATTTCTAATATTTTAAGACGAGCCAAAAATTCATCGATTATACATTTTAATACTACATTGATTATAGAATCTTTTGGTACCAAGCAGACAACAGCGTACAAACTTTTTCATTTGCTATACATAAATTAAGGATGCGTCTCATACGGTCAGCGGCATAAATGTATTAATTTCTAATATTTTAAGACGAGCCAAAAATTCATCGATTACATTTTAATAGTACATTGATTACAGAATCATTTGGTACCAAACAGACACCAGCGTACAAATTTTTTAATACGCTAAACATAAAATAAGGATGCGTCGCACAGGGTCCGCGTCAAAAAAGTATCGATTTCTAATATTTTAATACGAGCCAAAAATTCATGGATTATACATTTTAATAGTACATTGATTACAGAATCTTTTGGTACCATGCAGACACCAGCGTACAAATTTTTTAATACGATAAACATAAAATAAGGGTGCGTCGCACAGGGTCCGCGTCAAAAAAGTATCGATTTGTAATATTTTAATACGAGCCAAAAATTCATCGATTATACATTTTAATAGTACATTGATTACAGAATCTTTTGGTACCAAGCAGACAACAGCGTACAAACTTTTTCATTTGCTATACATAAATTAAGGATGCGTCGCATAGGGTCAGCGGCATAAATGTATTAATTTCTAATATTTTAAGACGAGCCAAAAATTTATCGATTATACATTTTAATAGTACATTGATTACAGAATCTTTTGGTACCATGCAGACACCAGCGTACAAATTTTTTAATACGATAAACATAAAATAAGGATGCGTCGCACAGGGTC
This sequence comes from Prenolepis imparis, assembly GCF_030444845.1. Classification (NCBI taxonomy): domain Eukaryota; kingdom Metazoa; phylum Arthropoda; class Insecta; order Hymenoptera; family Formicidae; genus Prenolepis; species Prenolepis imparis. Next base: position 2,747,813 of record NW_028141162.1, read on the forward strand.
CGCGTCAAATTAGTATCAATTTCTAATATTTTAAGACGAGCCAAAAATTCATCGATTATACATTTTAATAGTACATTGATTACAGAATCTTTTTGTACCATGCAGACACCAGCGTACAAATTTTTTAATACGATAAACAAAATAAGGATGCGTCGCACAGGGTCCGCGTCAAAAAATTATCGATTTCTAATATTTTAAGACGAGCCAAAAATTCATCGATTATACATTTTAATAGTACATTGATTACAGAATCTTTTGGTTCCATGCAGACACCAGCGTACAAATTTTTTAACTTGCTATACATAAATTAAGGATGCGTCGCATAGGGTCCGCGGCATAAATGTATTAATTTCTAATATTTTAAGACGAGCCAAAAATTCATCGATTATACATTTTAATAGTACATTGATTACAGAATCTTCTGGTACCAAGCAGACACCAGCGTACACATTTTTTAATACGATAAACATAAAATAAGGATGCGTCGCACAGGGTCCGCGTCAAAAAAGTATCGATTTATAATATTTTAAGACGAGCCAAAAATTCATCAATTATACATTTTAATAGTACATTGATTACAGAATCTTTTGGTACCATGCAGACACCAGCGTACAAATTTTTTAATACGATAAACATAAAATAAGGATGCGTCGCACAGGGTCCGCGTCAAAAAAGTATCTATTTCTATTATTTTAAGACGAGCCAAAAATTCATCGATTATACATTTTAATAGTACATTGAATACAGAATTATTTGGTACCAAACAGACACCAGCGTACAAATTTTTTAATACGATAAACATAAAATAAGTATGCGTCGCACAGGGTTCGCGTCAAAAGAGTATGAATTTCTAATATTTTGAGACGAGCCAAAAATTCATCGATTATACATTTTAATAGCACATTGATTACAGAATCTTTTGGTACCATGCAGACACCAGCGTACAAATTTTTTAATACGATAAACATAAAATAAGGATGCGTCGCACAGGGTCCGCGTCAATAAAGTATCAATTTCTAATATTTTAAGACGAGCCAAAAATTCATCGATTATACATTTTAATAGCACATTGATTACAGAATCTTTTGGTACCATGCAGACACCAGCGTACAAATTTTTTAATACGATAAACATAAAATAAGGATGCGTCGCAAAGGGTCCGCGTCAAAAAAGTATCAATTTCTAATATTTTAATATGAGCCAATAATTCATCGATTATACATTTTAATAGTACATTGATTACAGAATCTTTTGGTACCAAGCAGAAAACAGCGTACAAACTTTTTCATTTGCTATACATAAATTAAGGATGCGTCGCATAGGGTCAGCGGCATAAATGTTTCAATTTCTAATATTTTAAGAAGAGCCAAAAATTCATCGATTATACATTTTAATAGTACATTGAATACAGAATTATTTGGTACCAAACAGACACCAGCGTATAAATTTTTTAATACGATAAACATAAAATAAGTATGCGTCGCACAGGGTTCGCGTCAAAAAAGTATCAATTTCTAATATTTTAAGACGAGCCAAAAATTCATCGATTATACATTTTAATAGTACATTGAATACAGAATTATTTGGTACCAAACAGACACCAGCGTACAAATTTTTTAATACGATAAACATAAAATAAGTATGCGTCGCACAGGGTTCGCGTCAAAAAAGTATCAATTTCTAATATTTTAAGACGAGCCAAAAATTCATCGATCATACATTTTAATAGTACATTGAATACAGAATCATTTGGTACCAAACAGACACCAGCGTACAAATTTTTTAATACGATAAACATAAAATAAGTATGCGTCGCACAGGGTTCGCGTCAAAAAATTATCAATTTCTAATATTTTAAGACGAGCCAAAAATTCATCGATTATACATTTTAATACTACATTGATTATAGAATCTTTTGGTACCAAGCAGACAACAGCGTACAAACTTTTTCATTTGCTATACATAAATTAAGGATGCGTCTCATACGGTCAGCGGCATAAATGTATTAATTTCTAATATTTTAAGACGAGCCAAAAATTCATCGATTACATTTTAATAGTACATTGATTACAGAATCATTTGGTACCAAACAGACACCAGCGTACAAATTTTTTAATACGCTAAACATAAAATAAGGATGCGTCGCACAGGGTCCGCGTCAAAAAAGTATCGATTTCTAATATTTTAATACGAGCCAAAAATTCATGGATTATACATTTTAATAGTACATTGATTACAGAATCTTTTGGTACCATGCAGACACCAGCGTACAAATTTTTTAATACGATAAACATAAAATAAGGGTGCGTCGCACAGGGTCCGCGTCAAAAAAGTATCGATTTGTAATATTTTAATACGAGCCAAAAATTCATCGATTATACATTTTAATAGTACATTGATTACAGAATCTTTTGGTACCAAGCAGACAACAGCGTACAAACTTTTTCATTTGCTATACATAAATTAAGGATGCGTCGCATAGGGTCAGCGGCATAAATGTATTAATTTCTAATATTTTAAGACGAGCCAAAAATTTATCGATTATACATTTTAATAGTACATTGATTACAGAATCTTTTGGTACCATGCAGACACCAGCGTACAAATTTTTTAATACGATAAACATAAAATAAGGATGCGTCGCACAGGGTCCGCGTCAAATTAGTATCAATTTCTAATATTTTAAGACGAGCCAAAAATTCATCGATTATACATTTTAATAGTACATTGATTACAGAATCTTTCTGTACCATGCAGACACCAGCGTACAAATTTTTTAATACGATAAACAAAATAAGGATGCGTCGCACAGGGTCCGCGTCAAAAAATTATCGATTTCTAATATTTTAAGACGAGCCAAAAATTCATCGATTATACATTTTAATAGTACATTGATTACAGAATCTTTTGGTTCCATGCAGACACCAGCGTACAAATTTTTTAACTTGCTATACATAAATTAAGGATGCGTCGCATAGGGTCCGCGGCATAAATGTATTAATTTCTAATATTTTAAGACGAGCCAAAAATTCATCGATTATACATTTTAATAGTACATTGAATACAGAATTATTTGGTACCAAACAGACACCAGCGTACAAATTTTTTAATACGATAAACATAAAATAAGTATGCGTCGCACAGGGTTCGCGTCAAAAAAGTATCAATTTCTAATATTTTAAGACGAGCCAAAAATTCATCGATTATACATTTTAATAGTACATTGAATACAGAATTATTTGGTACCAAACAGACACCAGCGTACAAATTTTTTAATACGATAAACATAAAATAAAGATGCGTCGCACAGGGTCCGCGTCAAAAAAGTATCGATTTCTAATATTTTAAGACGAGCCAAAAATTCATCGATTATACATTTTAATAGCACATTGATTACAGAATCTTTTGGTACCATGCAGACACCAGCGTACAAATTTTTTAATACGATAAGCATAAAATAAGGATGCATCGCACAGGGTCCGCGTCAAAAAAGTATCAATTTCTAATATTTTAATACGAGCCAATAATTCATCGATTATACATTTTAATAGTACATTGAATACAGAATTATTTGGTACCAAACAGACACCAGCGTACAAATTTTTTAATACGATAAACATAAAATAAGTATGCGTCGCACAGGGTTCGCGTCAAAAAAGTATCAATTTCTAATATTTTAAGACGAGCCAAAATTTCATCGATTATACATTTTAATACTACATTGATTATAGAATCTTTTGGTACCAAGCAGACAACAGCGTACAAACTTTTTCATTTGCTATACATAAATTAAGGATGCGTCTCATAGGGTCAGCGGCATAAATGTATTAATTTCTAATATTTTAAGACGAGCCAAAAATTCATCGATTATACATTTTAATAGTACATTGATTACAGAATCATTTGGTACCAAACAGACACCAGCGTACAAATTTTTTAATACGTTAAACAAAAATTAGGATGCGTCGCACAGGGTCCGCGTCAAAAAAGTATCGATTTCTAATATTTTAATACGAGCCAAAAATTCATGGATTATACATTTTAATAGTACATTGATTACAGAATCTTTTGGTACCATGCAGACACCAGCGTACAAATTTTTTAATACGTTAAACATAAAATAAGGATGCGTCGCACAGGGTCCGCGTCAAAAAAGTATCAATTTCTAATATTTTAAGACGAGCCAAAAATTCATCGATTATACATTTTAATAGCACATTGATTACAGAATCTTTTGGTACCATGCAGACACCAGCGTACAAATTTTTTAATATGATAAACATAAAATAAGTATGCGTCGCACAGGGTTCGCGTCAAAAAATTATCAATTTCTAATATTTTAAGACGAGCCAAAAATTCATCGATTATACATTTTAATACTACATTGATTATAGAATCTTTTGGTACCAAGCAGACAACAGCGTACAAACTTTTTCATTTGCTATACATAAATTAAGGATGCGTCTCATAGGGTCAGCGGCATAAATGTATTAATTTCTAATATTTTAAGACGAGCCAAAAATTCATCGAATATACATTTTAATAGTACATTGATTACAGAATCATTTGGTACCAAACAGACACCAGCATACAAATTTTTTAATACGCTAAACATAAAATAAGGATGCGTCGCACAGGGTCCGCGTCAAAAAAGTATCGATTTCTAATATTTTAATATGAGCCAATAATTCATCGATTATACATTTTAATAGCACATTGATTACAGAATCATTTGGTACCAAACAGACACCAGCGTACAAATTTTTTAATACGATAAACATAAAATAAGTATGCGTCGCACAGGGTTCGCGTCAAAAAAGTATCAATTTCTAATATTTTAAGACGAGCCAAAAATTCATCGATTATACATTTTAATAGCACATTGATTACAGAATCTTTTGGTACCATGCAGACACCAGCGTACAAATTTTTTAATACGATAAACATAAAATAAGGATGCGTCGCACAGGGTCCGCGTCAAAAAAGTATCAATTTCTAATATTTTAATATGAGCCAATAATTCATCGATTATACATTTTAATAGTACATTGATTACAGAATCTTTTGGTACCAAGCAGACAACAGCGTACAAACTTTTTCATTTGCTATACATAAATTAAGGATGCGTCTCATAGGGTCAGCGGCATAAATGTATTAATTTCTAATATTTTAAGACGAGCCAAAAATTCATCGATTATACATTTTAATAGTACATTGATTACAGAATCATTTGGTACCAAACAGACACCAGCATACAAATTTTTTAATACGCTAAACATAAAATAAGGATGCGTCGCACAGGGTCCGCGTCAAAAAAGTATCGATTTCTAATATTTTAAGACGAGCCAAAAATTCATCGATTATACATTTTAATAGTACATTGAATACAGAATTATTTGGTACCAAACAGACACCAGCGTACAAATTTTTTAATACGATAAACATAAAATAAGTATGCGTCGCACAGGGTTCGCGTCAAAAGAGTATGAATTTCTAATATTTTGAGACGAGCCAAAAATTCATCGATTATACATTTTAATAGCACATTGATTACAGAATCTTTTGGTACCATGCAGACACCAGCGTACAAATTTTTTAATACGATAAACATAAAATAAGGATGCGTCGCACAGGGTCCGCGTCAATAAAGTATCAATTTCTAATATTTTAAGACGAGCCAAAAATTCATCGATTATACATTTTAATAGCACATTGATTACAGAATCTTTTGGTACCATGCAGACACCAGCGTACAAATTTTTTAATACGATAAACATAAAATAAGTATGCGTCGCGCAGGGTTCGCGTCAAAAAAGTATCAATTTCTAATATTTTAAGACGAGCCAAAAATTCATCGATTATACATTTTAATAGTACATTGAATACAGAATTATTTGGTACCAAACAGACACCAGCGTACAAATTTTTTAATACGATAAACATAAAATAAGTATGCGTCGCACAGGGTTCGCGTCAAAAAAGTATCAATTTCTAATATTTTAAGACGAGCCAAAAATTCATCGATCATACATTTTAATAGTACATTGAATACAGAATCATTTGGTACCAAACAGACACCAGCGTACAAATTTTTTAATACGATAAACATAAAATAAAGATGCGTCGCACAGGGTCCGCGTCAAAAAAGTATCGATTTCTAATATTTTAATACGAGCCAAAAATTCATCGATTATACATTTTAATAGCACATTGATTACAGAATCTTTTGGTACCATGCAGACACGAGCGTACAAATTTTTTAATATGATAAACATTAAATAAGTATGCGTCGCACAGGTTTCGCGTCAAAAAAGTATCAATTTCTAATATTTTAAGACGAGCCAAAAATTCATCGATTATACATTTTAATAGCACATTGATTACAGAATCTTTTGGTACCATGCAGACACCAGCGTACAAATTTTTTAATATGATAAACATAAAATAAGTATGCGTCGCACAGGGTTCGCGTCAAAAAAGTATCAATTTCTAATATTTTAAGACGAGCCAAAAATTCATCGATTGTACATTTTAATACTACATTGATTATAGAATCTTTTGGTACCAAGCAGACAACAGCGTACAAACTTTTTCATTTGCTATACATAAATTAAGGATGCGTCGCATAGGGTCAGCGGCATAAATGTATCTATTTCTAATATTTTAAGACGAGCCAAAAATTCATCGATTGTACATTTTAATAGTACATTGAATACAGAATCATTTGGTACCAAACAGACACCAGCGTACAAATTTTTTAATACGATAAACATAAAATAAAGATGCGTCGCACAGGGTCCGCGTCAAAAAAGTATCGATTTCTAATATTTTAATACGAGCCAAAAATTCATCGATTATACATTTTAATAGCACATTGATTACAGAATCTTTTGGTACCATGCAGACACGAGCGTACAAATTTTTTAATATGATAAACATAAAATAAGTATGCGTCGCACAGGGTTCGCGTCAAAAAATTATCAATTTCTAATATTTTAAGACGAGCCAAAAATTCATCGATTATACATTTTAATACTACATTGATTATAGAATCTTTTGGTACCAAGCAGACAACAGCGTACAAACTTTTTCATTTGCTATACATAAATTAAGGATGCGTCTCATAGGGTCAGCGGCATAAATGTATTAATTTCTATTATTTTAAGACGAGCCAAAAATTCATCGATTATACATTTTAATAGTACATTGAATACAGAATTATTTGGTACCAAACAGACACCAGCGTACAAATTTTTTAATACGATAAACATAAAATAAGTATGCGTCGCACAGGGTTCGCGTCAAAAAAGTATCAATTTCTAATATTTTAAGACGAGCCAAAAATTCATCGATCATACATTTTAATAGTACATTGAATACAGAATCATTTGGTACCAAACAGACACCAGCGTACAAATTTTTTAATACGATAAACATATAATAAAGATGCGTCGCACAGGGTCCGCGTCAAAAAAGTATCGATTTCTAATATTTTAATACGAGCCAAAAATTCATCGATTATACATTTTAATAGCACATTGATTACAGAATCTTTTGGTATCATGCAGACACGAGCGTACAAATTTTTTAATATGATAAACATAAAATAAGTATGCGTCGCACAGGGTTCGCGTCAAAAAATTATCAATTTCTAATATTTTAAGACGAGCCAAAAATTCATCGATTATACATTTTAATACTACATTGATTATAGAATCTTTTGGTACCAAGCAGACAACAGCGTACAAACTTTTTCATTTGCTATACATAAATTAAGGATGCGTCTCATAGGGTCAGCGGCATAAATGTATTAATTTCTAATATTTTAAGACGAGCCAAAAATTCATCGATTATACATTTTAATAGTACATTGATTACAGAATCTTTTGGTACCAAGCAGACAACAGCGTACAAACTTTTTCATTTGCTATACATAAATTAAGGATGCGTCTCATAGGGTCAGCGGCATAAATGTATTAATTTCTAATATTTTAAGACGAGCCAAAAATTCATCGATTATACATTTTAATAGTACATTGATTACAGAATCATTTGGTACCAAACAGACACCAGCATACAAATTTTTTAATACGCTAAACATAAAATAAGGATGCGTCGCACAGGGTCCGCGTCAAAAAAGTATCGATTTCTAATATTTTAAGACGAGCCAAAAATTCATCGATTATACATTTTAATAGTACATTGAATACAGAATTATTTGGTACCAAACAGACACCAGCGTACAAATTTTTTAATACGATAAACATAAAATAAGTATGCGTCGCACAGGGTTCGCGTCAAAAGAGTATGAATTTCTAATATTTTGAGACGAGCCAAAAATTCATCGATTATACATTTTAATAGCACATTGATTACAGAATCTTTTGGTACCATGCAGACACCAGCGTACAAATTTTTTAATACGATAAACATAAAATAAGGATGCGTCGCACAGGGTCCGCGTCAATAAAGTATCAATTTCTAATATTTTAAGACGAGCCAAAAATTCATCGATTATACATTTTAATAGCACATTGATTACAGAATCTTTTGGTACCATGCAGACACCAGCGTACAAATTTTTTAATACGATAAACATAAAATAAGTATGCGTCGCGCAGGGTTCGCGTCAAAAAAGTATCAATTTCTAATATTTTAAGACGAGCCAAAAATTCATCGATCATACATTTTAATAGTACATTGAATACAGAATCATTTGGTACCAAACAGACACCAGCGTACAAATTTTTTAATACGATAAACATAAAATAAAGATGCGTCGCACAGGGTCCGCGTCAAAAAAGTATCGATTTCTAATATTTTAATACGAGCCAAAAATTCATCGATTATACATTTTAATAGCACATTGATTACAGAATCTTTTGGTACCATGCAGACACGAGCGTACAAATTTTTTAATATGATAAACATAAAATAAGTATGCGTCGCACAGGGTTCGCGTCAAAAAATTATCAATTTCTAATATTTTAAGACGAGCCAAAATTTCATCGATTATACATTTTAATACTACATTGATTATAGAATCTTTTGGTACCAAGCAGACAACAGCGTACAAACTTTTTCATTTGCTATACATAAATTAAGGATGCGTCTCATAGGGTCAGCGGCATAAATGTATTAATTTCTAATATTTTAAGACGAGCCAAAAATTCATCGATTATACATTTTAATAGTACATTGATTACAGAATCATTTGGTACCAAACAGACACCAGCGTACAAATTTTTTAATACGCTAAACAAAAATTAGGATGCGTCGCACAGGGTCCGCGTCAAAAAAGTATCGATTTCTAATATTTTAAGACGAGCCAAAAATTCATCGATCATACATTTTAATAGTACATTGAATACAGAATCATTTGGTACCAAACAGACACCAGCGTACATATTTTTTAATACGATAAACATAAAATAAAGATGCGTCGCACAGGGTCCGCGTCAAAAAAGTATCGATTTCTAATATTTTAATACGAGCCAAAAATTCATCGATTATACATTTTAATAGCACATTGATTACAGAATCTTTTGGTACCATGCAGACACGAGCGTACAAATTTTTTAATATGATAAACATAAAATAAGTATGCGTCGCACAGGGTTCGCGTCAAAAAATTATCAATTTCTAATATTTTAAGACGAGCCAAAAATTCATCGATTATACATTTTAATACTACATTGATTATAGAATCTTTTGGTACCAAGCAGACAACAGCGTACAAACTTTTTCATTTGCTATACATAAATTAAGGATGCGTCTCATAGGGTCAGCGGCATAAATGTATTAATTTCTAATATTTTAAGACGAGCCAAAAATTCATCGATTATACATTTTAATAGTACATTGATTACAGAATCATTTGGTACCAAACAGACACCAGCATACAAATTTTTTAATACGCTAAACATAAAATAAGGATGCGTCGCACAGGGTCCGCGTCAAAAAAGTATCGATTTCTAATATTTTAAGACGAGCCAAAAATTCATCGATTATACATTTTAATAGTACATTGAATACAGAATTATTTGGTACCAAACAGACACCAGCGTACAAATTTTTTAATACGATAAACATAAAATAAGTATGCGTCGCACAGGGTTCGCGTCAAAAGAGTATGAATTTCTAATATTTTGAGACGAGCCAAAAATTCATCGATTATACATTTTAATAGCACATTGATTACAGAATCTTTTGGTACCATGCAGACACCAGCGTACAAATTTTTTAATACGATAAACATAAAATAAGGATGCGTCGCACAGGGTCCGCGTCAAAAAAGTATCAATTTCTAATATTTTAAGACGAGCCAAAAATTCATCGATTATACATTTTAATAGCACATTGATTACAGAATATTTTGGTACCATGCAGACACCAGCGTACAAATTTTTTAATACGATAAACATAAAATAAGTATGCGTCGCACAGGGTCCGCGTCAATAAAGTATGGATTTCTAATATTTTAATACGAGCCAAAAATTCATCGATTATACATTTTAATAGTACATTGATTACAGAATCTTTTGGTACCAAGCAGACAACAGCGTACAAATTTTTTCATTTGCTATACATAAATTAAGGATGCGTCGCATAGGGTCAGCGGCATAAATGTATTAATTTCTAATATTTTAAGACGAGCCAAAAATTCATCGATTATACATTTTAATAGTACATTGATTACAGAATCTTCTGGTACCATGCAGACACCAGCGTACAAATTTTTTAATACGATAAACATAAAATAAGTATGCGTCGCACAGGGTTCGCGTCAAAAAAGTATCAATTTCTAATATTTTAAGACGAGCCAAAAATTCATCGATTATACATTTTAATAGTACATTGAATACAGAATTATTTGGTACCAAACAGACACCAGCGTACAAATTTTTGAATACGATAAACATAAAATAAGTATGCGTCGCACAGGGTTTGCGTCAAAAAAGTATCAATTTCTAATATTTTAAGACGAGCCAAAAATTCATCGATCATACATTTTAATAGTACATTGAATACAGAATCATTTGGTACCAAACAGACACCAGCGTACAAATTTTTTAATACGATAAACATAAAATAAAGATGCGTCGCACAGGGTCCGCGTCAAAAAAGTATCGATTTCTAATATTTTAATACGAGCCAAAAATTCATCGATTATACATTTTAATAGTACATTGAATACAGAATTATTTGGTACCAAACAGACACCAGCGTACAAATTTTTGAATACGATAAACATAAAATAAGTATGCGTCGCACAGGGTTTGCGTCAAAAAAGTATCAATTTCTAATATTTTAAGACGAGCCAAAAATTCATCGATCATACATTTTAATAGTACATTGAATACAGAATCATTTGGTACCAAACAGACACCAGCGTACAAATTTTTTAATACGATAAACATAAAATAAAGATGCGTCGCACAGGGTCCGCGTCAAAAAAGTATCGATTTCTAATATTTTAATACGAGCCAAAAATTCATCGATTATACATTTTAATAGCACATTGATTACAGAATCTTTTGGTACCATGCAGACACGAGCGTACAAATTTTTTAATATGATAAACATTAAATAAGTATGCGTCGCACAGGGTTCGCGTCAAAAAATTATCAATTTCTAATATTTTAAGACGAGCCAAAAATTCATCGATTATACATTTTAATACTACATTGATTATAGAATCTTTTGGTACCAAGCAGACAACAGCGTACAAACTTTTTCATTTGCTATACATAAATTAAGGATGCGTCTCATAGGGTCAGCGGCATAAATGTATTAATTTCTAATATTTTAAGACGAGCCAAAAATTCATCGATTATACATTTTAATAGTACATTGATTACAGAATCATTTGGTACCAAACAGACACCAGCGTACAAATTTTTTAATACGCTAAACATAAAATAAGTATGCGTCGCACAGGGTCCGCGTCAAAAAAGTATCGATTTCTAATATTTTAATACGAGCCAAAAATTCATGGATTATACATTTTAATAGTACATTGATTACAGAATCTTTTGGTACCATGCAGACACCAGCGTACAAATTTTTTAATACGTTAAACATAAAATAAGGATGCGTCGCACAGGGTCCGCGTCAAAAAAGTATCGATTTCTAATATTTTAATACGAGCCAAAAATTCATCGATTATACATTTTAATAGTACATTGATTACAGAATTATTTGGTACCAAGCAGACACCAGCGTACAATTTTTTTAATATGATAAACATAAGATAAGTATGCGTCGCACAGGGTTCGCGTCAAAAAAGTATCAATTTCTAATATTTTAAGACGAGCCAAAAATTCATCGATTATACATTTTAATAGTACATTGAATACAGAATTATTTGGTACCAAACAGACACCAGCGTACAAATTTTTTAATACGATAAACATAAAATAAGTATGCGTCGCACAGGGTTCGCGTCAAAAAAGTATCAATTTCTAATATTTTAAGACGAGCCAAAAATTCATCGATCATACATTTTAATAGTACATTGAATACAGAATCATTTGGTACCAAACAGACACCAGCGTACAAATTTTTTAATACGATAAACATAAAATAAAGATGCGTCGCACAGGGTCCGCGTCAAAAAAGTATCGATTTCTAATATTTTAATACGAGCCAAAAATTCATCGATTATACATTTTAATAGCACATTGATTACAGAATCTTTTGGTACCATGCAGACACGAGCGTACAAATTTTTTAATATGATAAACATAAAATAAGTATGCGTCGCACAGGGTTCGCGTCAAAAAATTATCAATTTCTAATATTTTAAGACGAGCCAAAAATTCATCGATTATACATTTTAATACTACATTGATTATAGAATCTTTTGGTACCAAGCAGACAACAGCGTACAAACTTTTTCATTTGCTATACATAAATTAAGGATGCGTCTCATAGGGTCAGCGGCATAAATGTATTAATTTCTATTATTTTAAGACGAGCCAAAAATTCATCGATTATACATTTTAATAGTACATTGAATACAGAATTATTTGGTACCAAACAGACACCAGCGTACAAATTTTTTAATACGATAAACATAAAATAAGTATGCGTCGCACAGGGTTCGCGTCAAAAAAGTATCAATTTCTAATATTTTAAGACGAGCCAAAAATTCATCGATCATACATTTTAATAGTACATTGAATACAGAATCATTTGGTACCAAACAGACACCAGCGTACAAATTTTTTAATACGATAAACATAAAATAAAGATGCGTCGCACAGGGTCCGCGTCAAAAAAGTATCGATTTCTAATATTTTAATACGAGCCAAAAATTCATCGATTATACATTTTAATAGCACATTGATTACAGAATCTTTTGGTACCATGCAGACACGAGCGTACAAATTTTTTAATATGATAAACATAAAATAAGTATGCGTCGCACAGGGTTCGCGTCAAAAAATTATCAATTTCTAATATTTTAAGACGAGCCAAAAATTCATCGATTATACATTTTAATACTACATTGATTATAGAATCTTTTGGTACCAAGCAGACAACAGCGTACAAACTTTTTCATTTGCTATACATAAATTAAGGATGCGTCTCATAGGGTCAGCGGCATAAATGTATTATTTTCTAATATTTTAAGACGAGCCAAAAATTCATCGATTATACATTTTAATAGTACATTGATTACAGAATCATTTGGTACCAAACAGACACCAGCGTACAAATTTTTTAATACGCTAAACATAAAATAAGGATGCGTCGCACAGGGTCCGCGTCAAAAAAGTATCGATTTCTAATATTTTAATACGAGCCAAAAATTCATGGATTATACATTTTAATAGTACATTGATTACAGAATCTTTTGGTACCATGCAGACACCAGCGTACAAATTTTTTAATACGTTAAACATAAAATAAGGATGCGTCGCACAGGGTCCGCGTCAAAAAAGTATCAATTTCTAATATTTCAAGACGAGCCAAAAATTCATCGATTATACATTTTAATAGTACATTGATTACAGAATCTTTTGGTACCATGCAGACACCAGCGTACAAATTTTTTAATACGTTAAACATAAAATAAGGATGCGTCGCACAGGGTCCGCGTCAAAAAAGTATCAATTTCTAATATTTTAAGACGAGCCAAAAATTCATCGATCATACATTTTAATAGTACATTGAATACAGAATCATTTGGTACCAAACAGACACCAGCGTACAAATTTTTTAATACGATAAACATAAAATAAAGATGCGTCGCACAGGGTCCGCGTCAAAAAAGTATCGATTTCTAATATTTTAATACGAGCCAAAAATTCATCGATTATACATTTTAATAGCACATTGATTACAGAATCTTTTGGTACCATGCAGACACGAGCGTACAAATTTTTTAATAAGATAAACATAAAATAAGTATGCGTCGCACAGGGTTCGCGTCAAAAAATTATCAATTTCTAATATTTTAAGACGAGCCAAAAATTCATCGATTATACATTTTAATACTACATTGATTATAGAATCTTTTGGTACCAAGCAGACAACAGCGTACAAACTTTTTCATTTGCTATACATAAATTAAGGATGCGTCTCATAGGGTCAGCGGCATAAATGTATTAATTTCTATTATTTTAAGACGAGCCAAAAATTCATCGATTATACATTTTAATAGTACATTGAATACAGAATTATTTGGTACCAAACAGACACCAGCGTACAAATTTTTTAATACGATAAACATAAAATAAGTATGCGTCGCACAGGGTTCGCGTCAAAAAAGTATCAATTTCTAATATTTTAAGACGAGCCAAAAATTCATCGATCATACATTTTAATAGTACATTGAATACAGAATCATTTGGTACCAAACAGACACCAGCGTACAAATTTTTTAATACGATAAACATAAAATAAAGATGCGTCGCACAGGGTCCGCGTCAAAAAAGTATCGATTTCTAATATTTTAATACGAGCCAAAAATTCATCGATTATACATTTTAATAGCACATTGATTACAGAATCTTTTGGTACCATGCAGACACGAGCGTACAAATTTTTTAATATGATAAACATAAAATAAGTATGCGTCGCACAGGGTTCGCGTCAAAAAATTATCAATTTCTAATATTTTAAGACGAGCCAAAAATTCATCGATTATACATTTTAATACTACATTGATTATAGAATCTTTTGGTACCAAGCAGACAACAGCGTACAAACTTTTTCATTTGCTATACATAAATTAAGGATGCGTCTCATAGGGTCAGCGGCATAAATGTATTAATTTCTAATATTTTAAGACGAGCCAAAAATTCATCGATTATACATTTTAATAGTACATTGATTACAGAAGCTTTTGGTACCAAGCAGACAACAGCGTACAAACTTTTTCATTTGCTATACATAAATTAAGGATGCGTCTCATAGGGTCAGCGGCATAAATGTATTAATTTCTATTATTTTAAGACGAGCCAAAAATTCATCGATTATACATTTTAATAGTACATTGAATACAGAATTATTTGGTACCATACAGACACCAGCGTACAAATTTTTTAATACGATAAACATAAAATAAGTATGCGTCGCACAGGGTTCGCGTCAAAAAAGTATCAATTTCTAATATTTTAAGACGAGCCAAAAATTCATCGATTATACATTTTAATAGCACATTGATTACAGAATCTTTTGGTACCATGCAGACACCAGCGTACAAATTTTTTAATACGATAAACATAAAATAAGGATGCGTCGCACAGGGTCCGCGTCAATAAAGTATCAATTTCTAATATTTTAAGACTAGCCAAAAATTCATCGATTATACATTTTAATAGCACATTGATTACAGAATCTTTTGGTACCATGCAGACACCAGCGTACAAATTTTTTAATACGATAAACACAAAATAAGGATGCGTCGCAAAGGGTCCGCGTCAAAAAAGTATCAATTTCTAATATTTTAATATGAGCCAATAATTCATCGATTATACATTTTAATAGTACATTGATTACAGAATCTTTTGGTACCAAGCAGAAAACAGCGTACAAACTTTTTCATTTGCTATACATAAATTAAGGATGCGTCGCATAGGGTCAGCGGCATAAATGTTTCAATTTCTAATATTTTAAGAAGAGACAAAAATTCTTCGATTATACATTTTAATAGTACATTGAATACAGAATTATTTGGTAACAAACAGACACCAGCGTACAAATTTTTTAATACGATAAACATAAAATAAGTATGCGTCGCACAGGGTTCGCGTCAAAAAAGTATGAATTTCTAATATTTTAAGACGAGCCAAAAATTCATCGATTATACATTTTAATAGTACATTGAATACAGAATTATTTGGTACCAAACAGACACCAGCGTACAAATTTTTTAATACGATAAACATAAAATAAGTATGCGTCGCACAGGGTTCGCGTCAAAAAAGTATCAATTTCTAATATTTTAAGACGAGCCAAAAATTCATCGATCATACATTTTAATAGTACATTGAATACAGAATCATTTGGTACCAAACAGACACCAGCGTACAAATTTTTTAATACGATAAACATAAAATAAAGATGCGTCGCACAGGGTCCGCGTCAAAAAAGTATCGATTTCTAATATTTTAATACGAGCCAAAAATTCATCGATTATACATTTTAATAGCACATTGATTACAGAATCTTTTGGTACCATGCAGACACCAGCGTACAAATTTTTTAATACGTTAAACATAAAATAAGGATGCGTCGCACAGGGTCCGCGTCAAAAAAGTATCAATTTCTAATATTTTAAGACGAGCCAAAAATTCATCGATTATACATTTTAATAGCACATTGATTACAGAATCTTTTGGTACCATGCAGACACCAGCGTACAAATTTTTTAATATGATAAACATAAAATAAGTATGCGTCGCACAGGGTTCGCGTCAAAAAATTATCAATTTCTAATATTTTAAGACGAGCCAAAAATTTATCGATTATACATTTTAATACTACATTGATTATAGAATCTTTTGGTACCAAGCAGACAACAGCGTACAAACTTTTTCATTTGCTATACATAAATTAAGGATGCGTCTCATAGGGTCAGCGGCATAAATGTATTAATTTCTAATATTTTAAGACGAGCCAAAAATTCATCGATTATACATTTTAATAGTACATTGATTACAGAATCATTTGGTACCAAACAGACACCAGCATACAAATTTTTTAATACGCTAAACATAAAATAAGGATGCGTCGCACAGGGTCCGCGTCAAAAAAGTATCGATTTCTAATATTTTAATATGAGCCAATAATTCATCGATTATACATTTTAATAGCACATTGATTACAGAATCATTTGGTACCAAACAGACACCAGCGTACAAATTTTTTAATACGATAAACATAAAATAAGGATGCGTCGCACAGGGTCCGCGTCAAAAAAGTATCAATTTCTAATATTTTAAGACGAGCCAAAAATTCATCGATTATACATTTTAATAGCACATTGATTACAGAATCTTTTGGTACCATGCAGACACCAGCGTACAAATTTTTTAATACGATAAACATAAAATAAGGATGCGTCGCACAGGGTCCGCGTCAAAAAAGTATCAATTTCTAATATTTTAATATGAGCCAATAATTCATCGATTATACATTTTAATAGTACATTGATTACAGAATCTTTTGGTACCAAGCAGACAACAGCGTACAAACTTTTTCATTTGCTATACATAAATTAAGGATGCGTCTCATAGGGTCAGCGGCATAAATGTATTAATTTCTAATATTTTAAGACGAGCCAAAAATTCATCGATTATACATTTTAATAGTACATTGATTACAGAATCATTTGGTACCAAACAGACACCAGCATACAAATTTTTTAATACGCTAAACATAAAATAAGGATGCGTCGCACAGGGTCCGCGTCAAAAAAGTATCGATTTCTAATATTTTAAGACGAGCCAAAAATTCATCGATTATACATTTTAATAGTACATTGAATACAGAATTATTTGGTACCAAACAGACACCAGCGTACAAATTTTTTAATACGATAAACATAAAATAAGTATGCGTCGCACAGGGTTCGCGTCAAAAGAGTATGAATTTCTAATATTTTGAGACGAGCCAAAAATTCATCGATTATACATTTTAATAGCACATTGATTACAGAATCTTTTGGTACCATGCAGACACCAGCGTACAAATTTTTTAATACGATAAACATAAAATAAGGATGCGTCGCACAGGGTCCGCGTCAATAAAGTATCAATTTCTAATATTTTAAGACGAGCCAAAAATTCATCGATTATACATTTTAATAGCACATTGATTACAGAATCTTTTGGTACCATGCAGACACCAGCGTACAAATTTTTTAATACGATAAACATAAAATAAGTATGCGTCGCGCAGGGTTCGCGTCAAAAAAGTATCAATTTCTAATATTTTAAGACGAGCCAAAAATTCATCGATTATACATTTTAATAGTACATTGAATACAGAATTATTTGGTACCAAACAGACACCAGCGTACAAATTTTTTAATACGATAAACATAAAATAAGTATGCGTCGCACAGGGTTCGCGTCAAAAAAGTATCAATTTCTAATATTTTAAGACGAGCCAAAAATTCATCGATCATACATTTTAATAGTACATTGAATACAGAATCATTTGGTACCAAACAGACACCAGCGTACAAATTTTTTAATACGATAAACATAAAATAAAGATGCGTCGCACAGGGTCCGCGTCAAAAAAGTATCGATTTCTAATATTTTAATACGAGCCAAAAATTCATCGATTATACATTTTAATAGCACATTGATTACAGAATCTTTTGGTACCATGCAGACACGAGCGTACAAATTTTTTAATAGGATAAACATTAAATAAGTATGCGTCGCACAGGTTTCGCGTCAAAAAAGTATCAATTTCTAATATTTTAAGACGAGCCAAAAATTCATCGATTATACATTTTAATAGCACATTGATTACAGAATCTTTTGGTACCATGCAGACACCAGCGTACAAATTTTTTAATATGATAAACATAAAATAAGTATGCGTCGCACAGGGTTCGCGTCAAAAAAGTATCAATTTCTAATATTTTAAGACGAGCCAAAAATTCATCGATTATACATTTTAATACTACATTGATTATAGAATCTTTTGGTACCAAGCAGACAACAGCGTACAAACTTTTTCATTTGCTATACATAAATTAAGGATGCGTCGCATAGGGTCAGCGGCATAAATGTATCAATTTCTAATATTTTAAGACGAGCCAAAAATTCATCGATTGTACATTTTAATAGTACATTGAATACAGAATCATTTGGTACCAAACAGACACCAGCGTACAAATTTTTTAATACGATAAACATAAAATAAAGATGCGTCGCACAGGGTCAGCGGCATAAATGTATTAATTTCTATTATTTTAAGACGAGCCAAAAATTCATCGATTATACATTTTAATAGTACATTGAATACAGAATTATTTGGTACCAAACAGACACCAGCGTACAAATTTTTTAATACGATAAACATAAAATAAGTATGCGTCGCACAGGGTTCGCGTCAAAAAAGTATCAATTTCTAATATTTTATGACGAGCCAAAAATTCATCGATCATACATTTTAATAGTACATTGAATACAGAATCATTTGGTACCAAACAGACACCAGCGTACAAATTTTTTAATACGATAAACATAAAATAAAGATGCGTCGCACAGGGTCCGCGTCAAAAAAGTATCGATTTCTAATATTTTAATACGAGCCAAAAATTCATCGATTATACATTTTAATAGCACATTGATTACAGAATCTTTTGGTACCATGCAGACACGAGCGTACAAATTTTTTAATATGATAAACATAAAATAAGTATGCGTCGCACAGGGTTCGCGTCAAAAAATTATCAATTTCTAATATTTTAAGACGAGCCAAAAATTCATCGATTATACATTTTAATACTACATTGATTATAGAATCTTTTGGTACCAAGCAGACAACAGCGTACAAACTTTTTCATTTGCTATACATAAATTAAGGATGCGTCGCACAGGGTCCGCGTCAAAAAAGTATCAATTTCTAATATTTTAAGACGAGCCAAAAATTCATCGATTATACATTTTAATAGCACATTGATTACAGAATCTTTTGGTACCATGCAGACACCAGCGTACAAATTTTTTAATATGATAAACATAAAATAAGTATGCGTCGCACAGGGTTCGCGTCAAAAAATTATCAATTTCTAATATTTTAAGACGAGCCAAAAATTTATCGATTATACATTTTAATACTACATTGATTATAGAATCTTTTGGTACCAAGCAGACAACAGCGTACAAACTTTTTCATTTGCTATACATAAATTAAGGATGCGTCTCATAGGGTCAGCGGCATAAATGTATTAATTTCTAATATTTTAAGACGAGCCAAAAATTCATCGATTATACATTTTAATAGTACATTGATTACAGAATCATTTGGTACCAAACAGACACCAGCATACAAATTTTTTAATACGCTAAACATAAAATAAGGATGCGTCGCACAGGGTCCGCGTCAAAAAAGTATCGATTTCTAATATTTTAATATGAGCCAATAATTCATCGATTATACATTTTAATAGCACATTGATTACAGAATCATTTGGTACCAAACAGACACCAGCGTACAAATTTTTTAATACGATAAACATAAAATAAGTATGCGTCGCACAGGGTTCGCGTCAAAAAAGTATCAATTTCTAATATTTTAAGACGAGCCAAAAATTCATCGATTATACATTTTAATAGCACATTGATTACAGAATCTTTTGGTACCATGCAGACACCAGCGTACAAATTTTTTAATACGATAAACATAAAATAAGGATGCGTCGCACAGGGTCCGCGTCAAAAAAGTATCAATTTCTAATATTTTAAGACGAGCCAAAAATTCATCGATTATACATTTTAATAGCACATTGATTACAGAATCTTTTGGTACCATGCAGACACCAGCGTACAAATTTTTTAATACGATAAACATAAAATAAGGATGCGTCGCACAGGGTCCGCGTCAAAAAAGTATCAATTTCTAATATTTTAATATGAGCCAATAATTCATCGATTATACATTTTAATAGTACATTGATTACAGAATCTTTTGGTACCAAGCAGACAACAGCGTACAAACTTTTTCATTTGCTATACATAAATTAAGGATGCGTCTCATAGGGTCAGCGGCATAAATGTATTAATTTCTAATATTTTAAGACGAGCCAAAAATTCATCGATTATACATTTTAATAGTACATTGATTACAGAATCATTTGGTACCAAACAGACACCAGCATACAAATTTTTTAATACGCTAAACATAAAATAAGGATGCGTCGCACAGGGTCCGCGTCAAAAAAGTATCGATTTCTAATATTTTAAGACGAGCCAAAAATTCATCGATTATACATTTTAATAGTACATTGAATACAGAATTATTTGGTACCAAACAGACACCAGCGTACAAATTTTTTAATACGATAAACATAAAATAAGTATGCGTCGCACAGGGTTCGCGTCAAAAGAGTATGAATTTCTAATATTTTGAGACGAGCCAAAAATTCATCGATTATACATTTTAATAGCACATTGATTACAGAATCTTTTGGTACCATGCAGACACCAGCGTACAAATTTTTTAATACGATAAACATAAAATAAGGATGCGTCGCACAGGGTCCGCGTCAATAAAGTATCAATTTCTAATATTTTAAGACGAGCCAAAAATTCATCGATTATACATTTTAATAGCACATTGATTACAGAATCTTTTGGTACCATGCAGACACCAGCGTACAAATTTTTTAATACGATAAACATAAAATAAGTATGCGTCGCGCAGGGTTCGCGTCAAAAAAGTATCAATTTCTAATATTTTAAGACGAGCCAAAAATTCATCGATTATACATTTTAATAGTACATTGAATACAGAATTATTTGGTACCAAACAGACACCAGCGTACAAATTTTTTAATACGATAAACATAAAATAAGTATGCGTCGCACAGGGTTCGCGTCAAAAAAGTATCAATTTCTAATATTTTAAGACGAGCCAAAAATTCATCGATCATACATTTTAATAGTACATTGAATACAGAATCATTTGGTACCAAACAGACACCAGCGTACAAATTTTTTAATACGATAAACATAAAATAAAGATGCGTCGCACAGGGTCCGCGTCAAAAAAGTATCGATTTCTAATATTTTAATACGAGCCAAAAATTCATCGATTATACATTTTAATAGCACATTGATTACAGAATCTTTTGGTACCATGCAGACACGAGCGTACAAATTTTTTAATAGGATAAACATTAAATAAGTATGCGTCGCACAGGTTTCGCGTCAAAAAAGTATCAATTTCTAATATTTTAAGACGAGCCAAAAATTCATCGATTATACATTTTAATAGCACATTGATTACAGAATCTTTTGGTACCATGCAGACACCAGCGTACAAATTTTTTAATATGATAAACATAAAATAAGTATGCGTCGCACAGGGTTCGCGTCAAAAAAGTATCAATTTCTAATATTTTAAGACGAGCCAAAAATTCATCGATTATACATTTTAATACTACATTGATTATAGAATCTTTTGGTATCAAGCAGACAACAGCGTACAAACTTTTTCATTTGCTATACATAAATTAAGGATGCGTCGCATAGGGTCAGCGGCATAAATGTATCAATTTCTAATATTTTAAGACGAGCCAAAAATTCATCGATTGTACATTTTAATAGTACATTGAATACAGAATCATTTGGTACCAAACAGACACCAGCGTACAAATTTTTTAATACGATAAACATAAAATAAAGATGCGTCGCACAGGGTCAGCGGCATAAATGTATTAATTTCTATTATTTTAAGACGAGCCAAAAATTCATCGATTATACATTTTAATAGTACATTGAATACAGAATTATTTGGTACCAAACAGACACCAGCGTACAAATTTTTTAATACGATAAACATAAAATAAGTATGCGTCGCACAGGGTTCGCGTCAAAAAAGTATCAATTTCTAATATTTTATGACGAGCCAAAAATTCATCGATCATACATTTTAATAGTACATTGAATACAGAATCATTTGGTACCAAACAGACACCAGCGTACAAATTTTTTAATACGATAAACATAAAATAAAGATGCGTCGCACAGGGTCCGCGTCAAAAAAGTATCGATTTCTAATATTTTAATACGAGCCAAAAATTCATCGATTATACATTTTAATAGCACATTGATTACAGAATCTTTTGGTACCATGCAGACACGAGCGTACAAATTTTTTAATATGATAAACATAAAATAAGTATGCGTCGCACAGGGTTCGCGTCAAAAAATTATCAATTTCTAATATTTTAAGACGAGCCAAAAATTCATCGATTATACATTTTAATACTACATTGATTATAGAATCTTTTGGTACCAAGCAGACAACAGCGTACAAACTTTTTCATTTGCTATACATAAATTAAGGATGCGTCTCATAGGGTCAGCGGCATAAATGTATTAATTTCTAATATTTTAAGACGAGCCAAAAATTCATCGATTATACATTTTAATAGTACATTGATTACAGAATCTTTTGGTACCAAGCAGACAACAGCGTACAAACTTTTTCATTTGCTATACATAAATTAAGGATGCGTCTCATAGGGTCAGCGGCATAAATGTATTAATTTCTAATATTTTAAGACGAGCCAAAAATTCATCGATTATACATTTTAATAGTACATTGATTACAGAATCATTTGGTACCAAACAGACACCAGCATACAAATTTTTTAATACGCTAAACATAAAATAAGGATGCGTCGCACAGGGTCCGCGTCAAAAAAGTATCGATTTCTAATATTTTAAGACGAGCCAAAAATTCATCGATTATACATTTTAATAGTACATTGAATACAGAATTATTTGGTACCAAACAGACACCAGCGTACAAATTTTTTAATACGATAAACATAAAATAAATATGCGTCGCACAGGGTTCGCGTCAAAAGAGTATGAATTTCTAATATTTTGAGACGAGCCAAAAATTCATCGATTATACATTTTAATAGCACATTGATTACAGAATCTTTTGGTACCATGCAGACACCAGCGTACAAATTTTTTAATACGATAAACATAAAATAAGGATGCGTCGCACAGGGTCCGCGTCAATAAAGTATCAATTTCTAATATTTTAAGACGAGCCAAAAATTCATCGATTATACATTTTAATAGCACATTGATTACAGAATCTTTTGGTACCATGCAGACACCAGCGTACAAATTTTTTAATACGATAAACATAAAATAAGTATGCGTCGCGCAGGGTTCGCGTCAAAAAAGTATCAATTTCTAATATTTTAAGACGAGCCAAAAATTCATCGATTATACATTTTAATAGTACATTGAATACAGAATTATTTGGTACCAAACAGACACCAGCGTACAAATTTTTTAATACGATAAACATAAAATAAGTATGCGTCGCACAGGGTTCGCGTCAAAAAAGTATCAATTTCTAATATTTTAAGACGAGCCAAAAATTCATCGATCATACATTTTAATAGTACATTGAATACAGAATCATTTGGTACCAAACAGACACCAGCGTACAAATTTTTTAATACGATAAACATAAAATAAATATGCGTCGCACAGGGTCCGCGTCAAAAAAGTATCGATTTCTAATATTTTAATACGAGCCAAAAATTCATCGATTATACATTTTAATAGCACATTGATTACAGAATCTTTTGGTACCATGCAGACACGAGCGTACAAATTTTTTAATATGATAAACATAAAATAAGTATGCGTCGCACAGGGTTCGCGTCAAAAAATTATCAATTTCTAATATTTTAAGACGAGCCAAAATTTCATCGATTATACATTTTAATACTACATTGATTATAGAATCTTTTGGTACCAAGCAGACAACAGCGTACAAACTTTTTCATTTGCTATACATAAATTAAGGATGCGTCTCATAGGGTCAGCGGCATAAATGTATTAATTTCTAATATTTTAAGACGAGCCAAAAATTCATCGATTATACATTTTAATAGTACATTGATTACAGAATCATTTGGTACCAAACAGACACCAGCGTACAAATTTTTTAATACGCTAAACAAAAATTAGGATGCGTCGCACAGGGTCCGCGTCAAAAAAGTATCGATTTCTAATATTTTAATACGAGCCAAAAATTCATGGATTATACATTTTAATAGTACATTGATTACAGAATCTTTTGGTACCATGCAGACACCAGCGTACAAATTTTTTAATACGTTAAACATAAAATAAGGATGCGTCGCACAGGGTCCGCGTCAAAAAAGTATCAATTTCTAATATTTTAAGACGAGCCAAAAATTCATCGATTATACATTTTAATAGCACATTGATTACAGAATCTTTTGGTACCATGCAGACACCAGCGTACAAATTTTTTAATATGATAAACATAAAATAAGTATGCGTCGCACAGGGTTCGCGTCAAAAAATTATCAATTTCTAATATTTTAAGACGAGCCAAAAATTCATCGATTATACATTTTAATACTACATTGATTATAGAATCTTTTGGTACCAAGCAGACAACAGCGTACAAACTTTTTCATTTGCTATACATAAATTAAGGATGCGTCTCATAGGGTCAGCGGCATAAATGTATTAATTTCTAATATTTTAAGACGAGCCAAAAATTCATCGATTATACATTTTAATAGTACATTGATTACAGAATCATTTGGTACCAAACAGACACCAGCATACAAATTTTTTAATACGCTAAACATAAAATAAGGATGCGTCGCACAGGGTCCGCGTCAAAAAAGTATCGATTTCTAATATTTTCATATGAGCCAATAATTCATCGATTATACATTTTAATAGCACATTGATTACAGAATCATTTGGTACCAAACAGACACCAGCGTACAAATTTTTTAATACGATAAACATAAAATAAGTATGCGTCGCACAGGGTTCGCGTCAAAAAAGTATCAATTTCTAATATTTTAAGACGAGCCAAAAATTCATCGATTATACATTTTAATAGCACATTGATTACAGAATCTTTTGGTACCATGCAGACACCAGCGTACAAATTTTTTAATACGATAAACATAAAATAAGGATGCGTCGCACAGGGTCCGCGTCAAAAAAGTATCAATTTCTAATATTTTAAGACGAGCCAAAAATTCATCGATTATACATTTTAATAGCACATTGATTACAGAATCTTTTGGTACCATGCAGACACCAGCGTACAAATTTTTTAATACGATAAACATAAAATAAGGATGCGTCGCACAGGGTCCGCGTCAAAAAAGTATCAATTTCTAATATTTTAATATGAGCCAATAATTCATCGATTATACATTTTAATAGTACATTGATTACAGAATCTTTTGGTACCAAGCAGACAACAGCGTACAAACTTTTTCATTTGCTATACATAAATTAAGGATGCGTCTCATAGGGTCAGCGGCATAAATGTATTAATTTCTAATATTTTAAGACGAGCCAAAAATTCATCGATTATACATTTTAATAGTACATTGATTACAGAATCATTTGGTACCAAACAGACACCAGCATACAAATTTTTTAATACGCTAAACATAAAATAAGGATGCGTCGCACAGGGTCCGCGTCAAAAAAGTATCGATTTCTAATATTTTAAGACGAGCCAAAAATTCATCGATTATACATTTCAATAGTACATTGAATACAGAATTATTTGGTACCAAACAGACACCAGCGTACAAATTTTTTAATACGATAAACATAAAATAAGTATGCGTCGCACAGGGTTCGCGTCAAAAGAGTATGAATTTCTAATATTTTGAGACGAGCCAAAAATTAATCGATTATACATTTTAATAGCACATTGATTACAGAATCTTTTGGTACCATGCAGACACCAGCGTACAAATTTTTTAATACGATAAACATAAAATAAGGATGCGTCGCACAGGGTCCGCGTCAATAAAGTATCAATTTCTAATATTTTAAGACGAGCCAAAAATTCATCGATTATACATTTTAATAGCACATTGATTACAGAATCTTTTGGTACCATGCAGACACCAGCGTACAAATTTTTTAATACGATAAACATAAAATAAGGATGCGTCGCAAAGGGTCCGCGTCAAAAAAGTATCAATTTCTAATATTTTAATATGAGCCAATAATTCATCGATTATACATTTT
The DNA here is from genome assembly GCF_030444845.1 of Prenolepis imparis. Lineage (NCBI taxonomy): Eukaryota > Metazoa > Arthropoda > Insecta > Hymenoptera > Formicidae > Prenolepis > Prenolepis imparis. The sequence goes on from NW_028141162.1 coordinate 2,775,094, forward strand.
AATAGTACATTGATTACAGAATCATTTGGTACCAAGCAGAAAACAGCGTACAAACTTTTTCATTTGCTATACATAAATTAAGGATGCGTCGCATAGGGTCAGCGGCATAAATGTTTCAATTTCTAATATTTTAAGAAGAGCCAAAAATTCATCGATTATACATTTTAATAGTACATTGAATACAGAATTATTTGGTACCAAACAGACACCAGCGTATAAATTTTTTAATACGATAAACATAAAATAAGTATGCGTCGCACAGGGTTCGCGTCAAAAAAGTATCAATTTCTAATATTTTAAGACGAGCCAAAAATTCATCGATTATACATTTTAATAGTACATTGAATACAGAATTATTTGGTACCAAACAGACACCAGCGTACAAATTTTTTAATACGATAAACATAAAATAAGTATGCGTCGCACAGGGTTCGCGTCAAAAAAGTATCAATTTCTAATATTTTAAGACGAGCCAAAAATTCATCGATCATACATTTTAATAGTACATTGAATACAGAATCATTTGGTACCAAACAGACACCAGCGTACAAATTTTTTAATACGCTAAACATAAAATAAGGATGCGTCGCACAGGGTCCGCGTCAAAAAAGTATCGATTTCTAATATTTTAATACGAGCCAAAAATTCATGGATTATACATTTTAATAGTACATTGATTACAGAATCTTTTGGTACCATGCAGACACCAGCGTACAAATTTTTTAATACGATAAACATAAAATAAGGGTGCGTCGCACAGGGTCCGCGTCAAAAAAGTATCGATTTGTAATATTTTAATACGAGCCAAAAATTCATCGATTATACATTTTAATAGTACATTGATTACAGAATCTTTTGGTACCAAGCAGACAACAGCGTACAAACTTTTTCATTTGCTATACATAAATTAAGGATGCGTCGCATAGGGTCAGCGGCATAAATGTATTAATTTCTAATATTTTAAGACGAGCCAAAAATTCATCGATTATACATTTTAATAGTACATTGATTACAGAATCTTTTGGTACCATGCAGACACCAGCGTACAAATTTTTTAATACGATAAACATAAAATAAGGATGCGTCGCACAGGGTCCGCGTCAAATTAGTATCAATTTCTAATATTTTAAGACGAGCCAAAAATTCATCGATTATACATTTTAATAGTACATTGATTACAGAATCTTTTTGTACCATGCAGACACCAGCGTACAAATTTTTTAATACGATAAACAAAATAAGGATGCGTCGCACAGGGTCCGCGTCAAAAAAGTATCGATTTCTAATATTTTAAGACGAGCCAAAAATTCATCGATTATACATTTTAATAGTACATTGATTACAGAATCTTTTGGTTCCATGCAGACACCAGCGTACAAATTTTTTAACTTGCTATACATAAATTAAGGATGCGTCGCATAGGGTCCGCGGCATAAATGTATTAATTTCTAATATTTTAAGACGAGCCAAAAATTCATCGATTATACATTTTAATAGTACATTGATTACAGAATCTTCTGGTACCAAGCAGACACCAGCGTACACATTTTTTAATACGATAAACATAAAATAAGGATGCGTCGCACAGGGTCCGCGTCAAAAAAGTATCGATTTATAATATTTTAAGACGAGCCAAAAATTCATCAATTATACATTTTAATAGTACATTGATTACAGAATCTTTTGGTACCATGCAGACACCAGCGTACAAATTTTTTAATACGATAAACATAAAATAAGGATGCGTCGCACAGGGTCCGCGTCAAAAAAGTATCTATTTCTAATATTTTAAGACGAGCCAAAAATTCATCGATTATACATTTTAATAGTACATTGATTACAGAATCATTTGGTACCAAACAGACACCAGCGTTCAAATTTTTTAACTATATATACATAAAATAAGGTTGCTTCGCATAGGGTCAGCGGTAAAAAGTATCGATTTCCAATATTTTAAGACGAGCCAAAAATTCATCGATTATACATTTTAATAGTACATTGATTACAGAATCATTTGGTACCAAACAGACACCAGCGTACAAATGTTTTAACTTTATATACATAGAATAAGATTGCGTCGCATAGGGTCAACTGTAAAAAAGTATCGATTTCGAATTTTTTATGGCGAGCCAAAAATTCATCGTATATATATTTCAATAGTGTTTTGTTTGCAGATTATCTTTGTACCATAAGCATACCAGCGTACTACCTTTTTGGTCTAATATACGTTATATAAATCTGCGCCGTATGGGATTTGCGGCTTAAAAATTTTAATTTTCGATATTTCAAAACGTGCAAAAAATTAATCTTATATACATTTTAACAGTACATTGTCTGCACATTATTACGAATTATGCGTGACTGCATGCATATATCGCGGTAATATATGTCGAAACTCATTTCTACTGCGCATTCGGAATTCGAATTATATCAAGATTATCGAAAAGTGTCGAACGAAATATATTTGTGACTCTAATTTAGAAAATAATATTTGTTTTAAAAATTATATCTACGAAACCTTAATTGTAAATTTGTATTCATGTCTCACTTCTATTCTTAACTTAATAAATATACTACTTCTTAATTAAATAAATATATTAGAAAATATTAATATAGTAAGGTAATTAAATTTTAAAATAGTTATATGTTATAAAAATTAAAATAGCAATATATTGTAAATAATATGTTGTAATATCTTATCCTCGATTAATATTTTTGTTACAGAAATCATCTGATTAAAACGTTAATTTGCTAATTAATTTTTAAAATAAGAATATGTTATAACATTTAAAATAATATGTTTTAAATAATGTAATATATAATTCCTTAAACTCGATTAATATTTATAACAGCTATCAGCTGATTTCTGTCAAAAAATATTAATCTAATATTAATCTAATATTAATCTTTTTGGTCTAATATACGTAAAATAAATCCGCGCCGTATGGGGTTCGCGGGTAAAAAGTTTTAATTTTCAATATTTTAAAGCGAGCCAAAAATTAATCTTTCATATATTTCAACAGTACATTGCCTGCACATTATGATGGTACCATCACCATATCAGCCTACAAACTTTTTAATATAATATACGTAATATAAATCTGCGCCGTATGGAATTCGCGGCTTAAAAATTTTAATTTACAATATTATAAAACGCGCCAAAAATTAATCGTTCATGCATTTTAACTGTACTTTGTCTGCACATTATGATGGTACCATCAGCATACCAGCCTACAAACTTTTTGATATAATATACGTAATATAATTGTGCGCCGTATGGGATCCGCGGCTAAAAAATTTTAATTTTCAATATTTTAAAACGCGCCAAAAATTAATCTCTTATATATTTCAACAGTACATTGTTTGCACATTATGATGGTATCATCAGCATAGCAGCCTACAAACTTTTTGTTATAATATACGAAATATAATTGTTCGCCGTATTGGGTCAGCGGTTTAAAAATTTAATTTTCAATATTTTAAAACGAACCAAAAATTAATCGTATATTTATTTCAATCGTGTATTGTTTGCAGATTATTTTGGTACCACAAGCATACCAGCGTACAATCTTTTTGATTTATTATACATAAAATGAATTTGCGCCGTATGGTGTCCGCGGTAAAAAAATTTGAATTTTCTATTGTTTAAAGCGAGTCAAAAATTAATTTTTCATATATTTTAACAGTACATTGTGTGCACATTATGATGGTACCATCAGGATACCAACGTACAAACTTTTTGTCCTAACAAGCGCGCGCTACGCGCGCACCATTTTTCGATTTTATAGAAAAAAGGTTGATATTTTTATATAACGTTTGTTTAAACTTGATTAATATTATTTGACAAAAACCAGCTGATTAAAGCGTTAATTTGCTAATTAATTTTTAAAATAAAAATATGTTACAAAATAATTAAATAATAATATTTCACAGAGAGAATTTTCTCTTAGAATTTCCTAAAAACGTTTAAACTTTGAATTCAAAAATTAAGGCCTGTATAAATCGTAGAACATATTTTGAGGACTCATTTTGTTCGTTTTGATGAAATCTTTAAAAGATCGTTAAAAGTTCGTCTTGAAGAGATTCTTAAAAGAAAGTTTAAACTTGAAAGGATTAAGGAAAATTTTGTAGGGCTTGAAGAGATCTTTATATGTATATATATAAATTCGAGAATCGACTTAACATGCCTTTTTTAAAGAAAGGATATTACAATATTATAATATAAGACGCACTTGTTTTTCATATATTATAATACATTAATTTTATTTAAAAGAGTATATCGCGTGATACATAAATAATTTAATCAGAAGCAAAAACTAATTAATGTGATTGAACGATACAAAAATTAGTACAGATTACGGCGTAATAAATCGTTACTTCTCATGAATTTCATTAGTAGACAGAGTTAATCGATAAATAAACTATTTGCATGTATAACTTCTTATAAAGAAAGTACGAGCATAATTAAAGAAGAGATTAAACGAAAAAGATATATAATTGATATAATCGTGCATGAATATGCACAGAGAGATGGCATGCAATAGAACAAAGATGCAGGAGAGAAGCTGGTATTATATTTTCTGAATGCATTTGCAAGATGCATTTGCGAGGGTAATTGACCGTTCGCACGTGAAGACGTAAGTAGAGCAAACGGTGAAGTTATTCGTTCCTTCAAGATTCGCGTGCTTATCATCTAGAAAGCCGATAATGCGTGTAACAAGCGGTGTGCATTAAAAATACGTTGTCTTTTCCGTGTGATTTATTAGTTCCGTTAGAAATTATTCGTGTGACTTCTTTCGCCTCTTTGTTAATTGTTATAGCAAATTTTTTATTTAAGTCATCTGCGAGATTAATCATTATATAATAATTGGATATAATGAAATATTTAATAACGGACAATTATTGTGTTGATGATCTTTTATTTGTTTTTTATTAAGAACAGTCTTAAAATTTATTGATAAATGCGAAAGAAAAATCTTTGTCATAAAGATAATGTAAATCGCACATTGCATTATATACATATACATATAATTGATTTATGAAAACGATATTTTTTATTGTCGTGGCTTCCTCCCTCGATCAGCCCTTCTCGATTGTCTTTACCGCATTTATTTTAATAAGTGCGATTAGCGATATACCGTCCTATGGCAGCATAAGCAGTGTATCGAGCGTATCGAGGCTCTTCTCAAAGATCGCTTAATCCTATTTGGGACCTACTTTTAAAACGCGCGGGAGAGAAAGTAAGAGGAGTTGCCGATGGAGTGACGGCAGTCGCGTGCTTGAGAAAGTAAAGTCCCTTTCGCGCATAGAGAGATGTACACACTTGCGTGTACTTGTACCAATATACGCGTACATTTGTAACATCGTGCATGTTCGCCAAGTCGATCTATATGGGTCGCGAGAGGAAGTCGGTGCGATGATTAGTGATATCCAAAGAATCTTTTGTATCGTGATCATTTCGCACACACATATAATTTTACATTTCTTCATACTTTATGAAAAATATTTTGAATCATTTTATATGAGCATTTTACGTATAGTATAATATAGAAAAAAATTAACAAAAGTAAAAAAGAAATAAAATATTAAACTTAATTAATAATAAAATTAAAAGCCAATTAATATATATTAGATCAAAATTAATCCACATTTATAACGTAAAAACAATTATTGAGCGTTACATACATTTAGCGTTGCGTGTAATATTTTACAAAGTTCCTAGCGTGTAAAGCATCGTTTATAATTTTCCGAAAACATGATGCCGTGTAAATTATTGGAGCAAGTATGAGTAGGAATCTGCTTAAAATTGCACATTTTCTTTTTACAAGAAAGATTATGAACAGATTTTCTGATTTGCACCGCTCTAATTAACGTCACTTGTATGTCTTGCACGTATTCGTGGCCAGCTGCTTCACGATTTCTGCAATAAGGAAGATTTTCATTTCATAAACTTGAAAATGTCTATCTAATAAAAAATATCAGATAAAATATGATGTTATAATCTTTTTTTTTTTACACATTTCGAAGACAAAATTTGTTATGCTGAATCATTTGAAAAAAATGGTTTCGATTAAATGACTGTTCGCTTTTTTAACGTAATAAAATGTTAAAAATCTTTATTAGTTAATAACAAAATTGTGATGAGTACGAATAATAAATTTATTATTTCTAAAATTATATCTAAACTATCTTTTTTATATCTAAAATTATAATCTTAATAAAATGAAATTATAATCTTTTATATTTGAAATTATAATCTTAAAATATTTGGTCACTATTAAATTCCGTCCTTAACACAACGCTTATCATCTGCAATATAGATGGCTGTGATGCGTAACGAGAGGCGAGCGTAAATAATTATATGTTAGCAAGATAATTTGATAAATATATTACAATGATTTAGCAATAAGAGATTATGTCATTTGTTAATTTTAGACAATATTACAACATATATCACAGATGTATCATATTTATTAAATATATACCTTGCCGTCTCTTGAATAGAGGGAAAAAGGATATATGACCGCATTTCATCGTTTATTTTTCCTCCTATGGAACGTGATACAAATTTCACGGAAATATTCTTATCGCTTACTACACGCTTATTACTTGCTCACGCGATTACTTCCTTACTCGTCAATGTAGTGACGTGATTGCAACTGTGCGACGTCATTCTTTCATGCTCTATCTGCATCGTCGTAACATCCCTCCGGTTAATATCATTCCGATATAGTCATCGCATTCTGCGTTGATATTTATCTATTCACGTCACAATAGTTGGCGCGAACACGTCTTGTGTACGCAAAAGACTGTGTAATGCAACGTCGCCGTCTAATTGCGCATCCCGGCATCTTAGGTCTCCACAGAGTTACGCAATGACACACGTTGCATGACCCCATTTCTTTTTTCTTTTTTGTGGTGTCGATATTTCCATATTAATTCATTTTGCATGCGATGTAGGAAAACAATGACTGATGACTTGTTTAGAATTTCTATTGTAGATTGCGTGCGAATAATTCGTCGTAACTAATTGCATGCACAATTTGCAAAATATCTGAAACATCTATAAAGTGAGAGTAGTTTATTTTAATTGTTCAATTTTGTTAAAAAGAGAGAGTTTAAAGGCATGAATAAAAAATGTGACGCTAATTTAATGGAAGTTGCTCACTACTGTTAAATTCTAAACACATACTAACGTGAAAATAAGTACATATCACTTATCGATGCAAGTAGCGGACATTATAAAGAATGATATTTGAAGAAGAGAAGAAGAAACTCTTCGACTTCCGGCCACGATGAGGGACGTAATTTCGCGTAGCCGAGCCGCGATGGATACGAGTAGACTTTCGAAGTTCACGGAGAAAGTTACACCTGGTTGACTCTAGACGGGGGGGAAAGCAGGGAGAGGTGCTAGGCGACTCGTCTAGACGAATAAAAGAAACACATCGATGATCTCGCGATCGCGTTCTTTGGTTTCGACCCAGTTCTTGCGCGCCTTGTCGCGCATTCTTAGCCGCGACATTCTTACACTGGCTCTCTACGGGAAGATCTCGTCGGTGAACACTTTCGATCTTAATTGAGCGCCGATCTTTCTTTCTAATACATGCAATTGGCAACTGTTGACAAGCTTCATTAATCATTATTCACTTCGTAAAAGCACAAGCGCGCGCGAAAAATTACGTATATTTTCGTTTAGCGTTAAAAATTAATTGAGATATCTAATATTATAATAAAGAAACTGAATGAATTAAGTTTGGAATAAAATTTTTAATTAAAAGTATAAAAGAAACTCGTTGGAATTCAATTTCGCATATTTAATAACTCGTGCGTTATACTCTCGCTAATGTGGATGCGTTTTTAATTTGCCCTAGCCAACCGGATCATTTACGTAAAGAGATAGTTCGTATAACAGGATATACAATCGACAAATTCTGCTCAGAGGTGTTAAAGAGGAGAAAGGAGTTAATCATGCGTCGACATGACGTATGTGACGTCGCCTACTTTCGTTTTCATCTAGTATATAATCTGCATAAATTTTCGAAGAGTGCACACATAAACACGTAACAGCTTATGTTTATAATTCTTCTTCATCAGTAAATAATTTTTATTCTACATCGCTCATAATTTGTTTCGATTTTTTTCTTAGCACTCTCACGCAACCAGATACTTATCGCAATTTGTTTTATTTAAGATCAGCCGAGATTCTAGAATTATTCCTTATAATTTGATGAATCAACCTGAATTGATGAATCATAATCAAATATCATTTATTTATTTGCTGCTCTTTTTTCCAGATTAATTTGTTGTTGCACCTTAGAAATGTTAATTGTCGCGTTTTTATATACCTTACGTCCTTGCAATCATATTATCGAGACGGATCTTGCGAGATCACACGGTAATTCTTTCGCGTCATCAGCGCGAAAGAATGTTATGACGATGGGGGGCAGAGCTGATCTCGAAGGCGATCAGGACGGCTCGTCATCATTCGCCATCGATAAGATGACAGGACAGTCTTTCGTTCCTGGTTTTCAACGCACGAAAGTGGCACGTTATAGCTTTACGCCGAAAAGTAATCTTATTATTGCGATTGTCCCATCTCACTTCAACTTGTCACCGACTTTCACCGACGCTTAAATAATAATTCACGGCGCAACGATTTCCTGATGGTCGCGGATACGGTCATAAATTTGCAAAAACGAGAATGCCCCGGATAAAAAACGCCGCCTTCTTTCCCTGAACGGGCCCAATTATTCGTCTAACGAGTCGAGGAGTCTTGAACCGTAACTCCAAATACGATTCGACTTAAGATTTAAATGGCCCGGTTGTACAATTGCATATATATTTAATTGATCTGAAATTGATGATTCTGCAGATCTAGAAGAAAGTAAAGCAAAAAGTGCACTGGCCAAAAATGCATACAGTAAATGTGAGAAATCTTTGTCACAAAATTGAAGAAAGCTTTCTTTCTTCATGCTTCTTCTCAAACAAAACAATACACTCATTTTCAGCACGATCGACTGCAGTTGATTATCTCAAACTACTTCCTAATAAATGTTCACAGCAGCCGAGCAAAGTGAAACGTGTGAATTTGAAATGCGCTTCTTCGGTCTTTTAATCGATAATCGAAAGATTTTACTTTTGTTCTTGTATGTTGAATCTTCACCGTCTGATTAATTTTGCAGATTACAGATGCTTTGATCGTTGAAATCGCGCAAAACTTATATCCTATAATTATAAAAAAAAATTTGTATATAATTTGCGGCGTACTTTCATTCGCGCTTTTTGGAATACGCACGCGAAATCTCACCTCGATTAATAAAATAGAGAGATGTTAGGTGTCTGTAAAACTTTCTAGCATGACAACGAAATTGGGTACTTGTATCTTCCTTGTACCTTGTTCATCCCGTGGAAGTCATTAATGAACAAAGGAACAATGCCACGAGAGATTAGGTACTCCACCGTGAGTTTTGATGGAACGACACTATAGAGTGTCATTCATCTTCTGAAATAAACGTAAATATAATAAAGTGATCAAGGATATCATTTTGTTCTAATATTAAAATAATTCTAATATAAATTTCTAATATAAATTTGTGTTTCTTTATGATGTTGTCTATTCATCTCTAATGCTTAAATAAAATACATGCACATACAACTTATGCTAATAATATTATATAAATATATTATCATTACTATTGAAGAAGTTGTAAAATTGCTAATTAATAGCATTTATTATTTAAAAAACCTAAATGCTGTAAACTTACCGAATATCCTTCCTGTATATTCCCGTCTCCATCAGGAATCGACTGTTACGGAAGGTCGGTGAAGTCGAAGGCGAGTGAAAAAAATAAGAGAAGGAGAAGACGAGAGATCATCGGAGGATCTTCTGGGTTCTCCACGCGAATACCGGTTGACTTCATCCTGGAGTGGTGGCTCGAACGCAAACCTGGTGGGGGACAACGCGAGAGAGTTTTACGTACCAAAATGAAACTACTCGCGGAGAAAGTGAGAGCAGACGTAGCGGCGCCGGCGGACACCGACGACGGCGCGAGCAAGCAAGCCGTTCTTCGGGACTCCTCAAGAAGAGAAGATAGAAATGGTGCGGAGCTTCGCCACCGCGTGGTAGCCGACACCGGGTCGTTCGGGTCCGAGAGGGCCGCTTCGAATCGAAACTATCTCGGAGAAAACTGGAAGAAGTCACAGACGAAATCTCAAATCTCAGAGAAATTTAGAAATAGTCTATTGTAAATCAGTGACAGTGAAAAAAAGAGGTGTGCACTCTCGTGTGATACCTTGAAGATTCAGAAGAGTGGAATCTCGGAGCCGCGATTGGCAGGTGCCGAAGTCGCGGCATTTCAAAAGCAATTTCAGCGACCTCGTTAGTCACTGAAGTGACAGTTGGACACTTTATCGTGTGTATCGCGATAACGAGCGATTACATGTGACGTTGTCGTGCTTAGTTTTCTTGTCATTCTCTGGATATGTAAGTCACGAGTGCTCCAAAAGTTTTTTTGTGACGTGATCGGGGAGAATCGGCGCGATCGATCAATGATGACAAATATCTCGCAGTGATACACCAGGTGAACAACCACTTCGCAACGGTATCCTCGATTGTGTTATGGTGCTGAGGACTGCCTCGGTCAGACGAGGCAGACGAAGAGGTCGCAGAAGAGAGGGCGGCGGAAGTAATTCCATCCTGGCGAATTTCCCCCGAGAAATCGTTCGCATTGGTTCGATTAGCCGAGGAGAAATCCGGGAAGATCACGTCTCGTGAATCGGTGAGTGCAGTCTCACGCTGATTTATCTATCCTTCTCTCTTATAAATCGGCAAATACTAGTCTATTTTATTTCCCGCGCGTTTTCTATTTTCTAATCTTATTACGCTAAAACAAGAGAATGCGCGAGAAATCTACGACTGGTTTCTATAAGTAAAATGCAAGTAGATAAGAGCAGACTCTGATTAGTAGTAGTTGATATGTACTGAAAAAAAAAGGTTTAAAACTATATTGAATATTGTTAATTTAACTCGGGAGAAAGCAATTTGTGAGAGAAGAGATTGTTACGTTTCCATAATGAGATGTGCAATTTGAGATTCATAATTAGGCCATTCATATGTGTACATAGTTCATTATCACAAAAAGACAGAGTTGGTGCTTTCTTCTCGACACAAAGATCTGAAAGATTTATCTCTCGATCTTGAGAGATTCGTATTTTTTAATAATGCAAAAATCGGTGTGCGTAAAAAGTGATCGGTTCAGCTTTGAAAAGGAAAACTTTCTCCCGTAGCATCCCGTGTGTTTGATTGTACAAACGATAAATCGCGTGCACAAAGAATTAAAACAGCGAGATCGAATTTTTCTTAGATTTACTATCGGAATCGGTGCGATGGATTAGAACGCTCGGTTTCGTTTCGTTAAGCTTATTATTAAAAGCAGTTATTATTAAAAGCAGCAGAGAGAAAGCAAGATCACCTTCGTGGAGAGCAACTATCTTTCCAAAGAGAGGCTATTAGCTGTCTCTTACGTATAAAAAGTATGTTAAGCGAAAAACGCAAGCCGATGCGCGGTGATTTTGATGCATGGAAATGATCGATGCCACATTCGCTCTTGATCTGGATTTTTCGTTCAATGTCAATTAAGTCTAATAATACGCCCGTTAATGTAATTTCTCGTTTATTTATAATAAATTCTTATATAGTAATAGAAGAGCTTGTTCCATAAAAAATATTTCAATATCAATCTTAGATAATTCGCACTCACGTATTCCTCAATTTAATTGAAGCACTTTTTCATAATTGAGAATAACAAATGATAATAATAATACGTGATCGCGTGACTGTGAAAATCACAATTGTAAGTTTTTTTTCAAAGAAATTAAATGCAATTATTATACAGGAAAGTTTCACCTTAAAACTCTCACTTTATGAAAAATTTACACAAATTGAAATTTATGTTAACGAAATATATGTTACGAGAAAATAGTGAAAGACGAAAAAATGTGCTCCTTGAAAATTTCAGATAGAGACAGCGAAGAAGTGCGATATTATTTTTGATATAATTTTACGTGGAAAGAAAATTCTATACCATCACTAGTTCCCCTGGAAGGAGGACACGGTTTCGTAAGATCGCCGGCTTAAAACGCGAACTTTTGCGTCACGTGGCATAGTGTCGCTTTCGAGTAGGAGGTTCTTTTATTTTTTAAGTTGCCATCCTCGTAGGCAGTGAAAGTACTTCCGTTCTTTCTCAAAACGAAACGCTCGCGACAGCGCATCGAGGATGCACGCTTCGGTACCGTTGTACACGCGTTGCCCAAACACTCCCCGTGGTTTACGTAACGGAATTCGATAGAAGCCTGAAGAGAAACGTGGAACTCGAAGAGTCGCTACATGAGTAGGCTTTTAACTCGAGTTATTTAAATCCATTGTAAATTCGCTATAAGTCGCGACAGCTGATGCGCATTGCAATTCTGTAAGAAGTTATCGATAGAAATGTATCTCTTTTGCGGGATTTTTGCACTATTCACTATTACTCATTGTCAGTGCTGAAAAGCGTTTGCTCGTTGCTGCTGCACATTCATCATCTTCGGAAACGGACGAGAAACCAAGCGGCCAGCGAGAAAAGATTCATTACACAATGGAAAGTGTTCGTCACGAAAGATATCGGTGAATTAGACCGCGAAAATATTTACTCCTTTCAAGGCTATGAATAAGATCAGTCGCTACCGACGCCAAGATTTCTTCGGTAAAGAAACCGGTTTTTATCTTTCGAAATAAAACGCGCGTGAATAGGTTTCGAAACGTATTTATACAAAGATGAATTTTGAATGTTAAATTTATCTAAGTACGTGAGAAGTAGAAGTTGTCCTCCAAAATTGTCACGTTCGCTATCTCCGGTGCGATTACGTCAGCGAATTTGATGATTGAAAAATAAAGAGCTCTCTTCCGTTCTATTCGATATGAAGTTGAACAGGTCTGATAAATTTATGTGGTTTAAAGAAGTTCTTAGTAAAGAAATATATAAAGGAAGGAGTTAACTGTTATCTTAATGATTAGCAAAATGTGATAAGTATATGATACAAATGAAACGTAAATATAAATCGCAACGCTATCATTATACTTAATTTCTGCCACCACGAACATCTCGATTATATGTTATTAAATTATACATATTATGATATTACAATATTATAGTATGTATAATATAAATTTTTACACACATATACATGTATATATGTAAGTATGTTATCATGCAATTTTGCGATACCGGTCGTAGGATTATCCTTATATTATACGGAACATTAGCCGCGTCCGGTTAAGTAGATACGGTATGTTTAATAACGCGCGCACAATGTAATAGCGCTTCATTTTGTTCGACGACGAGAAATATACGTATTATTTAGATTTATATTATATAATTTCAACCGCGCGTGCATGCACATAGATATTTATATTATCACCGACATTATCGTCGTAGCTCGGTGGCGCGTGCCAAGCTTTTCTTCGTGACGCTCGGCCGATTCTCATTGTCATTGTTGGCTATTAGGGTGTATACACGCGATATGCGTCAAGGGAAAATTGTGGTCCGTTCGTAGCGGAACGCACGAGAGGACTATCCTTCGGAAGTTTGGGCGAAAGTAATGCTTGCGCGTGGCGTCTGGAGAAAGTGATGGGCCGTTTCCCCCCTCGTTCTTATAATGTCGATTCACGCGGAATTCGAGATCTCACCGGAGCGCGAGAGAGGAAAAAGGTATCTGATCCGGGAGACCGATCCATGTGGGTGCTTGCACGTGCGCGAGCTTTCACTGACAGCTGGAAACGGCGACGTCTCCAGCTGGTAGAAGGTCCGAATTCAGAATTTTTACGACTCGATAAACTATTGCAAAGCTGATTGACGTATCTTTAATTTTCTATTCGAAATTGAAGACTGGATTACCAGCTTTTGAAAAAGTTGCAGTTAGATTATAATTGAAATATCTCTCCGTGTGTATATTGTGTATATTGTATATATAGTGATATACGTGATGGACATTAGAGTTTGATTTCACAATTTAACACGCGAAGATACGCTCGATGGAGCCGAAAATTTAAAAAAAATCGCAGCGTTTCGTTGCCTGCATCCGCGGTGGAGGGAAGAGCGAGAGAAAGAAAGAGAAGACTCATCAGAAATCGCAATCAAGCGATTATAAAGATCGGAGCAGAAGCGATATCGCGCGCGTTACAATAATAATATCGAACACTTTCACGGTGAAATTCATCGCGTGCATGATAAATTCTCATGCATTTCGCGACGACGTACATTTGCTGGGTACAAAAGGGGTATAAATAGAGGAAGGGGGAAACAAAAGGCGCAGGTGGAGTCTCACCGAGAACACGATGCAAGCAGCGATTTGTAACTTCCGTCGTGGCGGGTAGGCGGGTGGCACCTCGTGAACGTGAACTTCACACTGTGCACGCAAGAAATACACACTTTCACTTCTGGTGGATCCACGTGACGGGGAGCCAATGACCTACTAACACATCGAACCGTTCACCAAGCGCCGCCGCGATTGATAGTGGCTCGACAAGGCCGTCCATCAGAGATTATTCAACAAACAATTATATCCCTCTCCGTTTTCTTTTTTTCCTTTTTGACATTTCTCGCCCCATTTGTCTAGAACGAATATGAGGTAACGATCAATCAATGTCAATTGGATACACGCCTATTTCGTATGTGCCCTGTAGGCTTTAGGAACTTGGTTTCTGAAAAAAATTTAGACGTAAAGGATCCACTCATATTTTTTTTTATAATAAAAAATTATAGACTCATTAATTAATCTGAGTTTAATTTTTCATTATTAATATTAATTGAATTATAAACGATTGAAAATACTAGACTTTAGACTTTTCAGATGCTTTAGAAATGCTAATAGATGAGAAATCTTTATTAAAGTTTTGCGGTTGGCGCTTTGTTTTCTCTTGCTAATGTTATTGATAGGCAATAATTTCATTCGACAGAACTGTTGATGGATTTAAGTGCTTGTAGTGGATCTTCTCGGGTATAGATGTCTTGATCTTTGGTTCCGGATGAACTTCTTTACTTTCACTCGTTACGAAGGATTGTGACGCAAACTGAATTTTGTCTTGTCGAGTCAAGAGGAATTCAAGACGAAGTTGTTCTTCACTCTGCATTTGCGTTTGGTTCTAACCGTTACCTTATACAACAGAGTCTTCTCTATCCACTCACGCAAACTCTCTGAATCATAAATAATAAAACTTATTTGAAAGAAATGATGATTGCTCTATAGAGCATATTGACACATATTTCAAACAATTAAAAAAACTTATAATAAATTTCAAGAAAATATTAAAAAAGATAATTATATATAAAAAAAATATTTTAATAAATAATTTCAAGCAAATTTTACTTGAATAGGATTTTGGCATTTCTCGCATTTTATTGTTCTTTTTGTTTTCCATCTAAAATATTTTGCATAACTTACTTTTATATCACTCTCATCGTTTTTACAAATGTACAGAAGCAACGCTGCTCACGAACGGTTCGTGCCAAAAGAAAGTTCTTCGAACCGCCGCGAAACCGCTACCGATAATTGTTGGTACGAGTAACGTGGCATTCCTCGAACCAGAATCCTTAACGATTCCACCTGGTTACGAGTCCGAACGTCCGAACGATGCGTATTTCCTTTCGCTGAGAATCGGGCGCTTTAATAGGGCTCAATGATGATTAACGACTCGTGAAACTCCGATTCGAGGAGAAAATCGCTCTGAATCGAGAGTACTAACATTATCTAGGATCTCCAAGAATATTATCGTATATGGTAAGATCACGCTCATAGGCGCTTTTTTCACCTTACGCCTTACGCGATACATAAATGTCTAATGCAAAATGCGTATAAAATATATATATCTATAAAATATATCTTGTTACATATACAGGATCGACATTTCGCATAATTAATTTCTAACTTCCTCTTATTGTTAGTAAAACGATGGGTGTATCGAGGCCATGTCATTGGCTTCTCGCTGCGGTCATCCTGAGTCTCTCCTCGAGCTTGATGGTGAGCGAGACGCGACAGCTCGCGAACTTGGATTCTTTGGCCATCGACGTGCGAAGAGATGAAACGAATCGCACCAGAGGAGTGGCGGCGATTCGCCGACGAAGATATGTGCGATTTCCTACGGGATCCGCTGCTTATCTCACCGACGTGGGTGGTGGTCCATCCTCGCTCGGCAGAAACCTCGGGCCGATCGCGCGTTTCGTCCCCCCGTTGCCCGGCACGTGGAGACAGCAAAAGTCCCTCTGGAGGAGCCCTGTAATCGCCGATTACAATAGACCAGTGATGTCCCATCGGTCGCCGCGATTGATATTCCGCGACAACGACTTCCTACCGCCGATTGGAGGCGGCGGAGCCTCCTTCTTCCAGCAGTCTAATCAGTTGCCGGAATTCGAGGATGATGTCAGAGGTAAGAGCCTTTTCTCTTTTTCCTCGTTTCAATTATGTGTGATTACGTGTTATACAATATGTATACGTTCTTTACGTTTAATCGTTCCAGTTTCTTTCTATCATATCCGCTTGAAATCCAAATTTAATATTTTGTGTTTAAATTGACTCATAATTAGAATTTCTCATTATTTTTGTCATGTTGCAATTTTCAGTATGAATTGTTGCACTAAAAACTGCACAGATCGCTTTCTTTGTTAGTCTTCTTGGTGAATTACAGAATTGTAATCTCACAATTTCTCTAATATTTAAGCGATCCAGAGGCATCATCAAATATACATTTTCCTGCGATATTAGAAACTGTGGGCTGCACCGTTTAATAGAACGATATAGACCCGTGTTTACTGCTGCACATTTTTCTTTCAAGTGTCTAATAAGCACTTTTCCCTTTTACTTTCTTCTTTATTTTTGCGCGCTCGCGTAATTCTGTCGCTTCTGTAAACCACTTTATTGTGCAAATAGCGCTTTATCGACGAGAATGCTTAGAAAAGCGTGCAAATGTAAATGACGTGTCGTACGATACTTTCGAAGTATTTTAATTGCAAACGAGCCAACACGTACGATCGGGTCAAATAACACACGATTATAAGTGCTCGTGAGATACCTACGTAATTTTTACGCAACAAGTTTTAACAATTAATTTGTCCAAGTAAATAACAACGGTATTTAAGAAATGTCAAACAGTACTTAGTTTCTACGGGGATGTTATTAATTAATTCTCATATTAATATTCTTTGATCCTTATCAGTCTTTAACTAATAATGCAGTCTTTTTGATTAATAATTCAAAATTATTATTAGTGATTATTATAATCTTTTTATCGACATTACATACGCGCTTATACAGTAAACTTTTTTTCTTTAATTCGACGTTAGGCGTCATCTCTTCCCCAAAAAACATCTCGTCTTTATTTCAGATCACCGAAAACAAACGGCGGAGGATTACCCCAGATTGGAAACAGGTACGTGCAATATTCACGCTGGCACACGCAGAATCAGGGAATCGATAGTCAGTCTTAACAGCGTCGCTTTACAGGCAAACTTTCGATTTTTTTCAAATTCGCGATCTCTGCTTGGTCTTCTTCAATCTCTCTGCCTCTTGCACATTCATACGAATCACGCAACTCGCGATGGCGCGCAAAACTTATTTCCATTGTAATCCGCAACTTCCGTCGTGGTCTGAGCTACGGAAATTATTACAACATCTTTGTCGCGGGATGATAAATCGACCTAATGCTGGATTGATACCTAGAGATCCTTTTAGAATTGCCCAAATGTTTTTTTATAGAGAGCCCATTTTTCGTCGGAAAAAAATTATCGACATCATCGTATCGATATTTTTTTTATCGATTGCGTTTATCAGATATTTCTGCCGTGATATATATTTCAACGTAGGTTAATCATTCGCCGTGTTTTATTTTATAATCAGATCTTAAACGAAATATGATTATTTATAATCACTTCATGATGATTTTAATTACACAGATTATAAATATTATTAAATATCATTAAATCCACTGTAAAAATTATTCTCAGAAGATATAAATATCTCATTAGTACAGAAATATATTTAACTTTGTAAATGACTATTGCTTTGCTTAAAATTTAATAAAGAATAAATAATATTTAATTTAAAAATATTTATAATTTCAAGAAACTTTAATATATTGTTTTATCATACTATAGTTATATGTTATCTTTAAGTCGATCTTGATCTTCGCGATTGTTTTATATTTCAAAGTTAGACTTGGAGTAATTAGTAGAGTAAGAATGACAGCTTCGCGTTTCCTTCGATTGATAATTATGATTGAACATCAACAATCGGAGCATCGAAAGATTGATAGGAAATTTTTGCATTTTCTAAGAATCACACAAATTGGCAAGCAAAGACGTATCAGGATTATTTGTTTTATTCGACAAATATGTAGCAATAAAAAAAAACTTTAAATGATTGATAGTAATAATTGCAACACTTAATACTTAATATCTTGATTAAGAAGAGTCGCATTGAAAATTCGCATTCTGTGTCGAGAACGCTCCTTAATAGTCATGCAGATCGCTATTTAGATTAGTAACCACGATGACGTAGTCATTCAGTCTTTTTTCTCTTCGGCCGGACCGGAAGCACAACCGCGCCACACGCTCTGATAGCTTGACAGTCGCGCGGGACAATTACGTAACTTGACAGTCGCGAAAGACAAAGAGTTTCCATATTTTCTCTGCAGAGACGCGCCAACAAAAAAGACCGCTGTGGAAAGGCGACGATACATTGTGCGCAGACGGACGGAGCTGTGAATTTTTTCTAATGTGCTGGATGACTGCTGGCCTATTGGACGGCAGCTGCGGCGGAATTATGTTTGCGTGTTGTCAACGGAAAGAAAATCCTAAAGCCCTCACTGATAATAATCTGATCGAGTCACCTAGAGATCAATCTCGGCCGCTTCCGCTGGATTTGTACACGGAGACCGACAGCGACGATCGTAAGTCCTTCCTTCGAAAAAGCATGCCCTCCATGCACTGGCACCGCACTCGCAAGCATGAATTCTTCTCTCTTTCCCTGTCTCTGGATCTTTTTTTCTTCTTTTCTCGCTCTTGTCTTTTTTTGTCAGCTCTTTGTTGTTCTTCTTCTCAAGCTCAACTATTTTGCAATCCCGCGCACTTGCATGTATTCCAAGCATGTCATTTCCTTCCTCAAACCAGTTTCATCCCCAAAAAATTGCATAGTTTCCTCGGATATCTTCCATACATTTATCGTCTCTTAAATGATAAGTCCTTCCTTCAATTTTCATAATTCTTTCTTCTTCATTTATATATTTTATGCTATTTTATTTTTCTTAATTTTCTTAATATAATACAATTTACAATCATGTTAAATAAATTTGTATAAATTTCTATCTTTCTATGCATGCTAGCCCAAAGATAATTTTTGATTGATATTATAATATAATATTGTGTCTCTGCACAATATATCCGTTGAAATTCCCATGAACGCATGTTGACAAACGCCAGTTTCCTCAATTTCAATCCTTTTGTATTTTTCGGCGCAAATTGAAAACAGCCAAATAAGATGTTCACTTAAACGTGAAGGAGTGATATAATTTTTTACGAACTATGACGAAAGAAAATCTCTACATAATAAAAATTATAAGTTATATGAAGAGAGCTGACTTAGGTTAAAACTGATAGAAAATGCGACAGGCTCATAGATGTATTAAAAACTATAATAATTATTTTGTCAATGGATCAATTTTCTTGATAAAACACGTTTTTGTTGAAAAAACATTTTTTTATGTTGACATTTCATAAAACTTTGGCGATCTGCATTCCCCGTTTTTCTTTTCATGATATCGATGGCGATGAAACGCTTCGTTGCATTCGCAATAACTCCGTTTTTTTGCATGCGAATGCTTTTACTCTGTTTAATAATAATAAGGCGATGCACTAATAAGCGCATGAATTTGCTAACTAAAAGATAAACTATTGTTTTTATTTATGCATTATGTATTATGCATTATATTAATTTATGCTTCTTCTCTTCTCGAGATTCTCTCATCGGTAGCTTCGGGGCTCGATGACTAATACGTGTACAAATAATCTCGAATAATTATTTTGATCTGTCGAACAATATTCGAGAAAGTGGGTGATCGAGTTACCATTAAAATTATTGCGATTATATACACGCAATGTAGAAGCTGCGGTCAACACATTGAAATCGAACGGAAGAGGCGCTATTAATTAAGTCATTGCATTACTCCAAGTCCAATTTCGGTGATTCAAGAAAACGGGAAAGAAATATTTTTGTCGTTGTCGATTACTTCACGTTTTCAATTTCACGATTCGGCAATTCGGCTCTCTAAAAGCGTTGATTGCAATGGAACTGTGTTTAAGCGTCATTGGGCGTTATTGTAGTCACAGATTACGGCATAGTTGGAATTGCCAAACATTTCTACACAGAAGGATTTTTAGCGTTTTATACTTCTTGCAAAAGGTATCTGGATAGTTTTTTCGCGCGACTATTATAAGTATTATATAACATGATTGTACTACTAAATATCTATGGGAGTTTACGCTTAATTCCCATCTCTTCGAAGAGAACAATCTGGTAACTCTGGCGTAATTCGTCGCGACAAATAATTCAATCTGATACGGTGCTATAATAACTATAAAAGCATCTTAATTACTCGCAATTCTCTAAGCAATTGCATTTTACAGGTTGCGGCATACCGGTTGTTTCGAAGCAAATCGCGCAGAGAAGGATCGTCGGTGGTGATGACGCCGGTTTCGGCAGTTTTCCGTGGCAGGTCAGACACGGCAATAACACGAAATATTTGCTCGAATGCTTTGAACTTTGTCATTGAAATCATTTCTCGCTTTGACAGGCTTACATACGGATCGGATCCAGTAGATGCGGCGGCACTCTGGTCAATCGGTTTCACGTTGTCACAGCTGGGCACTGCGTTGCAAAGTGAGTGAAAAATATGCTTGTTATATAAATTAATAATTAAATTGATTAATTGCAATCGCGTTTGTGACTTATCTTAGAATCTAAAAAAATTTTTTTATAATACCTTAAACATTGAATTTGATATTTAAAAAGTATCATTATTATATATGTATAAAATAATATTAAAAAATTCTATATATTGATAAATACTATAATAAAATATAAATACTATTAATAAATCAATAAATACTATTATAAAATAAAAAAATATATAAAATATCAAATAAATTCTTTAGAGCGTCGGCTCGGCAAGTTCAAGTCACTCTCGGCGATTACGTGGTCAATTCTGCGAGTGAGTCTCTTCCAGCTTATACCTTTGGGGTTCGAGAGATTAGAGTGCACCCTTACTTCAAATTTACGCCGCAAGCGGATAGGTGCGTTCATGGTATCGTTAATTTATTAGAAATACACTGGATGTATGTATACTTTAAATGTTGCAATTATTTAATAGAATAAATTTTATCGATTCTCCTATCCTCGCTTACATCTTCTATATTTGATTATTCATTAGATTCGATGTGGCGGTGCTTCGATTGGACCGACCAGTTCATTATATGCCCCATATAGCGCCTATATGTTTACCAGAGAAAAATGACGATTTCTTGGGAAAATATGGCTGGGCTGCTGGATGGGGCGCGTTGCAAGCAGGTGACATATTAGAAAAATTGTAAAATTATTAATTTTATATATCCGGCAATATAATTTTAAAATCGCGAACTTTTCTCGTCTCGCATAGAAACAATTAAAATCTTTTATATCCAGTTCGATTGTATTCGATTGCCTCTTTTGAGAAAGAAAGAAATAAAATATTATACGACATATTTAAATGAATAATAATAAAAATTCATTATAATAATAAAAATTTTGTTAATTAGTTATCCTCGCTGGCTGTTGAGTTTCACGAATTATTTTCAGGTTCCAGATTGCGACCCAAGACGCTGCAGGCGGTGGACGTGCCCGTGATCGACAATCGCCTCTGCGAGCGATGGCATCGATCCAATGGTATCAACGTCGTCATTTATGACGAGATGATGTGCGCCGGTTATCGCGGCGGCGGTAAGGACTCGTGTCAGGTAAGCGATTTCGTCATCGTGGGTGCGTACTGTTTGAACGATGAACCGCCGTTTCCTATTGTCTCGTTCATTATTCCGTGAGGGCGACGCATTTAATTTTCAGGGCGACAGCGGCGGCCCATTGATGTTGGAGAAAACCGGTCGGTGGTATCTCATCGGCATCGTCTCCGCTGGTTACTCCTGTGCACAGCCGGGTCAACCGGGGATCTATCATCGCGTGGCCAAGACCGTTGACTGGATCACATACGTCATAAACTCGTAACGCGTCCGAGAAGAATTATCCTCAGGAGAGTCCTGAGAATATATCTTCGCTGAGACGCGGACTTTGCATGACACAAAGTTCGAGTGTTCTTTATGCCGAGAGAAGGAATTTACGATCGCGCTTGAAAAATTGTGATGCGACGTAAAGACAGAGACATTTAACGAAAATATAATTTAAACGAATTAAAAAAAAAAATTATATGCCTAATGAAATTATAGCCATTTTACTTTACACGGATGTAAAAATTATTTAAATAAAATCTAATTCCGCAGAATTTAACAAGCGGACACGAATTTTTAATATAGTTCCAAAAAGCGCGAATAGAGTTGATATTCTCTATCAAAAATAATTTTACGCGATATTATACATAAGTATCTCTATTGACACAAGTGGGTGGCGTAAGTGTGTTGTAATTTTATCGATGTGAATGCATTGTAAATTAAGCGTGTATGATATACGTGTATGAATTTGCGCTTAATAAATACTCTGTTTTCGACTTTCATTATCGATCAGTTGATTATTTTTTTTCTTCCAGTCTCTATCATAGCATTATAATTGCATTTTATCTTCAATCAATTTTAATATATGCACTTTAACGCACTAATCGCGTAGTAATTACATAATATTACAACTTGGTAACGTTGTAAATCTATATTACTTTGATTATATTAACAACTAAATTGTTAATATAATCAAAGTAATAGATTTAATTGACGGTATTACTGTTTTATTAATTGAAATTTAATATATCTATTTATATATTACGTAACAAGAAAAGAGTAACAATGAGAAAGAGAAAGAGAGAGCAAAATGAGAGTAAACAGTATTTACATTAAAAACATATTTCATTTGACAACCGCTACTTTTCAACACAAACTAACAGCGTTGCGAAATCAACGCGTTTACGCATTAAGTATCTATATTTCCGTTGCGTATTTCATAAGTACACATTTACTTTGATATAAGTATTTAATAAAATCAATACGTATCCGCTCCGACGATGATAATGCGTTTAGCTTATCAGTATCGCTTTGGCCTATTTTAACATCGCAAAGTATTTAAGAGATAATTCTATCATTAAATCTAATACGTAATACACACTCTCCGGTAGCCTCTGATCCCTTCGCATCATTACATATTTTCCACATCATTACATATTATTCAATAATCAAATATTTCGTCGTGGAATGATTTTTTAAATGAATGATAACAACAACAACGAATTAATTTTTATCATAAGTCGCAATCATTATTCGTAATTGCCTGTCGAATTTCATTGTTCCGTAAAATGCAAAAGGAGTGTGTGTATGTACTTACGTACACGCGCTATAATTGATTATTAATCATGTTGCTCTGTAGAAGCACGACTAAAAATTTCGGGGATTAGAAAATGCATCGAGAAACGATGTTCGGGGAGAATAGTGGCTCCAGGTAGTTAATGCTAAAGTTTCATCCTAGCTAAACACAATGTGAAGAATTAAGTCGCGAGTTCTCGCTTAAGTATTCATTCGAATTGCAAATGAAAAAAAAAACGCCGAGTTGCATTCGAAATTCTCGCTTTGCTCTAAAATCCTGTGATAAACATTATTGTTATAATTACACTGTTCAACAAAAAATGACTTTTTTCGAACACCGGAACGAGACTAGTCGTTTCTTATAGGTTTTTGGACGTTGAACACAAATCTGATTTCCAAATTGCTCCATCACGTCACAATTTTAAGAAATTTGCAATTAAAGTTGTAAAAAAGGCTATTTTCACGAACTTTGTCATATTATAGCTACAATATGTGACGTGCTAGAGAAGTTTTCTTGCAATCAAAATAAAGTATATTGTTAGGACTTTCAATTCTCAAAAGGAATTTTCGGTGTCGGTTATGCTTAATAAGATATCCATGGTTAAATATAAAGTGTATTGCGGTAATTATAAAGTTAGCTGTGACTCGTCATTAACGATTTATCAAGTAGCTGTTAAGTATGTTTATTTAAATTTAAGGTTTTTTTAGATCGCTGAATACGTATCCAATGTCAAAATTTAAAATGATGAATTCAATATGACGAATGACAAAACTTAAAAAATATTTAGATTGCATCTAAACATTTTTTAACATATTATATTAACAATATGTAAGATTATGTAAGATTATATAGATATTATATTAAGTTCTTCATTTTGAATTTGACAATTTTGACATTGGATTTGTATACAGCGACCTAAGAAAACCTTAAATTTAAATAAACATACTTAAAAGCTACTTGGTAAATCGTTAATGATGAATTAACAACTAATACTAAAAATTCCTTTTTTGAGGGTCGAAAGTCCTAACAATATACTTTATTTTGATTGTAAGAAAACTTTTCCAGCACGTCACATATTGTAGCTATAATATGACGAAGTTCGTGAAAATAGCCCTTTTTTGCAACTTTAATTGCAAATTTCTTAAAATTGTGACGTGATGGAGCAATTTGGAAACCAGATTCGTGTTCAGCGTCTAAAAATTTTAGACTATAAGAAATGATTTGTCTCGTACCGGTGTTTTTTTTTTGTTGAACAGTGTTATCTACGTGTGTCCTAGAAATATAAATAGCTGCGCTCTGTTACGAGAGAAATCTCTGTTGCGCGGAATCAATATATAATTTCTCGCTAAAAATTTTTTTCTAATATAAATAAGAATAATACTTTCTCGAGAGTTTTGCTCTCTCGAATACTAATGAGGGGGAGGACGAGGACAAAGGAGAGCTGGGTCAAAAGGGACCCTGGTTTGAGTTTCGATAAATATAAATAAGCCGAAGCTAGAATGGTTAGGAAGTTATAAAATGCTTATCTATATGTATATATATATAAATTACACGTTAAATATTAGTTATTTCTAAAAGAAAGACAGTGCTTCGTAAAGGAAAAAGAATAATGAGATGAATTAATTAGCTAGAGATCGGTAATGAGCAAACAGCTTTAATATGCTATTCTAACGTTCGGCTTATTCGTATCACTCATGTGACTTAAGTAGTGTCGTTAATTATCCTAATCATGGATACCGCGACAGATTAAATGCATCAATTCAGAATTCGCCTGATCAATGACGGAAATCGAGCCGAGCGCCGTAGAATCTACTAATCGTTAACGATATCGTGGTTGATATCAAAAACGCGTTCTGGATATCACGAGCACCGGATAGAAAGAGAGCTTAACGGGGATGTAGATTGCAATACTATCCGGTATTCAAATCTCGCAAAGTTGCTGCTGGATCAGGCTTGTCAAATTATGTGATTCTTTTCAATCACAATTATCAAGCTGTGATATTCTAAATACGTCAATCGGCAATGGAGATTGCGCTTTATATTGCGAGAATATATGCGTCAAAATAATACTCTGCATCAATTAGCCGTTTTATCGGTACTCAACTACCTCTTGAACGATCTTTCGAATGCTTCGGTCCTCAGGACGGCAGAATATCCAATTCGAGCACATTTTGAGTATTGGCCGACACTCGATCGTCGCTCTGGTGCACCAGGACGTCCTTGAAGTCTCTCAACTTCTGTGGCTGAAGCGTCGTGTTGGGATTTCTGGGAAGCGTAGCAATGGGATTGGTATTGTGAGTCATGTAGGGCTTCTCGTAACGATTGATGCCGTTCTCCGATTCCGAGTTGTGCCGTCGTTTCGTGATGGATTCCGCGTTCGATGGCCTTGGCGACGAGTCCTTGTCCTCAAAACACGGCACCGTTTGCATCGACACCGTGTTCCGGCAATCGTCGAAGAGGGACCGGGGATTGAGAGTGACCTCGCGAGCGGAGCCGAAATGCTTGAAACTGGCGCAGATCGGCGGCGAGCTGTTCATAAAACTAGTATCGCCGGGAAGGCACGATTCGGTGATCCGTTTTTCAATCTTGATCTCAGTGACATTCTGCCGGATTAGTACATTCGGTGCGGCTTCCGGTAGCGGCTCCTGAGAGATCGGCGGCCACTTGAGGTCACGCGCTATGTCCCGCTCGATCGCCAGAAACTTCCGCCGCGATTTATCTATATCGTGCCAACGGTAGCGCAACTTGCCGAACACAAGGTACTCCACAAAGAGATACTCGACTAAGATCGCGATCACAAAATTCACCATGCCGTAACCAACCAGAATGAAGCGGAAGCTCAAATCATTCGGCAGCACAAGCTTGAATAAATCAATCAGCCACTGAAAGGGACATATCGCGAGGTAGATGGAAAATAGACTTAGAAAAACGAAGGAAGTGAGTAGACCGTAATTGGTGAAAAGCGACTTTCTATACGGTGGTCCTTTGGAGAACGCCATGGCCAGAATGATGTACTGCATGGAACTGACGATGAAGATCGTGTAATTCTCCAAACAGCCTACGTTGTCCTTGTCCTCGGCTGCTGTCACATTGAACGGCACGAACCAAGACATCTGCTGTAGATGCCAGATGCTCGTGTATTGGAAGATCGCGACGATCAAGAGCTGGGTGATGAGACTGAGTATCGGCGACGTGCTGATGAGGCTGTTAAGCGGTGCCATTTTCACCATTGGGCCCTCGTAAGCCTCGGTGCGGCCAAAGAAGAAAGCAAATAATGAGATGATGAAGAGATCGATGTACAAAAATTCGATATCGGTTAGATTGGACTCGATACTGTAGAGAAGCATCACTGAGATAAACTGTGTGAGCGAGTAGGCGGCCATGTACTTGAAGATGCCAAAGGACGTTACCAGTGCGGCACGACCTTCGCGTATCACTGTCAGAACGCAGGAAATGTTGGTCTCACGGCTGGTAAAGGGCGAGGCGACGGAGGATTCCGTGTCCGATAAGGAGATTCCGGTGTGCGCCGCTTTTAAGGCGCCGCAATCATTAGCTCCGTCCCCGACCATGGCTGTACAAAAAGAGAAAATCTTTTGTCAGATCGATTAAGCATGATTCATCACATTTATTGATCACTTTAAAGATATATTGTATTTTAAAACGCGATGTTGTACATTTGCACTTACCAACGTAATAGCCTAAGGATTGTAATTCTTGAACGAGTTGTTGTTTCTGGTCAGGCGACATTCTGGCGAATATGGCACCACGGGTGACTATTTTGGGTATCAGTTCCGGATAGTACTGTCTTATCAAAGCCCACGTTTTCCCCGTCAATGCAAACACATATTTGTTCTTAGAATATTGAACCCTGCAATTATCAAACATTATATATATATATATATATATATCCCTTTCTAAAAATAACATGTTAAGTCGATTCTTGCAACTATTGTTGCCTCTTTTCCGCGATAGTTGTCGTGGAAAAGAAGCAACAATACTTGCTATCTCGATTCGCGTCGTGCGTTATATTCGTAGCATCGAGAGGCTGTCATGACGATAATTAACAGTTCAACAGTTTGTTTAAAATAAAATATGTTTTAAATAATATGTTATAATACTTTAAACTCGATTAATATTTTTGGCAATTATCAGCTGATATCTATAAAAAAATATTATATATAATCGCGGATAAAGGATTATAACATATTGTTTACAACATGTTACTATTTTAATTTTTTTAACATAATATTATTTTAATACTTAAGTAGCAAATTAACGCTTTATTAATATCTTTTGACAGATATCATTTGATTAAAGCGTTAATTTGCTGATTAAATTTTAAAATAATAATATGTTATAAAAATTAAAATGTTAATATGTTTTAAATAAAATATGTTATAATAGTTCATCCACGATTACTTTATTCAGCACGCTGCACATCTCGCGCGAGACTAATCGCAAAATTCTGAGCAGCGGTATCGCTAAGTGCAACCGATACGTCCGCCACGCTGCGCGTCGCGAGCGAGACTGATTTTTGAGGTATTGCGATTGCGAGACTGACGATCAGTCTCGCGCGAAGCGCGCAGCGTGGTGGATGTGTGGGGTGTACTTGGCGACCCGCTGGTCAGAGAGTCTTACAGTCAGTCTCGCGCGAGACGTGCAGCGTGATAGATGTGTACAAACGCGCGAATCTAATGGAAGCACAGATATTTTGATCGAAAGATTCTTATAGAAAATTCTATTTTTTTGTTCTCTGTTAATGATTTACATAATGAATTTTTATGCATAACTAATTCACATATTTTTATGCATGCATTGCACACAACGCATGAAAAGAAATATATATCAATTAAATATGCAATGCATAAAAATTTAGTATTTAAATTTTCAACAGAAAGTGCGAACAAAAAAATAGAATTTTCTACAAGAATCTTTTGATAATCGAAATAATCACAACATCGAGATTAATTACGATTTTATTGACGAAAAGATTTATTAATACTTTTTTATAAAAATTAGTTACTTTAAACTCGGTTAATATTTTTGACAGATATCAGCTGATCACTGTCAAAAATATTAATCAAGTTTAAAAATAATATAAAAAATATATAATATTATATAATTTTTATATAATATTATTATATATAGAATATAATAATGTAATTATATAATAATAGAATAATATATAAATATAAATATATATATATGTGAATATATATAACATGTGAATATATATTATAACATATTAGTAATATAAATTATATTATATATATATAATATATATTTTTAACACAGGAGGGAATTAATATAGCTCTCATAAAATATAATTTTAGATTCTTTTGTATATTTTTCTAAATTTTTTGTATGTATGCCAAATATATTGTAGGGATGGATTTATTTGAAGTAAACGGTTATGAATAGAAAAAGAAACATAATATTATCAATCGCGATTATTATTAGGTCGAGCGAAACACCAAGATTTGTTAGTAGACAGGTCACAAGTAGACAAACAAATAATCAAAAATTCGAGACGTGTTTGTGCTAACATTACAACGAAAAAGTAAATATATTTGCAGATTCGGTTAACTGACATCTATTGTATTTTATTTTTTTCTCATATAGATATATATATTTTAATATTTTATCAGATGTTTTAATTTTTACACTGCTATCGTTAAATTATCTCTATAATATTATCTTTTTATTCTAATAAATTTAAACTCGCAAAACTAGAAAAGAGAGATACTTACTCGTCTGAGAGATAATTTATATCGTTCTCCAGCTTAGTGTTGCCAAAAGAGCCGCTCTCGACGGTTTCCAAGCTAACCACGCTGTTCAGATCAGTCATCTCGCTAAGATCGGCCTGACCATTCGGCGACATCGGCGACGGTTGACTATCGCTCTTCGTGAAGTAAATTTGTGGCTTTAGCAGATTCTGCTGGATGGTTAAGACAGCGATTACCGGTGTACCCGGTTTCACTATATCGCAATCCCTGGCTACTGAGAGGGCGGTCAATATATTGTCGCCCGTCACCATGACTGTTTTGATACAGGCAGTATTCAGCTCGGCGATGACTGGCGAGGTCTCCGGTTTTAGTCGGTTCTCCATAATTATAAGCGCAAGGAAGGTCAAATCGCTCTCGGCAGCCTCACGATTTATACGTTGCACCTTGGCGTACGGAAGACGGTTTAGAGACTTGTGCGCAATGGCAATAACTCGATAACCTTCGGATGTATATTCCTGCAAAACAGCAGCAAAATCCGAAGGAACTGCAAAAGAAAACAAAAAAGATATCATTTATTGCAAAATTAAAACTCATAGAAAAAAAATATGATCATAAAAACTCACTAGATTCTGCTTTCGAGAGACTAAGAATCATTTCCGGACTGCCCTTGCAATACAGATCATAATGATTAGCGCCCAGTGTCCTGGTAATTACGCTCATCCTCTGAAGACTGGATGTGAAGGGAAACTGCCGAACGATGCCCACCTCCAATCCCTGCTCGCCAAGTTCTGTGGTGGAATCACCGAATCCAGCGTCGTGGAGATTGGTGAGGGAGATAGCGTCGACCACATCGGAAGACACGGAATTCTGCCGACTGAGTTTACCGCCTAAATCGCTTGGCAATCTTTTGAGAAGCTTTGAATTCTTCGCCGGCTTGACGATCGTCGGGAAAAGCATGGAGAACTTGGATGTGTCAGATACGTCGGGTTCCTCCAGAGACCATCCGGTGGATTCGAACATTTTCAGATCAAGCGGATCTCCTACCAATTGATTATCGATTATAGTGATTCCGTGGCACGTGACCATCCCGATAAGAACCTCGGACAACGGCAGACTAGTAATGTCCTTGACTGGCAACAGGAATTTTCTGTCCGAAACAGTCACTACGCCCCACATATCCAGGCCGTCCTCGGTCAACGTTCCAGTTTTGTCGAAGCAAATGCAATCGATGGAGCCGGACACGTTGATCGTTCTCGGACTCGTGCAGTATATCTTTTTATTTTTCAATCTACGTTGCGCTACGAGACGTCCGACTGTCATGGCAGCTGGTAACGCTGGCGGTACCACGATAGTAATGAGATCTAACGCTTCCAGAGCGATATGACTGCTATGAACGCCTCTCATAATTTTCGTTACGATAGTATAAACGACGCCGATACTAGCTACGCACGCCAACAGTGTGACAAACTTGTACGAGTCTTGCTCGAACTTGAAATCTACAGGCGGAGGATACATGATGGATCGCACCAGGCCGCCTTTGCTGGTGTTGAAACCCGTCCTAATAACTACCGCCAATACCTAACGAAACATACGCGATGTTTAATTATTTTTATATAAATATTTATATAAATATTATAATAATATTTATATACAAAAGTTTATATAAATTTTATTATAATATAATATAGATTGATTATATGTTTAAATATTTATATAAATTTACAGAAATAAGAAGAAAGAATATTTTAAAGTTAAACATACTTTTTCGCTGCCATAATATCTTGTCTGAATAATTCTGGTTCCGCAGAAGAGAGTATGCCTAGCGTGTTCTTTGGTATCATATATCACATCGTTGGATGAAGGAACTGGTGTCTTCGTGACGGGCACGGATTCTCCTGTCAACATAGACTCGTTGAGTATACAATTGCCTGTCAGCAAGACGGCGTCGCATGGCATCAGGCATCCGTGAGAAGGGATGACCAAGACGTCTCCAGGAACTAAACGTTCAGCCGGAACCGTCGCTGTTTGGCCAGTTGTGCGATCACGCATGACGGTAGCCACGTCGGACGAGTGCACTGTCGAGCGTAAGTTTTGCTGATTCTAAGAATAGTGAATGAATTAGATTATTTTCATCGCCATTAGATTGAGGCTATAAAAATATTGTTAAATAATAAGCAAGACATTAAAGAAGAATGGCTCACTCGTCGAGTCTGGAAAATTGCCATTACGATACCGAAGGTTGACATTCCGAGAATGACCATGGCATAGTAATAATAATCGTCCGCGATCCACAGACAAAAGCTGAATAGTTGGAAGACGTAGAACGGATTAAGCACCTCGAGGCAGAATAGCGTGAATATGCTTTTTACGGGAATCACGATCTCGTTATTACCGTAGACATTACGTCTGTTGACATAAATTGTCAATTAATTAATTAATTGTACTGTATACAAATAGTTATAATTATATGCAGTATTATAATTATGACGCAGTATTCTAGTTAAGAAATTGATTCGATTTTTACCTCATATACTGCTCCTGAGAATCAAGACCTTGCGCTTGATGTAACGTGGACGTCAAAACATCGGTGTCGAGGCCGCACAGTTTCAAAAACTCGGATCTCTCCTGGTCCCAGACATAAGTCAACTTTTTGCAGTTGAAGGTGGTGATGGATGGCACCTCTGAAAATATCTCTACGTTAATTATATTGAAAAAACGCACAAGTTTCTCTTTCTCTTTCTTAAATTAGTTAGCATTTACTTACGTTTAAACTGACCGCCGCAAAGATGTATGGACAACATCGGATAGGTTTCCTTCTCTTCCTTGATTGTTAGTGTACTGCCGTCCCATGCTTCATCAATTAGAGATTCTTCATTAAAGGATTTATTACTGTGGAACAAAATAAAAATTGTTAGCATCGCGATTTCGTTGATGTTGAATTATAAATGCGAGGAATATTACTGACATAATTTCCCGAGCGGTCAAGACTCTCAATTTTTTCACGTAGTAACTTGTGTGTTTTCCTTGAAATCTTTCGATTAACAAAACGGTTTCCGCTTCTTCCAGGGAGCATTCAGAATGAGTGGCTTGGAGCATCAGATGTGGCACCCAATGGAAAATCAACCTCAAAAGGCCTCCGGTGATGATAATCAAGAACCATATAATAACAGTCCATACGCGACTCCGTGTATAGCTGTAACCATGATGAGGGGAGATTAAGTGGGTTACGCGCAATGAAGAAGATTTCACTTACGATTACGTGACCTAACGTGCGAGCAGTACTTACCCATAAATTTCCATCTGGTCCTCCTCGCCGGGATTAATATAATCCACTCCATTCTTTAAATGTTGAAGACCATTGGTCCTAGTACCTGAAATAACGCCAACAGGATTACAACGAGCTGCCATTCGCGCATCGATTTACGAACGTTCGCGTGTTCATCAATCGCGGATTTTATTAGACTGATATTTTCTCATTTTTTCACGTTTCGTAAGAATCTTTTACTTGTTATCAAAGACACGGTACAGTGGGCGCGTGTAAAACGTGTTTCTGACGATAACAACATTGCCGAGTGGCCTTTATAGTCTCGATATCGTATAAAATTACGGAGAACGAGAGAGGACGAGGAAATTGTACAGTCATCGCCAAGGATAGTCGCGTAAAAAATAACAAAGTTGAACGTGCTAACGTGTTTATTTAATGTCAGCGGTATCAACGACCGCAAAATGCGATTGTGTGAACGAATTCCCTGTTTCTTACCCTCCAACAGTTCCGTTTTTTGCTCACGTTGATGCTCGTTCGCAATAGTCGCGTTGCGACCACCAAAGACGCTGTAAGCATTTCTGGCGAAGCTCAGGTTTAACTTGCTCGGCGTGGGCGGCATACTCGTGGTTGAGAAAATTACGAATCGATCGAAAAACGTGATAAAAAAAGAAAATGTTAGAAAATTAAACACTCGAAAAGACGAAAATTCCTTCACGTTGCTCTTCCTTCCACTTCCGTCACTTTCTCTGGTATATTCTCTCCTTTTCTCTTTCTCTCTCTCTTTTTTTCCTCGTCCTTGACCGGTGAGAATTATGGAAAGTGCAGATTGCAATTTACGAACTTTCCCTCGACCTTCCTCCCACACGCTACCTATTATTTTCACTACTACATATTATTTTAAGCACTAGCCTTAACGTCTAAAGAATTATTGTCTATGTGACAACTCCTCGCTTCAGGGAAACGTGACAGAGTTTCGTCACTTCTACGTGACCGAAAGTTCAGCCGGGACGTAGAGACACGAAGGGGAAGAAGAAGAGAAAGACAGTGGTTGCCGAAGACGATCGGTGTGTTGCACGGTACGACGAGATGCGATGAGAATCGCTCTGAACGGTTGTGCTCCTGGGGGACAAGACGTTAACCCCGTCTGCTACCGACACCGATTGCCCGCCATTTCGGGATCTCTCTTCAAAGTTCTCGCGGCGGGTCTCGGTGGCACGTTCTCCGGCATCTGGCCGGCATCGAGCTGGCACAAGCGACGCGACGACGATGACGTAGGTGTTACCCTACGAATCTCGAGGGCGATTACGATCGTCGGAAAAGCGATAGGAGAACGAGGATGCTGACGAGCGAGTAACGGTAGCTGGTGCTATCGCTTCGGAGCTGCCCTCGACTTCCTGGATTCGTGTCAGTCGCCGGGATCGGTGAGCTTCCGCCAGCCGATTCGTGGCGTGATCGCCGCCCGTTCACCTTCGCTCATGCCGCGTTTCAGGCACACCAGGTCCGAATCTGCACCCCTGCCTGCGGAGCCGCTCGGTAGCGGCCGCGGTTGCGGCTGCTGCGATGCTAATGCTAAATCGCGGTAACGGCGAGCCGTTACTCTCCTCTTCGTCCCGCCTTTGGCCCTCGAGGACGACGACGACGATCCGAGATCTGTGCGACCGCACGCGGCCGCTAAACTAGCTCCTATCGCCTCTCTTGTGTGCTCGTGCCTCCCTTGTGCTGCTCCTTGGCGCGATCGCAAATACATTACGGGTTATAGAAGTATCCGGGGTTGCCGTCGGGATATCTCGATCGGCAGAAAGGTCGATGGTTTTTCACACGCGCACTTGATATCCGGCTTTTTTCTCTTGAAAAAGCCTGAGAGTTCTTCGTTATTATTGATAAAATTATCAACGTAAAATTACCGCGTTTGATCGATCTGAATAAAGATCGCGAGTTTTTCTTCCGATCTATCGATCGATACGACAAGTAAGTTATGCGCTGTTGACAGAAAGTGCTTTCCAAAGAATTTCGCGAGTCACGAATCTATTAATACACTAACGATTACGTCGACGGTGACGTGTCAGAGATAAGGAACTCACGTAGGAAAGGAGAAAAGACTTCTCTATTCAGAAAACACCAGACACAAATCACTTTTGCGAACGCACGATCGTCCTCGCGGAAAATACGCGACAACGACGATTTTCGTTTAGTTGCGCAATTCTTTCAGATGATCCGTTTAAACTCTTCACCCTTTTCGGGACTTCTAAGTACAGAGAACACGGTGCGATAGTTTGTGTCTAGCATCTTACTCATAGTGCCGGTACACGTTACCGCTGATGCGTGATAGTATATCCCGGTTCCGATCACCCGCAAATTAGGAAACGGAAAAGAAAAAGCCACTCTCCTACGAGAAGTCACTTTGCGCGCTGATGTTTCTTCGACGTGGCGCTCATCCGTAGTGCGGTGTCGTCGCCAGCGGATCGAAATGCAATGCCTCGCAGAATGTTTCCGTTCTTCAGAACCTGCCACGTTCTTCCAGTATGAGCTGCGTGTGGATCCAATTCGCAAAAAATGTGCTCACGCTAAGATGGCGGCGTTGCGCAGTCGTTTCGGAGTTCAGCTCCGAAAATGCTGATCTTCGGCTGGACTGGCTGAACGACAGATTCCTTCGTCAGACTGGTCGATGAGGTCGCTCGGTCGATCAACGAGCGATCATCGAGAGATGATTCCTCCACAGGGAGGAGATTTTTCACCGCGGTACACCGACAAACACGCGATTGAAGAGCGCGAATTGAGAAGCCGGGGTTTAGCTGCTCCGTTTTGCGACCAGCCTCTGAACGCGAGTGAATCGAATAAATCGCCTGGTACGACCGACCGAGAGGAAGACTTGCGCCCTGAGTCGTGGCAAACTCGGTCGCAGGGATGTACCTAAATAGGGTGCTTTACCGGAGCAAAATCTGTAACTCGAACAGAGTTCAACGCTCCAGCAGCGGCGACTAAGTATTGACTCTTTGCATGCTACAATGCTTTATCGTGGCTGGCGCGATGATTCATAGTTTACTAAGCAAACGCTAGATAAGTTTTATCTAACACATATATATATTTGTTTTCGTAAAATTAAACCTGCCTCGCCAAATTACTACGATTGACGTTATGGAATATATCATATCAGCTGTTGTGC
This sequence comes from Prenolepis imparis, assembly GCF_030444845.1. NCBI lineage: Eukaryota > Metazoa > Arthropoda > Insecta > Hymenoptera > Formicidae > Prenolepis > Prenolepis imparis. Next base: position 2,810,879 of record NW_028141162.1, read on the forward strand.
AATAGTTTTTAATAATTTAATATTGTAGCACAGTTATCGTTTAATAAATATTGATTACAAGATATATAGCTTACATTTGACGAGTTTATCACAGTTTTATCGCCCGATATATCGTTGATTGTCTAAAACATTTGTGTCATCCTCGTGGAACATTTATCGTGACGTAAATTATAATGACATGTCATTTGGAAAATATATGTGGACTAGCTTAATGTTTTTTTTGTTGTTCCGTTAACTAATTAGCTTTTAATTGGAATGGAATAACACAGTAGCACATTATGATAAAAATTATCGCACAAAAATTGTTCTCCACGTCGAGATCCGAAATATTAATATACTAAATATTTTTGTTTCCTCCGAAAAAAGACAAAGCTGAATGAAGCACATAGATATGTGTCACATTCTCTTTACGTGGCTTCTGTTCTTGTATAGCCGCACCTGGAATTTCCCCTACCAAACAAGCTGCTCAACTTATAACGATGACGAGCATCAAACATTGCCGTCGATGTCGACCATGACTCATTTTTCGCAAGCGCCAGCGCAACCGAGTTTCCTCTCGTCGTCAACCCCTCTAATCACAATTCTGCTCTAGCACTCGTCTTTTCATAATTCGACTGCAATTATATGCCATCTTGTCTAATTGCTTTCCGGTTGCAATTATATGCTATATGTTCATATGTATTCGGTCTTGGCCCTGACCGTATTGGCTGTCTTTCTCGATACGACTTTGTCTCCTCGTCTTGTATTGTTGTTTCCCTCGTATTCCCTCGCACCCCATCCTAGAGGTCCTATCCTTAGAATATCGAACGAGCAGACCCGCGTGGCTTATACCTCATTCTAGCTAACTCATTACTGTTCTGACAACACGTGCTTGAAATATTGTATATGTATTTTTAAGAACCTTCGCTCTTTGACCAAGCCATTGTAAGGCGTTTAACTTCTGCTGAAAGACATTCAATGATGCGAATCTTAATTTAATAAAATTCTTCATTGATAACTTTAAAAAATTTTGAACTTTAATTTTTATTTATTACTAAATTCATTTTTAATATTTACAAATTATTTTGATATTACATTGTCAATAAATGATTAACACGGCGTCAATCCTAAATGTTGCAAATAAAGAATATTTAATGACTCCTTAATGCGCATCGTGGAATTGCTTTCATTTGCAAGTGAATGCAGGTTCTTTTTAGGTAAACAGATAAGGTTGCGTGAGCATTTATATTCATAGAAACTAACACATTGCAAACTCTTGGCACGATAAAAATCATGCGCTCTATTTTACCGTTTATCTATACGTAGGATCGCTTCTGTTGCTAATTACACTTTCGCGGTAATTACGATCGAGGCATTCAGAATCCTCGATATAAACTCGCGATTAAATGATAACAAAATACATCAGATGAACTAGCGGTTTTTATCGCGAAGCGATAGGTAGCTGACAAAAACAAGCGAAAGCAAAAAGATATTTTCGAAAAAGAAATTTCTCAGAATGGATAAATTTTTCTAGATGAAGATAAAATAATTAGCGTACCGCTTTAATTAAAATATTAAGCAGAATTAAAAAATGATCGACGATGAAACGCGGAGACATCATTAGCAATTGAATATATAAGTAAATGAGCAGTATTACTTTTATTTAAACAATCGCGACTTTAAATGATCCAGAGGTCGAGGAAAATGTCGTTCTTTAGATTTCAATTTAATAATTCAATATTAAATATAAGCGTGGTTATTTTAAGGTCTGCAAATATAAACACAACATAAATTTTGTCGACATACGCAGTAATGTCAACTATCTAACGAGAGAGAAATATTAAGCATATTTAATTAAGGAGGATATATTGCGAAATATATTTAAATAAAGGGGAGAGAAAAAATTCTGCGAGAATTGTGCGAAATATAATCTTGATCAACACGTTTGAATTAGGTTTAGATTATCAGCGAACAACTTTACATTCACTTTAAGATACGTTCCCTGCTTAGTTCGCGCCATAATCAAGTCTGAAATGTCAAATAGAATCGCCGGTTACGTAAGATCACAAGTGCTTTTGATGATTGATGTATACATGCGAGCATGTATCTTGCGCGGCTATGAGCATTACGTTAATTGCATCTTTTTTTGTTTTAAAGTCACACTGTCAAGAAAAATTGGCGGAAGAGAGTAAACGCATTTATATAATCTTCTGAAGTGTTAACACGAGATTCATCACAAAAAATATCTAGTATCATTATTTTAAAACAAATTGGAATATTGTTATGCGATAAGAATTTATTTTTTAAATATATATATATATTGTCTGCACTCTTTTCACGAATATAAAAATTAACTTTCAAGCAAAAATATTGTAGGAAAAATGCTTAATTTAATAATTAGCATTTTTATGAGAGTTTAACAGTTTTATGAGAGTTTATCTTCTTCTGAGATAGTGAACTGCTAACAAAGCTCATCAAATATTCGATGGCGATATGCTTACTCAAAAGAATTATAAACCAAACTAACTTTTGCAATTTCTCTCAAAAATATGACTCCTATTTGCTGTTAAAAATTATCATTTCTTTCAAACTATGCTGACTATTTTTTATAATTTTTAAACATAGTCTGTTATTATCGTTTTAGATAAGTATAGATAATCTCTTAAAAAACAGAACAGGAAATTACAATTGATTGAAAAACAGGTGTATTGCTATTCTGCTGAAAACACACACTATGCACATAACACTTTGCTCACAAGAATACTTTCTCTTACTTTTAATTCACATATCTTAATCACTAGTTCGTTTCTGTTACAACATTATATATATATATATATAGAACTCGTTACTTACCTGAGAATAGTTTATCGATCAAAAAATGTAATGCGATAACTATGCGTCTTGACAACATTTGCAAAGATGGTTGCGATGTGAAATTATGTCATCTCATGAATAATTAAACAGGTTCTTCTTCGCAAATAAGACAAATAAATACAAGTGAAAGCGAGTATAAAATGAGATTAATATCTTCAAAGATATTAATCTCAACGAATTTTTTAGTATTTTGTGAATATTTGGAAATTATCAATTTTTTTAAGACCGAGAAATTTTGCTCGCAGAATTACAGAAATTCAAAAGTATAATGGTAAACATGTTAAAACGTAGAAGTAAAACAGAGTAATCAGTCTTTCAAAGCGATAACTGCAATGTGTTAAAGATTCCAGTCATGAGACCGAAAGACCAATCACCGACGTAGATCGACGAGCGAAGCGAACGTTCGGTAAGACAAGAAACGGTTCGACAAGAATTACGAGACCAATCTTCGGTGCTATAAATCATGCTCAAGTTTCACGCTTAAATAAATGATCGCAAGTCTTACCGTTCGCCATTGTATTCATCTTGGTGTCGTACGAAGATCGACGGCGGGTTGATACGACTCCTCTCGTAGTCCTTGGCGATGATCTGTTTGTTGGCGAGATGGACATGCACTCAGTCTTCAGGATCAGGTCGTAACTCTCACTGAGTTTGCCAAACTATTTAGACTTATCTGATGCAGCGGAGAAAGATTAAAAAGAGACCACCAATTTTTTAAAATCACCAATCAAAATTTCTACGTACAACTCTATCTCGATGTTCAAGAGACATACACTTATTATAATTACTTCGTATTTCAAAATATCAATGATAAAAAGTTTTTTTCTGATCTCGGAGTAGCAGAAGGCAGCTTAAAAGTAAGCGAAAACTCTATAGGATTTTGATGCATCGCGTTGTGCACCCTCAGAACATCGAGGGGGTGCGTGTCGCGACCGATCCTCCCGCGCACGACGCGATCGCGCGATCGGAAAAGCGACGACGGTGCGCGACGACACGCCGGACGACACTGCGCTCCGATATATAGCACTTCGCCGATCCGCTCTCTTTCCACCAGACGACGTATGTGCCACCGCCACCGTCCGAAAGTCGCCTCCTTTCTTATCGTTAAGATACTCGCGCTTGCCAACCGATCTAGATCCATCGAGACTCGATAGCGCTGAGACGAATCGTGAGATCATGATCGAAGGTCGCGTCTTTCATTCTTCGTTGTACGCGCTCCGCGCATCACGTGTGCGAGGATGATTCGTTTATGACAATTGTCTGAAAAAATTGTTAATGATATTTAAAAGTATTTGTGCGTGATGCCAGTCGGGATTTACATGTATCAAAATCGCGCGGGAACTTATCACTCGTCATCGAATGACATTGAATTGATTGTCACGAATGTGATTCTCTTGTTAATGTCATCAATATATTAGATTGAATAGTTTTATACGCACAGAGCTATATCCTTCTGTTATTTATCGAATTTACTAGAAAGGCTCCAAATATTAATATATTAGTACTAACAATAAGTATTAATGTGTTTATAAATGAAAAAATCTAAACAGGAAACATCTTGCACAATTCACATATCATTGGTTTGAAACATTATTAGCTTATCTATACAAACAAAATGCTTTCATATTAAATCATATCAGGGAAAAGCTTTAAAATAAAACTATGGAGATTAATAGAAATCAGCTGAAAAATACAAAAATTTTCTTGAAAACAAAATAAATGAATGAAATGCAAGATGGAAAAATACATGTCAAATGATAGAACTTCGAGTTTATAAATACAACGCGATGTGTATAGCATAATATTATTAATAATAAATATAAATGTAAATGAGAGTGAGAGGGGGGGGGATACAAAACATTCTTAAAAATATTAAAAAATTATACAGGAATCACACTAAAGAGGCATAAGTGAAGTAAGTAATACATACCATCGATGGTCTTTATTCTCTAGGAGAATAATACAATGTATACGTCATAGTAATTGACGTCATGTCAAGACTGATATTCAGTCTCGAGAGTATTATTCATATATTTTCATCGATCGAGATGTAGATCTCGCTAAAGTGTCACTCTATGTATTTAAAGTTGAGTTAAACACCAAATTGTGCTCTGCAACTCTTTAAATAATTAATTAATTAACATAATAACAATTATATAAATATATATTAAAATTTTCTCCCATACACTTCTAATCTTTCCACTTTCTCACGCTCTTGCTATTTCTCTTTCTCATCCTCATTAGCGAATCCAATAACGATATAATTAATTTTGAAACATTATGTTCACACATTTATTTTTAATTCGCATGTTATTTTCTAGTTATTTCATATAATATAAGCTTTCTTATAGAATATAAAATGTGAAAGATACCTTTCTTTGCAAAAATAATTTTATCGTAATCCATAATAAATATCAACAGTTAATATCTTATGATCCAATTATCGCTACGGAAATAAATATGTAGAATCAAAATCAGATAGCGTATTATGTCCAAATTGTTCACTTATCAAAATACCTACACACGTACGATAAACGCGTTTTCTAAGGATCTCGACCAATTCCTACGAATGTTGCAAGAGTGGTGACATCCGTGCGACGACGAACTTCCGGCAGGCTTTTAAAAATCTTTCTTCTTCTTCTCCTTGCCTACCAGGATGTTGTCGTGATAACTAATCTCTTGGCCAGCGACGGCGGGATGTAGATAATGCGGTTCCACGTCGATCTTCTCCTTCACGTCCGAGTCTAGTACCAGAGAGTGATGGGGTCCGCGATGTAAGTGCTGTTGCTGTTGTTGCTGATGTTGATGCTGATGCTGATGCTCATGCTGGTGCTGATGATGATGCTCGTGCTGACCTTCTTCTTCGTCTCTTTCGCTATACTTTTTAAACAGCTCTCGCAGCTTCTCCAAATCGATCTCTTCCTCCTCGAATTTGGAAAATTCCTTTAAACCGGATTCGTCCAGTTTCTGCGATTCTTTTAGTTTCTTAAACAGTTGAAGGAATCGTTCGTTAGTCTGAGCTCCGTCTCTAGTCGTGTTCTTCGAGGCATTCAAATTCGGATCTAGCAGCAAATCTGGTGTTTCGTGCGCTACGTTCACATTCTTATCTAAGTTCTCCTCTGTCAGAGACTGCAGCAGAGTATTGTAGTCCGGTTTGATTTTTGAGGTTTCCATACAGGAGCTGCAGGAGCAGTTCGTGATAATCTGCACTTTCTTCTGCATGGTCACTGGATTTTTCTGCTCGTCTTTACAATCTAGTGTTACCTGCAAAGTAATACAAAATAATCTTTAATAAGAAAATTATAGAGAAGTGTGGCAAGAATTTTTTAACACTTAAAATCTTACTAATTTGTACATATATGTATTAATTTGTTATCAAATTTATCTATATAGTTTGATAAGTAGAGAAAAGTTGTCTATAAATTATACTTAAGATATTTTATATTTCCTATTTAGCATTAATTTGATCACAAATTAATATTAAATTTCTATTTAATTACTTGTCAAGAACACATTAATGTGTTATAAGTTTTTTATGACATAGCATAAAGGTACGATTTAAACAAATATTAAGCATCTCCTAAATGATATCTTTTTTTAAAAATAATAAATTTGAGAATAGAAATAATAAACTACATAGTTGCAAAAAATGTTGATTTACTAACATATATTTATACATAGTAAAAACAAATAAAGAAATATCCAGCATATAATAATTAAGAGACGTAATTTTATTAAGTCTTGAAGAGTATTGTTATTAGATTACGAAGTGTGATAGCGTTAAATATTTTTTTAATTAACATGATAATCTTTCTTACGGATACAAGTCATTTATTTTAAAATCTGAGGAACAAGCGTTACGCAATGCGACTTTTAAAAAAGATAAAATTTTAATTATCAATTTATTTTTAATCTCATTTCCTGTATTCATATATACTCACAGTGTGCCAAACACTGTCCAGAGGTTGGCAAGAATCGCAATAAGGTCTTATGAGATCACCAGGTGCGGATGGCTCGCTATGAGGGACCATGTATGAGAAACAAGCACCAACGCATACATTATTGTCCAATTCCTGCGAAGAGCACTGAGGCCATGTCACTACTTGCTTTATCGGCGTTGTCTTGCACCAGCTGTGCTTATCTGGATACAGCACGATATTGTGAACCTGGAGATTGTTATTAATCAGTTTTATCTAACATATCTATTTATTTAAAGGCAGGCTGAAAAATATGTACATAGTTTTTTCAAATTTAATAATAATAATTTTTTCAATTTGTGTATTACATTATTTATTAATACGAAAAGGATCGAAATGTCTAGTATATACCTGTATTTTACTAATACAATTTATTTGCATACGCATCAATAACAATGAGTCAAAGCTTTATAAAATTAAACCCTTTCTTTTAATATTAGAAGAAAATACCCGGTAAAAAAATTTTTATATATAATTATATATATAACAGAACTTAAAATTATATTGAAATATATAAAATTCTATATAAGTTATGTATAATTATATATAATTTTATATGACTTATTATATAATAATTATATAATTATATAATAAGTCATAAAATTATATATGATTAATACATAACTTATATAGAATTTTATATTGTGTTATATATATATATTGTTATATATATTATATTATTATATATAATTATATATAAAACATTTTTTACCGGGAAGTATTTTTAAAAAATTGAATAATATGTCAAATTTTTCTTTTTTGTACACGTTTCAGTCAAAGAAAATACGATTAAAATAAATTAATTTTCAGAGATTTTATCAAGAAACGAAGATGAACCTTGTGTTCACGATGAGCATCGAGCTGAGCGGAATGCATCATTAACAACAGCATTATCGTGGACAGCCGTCTTATCGTCCCCATGATTCCTGAAACAGTACAAGGAAACAGAGATATCCGAATCTCTCCAATAAAATCGGATAAAGCAAATAAAATAATTCACATATTTAAGAAATCGCATATTTATTTCTGTGAAAATGAGATGTAGCCATAATAACAAAATTGTTTACATCGCCGAAGAATTATATCGTGGTGGAAGTAGAATGATGAAGAGAAGATAGAGCTGGTCCTGAATGCAAATTTTAATCTTTTCTACGAATTGGCGAGACGATTGCAATCTCCGATGTGTATGTCAAGTGTCTTGTGAGATTGTGATTATCCTTTCGAATGAATAATAGTCGCACATTGCTAGAAATCATTAAGATAGTATGCTCTTGAGTTTTCGGGTTTAACGATCGGTCGAAATTGAGTTACAGAAATTTGTTAGCAGAGAACACAGTAAGAGAGCGAGAAAGAGGAAGAAAATCGCGCTCTCTTAATATTTATAAACTTTATTCATATATTCACAATGTGTTGATGATGAGAGAGAATCAGATTTTAAAGTCGTGATATTAAAATATCAATTTCTCTAAGCAATTGTGTAAAGTGTATAAATGTAACAGAAGAAGATAATATTTGAATAAATTACTTTCACTACCGGGAAGAGTTAATTAGATGGTTCGCGCGCGCGATCTCCAAGTATCTGTAAAAAGACACGTTGAAAGTTATGGTCCGCCCGTTTCGGCGCCAACGAAGGAACGAGTTCTCGTTGTCGAATGATGGCGCGACGTGGTTCATTCATAGATCGTTAGTTAAAGCCGATCCCCCGATCTCGATGTGGCATGCTCGAGTTTAAGTTTCCGAGATCTCGAGATAAAAGAAGTTCTTGTATATCCTCGAAGCTTGGTGCATAGGCGGGAATTCGTCGTAGACGTCCCCGCCATAAATAGCGGCGGATTTAAAGCAACGAACCTGAGAACGCGATGCACTCCTTCCGGCGATGTAAATAATTTTAAAGTCAGGGAATGCCTGGACGTGAGGCGCTCGCAAAAGATAAAAGATAGAAGAACGTGCCTTCCATTTAAATACAACAAGTTAAAAACGATGAAGATTATAAGATTCGGCAAATAAAAAAAATTTGCCGACGTAAAAGAGTAAAATAAAATTGACACGTAACATATAATTTATCTTTTTTAAGATAATTTAAATATAAAAAGGATTATACATATACACACACACACACACATACACGCAAATTTGATGGCAATTCTAAGGAAGAAGCAAGAACAGAAAAAATACCGATGTACTAAAACCTATAAAAAATATACATATTAAAAAAAATAATATACACAGATTTTTATATCAAGCACAAAAAGTTCCAAGTTTTAAATATGCTTGTTACGAGCGTTTCGACTTATCGAAAATTAAATCTTCCGCGATCCAACCACAGCTACATCGATACGAGTGTCGAATCAGGAGGACGCGGTTCCAATTACGTCGACTTCGTTGCTTTTTCGGCTGCTTCGAAAAAAAGGAACTAAAATCGTGAGATCCCGCGACGTTGCATAGGTACTCTCGTGCGTTTGCCATCCTTCGAAGGATACACGTCCTCGTCGTCCAGGCCTCGTCGGACTCGCGAGCTGAATTCCTGACAACGGCAAGAATCTTGTCCCTCGCCGGACAATTGGTCGCCGGCATTTCCAGAGAAAGGATCGATTTTTCGTCTCCGTCGCCGTCTTGTTCACGGATGCATTTCGATTCCGATCTACCCCTCTGCCTCTCACCGCGCGTCACCTCATTTTCTCCTCGTCTTCCTTCACATTTCCTTTTCCTCCTATTTCACGACTTCCCCCGTACGTCTCCCGTTCCTATGAACGCATTCGGTTCGCAGGAGGATCTTTTTCTTCGCTCTTCAACGCAACCCTTCGTTCCCCTTTATTCTCACGCAAAATCTCTCCGATCTCCCGTCTTTTATTCCGAGTTCCGAGAACCACGATGCAATCAGGACTACGTCGATTTTGTGAATTTTAGAGAAGCCGATCGTCAGAAATCACCTGGAGGAGAAAGCGCGGAAAATAGCAATTTGTATTTTGAATATTGGATCAATCCATGTTGTCGCAATTGTCGTCATGCGAAGAGATGATTGATTTTTCGATAATACCGTCGAATTTATATCGTATCGCAAGGATAGATCTTATTCTTGCCTGGGTTCTTGTTTACAGGATGCAACTTGAGAAATTCGGAGAAACGTATCACGTTTCAAAAATTAGGCCTCTCGAGTAATTCTTGTTGAATCACCCTGTATGCTTCGAGACCGCAAAGGTGTGGGGCAACACGATGCGGCCGCCCGTCTCATTTCTACGAGCGGAGATTTGAATGACCGAATAGGATGCAACAGGGACGTACTCGAGCAAAGCTCAACGAAACTTGATGGATCTGAGATTTTTGAGATGCAGCAAAGCTATAAGATTGTCATCACCCCTATGTTGATATGATAAAATTATAACAAGGAAATAAAGTTAAACAAAAATAAAATTATAACAAGTAATAAATACGTATATGATATAAAATCTATATGCATATAAAATCCTATTAGTTCCCTGATGTTATATAGTAAAATTGAACTTTATATCATTCTGCAAAACGTTTCACTTTATACGTAATTCGATTATTGTCACACTTCGCAGTTTCAATGGATATTTTTCAAACATTCAAGATTCATTATCTTAATCACAATTAATTAAATTTGTTTCTTCATATTCGTACAGAATGAAATCCAGAGAGAATCTAATACTATGTAGATTATAATTTACCGATTATAATATATGTGTAGAATAATATTAAATATTGATTAATTATATGTGTAAATATTGATTAAATAAATGAAATAAATATTGATTAATTATATATGTGTAGAATAATATTAAATATTGATTAATAATTATTAATCAATATTTAATATTATTCTACACATATATAAGTAATTTTTCAATTACAAGTTTTTACATTGCAATGGTCCTCAGCATCTCTAAAAGCATCAGTATAGACATTTTATACATTTCTCCACGAAATAAAGTGGCTACGGCCCTGTGACGGCCGCAGCCAGAAGTCCAAAGCTCTTTGTTGCTGCGCCACCTTCTCTTCTCGCCTCTGGGTCCGTGTCGGTGGCACGGAGGACCTACGGCCCACCTCCTTCTTCGCCTTCATCTCGGTCCCGTGCCTTCGATTTGCTCGTGTCCTCGAGATACCGAGAGAAGATAGATAGAGAGAAAGAGAGAGAAATGCGATAGGAGAGGGCAGGAAGGCAATAAGATCGAAGCGAGAAGAGATGAACGAAGAGAGAGAGAGAGGGTCCTGCACCCAGCCGCGAGATTAATTTGATTTTCAAGCAAATTTGACGCGCCCCCGAGCCTAGGCGGTGCCGGCACAAAGAGCGCCGCGCCTGTCCGCCCATGTGTGTGCCATGGTCGAAATCTCCGACGGTTTTCCATCGATTCTCTCCCCCGTTGATCCTTCTTTATCTATTCTTCGTCGACAGCGCAGCATCCGATGCGTTCGTTATAAAAGCGCGATAGGTATCGCAGGCGTTTTAGCGTTGAGAGCGTTAGATATTAGATCGCGTAGCAAACTGAAACGTCAAGATAGTTAAGTATACATATCGATGACATCAGCAGCGAGGAAGCTATCGCATTTTCTTTGATCAATTATGTTTTTACGAGCACACGTGTTTCATAAATAACAGAAAATAATTTTAAGTTAAAAATATCATGTGACACTATGTGTTGCCTCTATCGCCTTCATTATTTTTAATTTCGCGAAAAGTAAAGTATAAGAGGAAAATATCATACTGTTATTGCTACATTAAAAATAGATATTAATTATTATTGCCTACAGCTGACAATGAGTTAGAGCACCGATAGATACCAAAATATATTGAAGAATAAAGGGAAAAAAAATGAAAAGAAATCTCACAATCGTCAGCATTTCGCGGACACTTGCAGATTTTCGTACGTCTTCATGATCGAAACTTTTCGATCTGTTGCGTAGTCTTTTCTCTTCACGTAACTCCGACCGATCCTCTCACGTCGACAACCATAAGCGACATATATGGTCTGGCATGCAGGGTCACGGGGTCGCGAGCGAGCACCAACGACGATTTGTTTCGTGATGAAGCTGTCCACGGCGGGAAAAAATATTATTCCTGCCTCTCTTCTGGTGCGTGTCGGATTCATGCGTGCGCCAATCCATCCTGCGGTCTCGTGTATAATACCTTGCCGAGGGAGAGAGAAATCCGGAGTTCAATCTCCCGAACTTAATGATCCGGTGCATGGCCGAGCGATTCGGAGATGACGGCGAGTGATATATCCATAATTAGATGTCTCGGCCCTTAATCTTCCCCATTGATTTTAATGAAAATCTCCACCTCCTGTTTTGACATACCCTAATTTCACATTTTGCTGGGACGCCGGCGCGCCCGATATTTTTCTTTCTATTTCCTTCTGTTTCCTATCTTTTTCTTTTCTTCGAGATATCGGGATACCCTGGGCGAACTAATAGATCGCCGCGGATACAGGGTGAGCTTGAAAGATCGAGGAAGAGTAAGGAAATAAAAGAGGAGTCGACCGCGCGAGGGTGCGGATCGCGCGATATCTAAAGAGGAGAGAGAAAAAGAAAGAGAGAATGATGAAACGGGGGGCTCGCGGGGTACGTAAGGTTGAACCAGGAACGGGCGGGCGCGCGAGGGAGACGGACGGCGCCGAAAAAAGGAGTTTGCCAACAGCACCGGGGGATGCCCCGAAAACACGCTGGACGTGTGGCGCCATTTCGGCTCCTTTTTTTTCTCCTTTTTCTTTGCCGTCGCCGTCCCCACCGTGTGCGTGCGCGGTTTTTTTTTCTCATGCTTTTGTTTCTTCGCCCATACTAATTCTTCGCGAGCTGCACGGCGTGTCCGGAACGCGTGTGGAGAACGAATCAACGGAGCCCGTGAGAAGGGGACGAGGGAGAAACAAGCCAGGCGGAAGAAAACTTATACGAGCTTCGCTCTAGTCTTTTATGATAAAATAGTAATAAAAAGTGCTCCGATGTTTGTTTTATTTTAATTTATTCGCCAAAAAGTATTATATATTTTTATATTATCTACGAAGACGTACAAAAAATAAAGGAAGAAATTTGTTTATTCCAAATATCGATGTCGAAACAACCGTGTCGTTCTTCTTACTATTAGTTCAACTTCCACATTTGATATCAAAAGTTAAATTTGCTTCCCTTGTTCTTATTTCACTGAGTTCTAGTTTCATATCGAATGCTGAAAGGAGGTGGAGGTACACGACGAAAGTGGTCCCGCGTGCGCACAGCACACGCGACTCGTGTGCGCGACTTTAGGGGCCCCCTTGGCGCGATGTGGTTGGCCCCCGTGAGCGCGCGGACCACATACCTGCAAACGAATGCTCTTAAAAGGGAGGGCACAGCCAAAGAACAGGTCGTTAAAATGTAATGACATTGTTGTTTTTAATGCTCGCCTCTTTAAAACGGGCTCTTTCGTCTTCCTCGAGCCTGCCCGCTACTTCTGGCGCTACTAAATCCCCCCTTTCCCCTTTGATCCGCCCTTTCGCCCGCGGCCAAGACCCCTTTAGCACTCTTCTCTTTTCCTCGCTCACGCGAAAAACAAGGAGGGACAAATTGCGAATTATTTGTCCTCTTTCGATCGGTGTTGTTGCTTGAAAATATATCCAGTTACACACTTCATCGCAATTTTTTTCTTTAGAAAGCACTTTCAATATCTCATAGAGAAAAATATTGTGAAAGGTAAGATGATTCGCAAGCGACTTTCAATAAAGTTTTGTCTGAAAAAAGTTTTAAACGTGAGATATTTAAAAAATACCTCTATAAATAATGACATAAAAGTATTCACACAAATTAAAAAATATTCAGCATAAAAAAGTATATATTTATATGTTTAAAAATATGTGACAACATGTCTTATTAAAAAAATTTCGATAGCATAATTTCTTCCTATAAGAAAAAGAAGAGAATTGTTAGAAATATATTCTATCAAAAGATCAATCAAAATTGAATGAAGATTTTTGATCGACGATACATTTCCACGCACGTGAGAAATATTGCAACGTTTGATCGACGCGACTGACTCGGAATCGAAACTCCGATATTCTCGCCTTGTCGGACACCTATAAGAGCGACCAATTAAGTTTGACGGTAGCTGCGAGCTATGGACCAATCGCGGACAGTCTCCGTTAGAAAGGAACCGATTATGGGTTCGCTACCGCGCAACAGTTTAGCTTGGAACTTAACTGTTGCGTCTAAGAAGAGCTATCATTAAGTCTGGAATAGGGGTCTGAGGGCATTTAGGATTAGTGGCCGAAGCGTTTTGGATAGGGTGCTTCTGTATATCGCTCGAGTATTCAGGCCCCCTCATCCACACTTTGGAAGAGAACCGCGATCATCGTAACTCGATCAGCTGGTGTTGGATTCCTCGTTTTCAAAGCGGAGGTATCGGAGATATCTAACATAAGTGAAGATATTTACAAACCAATACAAGCCTTGAAACTGGTATTCATGCGATAAACTACATAAAATACACCGTTCGGTAATAGAAAAAAATGTTCTCTTAATAGCGGAGCAAGAGATGTTTTCGCTTTTTCAATGAGACGCTTAATTCGAAAAAAAAACTCTTACAATTAGAAGAGAAGGCACAGAACAGATCGTTAAAATGTATTTAAAAAATTAAAAGAAATATAAATTATACCGTTTATACCATTATTTGAACCCGCCTATAATCTAGTGATCCCTTTAAATTATTAATATATAATGGAGCACTTCGAATGGGAACCGAAGCTTTCGCAATCCTCCAACGATTTATACAGAATTCCGAAGCAATGAGAGTACATCGATCGCGCTGTATATACGCATACGGATAATGCGTGTAAGTGTATATAAGTGTGTATGTATATATGCACACGCGTAGGAAACGCACGCATTCAATTCACGAATGCACATTCACACAAATACACGCAAACACGAATGCGTTTCGAATTTCGCAAGAGACAGACGATCTCTTGCTGAATGCAGACTCTTTCCAGTCTTTCCGACGAGTCAGCGATTTTCGCGAGCTGCTCGTCGACAGCTGGATCAGGTTCGAGTCGCAGCAGCCGATGAAAGGAGTTGTTACTTAAAATGAATAACGTGAATCGAGTCGAGCGACGCTGGCATCTCAAGTCTATCACCGATCCGGGGGAAGCCTTGGCTCTTCTGCAGAGGGACTGTCACTCACCTCGGTTTGCACGTCACCGTTGTTGTCGCTGTCTCGCCCGCGAACTGCGCACCAACGCGCCGCCGGTTTTCTCGCGAGAGCACCTAGAGCAACAGGTATTCTAGTCACCGCTGGGGCGACCAGGAATCTTGCCTCTCTCGCAAGCGGATAGAGAGAGAGAGAGAAAGAGGGCTCGTAACCTTCGGGTTCTCTGTTTCCGGTCAGATGGATCCGTTTGAGGGAGTGCGTACAAGAACCTCGACCTTTCGAGTACTTGGAGGCTTCCGATATCACAAGGCTGAGAGCCGAACGGAGCTAAGTTGAGCACGAAACTGTGCTGCCGATCTCTCGTGTTCCGTTCTCCTCCACAACCTCCCGCCCGCCCGCAGCCTCCTTCTCTTCTTCTTCCTCCACCTCCACCACCGGGTTCCCTTCAGCTTCTCCTTCTACTCGCGGTGCGCGCGTTCGGTTCCCGTTCCGTTCTCCCTCTTCGTCGATCTCGCGCCTTGAGATCGACATTCTCCGCAGGTGCGACAGAGCCAAGAGAAAGGACGGGGGCAACAGTGAGGCGAATACGTGAAGGGGAAGAGAGATCAACCGTGTGTGAGCAAGAGAGATTTGCTGACTACCACCTCCTCTCTACAGAAAACGCGTCGCGCGTACTGTAAAAAAGCATACCGCCCGAGGCGTTACATCGCGAACCAGTAAAACTTGTCGTACGCCTAGCATCGCGCACTCATCGTCCTCGTCGTAATCGTAAGACTGGACCGTGCGCAATCGCCCGTTTCAAGGCGGAGCGCGATGCGAAGGTGACGAAGAGGAGGATTCGGGGATGGTGAGCCGGACGTCAAGTCGCGCGCCTCCACCGACATTAACGAGATCACTAGGGCTGCTGCCGGTCCGCAAGAATTCGGAGTCCGGAGCAACTGAAAGCTGGCGGTTAGATCGTGCCTCCCTCTCTTGCTCTCACGGTTTTTCCCTCTTTCTCTCTCAATCTTCGTCTATGGTTTCCGATATTTATCTACGGCTTCTCAAAAATTTTTTTAGAAACTGGGATTTTGCTTACATTTGTTCAAATCTATAAATGTATCTACATAAGAATGTTGAAAATATAAATATGTCAGATCATATTAGGAACTGAGAAGTTAAAATATGAACTAACGATTAAATAATAATCATCATTTGTACTGTTAGTTGAACTTGCGCAATTGTCGTTTCTACCAATAAATGCACTATTGTTGTTTGATCCGCTTTATCGCCGGTCCTAGGACATCTCTCACGTATTGCTGCAAATCCTTGCACTTCTTCTCCGTGTCCGTATCATCGGAGCTGCCCCAAATGATCATGCCGTCAGCACCCAGGCTGGCGATCATGTTGATCGTGTTCTCCGTATCTTTCTGCGCAGACAAATTCTCAGGATCAATATTGATATTTTCGAGATGTTTCGAGAAGCTCGAAAGAAACTCACCTTACTGAGAAATTTATCTCTCTGATCTTGATATTTAAACCAGTGATATGGAAGAACTTGTTGTTTGCTGGAACTCTTCTCCGCCATTCGCAACGCCTCCGACACTCTGCCCTTCACGAAGCCTACCCGATCCACCTCCTTGATCTCCTGCCTTAAGTACACGGAAGGCATGTGCACGTCCTCGAGTGTGAAGAGCCAAGACATTCTACGAAAATTATTATCGTGATTATCCGATCTTCTGAAACGCCGACCGTTTTTTTATCGCTCTTCGCGATTAGATAACACAGCGGGTGCGAAAATACGAGTCGCTCCGATTTTTAGCGCTCTGCACTATTCTCGACCTTGACCTATTTAACCGTAAATATCTCGTAATCTCAATATGCGATCCGCGCATTATCGTAAATCAACCGGCGAATTAAACAATATTATATGCTTATAAACTTTATCAGACAACGATGCGACAAGTTAATACCGACTTCAATGTTAAACCGCGAATAACGCGAGATATTATCTATCGAGAGATCGGCAAAGCATAATGACGTTCCGCGTAAAACATAATGACGCACTTACATATGTATGCTACTAAATTATACCTTTGCTATCAGATGTCGAATTATTGATTCGTCGGACATATTATACTCACTCGTCGTTTTCCGCCATGGTCTGACGATTGCAATGCGCGGTGCGTTGGCCAGGAGTATGATTGAAGCAATGCGGATAGCCGTAGTAACCCCAGGTGGCCTTAGGTCGAAGCTTATTCGCTGTCTTCAGAGTATCCTTCATGAATATCCTGCCGTACTTTTCGAAACGATGCTTTGCTTCCTTCTTGAGAGCCGCGTCGCTCCAAACGGGATGCTTTTCACGTTCCAGTTTTATGGACAGGGTCTTGTAGGGTTCGAGGGAGGCCCAATTTTGCCGGAAGATCGGTCGCCAGCTCTCGAAGTCTATCACACCGACGCCGCTGAATGACTCGTCAGGGATTTGCTTGACCAAATGCTTTCGGAATATTTCAAGATGTTCCTTCAAATCACCGTCTTGGGGAACGCCACCGTTTCTTTTCGTTACAACTCCTGAAAATACAAAGACTGATTAGAATGATAAAGTGAAAGTTTTAAAAAATTAAAGAATTAAAAATAGAAATTAGAAATAAAAAATAGAAATGTCTGAAAAATGTTTCATAATCTTTTGTAAATGCGCTTCGGGACAATTTTATTTGATGACAAAATTACTTTCGATTTACCATTTTTATCGGTCAACAGCGCCGGAAACATTCCAGGATCATAAAGAATCGCGATCTCTTCACCGCGAAATTTGTCATTCGTATTCTGACGAATTCCAAAATCCTTGAGATCCTCGAATTTCACGCCGTATTTATGGCATACGAAGCTGGGCACGTTCCAATAAACGTCGAATTGCCGCGGGTTGCCTTCCTCAGGAATCGTTGTGCCTAAGCTGGATAGAAACAAGAGGTAACTCGTGGACAATGACACCGGTTAGATAAGATATTTTCGGGCAGTCGCACTCGTATGTTTCGCGTTTATATAGTATTTCTAAGACCGCGGATTAGCAACCCTCGTGTCAAATTATTTAGTAATTATATTAAGTGTCCAATGAAACAATAAAGCAATAAAAAATAATATAATTTTCTTGCAGAAGTGCGACTACGTTTATGACAGATATTCAAAAATTGAAAATACAATATTTAAAACTTAAAATAAGGAATTCATATTTATGTGTATAAATATCGCAGAAAAATGAATTTACTTAGTAATTAATAAAACTAAAATACCCGCGCGCTTTTTATATCTAACAGATATCAATAAAGGATGACTTTATTTTAATATGTGAATAAAACTAAACTTTCTTTCGAATAAAGTGCGCAATTTTGAAAGGGTTGAGGAATATATTTTTCAAGCAAAAAATACCCGAAAAAAGTGGCGGCCGCGATGGTCGCGAAGGTAGAGATGAGAAAATGTCGACACGATAGCATCATGGCTTGTTCGATGATGAAGTTTCGCAGCAGGTCTATATGGACTCCGATGGGAAATTACAAACTGATGATTGAGAGTCCCGTGGTGTCGAGGTGTTACTAATTAATAAATTGGTAAAGTGATGCCAAGTAATAAAGGTCCGCGCGTGAACAAGGATTCCCCACAATGATCAGACTAGAGTTAATGTCGTTAGTACACTAAGCGTGCGACTGAATTTCGCTCGATTTCAGGGCAGTATTTATTCCGCACATTGTGTCTGTCTCGTGTCTTCCCCACCTACTCGTCCACGCCTCGTAGTGTTATCTGGCTCCGGGTATTGTTTGATGATTCGACGTTTCCGCCTTTGCACATATTCCCCTTGGGTTTCTTTTTTTGTCCTTTCTTGTTTATTACTATGCTGCTGTACAAAAGACACGTGGGCGTCAGCAAGTCATTCATGGCTCTTGATGGACGCCTATTAACATTGCGACTAAACACCGTGCGAGATCGATGCAAACGCGTGTCTCGCCAGGAACTTTCTATATGATAAAACGCAATGTATTCTCTTACGAAATAAATAGGCTCTCTTCTTCTTTCTGAAATAAAACACTTTCCATCACTCTTTAAAGCGATCAAAGTTAACAAATAGTAAATTTCATCATTAGAAGGCTACTCGTAATTTAGAGGAATTTTCTTGTAGTGACAAAACATATTTTGTTGTAAAAATATTAATATAAAGAATATATCCTGTTGACATGTAATATTAAAGAAAAATATTAAAGAATGTATTTTATAACTATTCGCTGGATGTAATATGAAAAGTTTATATAAAAGTATCATGTCTACTGTTATCATATTGGCATTGGATAAAAATAATTGCAGACAATTTATATATTTTTACGCAAAAATATTTTAGTAGTAAACACATAAGTCCGTGAGACATTACTGAAATGTACTTCTTTCAATTTTATATCATGAAAATTGTTTCTTATGTTTGAGACTATTTAGGTTAATAAAAATTCGATACGTATAAAAAAATTGCTTGAATTAAATTGATAAATATTCGTTAATATGGACAATAATTATTACCCGCGAATATTAGATTTTACTTAATACAGATATTTGATTACACGCATTAGTTAATACAATAAATTATCGACAAAAAGAAGTGCAAAAAATTTTGTCCAATTATTTTGCGCATTATTATTAATTTTCTCACATAAAGAAAACATCTCACGTTCATAGGTATTACATAGCAGGCCCATATTTATTGCATCCTTGACTCAGTTTTCCTGATCACCATTTAGCATTAATTAAACAGGTCGACGTTTATATATCGGTTTCGCCCTAGAAATTTCAATAAGCTTAGATGTAAATTTTTGTACCTGGAAAAACAATTATAAATGAACTTGCGAATAGACGTATCAATTATTTATATCGTTAGCAATATCGCTAGATTGACAATTTATATTCAAAGAAAAATGGAATGTATGTCTTTTACTATCTGTTCCTGACGGTATTGATCGATTGTTTGTACGTGTAGCGTGTAACGGGTCTACAAACTTATCAAAGGTTGGTCGTTACTCGGATGTCGTCTTCCTATTTAAAAACAAAATGTAAATTGTAACCGGTTATAATCGCTACGGGTTTTCTCTCTTATCTGCGGAGACCTTGTCGCGTCAGCCGTGCTCTAGGTTGCAATGTGACGTTTGTTCGGAATAATCATGTTATAACAAAAAGTATTGTTATGCGATCATCTTACCTCGAAACATGCATATAGAATAGAGAAATTAAGTTTTTATCATGTTACCACTACACATATGAATAGAAAATGTATGTGCGATATTATTCAGCGAATTTGAGCAAAAAATTTCGCGAAGCATTAATAGCTAATATTTTGCCGCTTCATTAAAATTGCATTGTGAATATAGTTTCTTTAAAAAATGTATAGATTTTTTTATTCTTTCTAAATTTTTTTTCTGATACGAGAGTTAAATGAATATATTTGATACTGCAATCAAATAAATATTTTTCTCTTATCGAGCCCATAATGTATTTGGTTTCTTCTTAATATGTATTGTCTATTAAAAGTTGGTTTCTTTCAATGTCTTATAAAGACCTCTAATCTCTAGTTAGAAACAAATCTTGTTATATAATCCTGAGTTTTATCTTCAATTACTATATATGTTGCTAATAATTGTTGATATAATAAATATTTACGATAAAATACAACTTATTTATTCATGTAAATATGGATATTTGAAATAGGCGAGGAAAAAGGAAGTAAGAAACTAGAAATATCAAAAGAAAGAGAGAGACAGAGAGAGAGAGAGAGCAGAATCAAATCATTCTCGATAAATTACGTTTTATTTTTAATTTGTCTGTTGCTCATACTTCGGCATATCTTGTATCACCTAATTAGCCGAGAAGATGTAAAGGAAAAACGAATAAAGAGTTACTTGGCGTCTAAGAGGCTTAATATTATTGAAAATTTTTCACTGATGATGGGATGGCCTCCCACGTATAATCGCTATTAATCGCATGATACTTATCTACATTGCTCGAATCACGCAGGTACGTATATACACGTGCGCTGTACAATGCACAATTTTCATAGTAGTCCCGCTTGCGTATAGTCCAACCTAGAATGTTCAAATGCGCCAACGACGAAGACAAAAGTGATTTTCGAGAGATCGAGTTACCTATTCGATCGTCGATGTTTCTGTAAGAAAACTCGTATTCTTTTCAATCACTGTAGATACGTTTATTATTATTATTTTCGCCGGTAAGAAAAGTCGCATTAATTCCCGTCAGACATTGTCATCTTTACTGCTTTTTTTTTCTATTGCTCTATGAGTCCATTGTCCGCTCGTACGTAACGCTATCTCTCTTGCGAGAACGCAAGAAACTCTTTCTTTCTCTCTCTAGATAGCAACTAGTTGAACTAGAAGCTTACTGGAGCACGAGACCGATTTTGCCGGGTGTCATACTAGGGCAACGCCAGTTATATAGGTAGTACTGAAGATTGCCATCGCCAATCCCGAATTTGAGGGGCTCTAAAAACTCCTTGTTGTCCATAAGATCCAACGCGTTAAATACGTCAAAACCCAACTGTGAATAAAGACCGTGTGTTCGATAATCGTTCGAAAGTTCTACGTGACGAAACACATGAAATAAAAGACTTACATCACGCGCAGATATTAAAGCGTCCATCATTAGTTCAAGCCATGGCGTCACGGTAGATACATTGTAGAAACTGTATGCGGCTTTGAGAGTCTTGTGTGTCTGATGATGCATAATGGAGCTCGGCAACGTGTAATAACTTACCATATCAGTAATCTTCCCCTCCTTCTCCACTACAAAACTGTTAATAATACCAGTTCGTGGCAGAAACCAATGTTCGAACTCTTCGGCCGAGAATGTCGGAGCGAGATCAAACTTCTCCAAATACTGGAAGATAAATACATTGTGATAATCAAATATATAATATTAAGTCGATAATCAAATATACAAGTCGATAAACTTTATTTTTATACTCACTTCCATTAATATCTTACGCGCTTGCGGGATATCTGTATAAACCAATTTTCTGAAACCTGGTACCTTTGGATTCTCTGGCAGTTTATATAGCTTTAGAGTTCTCTGCATCGTCATGTTGCGAGTAAGATGGGAAAACTTGATATCGATTAACTTCTTTGGATTCAAGGATCGGTGCCAATACCTAATATACATACATATACAATTAATACTGATTAATTTATTAATTATTCAAATGTAAGATTTTGAATGTTTTATATATTGACCTGCAAGTCGCGATAGGTTTTGGTAAGACGACACCGGCAGTATACACAGCCTGAAAAATGCCCTGCAAATTCACTCTCCTTGTAATTTCACGTATCAACACAGGAGCGACTCTCTTCGATCTCAGTTTTTTATGTACGCATAGGAAGTTGATCTCCACCATTTTCTGAATACTAGAAACATTTTCAACATTACATTATGAAATCGAATATTGCGCAAGCATGCAATACTCACTGATTATAGACACGTAGAGTGGCTGGAATAGCAGAGATAAAACCGACTAGACGTCCGCTCTTGCTCACTCGCACACC
The DNA here is from genome assembly GCF_030444845.1 of Prenolepis imparis. NCBI lineage: Eukaryota > Metazoa > Arthropoda > Insecta > Hymenoptera > Formicidae > Prenolepis > Prenolepis imparis. Next base: position 2,833,402 of record NW_028141162.1, read on the forward strand.
ACAATGCCATTCCTTGCACCAGCCAGGAGGTTGCAGCGCCCATTTCAAAAAATTGGGAGGATAATCAAATCGAAACATCGCGTCATCATCTTCGACATAATTCTCCGAAAGTAATGTATATAACTCCGATAAAACCAGAGGATCATCCAAGTTCAAGGTATCCCATTGAAAATCGGCAGGTAATGAATAGGGCTCTGCTCTAATAGATGTTTTATCAGGTTCAATTGCCTCATTGCGTACAATTTTTTCATCTGAAAATCAATAACCAGAGTTTCTTCAGAAAAAAATATTAATAAAAATAAAATTAATCTTTAATTGATTATTCACCCATTTTTGGTACTGGCTGAGTGTTCCAAAATTGATAAGGTTTTTGCATTGCTTCCTCCTGAGTTTTGGCAGGTTTTTGTTGCATATTAAATACCTCCATCGCCATCTGGATCTCCTTGATAGAGATATTGCACGCACTAGACATCTCTTTCTCTTTGTCTTCCTTATTATTGTTGTGATTTCCACTGGCTGCATGTGCTTGCGCATGTTCTCTTCTTCTTCTTCGATCTTTCTTTTTGCCACTATAATAAAATAACAACAAAGTTTTACTATGTTTTTTCAACGCATAATGAATACAATTTTCAATGTATATATAACGTAACAAAATGTAACAGGAAGAAGCATGTTCAATAATCATTATAATATAATCAGACAATTATGACGTTACATATATATATATATATATATAGCAAGAATACAGATTCATATATGTTACGAGCAATCATGAAATAAAGAAGTACAGTTTTATTTATATATGTACAAATTGGTGATAATCAAAAAGCGACCTCACAGTTATATATTACATATATCTGCCAATGAATTAAATTCCATCGGAATGAAATGAGTTAACAAGTCACATAGAGTATGAATGAATAATACGTGAAAATGTCTTCCCGAAGTAGAATTCCACGTAATTGATTCGAGGATCGTCTGCGTTTTATGTTAAACCGTTTTATAATAAAAACCGCGATCGAATCTCGCCGTAGCGATACAGAATAGAAGAATCGTCAATAATTATGCGGCAAATCGTGTTGAGCGAGGAATCGTTTCTCAAGCGAATATAGGTTAAGACGAGGATGTGTAATGCACGGCGATCTCCAGGATATCGTGTCGAAAGCGAATCCGCGATTATTCGACGAAACGAAACGTGTTTAGCCTGTACCTCTTGTTCCGCTGATCTGGAAGCTCGCCTGGTGGCAGCTCCTCCATTTTAATATAGATTTTCGTTGCGCATACGACGTCCACAGTCACTCACAGTGACGCTGCTGGAAAGTGTCCGAACGTCTTCTCAGATGGAGGGACGCAACTTGTACGCATGCGCGGTAGCGCTGACATTAAAAGCGTCATGAATATAAAGTGTTATGAATGCTCATCAAGCATATAAAATTAGAGATATGCATGCATATACATATAAATTTCACGAAATTATTTTACATATCAATTCAAACTCGAATGCTTCATAAATCTAGGGATTCGTCATTTTATCTAAAAGTCCGACATTATTTTCTTCATTTAATTAAAAAAGATTTACTTAATCATAAACTCTCCAATTATGCTGAGAAGTTCGACTATATTAACTTTTATTTATAGTAATTTATAATTTGTTGCAAATAATAATTGAAGATTTAATCAAGTTTTATTCGAATACTCGTTTTTATAAATTATTAGTTATATGGCGAAATATTAAATGTAAATTAAAAATATATACACGACGTATTATCCGCAAGAGACATTTATGAAATTAATATGAGGTTTGATTTAGTGTTAACTGAAATTATTTCACAAGAACAAAATTGCCTGTAAATAGGAGTTTTGCATATTTGATTATATTTACCCAACATAAATGTATATCGCGTATACTATCTAGAGAATATCAAACCAGCCGGAATCCGCGAGTTTCGTTACATGTGATATTAATTAACGTAATAATAATTCATGTCTGTAATAACAGTTTCTACCATATCGCATGTCGGCTACGGTAAACGTTGAAGTTTCTCATGTCTAACTACACGCAATTTCCATCTCAAATTTCCATTACTATTCATTCTGCAATAACTTGAGCGTTCGCACCGTACTCAGCTGCTGTATTTATATACTTACTAATTACTTTCGCCGTTTATTCAAAATAATCGTTTCGCGGTGAGCGAAGTTAATTGCGAATTTATCACGTAGTGTGCATTGCACATGCGCGTCATACTTCACACACTTCAGACGTCCTCGTGTCGGGATGAGTTAAACGCCGCGACATTGTTCCGCGTCCGCGCTATAGTCAGTGAAATTATCACGTACAAATCGGCATCGAGAGTGTCGCGTGCGATATCAACTATCATCGTAACATATTAATAATTAGCCCGACACGATTCGATACGTTCTCGTGATTGTGAGTTTATTGTTTATTCCATCGTGAACGCGTCGTCTATTTATCATCGTATTTTATATCGAATTAAAAGCTATCGCATATGATTCAAGTCGTTCGCGAAGATCACGCCGAAAATAGCGAATGAATAAACATGGAAACTTTATCGAGGTAAGTAGAGTATCAATTAATTATCAGTATAATTATTTATCATATTTGTTATATTTATTCATCGAAATGTCGGTCTAGGGTGTGTTCCACTTAACGCTCGCAACGCTCTCGGAATCATTTCATCCTTGTTGTTCGTCCGAATAAGTTAAACAAGGATGGACAATGCTCGGGAGCGTTGCGAACGTCAAGTGGAACGTCTAGTGACGCGCGAAATTGGCGCGAGTTGCGCGCGTAATGATACATGCGAGCCACCCGCATGCGCACCTTCATTCACTTTCGCTATCTCGTGCCGGCAGTTAGACGTCGTGAAATCGTACCGCGTTGATCGCGCTTTTTATACTCGACGAAATTGTGTATCGCATACCAGTCGGTGTCGAGAGTGTCGCGTGTGATGCCGGGCATTGTTATAACACGTTAATTGACTCGGGCGAGCATGATTAACTGTATCTACAATGTATTTTCCGAGTCGCGCAATTCGGTTGTTAGCGTTTGTGCACGAGCCTCGTATTTCGCGCATGCGCGCCATCTCTTCGCGCGACTCAGCGCTAAAACAGCCGCCGCGAAATCTCTCCCGCATTATTTACTCGAGAAAAGTACATTTCGCGCGTGAATCGTTGTCGAAAGTATCGTGTCCGGGTGCAGTCGTAGCGCATTAATTAGTGTGTATAATCGGGATTAACCGCGTTTTCGCGTCGCGTACGAAGCACGTGGAGTACAGTGAATAAACAATCGACCGCAATGGTGAATCAATTAAGGTTAGTGATGCTAATTACTAGAGTCGTTGACGCGCGATATTCGAGTAGATTCGTCAAGTGGAGTCATGTCCATTCGAAATCAAACGATCCGACATTATTAGTCGAAAATGAACAGCAGGACGATTGTTACGCTGCATTAATTGATACGCGCATAATTAACCACATTTTCTCGGTCGCGATGGTATGGTTAGGTTGGTATGGTATGGTTCTCAATCTCGGTTTATATCGAGAGGTTATCAATGTCCATCGAGATGATCAATATTCATCCTTGTAATAATCCTGTAATAATCTGTTTTATAAAATTTTAGCACGCATTTTTCGTTAATAATGTACAATTATATATGCGCATAATACATAATTTTTAGATAATTTATTATATGCATAAAAATCATATTATTCAAAGTGCAAAAATTGATATGTATAAAAAGAGAGAAAATAATTTAATTAATTTTATTAAAAAAGATATATATGTGATCTGACTAATTATATATTGAATATCATTACAGCTCACCAACCTCAAACGTATTGACAACGATACGAGAAGGAGAGAATTCGTTGTGTGCGTGTGTGATTACAATTAAACGCAATTTCCACTCGTATCCACGTGACTTGATGGACTTTAGGCTAAAGCGTTTCAAGCAGAAATTGACACTGCGTCGATGGAACATATATGACGACAGGAGTGTTGTGGTCGTCCAACGTTCTCGGTGAGTAAATTTATTCAATTTATTATATTTCATTATATATGCGATGATTTATTTCATTATTTGGAATAATTGTTCCGTGAAATTACCATGTTTTGCATACCAGAATGTAATCCGCTTTATAATACCGCAAGCCTGTTAAATCAAAATTAATAGAAATAAGTGAATTAAAAATCTCTTTAATTTATTAAATTATTAAATTCATTCCGGATAAATAAAACAGTTGCAAATGCAAAAGTACGATAGATATTTATAGTTTATGCTATAAAGATAGTATAAAGAGATTTTGTTTGTGACAAGTATAATTTTCTTTATTTCATTACCAACAGTATTTCTTACATTATGCCGAAACAATATATATAGTATCTATATTGTAATATATTTATATATAATCGTTAATAATTATGATAGCAGTAAAGAGTCTGTAGTAGGCAAGTTTGTAGATGTGTGAATAATTTTTTATTCGATAATTCGAATTCGCTTCTGATGCGTTACTTACGTAGTTGAATAATTTACACCAAATAAATTTCGATGTAGCGAATTTAAATGGTTTCTTTGACGAATTACATCTTATAATTGGGACAAACATTTCACATTCAACATGTTAACTGCCAGTCACGCGCGATAAAATAATTTTATCCGTTCAATTTTCCACTAAATTAACTGAAATATGTGCATATCACAAATATTCTGATATGGAGAGAAATCAAGTTAATTAAACTTTTTCATACCTTATATAATACACATATACTCTCTCTTTCTACGTTTTATTATTATACTCTCTAAATGAATTATTTTTAATCACGATACGTTTATTTAGCTTTTGATTTTGTGAAAGAGTGTCAAATATAGACATAGATCGTCGTGATAAACTACATCTCAGTATGATTGGTAGTCGATTTTATTGCATAGTGTGTCTAGATTGTCGTCGAGTCTCGCCGGAAACGAATTCGGAACTATCGATTTTCTCCAAATCTTTTCTTCTTCGGCCGTACTTTTTGTGCCTTAAGTTCCTTCTACTTCGAGGCATAGCGATACTACCGATACTACGACGAGAAAACAATTCCTTTTGCCATCACGGGGGACCCGATTAGTTCGAAGAGTCCCCGATTAATAACGTCTCGGACAGCGCGAAACGGCGCCAAGTTTTTCGACCGCTCTATCCCCGAATCTCGTTCCTCTGAATCTCTCCTGGAATTACTCCCAAACAATTCCTTACAGACACTTCCCGAAACGAACATTTCCTTTTCCTGGCGTGTTCGAAACACAAGCGTTCGATCGACATGTACGACGTACATACGTCGAAATTGTCATTAAATGTAACGATTTTAAGTAATAATGGTGAACGTGTGAAACGAGAGTACGAAAAATAGAGAATGGCATCTTCTTTCTAAATAATTGGACGATAATCGTCGTCGAGATCAGCTCGACGAGTGCGAAAAATCCGAGCGCGATAAAATGGTCCTTCCATCAGTTTGGCGGAAGTTTGTCGGAGAATTTGGTCGGAATTATTACGGCGGCGTCAGTTCTTTATTAGTAATTGTTTAGGCGAGTGTGAAGCTACAGAGGGAATCACAGAGAACAACATTCGATCAAAAGGTGACGGCGGCGTCAACCACGCCGTCGCGGTTGCGCGACTTCCGCGCTGTCCGCTTCGCGTGCGCGAATTTAGTAATGTTGCTGCTTCCTCAGCAATGATATGCATAGAAGAGCGAGGCGGGAAGCCAGAGCAAGCTGGGCCCGTACAGCCGCATCGCCGCGTCTACCCCGTTTCTGCCAGGCCGTTTGCGCTTCGATTTCGACTTGGCGCGTCGTTTGGGCGAGTAGATCGCGTTCGTGGCGTTGGTAGGCGATTCGATATTGCAGTAGCTCAGGTCGCAGCAACTTATGCAAATCTGAAACGAAATAACCGAATTTATTTCACCCGGTTCCGTCGGTATTTCTCTCTTAATATTGTTTTTTGTTTGTTTGTTTGTTTTCGTTTCGTCCGTCACTTTTTTTTGCCGCGAAATTGTTCGAGAAATCTCCCCCGGGTACACGACAAAATTCGCTATTTCGCACCTGCTGCGTGTCCATGGGAATGCAACCGACCGACGCTGGCCCGCATTCCTCGCTGCTGGCACAAGTCTTGCTTACCTAAAACGGAAGGAAAACGGTGAAGGAAGTAAATTAATGCGATAATAGAGATTCCGGCGCATGGCACGTATCAAAATTTTTGAATCTCGCGATCGGAATTGAATAAGCTTTCATACTTTTAGAAATATAATTTACAGATATATTTGAAGTGATAACGAGATGAAAAATATCGTGGCGACAAGTATTTTCATTCAACATTTACATCTCTAATGATATTAATTTTAATTAGAAAGTTGGGAGAAAAATTGACTCGCACTAATTATGTAATTAGTACTGTCGCATCGGTAATGCGCGACATTAAATTATCGCGTATTATCGTCGTCAAGTGTCGGAACGTGGAAAGTTGCATCAAAGTTCATCCGTTGGTACATCGACCGGACTCGAAAAGCGCTTAAGCTCGAGAGGGCCATCCATCTCGACGTCCAGGCCCGAATCCATTCGCGTAACTTCGTTCATTAATAGCCCGAAAATCGATTATCTTTCTAATGTAAGTCAATTAGCCACATACGATAACCTTTAATTGATTTTATTTAACCGTGTATAATACCGTGGTTAGGCAGTAACAAAATTTACTCCGATCGCGAGAGTCGATGATTATTACTGGTTCATTTTTTTTCGTTTTTTTTCACTCTTTCTCTTGCATCTCGTTTCAAGAGTGTTATTGATCCTGACAAAGGCAACGTTTGTAACTGACATTCTTTAATTTATTGAGCTGTGATATCAAAATAGAAAAAATATATCTGGAAAGAATAATTTTTATATATGTATATAAAAGCAGAGGAAATTTATAGAAAAAAATTTTAAGTTTAAAAAATTTATCTTTAGTTAATATATGTACAAAAATAATGCATAGTTATGAATGTCATGTATGTACAATTTTTCATAAAACATTTTTCAAATACATATTTTATAGTATCTCGGAGATATTCGGCTTTAAAATGAAATATGTCGAGGGATCGAAGAGTTGCCATCTCTTCATAAGACACATATAAAAACATAGATATGAGCTATTCGACAATATATTTGAAATTTATGAAAATCGTGAAATGGGATATAGTTACGAGCGTTCCTTTGCGTAATGTATCGCTAGCAGAGTAAGTGAAAAAAAAAAGTATGCTTGCCAAGACGCTATTTCCCCGGCTGTCCAGAATGTGCAGCGATCGACAGAAATCACGACCGCCTGTCGGACACGGTGTATCTATCGCCCATTCGTTGCACATCTGCAAGAATAGAAATAGTAGCAATCTCGATGCAAAGTTTTCATAAAAAAAAAATCAAATTCCTTATATTGCTAATATCGTCAACCACGTATTTTTCTTTGCACAAACGCCAAAAAAATATTATCTCATCTCTTGATGACGTTAATATAAAAAATATAACTGCAAATATAAAAAATAAAATTTTTATCCTTTCCGTATTTTTTATAGTCACACTGAGAGAATTTTCTCTTAGAATTTACTCTGAAAATCATGGTAATCGTGGGACAATATGATATGAAAAGAATTTTATGAGAATTTCTCTGATTAATATTTATCACAATAAAAATTATCATATCTATCACAATAAAATATAAAATATCGTTGATTAATTACTATGCAGTTTAGTAAAATTAATCAAACATATTTTATATTTATAAATATTAATCAGAGAAATTCTTATAGACTTCTTTCCATGCCATATTGTCCCACGATTATCATGATTTTCAGAGTAAATTCTAAGAGAAAATACTCTCTGTGCAGAAATTAATATTTTTCTTAATTAAAAAGAATTATTCAGTACATAAAACATGTATTTTATATTGCATTTGTTTTATTGTTCTCTCCTAAAATTCTATCAATATTTTACGAATTAATGATCGGTACATTAAATTACGGTGCATTTCTGTAAAAAAAAATAGACGAAAAGCGGCAGGAGATTTAAAGATAAGATCGGAACTATTATTGTGAAAGAGAAGCGAAAAGCAATAAGGGGAATTTAGAATAAATCGAAATCGATGGCGGAACAATCTACAGAGTCCTACAAAATTGCGGCTGGACCCGGCACGATAGAGCCATTACGGGAGACTCTTAAGGGAGCGTTTAATGGAGTCGTCGATATACCTGGTTATCGCTGACGTTGACGCAAGTGTAGCACGTTAGACCTGCAACAGAAAGCGCTGGGTTGAGTAAGTGCGTCACTGGGATAATCGGGGCGGGATGAAGACGCGTTAACTCTTAATTGCACCGTCGTGCTCGTAGAGATACGAGAATTCTATTTGGGAAGAAAGAAAATTGAAGGGAAAGGGAACACACACATTCAGAGATTAAACGAGGTTTAGAACGTCTAGACGTCCAAGAGTTAACAAGCCGGGCTATTAAGTTTAAATAGTTTGACGTCGAGTTTATCAAGAAAAGAACTTTGCGACAACTCTATTGGAATAGAACAATATGGTCTTACGCGAAATTTAATTTTGTTAACGCGAAGTTACGGTCGTGATTTGATCATAGCTATAAAGGAAGAACTTTCGCAAGGATAAATGCGGATTGTACACGAAGAGTGCCGGGAACATGTCATTGACAGAGAACGGGTTGTGGTACATGTGCGAAGTTGGTAAAAAGGATAAGCGGCAGGTCGGAGATTAGTGGCATTCGATTGCAGGAACGGCGGCCGGGATAAACTCGAGTTAGCCCGAGTAAATCATAGTTTTCGTTCGATTCTTTTCACCCTCTCTCCCTTCATCCATCTCTCTCTTTCCCTCTCACGTTTCTCTTTCTTACCGATTCTCTATATCAGATCTATTCTCTACCAAACGTTTTCTTTCATTTTTCTCGACGGTTTAGCGTCGATACTCACGATAGATGTCTTCCTCGTCCGCGCTGACGCCTTTCAGATCTTCCCGTTGCTTCGCTTCCTCCTTTCCGTTTCCGTTTCCGTTTCCGGAGAGGACGTTTCTGCCGCAAGTTTCCGCAGCCAGAAGCAGCCCGACCATCACCCACGTGATCATTCCTCACATCTCTGGAACGATAGAAATGGGGTCGCGCATTACGTAAGTGACCTCGACGGGACATTAGAGAACGCCAATTACTCGGGGGGCGAGAAGCATTAGAGTCAGTGGGAGGAAAGCGATCGAACGAATTTTAATTCTGATCGATCACATTATATCGCGAATATATGTTCTCTCGGGAGAGAAATGATAAAGAATGACTTTACAGTTCGAGAATGCTCATATTTTTGTCACGTATTTGACATAAAATGTGATTAATCCCTCTCTCATTATAGCTGTCGATAAATAAGACGTCAAACGAACGAAATTGAGGATTGACACATTTACCGCCAAATGTGCAGACAATAATAGTAGTAGCAATAAATTTTAGTAGTATTAATAAATTTTGGTCTGGGAATAGATATAGTCTTGAATACGTAGACATATATAATATATATTATATTTATATAATATATTAAAAATTAAATATTATATAATATATTTATATAATATATATTATATCTATATATATTATATAGATACAAAGAATTTCGCCTAATTATTTTCGTACAACAAAATTATCTCATCATTTCGTCCTATGTCTGACTTAATCTATACTAAATTCCTTGAATGCGTAATGAGTTTAATTTACAGTGTATCTTATACATACATATTGTATATATTATATAGATATAAAGAATTTCGCCTAATTATTTTCGTGCATGAAATTATCTCATTATTTTATCCTATGTCTGACTTAATCTATACTTAATTCCTTGAATGCGTAATGAGTATAATTTACAGTGTATCTTATACATATTGTATATATTATATAGATATAAAGAATTTCGCCTAATTATTTTCGTGCAACGAAATTATTTCATAATTTCGTCGTATGTCTGACTTAATCTATACTTAACTCCTTGAATGCGTAATGAGTATAATTTACAGTGTATCTTATACATACATATTGTATATATTATATATATATAAAGAATTTCGCCTAATTATTTTCGTGCATGAAATTATCTCATTATTTCATCCTATGTCTGACTTAATCTATACTTAACTCCTTGAATGCGTAATGAGTATAATTTACAGTGTATCTTATACTTATATATATATATATTTTTTATATATATATATTTTATATATATATACATATATATATATAAAAGTATAAGATACACTGTAAATTATACTCATTACGCATTCAAGGAGTTAAGTATAGATTAAGTCAGACATAGGACAAAATGGTGAGATAATTTTGTTGCACGAAAATAATTAGGCGAAATTCTTTATATCCATATAATATATACATTATGTATGTATAAGATACACTGGAAATTATATACTCATTACGCATTCGAGGAGTTAAGTATAGATTAAGTCAGACATAGGACGAAATGATGAGATAATTTCGTTGCACGAAAATAATTAGGCAAAATTCTTTATATCTATATAATATATACAATATGTATGTATAAGATACATTGTAAATTATACTTATTACGCATTCAAGGAGTTAAGTATAGATTAAGTCAGACATAGGACGAAATAATGAGATAATTTCGTTGCATGAAAATAATTAGGCGAGAAATTCTTTATATCTATATAATATATATATATATATATATACACTGGCGAATCCTGGGGGGGGGTTAACCCCCCCCCTGCAAATTAAAAGAAACAGTTTTGCTGAATTTGTTTAAAAATATAAATAAAGAAAAACAAACATTAAAGAGCTATCGACGTCAGGAGAGATCCGCTAGTGTATATATATAAGTATAAGATACACTGTAAATTACACTGTCATTACGCATTCAAGGAGTTAAGTGTAGATTAAGTCAGACATAGGACGAAATAATGAGATAATTTCATTGCACGAAAATAAATAGGTGAAATTCTTTATATATCTATATAATATATATTATATCTATATAATATATATATAATATGTATATATTATATCTATATAATATATATATAATATAGATACAAAGAATTTCGCCTAATTATTTTCGTACAACAAAATTATCTCATTATTTCGTCCTATGTCTGACTTAATCTATACTTAATTCCTTGAATGCGTAATGAGTTTAATTTACAGTGTATCTTATACTTTTATATATATATATATATATGTATATTATATAGATATAAAGAATTTTGCCTAATTATTTTCGTGCAACGAAATTATCTCATCATTTCGTCCAATGTCTGACTTAATCTATACTTAACTCCTTGAATGCGTAATGAGTATAATTTACAGTGTATCTTATACATACATATTGTATATATTATATATATAAAGAATTTCGCCTAATTATTTTCGTGCATGAAATTATCTCATTATTTCATCCTATGTCTGACTTAATCTATACTTAACTCCTTGAATGCGTAATGAGTATAATTTACAGTGTATCTTATACTTTTATATATATATTTTTTTTATATATATATTTTATATATATATACATATATATATATATAAAAGTATAAGATACACTGTAAATTATACTCATTACGGCATTCAAGGAATTAAGTATAGATTAAGTCAGACATAGGACGAAATAATGAGATAATTTCGTTGCATGAAAATAATTAGGCGAGAAATTCTTTATATCTATATAATATATATATATATATATACACTGGCGGATCCTGGGGGGGTTAACCCCCCCCCCCTGCAAATTAAAAGAAACAGTTTTGTTGAATTTGTTTAAAAATATAAATAAAGAAAAACAAACATTAAAGAGCTATCGACGTCGTTGATCCTGGAATAAAAGCTAATCATGAAACCAAAAATATTAAATGAAATAATTTTGCAAACCCCCCCCCCCCTTCCCCTCCATTATCGACGTCAGGATCCGCTAGTATAGACAGCATGTACATATACATCAGTAAAAGAATGTAATATTACCAAATGAAAATAAAACAGAATATGTAAACGAGGATGTAAAGATAAAGAAATATAGAAATAATAACCGTAATTAGAATCAGGAATATATTAAGAAATAAAAAGAAAAAATATACAAAAGTTATCGTAACACTAAATGTACAAAAAAAAATAGAAAGAGATAAGGATACAAAAATACAAATTTGCTTATTTTGCATTACATACATATATGTATATTAATATAAATGATAGAAATTTTTATATATAATTATTATTATATATTGATTTTTCTAAAAATTTATGTTATATTTTTTAATGTGAACACGTCTCAAGAATAAACCGTGAAAACTGTGAGCACGTTTCTTCTTTGACAATTTGATGGACGTGGTATTCGGATTAGAAATTGCGAAAGGAACGAGGGACGTAACGAGTGCGGCTGATTTAAAGTGTCGTCTCCGTCGACGGCGGGAATTTGCCGTTTGCGTACGTGTCGACCAACGGATAGTGTCTCTGTCTCGGGTGGATGTACATACCGGTATTGGGATGTCGATCAGAGCCCGATTCTGGGACACGGGCGACCTATCGGCCGACGTCAGTTCCGTGCGCCGTATTAGGGTCTCGACGAATCAATGGATCGTACGTTGGACCTTTCGAGGTAGATAAGGTCGTGTCGTGGCTTTCCCCTCCCTCTCCCTAGGGCCCGAACCCGCCGCAAGAAACGTTCTCGCGATGACAGGCGACTCCTAATCAAAGTAATTAATTCTGAACTGCATGATCGGGGTCTGACAACCACTTTCCCATTTCAGCGTAATCAGTAAACTTTCCGAAATCATTATTATTTTTTCGTCACTGCGACGCTCGATATGAATAAGTGAGTTAAATTTTTTTTTATAATAAAGCGTGTTAATTTATTAGTATAGTATAAATTTTTGGAGCATGTGCCCCGCTCTAAATTTTCTTTTATATAACTCAATTATTAAATATTATTATATGTACAAATATTATTATTGTATTATCCATTTGTGATAATAATATAGAACTATATATCTCTTTTTGAGGATTAATAACAGTTTGAATAGAGCTGATGAGAAGCAAATCGTAACTTTTTGCTGATAGAAACTTTAGGAATGATACAGTTGCATCTCGCAAAAAAGATCGTGAAACATAAAGGTATCATTGGTATGTATAATCATAGCTAATTTATATTTATATATGCCAGTTTTAAACTCGATCGCTTTACGCGCTTGTATTTAATTCATTCTTGTAATAGAGCTTCGTCTCTCTTTTGGCCTGCTGATGTCTCACTATATCTTCTTGCTTACGTCCACTTCTGAATACTCTCGAGAGCTTGACTCTCTTAACGGAGTTGTTAATTACACACTTACTAACTTTGCTTTTATCCATGCTCCACTTATTCGTGAAGTTTGGCGCTGGGCGATATATATATATGTATATAATGCACTGTATTTTTCTTCCCCGTCGTTTCACGACATTACGAAGGAATATAACTTTGTGGCAAAATGGCGTTTTTACGTGCATCGTTCCGAGAACCAGTGTCGAGTTTATCTTTCCCCGACGTTTCTCAGCTCCGTTTTAATTAGTTCGAGTAGCTGATGGAAAATTGTGATGCAAAGTGCGCAAGATAGATTTTGTGCAATATGCAATACACTTGATTCTTCATACGCGATATATTTTAATTAGAAATCATAAACTATTCAACATCTCGTTTGCTAAAAGTAATATTGTTAAAATAAAATGAGGGATTCATATTTGCTTTAATGGGGTGCATCTCTCTTTCAGATCCCTCTCTGCTTTCGTTGCTTCACTGCTCACGATTTTGAACTTTAATTATTCAGGACAGTTGAAAGTGACGGATTTCACGGAGCGCTTTGAAGCTCATAATTTGGATGCAGCTTTGTAAATATATATAGTCGCGCGTACCGTCTTGAAACCTCGCATAAGTTTTCGCCGTTTATGCAAAATAACCATGCATCAGGATAAGAAAATCATTTTATGTAAAATGGCTCGCGCGCGTGGAAATACATGTCACGAAACACCTGTCGCGTAAAACTTTTTCGCGAGCTTGGCACAGCACCGAGTGACAAAGCCCCGCCATTTATTGGCCATGTCTCTGACAATGCGAATACTTTTCCTCTCTTACATCGACGTATAGTGCTATTGTCCTGTCTGATATATGTATATGTATGTATATGTCGATCGTATTTTCACGGTTGTGATTGACACTTTACATGATATTGTTTAGCATTAAAATAATTAACTTCCGTTTAAATGAATTGTCTATCAGTAGAATTTCGTAAAATTTCTATCGATCAAATTTCAGATTACCGTCGCGCTAATGATTTCAGCCAGTCTCGTAAACGAGACGTTGATCGAGTAGTTACGTATATGTGCGTTATACGTGGCTCTTGATCGAGTATAAACGTATTTGGCATATCGGATTATATGAAAAACGTACACCATTAATCCTAGACAGTGTAGAACGGAAGTTCTACGTGCAGATTTTCAAATGGCTTAAAACTTGTAGCAGTATGCGCGCATTATAATCCGAATTCTATTCCGAATATATAATCCTGAATATCAGAGAATAAATAAAGCAGAAGCGGAAATAAATCAAAGCGCGATTGTGTGTTATCATCGTGTTATACAGTTACGACTATTAACTAGCTGTCGAACAAATCCCCATCGTACAATTATCACGTGTATTTAATTACTGATAAAAAATAAATTATCAAATAAATTAAAATAGATCAATCGATGAAATTATCAATGACGTTTCATCTCATCTCATCTCGCGCGAAAGTTATCGATAGGGAATACTTTTTTTTCGTAAAAAAACAAATGCCAATTTAATTCCGCATCAATCATGGCGGCTCTCGCGTTCTCGAACCCACGATTAGTTTAAAGAGGAACTATCTTTCAAGAGACAATTTTTAAAGAATATTTTCGAAAAGCTTTTAAAAATATTCGTTAAACAATAATCAAACGACTCGAACAAAATATCAATTTACACAATTTTAGTAACAATTACACATTTTAGAAGCAGTTTGCAACATAAATTCAAAACTTATATTTATGTATTAGAACTAATATATGTAACTAATATAAGAAATTATATGATTATCGCAAAATAGCAAAAATTCCTAGATCAAATGTTTAAGCAAAGCTTTGTGCATTCGAGTGAATGTAAGGAAGACCTAGTCGAAACTATTATTACTTTTAATTAAACCTAATTAAATTTAATTAATTCAATTATATTAATTAAAACATTATCTCTAGGCGGATTTTTAAGGAAATTACGTAGAGATGTTTTATATAAAGTGAACATTCTCCCGGTGTAATATTATCGAAACGAATGGACGTTTCAACTATCGCTGAATAAATGAATATGGGTAAAGTTTTGCATGCAAGAAACACATGAGAGTGAAGGCGGACGAAAATGTAATTATCGCGTCGATAATGCAAGAACGCTATTTAAATAATTCACCGATTAAACGCGACAAGCAAAGTCGCTCGGACACAATCGGATTTTCTGATTATCCGACTTGTCCCAAGTTATATATATTCGCGCCACTTGTTTCCTTGCCATTAACACGGAGGTAATACTCGGCGCACATTTTCAGTGTGTTTTCTAAACATTCGTAGCAATGGGTCGGGATAATTGCGATAACTTGCGAATCGCATCGTCTAAAGTTACGTCGCAGTTCCGGATATAGATATAGATAGGCTCATCGGATGAATAGATTTACGATACGCTGCAAATGTGCCGGAAATTGAAGAAAAACAGGTCGATGGTAATCCCGTGTTGAATTTTGTACGCTTTTAATGCGTTATGATAATATTATGTTAGGTGTACGTTTCATGCCGTACAGTGCTAAGCGTAATATGCGAGAGATCCTCTTTAATCCAAAAACGTCACAAAATCCACGAGTGAATTTTCATATATAGTTTCAACGTTCGAATATAGTCCTTGACACATTTACATATATACCAAATTACATATGTATGTACAGTCCGATAGTATTCTATATATCTGACTTTATTATATAATAGCCTATACATTACTCAATTTAGTGCACCTTTCACCTTTACTTAAATTTGCAGCTGTTTTATATTGTACGTTTCTTATCTGTTGAAGGTGGCAGCTACGCGCTCAATGATTTCAAGCGGATTTCTCTGGAATGATTGCGACGCGGGCCAGCAAAGCACAAAGGGTAAGTCACAAAGTGTATTTGCATGTTGCGCTCGTTGGTGAATTTCGTGCGCCACCACGAGTTCGTCAAAGTGATTTGCCATCTATTGTTTATCCATCCACCGGTAGTCGTCGGCCTTTCTATCTCTGCAAAAGAACGACATTGCAATCCGGCGACTTTTCCGAGTATACGATGTTCCGGGTCAGGAGTCGACCGGATTTCTCTTGTTATTTATTCGATGAGAGTTGGAGACGTTCCGCCGAGTTTCGCGGTAATCCTGGCTGTACCGTGCCACAGAGGCACTCGGCATGAGGGTAAAGCGAGGGCGAAACGAGGGTTATAGCGCGGGAAAGGGTCTCAGAGACCAGCGAGCCCTACGATAAATGTAATATATTTCCGACCGGAGAGAGAAATATGCTTACGAAGCATACTAAATATATAAATTGCCCTTTATATGTGAAGAGAAAACAATTTTTTTATATTTTACTCAAAAATTTGAAATTTTTCTCTTAAGAGTTTGGCGCATTTTTTTCGGTTTTATAAAATGGATACTCTATTAATGAGGACTCTATTATCACTATTTTGTAGCATAGCACGTTGATTTATTGGCTGTATCGAGCCAACGATCACATAATAATACGTTAGTAATTTTCGACATTCTTGAGAGAAATTGCCAATTAACAGAAAATAACAATTCTTTTCGCAATTTTCCCACTAATTGGTAATTGGCTTTTGCGACGTCACAAACGTTAAGAGCCCAGTAATCAACCCAACGAGACTTCTTTTTCTATAAAACGTCGGATTTAGGAGATTTTAAAAATAATCGTGCACGATGTTGGGGAAACGCGATTCTCTTTTAAACCGGTCTGAAAATGTGTGAAAGTGAAGGCAGAACGGACGGATGGAGCGCGGATGGTGAGGTTCAAAGTAAAAGCCGAAAGTGTGAGGTCGCGCTGCTAACGTGAAAATGCTCGTACTAGATGGAAAGGGTCATTTCACGGGTTGGAAAAGTATGCGGTTGGCGGGTGAGGACGCGTTGCTTTATTAAATATGGAAGCTCACGACCTCGTGCACTGTTACACCAAGCTTCTCGCACGTGTGCCTGCGTGCGTGTGCATGTATGTACATCCGTGCATACATACGCGCGTACGCGCGAGGGTATAGCGAGAGTAGCGAGGTTGAAACGTGACGGAACGTATCCTTCCTTCCTTCCGAATCTCGTAATTTGCACGGTGGAGAAATTTGTACGTCGCCTCCCCGGTTTTATCGTGTTTCTTACACGGCCACTCATCTCCGTAAGTGCTCGACGGGATGGATGCTGCGGTGCTTGACAGGGGAAAGGGGGGTTTCGTTCGGAGAACGGGTCGATGATAAAGCTGCCATCCCTCCACCCCCTCCTTCTCCTTCTCTATATCGTCCCTTCGATTCTTGCCGAAGCCCGCGATAGTTTCGAAAGAACCGCTTTCCGAGTAACCGCTCGAGTAACTACGGCGAAATCACGTTACAACGCGAACTCTCCGTCGAACCTTGAAATTAAATTTGTCATACCTGATTTTCGTTATATCGAATTTCCCATCTATATTGTTATAGACGGTGACCGAGGAAATTCAATCGAATCTCGTAAGGAAAATTCTATTTTCTTCTGGTGTTTCTCTTCCGCTACGATCGCGTACGTGATACACGTTGTTCAGTTGGTTGGCTCTCTTGACGGGGGAAAACCGTTGTATCGTTAGACGAAGGTTCCGTCCGATCTTTTTGTATCCCTTCATTACACGAATAGCCTTCGGGCATTTCGAGAACGCAGGATGCTCGTTCTTTTGCGAATCTATTCTGAACGGTCGTTCAAGAATTCGAAAGCGGAGCGTACGGAACGCGAGTACTGATTGCGCGATGCGATCGCGGCGCGGGAAATGGAGCGCTGTAAATTGTGTGTGAACAGCAATTCAGCTCTAAAATGCCGGAAATGCAGTCGATTTATTTGTGAAAAGTACCCGCGCATCGCGCTGCAATCCACCCCGCTTGTCTATTAACACTACATTTTACGCGACGATATCGTTCGCCATACACAAAACGCATAAATTTATATTTTAGTAAATTTATTTATTTATTTAATATAACATTTTCATTTTCATAAATTTCAAATTATTTCTTTTAATAATTAATGTCTCATGTAATTAGGAACTAAAGAGCTGCAATTATATGCAGTTTTTATAAAAATTAAGAAATTTTATTTTATTGTAAACTAAAGCAAGCCGCGATATAAACTTTTTAAGTTTAATATAGTGTGTCAGAATTATCTTTTTTTTTTCTTTACACTTATTGTTAGACCACAACTATCTCCTTAGGGAACAATACTCTGTCTGCCTTCGGTAAATCGAAGTCACGTGAATCAGTTTGCGAATTGAAGTAAACTTAGAGAGATTATTTGTCCGTTTCTTCTCTATTTTCTTCGTGTGGTGTGGTATTGTTTCTTTTTTTTTTTTTATTACTTTTTCTTCCTCAAAAACGTGAGGAGCAAGAAACTAAACTGTGCTAAGAAACTACAAACGAGATGTCGTATCGATTCTCAATGCTGTCGCTTCTTTGAACAGGACCGCACCAAAGCTGGAGGAATCAAAATGCTAAAGTGGTTCGTGCCTCGATCAATCGAGGATGCTTCCGTCCGAAAAATAAGGAAGTTTGCGGTAGAATAAATAACTTTGTTCTTCTCTCGGAAAATAGAGGATAGGAAAGAGGAGCTCTTTAGACTTTAGAGCATAAAATTAATTCTACAACAAATTTATATATCTTAATAAACGCGCCTTGAATCAATTTGCTAAAATTACACAACGAATGGTTATGTAGAGTATAAGTTAGTAATAAAATTCCAGGTCGATTCTCGGCCGAGGGGTTACAATAGCTTTGAAAGAACGAGACGATAAATTATATTTTATGGCTAGTCAAATATAATGAATAAAGATGTACGTCGCGCGCACACGAGTTAATTTACTACCAACCAGTGTTTCGCGAATGTAGTTTTTCAGCTCGCTCTTTATAATTCTTTTTTTATTTTTTAATTTTTTTTTTATGAAAGCAACGGTCGAGTATTATCATCGTACCGCCAACGGCGATAATTATCGATCACCACTCGCGCTATTCGGTTAAAAGAA
The DNA here is from genome assembly GCF_030444845.1 of Prenolepis imparis. Lineage (NCBI taxonomy): Eukaryota > Metazoa > Arthropoda > Insecta > Hymenoptera > Formicidae > Prenolepis > Prenolepis imparis. The sequence goes on from NW_028141162.1 coordinate 2,852,793, forward strand.
TAAAAACTACGCCAATCGCGAGGGCAAAACTTACGCCCGTTTGTGTTCTTTGTTAAATCGGAGCAACCTACAAAAAGCGCACTATCGTCGATGAAAGATTAATGATCGCAATTATCAACTTGGAGCAGTGTAAATTAAACGAAAAGCCGGGTGTCGATAGGGCATATATCTGTTACGCCGCAAGTAATTTACAGAGTATACACGCAGAGATTCGCCATTACTGCCCGTAGTTACTCGCAACTACACGTACTTCAGTACATACCGTACTCGGCCATCGTGATTATCGCTAACCAGTACGATGCTTATGACAGTATCAACGCAAAGTTGCAGTTTGCGCGAGGCGAAACGACGATAATTATCGGAAAAAGTTGGGATCGTCTGGATTCGGCGAAAAAGGGATGAGTAGCAGTAGTAATGGGCGCAACATTACAGCCACCCACGCTCGCGCTGGGTGAATATAGAGCTCGGCAGCAGCGGCGGTGGCGGCGATACCGGTGTCTGAAACCCACTTCCAGTTTAACGCGATTGTGCAAAATCAATTACCGCGGAGTTCGCGTAATATACGAGCGAAGTTTACCGCCGAAAGTGTCCTCCTCGCCCAGCATCGGCCGAACTTGTCGAGCTTGGTGCACGGATCCCAACCCTCGATCCTTGGGACTTTAACTCATGAAATTATAGCCACCTAGGCTGCAGCCCAGCTCGCACATTCGGCTCGCAGAATCACCGCGAAACAGCCGTGGAAATAGCCGCGTTAGCGACAACCGCGACGATGACTTCGATTTTGCGTGTCTCTCTCTCTCTCTCTCTCTCTCCCTCTCTCTCTCTCTCTCCCTCCCTCTCTCCCTTTCTCTATATCGTTAATGCCCGGCGTACCCGCAAATTCCCTTTATTGCGGCACTTGGCCGATACGCGCCATCGGACTACAGGGACAGGGAACTGACCGGATAAAACGATCCCGGATAGTTCGCTCTAAACGAAGTGTGTAACCGCGACGCCACCGATTTCTAGAGAATCCGCTCTAACGACGATCTCACCCCCTGCTTTTCATCCCGTTCGGTTAATTCTAAAAATTGGATAACCGGTAACACCGTTGTGCACGCTACTACGGGGTTATCGAGAATATAATGGAGATCTTTTCACGCTCTCTCGTCCATATCCTCCAGATATCGCGTAATGTGAATGTAAAAGCTCCAACACAGAGAGATGAGCACGGAGCGCAAAATGTAGCCGTAACGCTACCGACCGAAGAGACGGTCAGCAATCCATTTCGTAATTTAATTACGAGGCTGTTACAAATTCGCTTTCTCTTCGGCAGGCTGAGTAGATTGCATAGGAGAGAGAAATCTCTTTTTACGAGCCAAGATTTGAACTTGTTCACGGCAGGCAAATTTATAGAACCGTGAGAGCGATAACGGTGAAAAAAGTGATTTTCATTACAGGAGCGAAATCATCTCTTTGTCGAAACGTTCGCACAATTGTTCCCATTTCGATATTAAACCCTTGCGGAACTTATAAAAAAATGGTAGATGACTATATGTCAGAGGAGTGGACCGTAATCCACTTCGGCTTTTCATTACAAGCCTGTTAAAATCTCGCTTTCACACTCACCCTCGGGATTCTTTTGCTAACGGCGCTTTATCACGCGATATATCGCATTTAAATGAAAAATTTAAATTTTCTTGGCATAATTAACGGTGGTTAATTAATTACAGAAATGTGATTTTTCCATAAGTCCTATCTTTTATTCAATTAAATTGCAAATCTTTGTTTATTTCACAAACAAACACAGAATTGAATTATTCTGTATTTTCTTTTAGTGATGAAAGATTCAAATTGTCATTTTACATTCCAATGGAATGTCCAAAATTTGATTTTGAAATTAAATTACGGACCCTACGCTACCAGTTCGCATTTGTTTTCGCGCGTTTTATTTTTTTTTTTTGTTTTGGAAAACACGATGTATTGCAATTTTTTTCGCAAATAAAAAGTATGTATTCGTTTACTCACACGATAGATTTATGTAAAGATAATAATTATGTTTGCCAGAGAAGTGTTTCGTATCAATATCCATATCGATATATCGTTGTTCTCCTCTGTCAAGAATTAAAATTATTTGTTTATTGAACGTACGAACCGAACTACTGTTATTCTCGAATTTTGAATTGTTTCTTGCTCCGAAAAGATTGAAAATATCTGTCCTAGTGGAATGCAATTCATTCTGGAATTTAATTACGAATGTGTTACAACTTCCCTTTCGCTACCACGAGATTTTTCCGATTGTTCGGAATATTGCATCTCTATTTTTGCAAGCAAGACTGCAATTTTTGCAGCCAATCGCGAGTCACTATTGTGACATGAAAAATCAACAAAGAAATGAGATTTTAATATCAATATTGACATGTAAAATCAAAAATCGCTTTCTCGCTGAATAAACGCGATAATTTATCACTTTTTTATCACCAAATTTTTTATTATTTCTAAAAGCTCGAGAATATATCGTTTTATATCGGCGTATGGACCGTCGATTTATTATATAATTTAATTTTAAGTTACGAAGTTCGCTTTAAAAGGCTTTTGTTGCCCTCTGTAATGGGCAAGCTGTAAATAAACGAGTTAAGTTTCTCATGCTATTTTGTTAGACGCGCAAACTCAGCATCTTCGGTCGAAATTCCTCATTGCTCGTTGTCTAGCATATGTCATCTTGATTTATCACTATTCTTCCATTGTCGCTTTTCTGTTACTTGTATAAAGGATTGGAAATACCGTTCTGTGGTCGCGCACGGTGCCGTTAAAGCCGGGGAAAATTTATCGCGACTACAAGTCGCAGCAATACGGCCATCCTCGCCAGTAGCAAGGGTGTTACTTTATTTCATTCCCGCTACGTCATTGCTATACTCATGTGTGGACGGTGTGAGTAGGTATTAGGTCCCTTGCACACCTTCGTGTAGGATGCGTGTAGGCGAGTGTCACGGCCACGGAGTCTGCCATAAATTCGACCGCGGGATTTCGCCAGGACCGAGGAAAAGGGATAGGTCCTCTTACCAACGGTAGCCTTAGCGATATTATGTTATTTGATTTAGAGAACTGATAGCCGACCGGAAGCCAATAAAGTAAACTAAACGGATAGCAAGAACAGAGAGAAAGAGAGAGAAAGCGCGGTTGTTTTTTAAAAGATTTCCTCTCTCGCGCCTCTCGATAATCTTGTCGGGGAAAATGGGAAAGAAAAAGGACGAGTTCTGAAGCCGATAATTCGAGCACGATGGTAGATCTCGAAAAGGCGAAGGGGATCGAGAATCCACGAGAAGAAGAGACTGTAGGGGAAGTCGCCGGATATCATCTCAGGAGCGTCTCACTGATGCTTTTAATTGATTGCGATAATGGAGTTTCGCCCTTCTTCCATGCTTCGCGTCTGTATTTATACATAAGTCAAAGAGTACAAGGTACAAATTATTTCCTCAGTTTCGGAAGTTTGTCGGGGCGATATAATTTTTTCCACGCACACTCTTTCTTCTTTTGCAACTCTTATCTCGAATTCTCGTTTACACGTTGGAGATCGAACTAAACGAGAGAGAGATAAAAAGAGACAAAGGGTGGGAGACGCGGATTTGTCTTTTGCGATTTATTTTTCGAACGATAAAACTTGCCGGACGAACTTTCGAATAACTTACAGTCATCCCTGATAAAATATGCTTTCTGGAGATGAAATATGCGCTGGAAATTTTCCGCGGTTCTCTTCTCGGCAACGAAACGTCTGAAACTTTTTTTTTTCTTTATGAGCTTTTTACGAATGCTACGGCACTGGCCGAATCAGCGACATTCTCTTCCGAAAGAACGACGACCCCGCGTCGTTGCCCGTCCCCGTGTCTGATCAAATGGAAAGGAATGGAAACAAGCGAGAAAGCGGAAACCCGCTTTACGAGCGTGTCAACGATTTCGCAGTGCGAAATTGCGGAGATGTAGACATTCGCGTTATATTCGCCGCAAATACCCGCGTGTTCGCGATTGTCAAAGTACCACGCCAGGAAAATGGAATTGGGTAAGAGAGTGCGAGAGAGAAAGGGGATGATTGCCTTTGACGCGAGCGATGAAGTAACGTTACACGCCTCGCGGCGCGACACAAAACCCTTTCTGTAACTCGTCGTTTCTGAATCTCTCGTCGTCTACATCCCTGCGAGGGATGAGCGAAACACGCAGAGCCACCGCTGCTGTGTACCCGCGTTTCCATGCTCCACTGTCTGTTAATATAATGCATGACACGTGCATGCAACACTTCCCGCGCCGAAAATATCACGCACGTACGCTCGCTCGGCACGCACGCTCGTTCGTTCGAGAGCGCCCAGCCACCCCCTTCGACTGCTATCTCGAGGGTAAACTACGGCGGTAATCCGGCGCGCGACTGTAATTTCAGGAACGCCTTTTAGATACCGATAATTAGTCGATAATCTCTTCCCGAGGGAACTTTGGTCGCGGTCTGACGGACGCTTAATTGTGCGCTCTCACCTCTGCTATTTCTAACTCCCGCCTTTCTCCACTCTTTATATCTTTGCAGCTTGCTCGCATTTTCTCCTCGCGCCCTCCATCCCCTTGCTCCCCCTTCCTCCCCAATCCTTGCTTCGCTGTTCTAACCACGACTAACCTTTGTTCTCATGCGCCGAGCAAGTTGGTAGAATCCGCAGAAAGTTATATTGCTCCGCCGTTACTTGAATAAATATTCCTAATTTCGTACTTGTCTCTAACCCCTCGAACGTACGTAAAATATTTCTAGCTTTATGCATCCCCCGTTGAGCGTTAAGAATACGTAAGTCCGCGTTGTTTAATTTTCTCAACCTGCGAAAAGCGTCGGCACGATTCGTCGCTGCAAGCCGCAAGAGAAGGAAGAAGAACGCTTATCTTTTACGGCGTAGATTTTACTCTCGTTCTCTTTTTTTCTTTTTTTTTTTTTTTTTGTGTCGGGCACGTAGAGGCTCATGGAAGAGCGCGTAGTTACTCTAGCCTTATATAAATGCTAATATAAATGTTGTATGTCGCTCCCGACGCGGACGATGTATCTTTGGCAAAATTACAGCTGCGCTACAGTCCCTTTCTGCCCCGAGTTTCATAAAAAAAAAAATTTCCTCGAAGAATTTACATGCGCGGAATTTGTCGCTGCGTCTCTCTGATGATAAGTCGATGATGTATACCGAGCGAAAACGCGAGCGAAATCAAATTTTCATGTGCAACTCTCTGACGTGGGATACGTGTCTTGAAAGTTGTCGGCATCGCTTTTCCTCATCTTCTTAAGCGCGATATGTGTCGCGACGGCGACGACATTGATTCCGGGATAACGCTGAAAAATAAGTTGACTTGTCCCCAACTATGTGGAATTTGCTGTCGCCACCTTTAATCCCGTCTTCTTGATCGCTCGTTTCTGCTCTCGACACTTCTCTCTTTCTCGACTTGGATCTCACGTCGCACGGATTTCGCTTCCAAGTCACTCGCGCGCGCGCGGAATCTTGTGCGCCTATATAAATGCTAATGTTATACACATCGATGTGGTTCCACGATCCGCCACGAAGAAGTACTACAAATTTTGAGTCGGATGTAATCCATCTCACGTTATATTGCGCACCGCACGATATGATCTGTGAAGATTGATCGATGTCCCGACCTTTCCAGAGATAGCCCATTAATTAATAGGAAGAATTGAGGAATGTGTGATCTCTCGAAATTTATTCTAATGAGATTTGAAAGCGCGTATTAAAAGTATCATACGATACTTTAGTTATTAAAAAAAAAAGTGTTGAAGTTGTTTGAAAAAAATTTGGATAAAAAAGAAAGGTGTTGATAATATCCTATATGAATAAAGATTTGAAGATAAATGCGCTGTATTTTTTTGTAGACAGCACAGGTGGTCTTTCTTTTTTTTTTTTTTTGAAATCGTGAAAAATGGGTCGGTTGAATCTCGAGGTCATATCCTTCAACCGTATCGACAGCGCTGCCGACGTCGCTACCAAATGCAATTTCAAAGTAAAATAGAAAAACTTTTTCGAATTATACGCGAAACAATTGGTGCGCGTCGAGCAATTAAATACTTCCCACTCTTCCCAGTTCAAACTTATTGAATAAATTAAAGCAGACTCGTTTCAGCGCGACGATTAATATACAACGTTAAACGCCAGGTCAGGAGTTTTCTCTCTCTTTTTTTTTTTCTATTATCGCTAATCGAATTTCTTTTCAAAGATCTCGACGTGAAAGCTATCGTTAAACGCGAGCCACGATGTATACGCGAGGCCAAAATGAATCGGTCGGTTCGATGCCAAACGTGTGTTGGATTTCGCGCCAAATGTGCTGGCTTAGGCAGCATGCATGCATCCATTACCAGTTCCCATCGACGATCCAAGCTTGAAAAATGAGTAGCAATAAAATTTCCCGAGTGTAAAGCTATGCTCCAAAAAAAAAAGAAAAAAAACCGGAAAAGACGCGCGCGGTGTGACAGAATTTAGATAAAGGAAAAACGAAAAGCTCTTCCGAAAAATTTTGCTTTCAAAGTTTTCTCGTGCCAACTTTTGCCAACGTACTTGATATGCCGGACAGACGAGACGTATCGATCTCCCAGCTATTTTTGATTCGGTTGAAAAGACTTGTTGTGGTCGAGCTTCTCGAATTCTCGAGCAGCCTCCAATTTTCTTACGGCATCCTTCGTTCCCAAGACGGAAAACTAATTTCGTTCCCGAAATGTTAGTGCTTGCAACTACGCAGATATATCAAAGGGAACGTTTCCGCAGTATAATGCAACTCGGCATTGCGCATAGCTACTTACTTGGAATATCCCAAACGCTGTGCCGAGGTGTTCATTTGTCCGCACGACCGTCGTCACGATCATTACTCTCTCTCTCCAGCTCCTCTCTGTCTGCCTGTCTTTCTCGCTCTTGTGCTCCTCTCTCTCTCTCTCTCTCTCTCTCTCTCTCTCTCTCTCTCTCTCTCTCTCTCTCTCTCTCTCTCTCTCTCTTTCTCCCTTTCGTCACCCCTTCTTCCTGGCACCCTCTCACAGTTTTCCGCAGTCTCGAGTTCCCCTTTCGTCGCACAAACACCGTGTACTACTACTCACTTTTAGCTATCGAGAGCAAATGTACCATAGCGTAGATTGATCCACGCTACGTACGCATCGTGGGCACGCGTGTAGAGATGCACGCGTACGATACACGCGCGCGCGCATACCTACGCTCGATCCACTGCAAATATCCCGCGGGTCTCATCCACTGAGGGAAATGGTACGGTTGGTTCTCCTCCTTCTCGTGGTGCGAGGGTAAACGCGTTCGCGGCTTCGACCCACTTTGCAGGAGCGCAATTTCACGCGATTCGACCTCGCTGTCTTTGCCTGCTCGATCGATCGATGATGACTCCGATCGGTGATGAATCTATTAAGCACACTATATGCTATAATTTCGTCAACGGTGTCGCACTGCGTGTCAATCGCAATGTCGAGTCTTCTCTGGTACCGCTGCTGCTGTTGCTGCTTCCGGACGTCATTGTTCGATTTTCAAGAGCGGTCGCCAGTCAGCTAATGACTACGTGGCGCGCGTAGATCTCAAGGCCGATCATGACAACCCCTTATCCCTCGCGTTATCCGCGAACTACGCTATTGCGTACCGCGCTCGTGATCTACTGATCGGATACCAGCTCGTACGGAGAGACGATATAACGATATAGGGATCGTATAAGGATCGGCGGGGATGCTGGTCGGAATCGAACACGAGAGGACCATGTGTCGCGCGCGCGCGCGCTTCTGGCGACGCAGATGCTGTGTGTGCGTGCGTTCCAAAACACGCAGAAGGGCGCGCGTTTGAGCGAGCGCGTTCTCGTGTGCGTTCTTGAAGGCACGCAAGCACCGCGTCGACGCGTCGACCGGAGGCTGCGGGCCGCCCGCGGTCCAGGCTGCCGCGCAATACACTGAGCCGACGGTGCCGAGCGCCCGGGAGAACCCGCGGGAGCCCATTCGTGAGTGAACGAAGCTCTCCGAAAATCTGCGAAGATCCTCGATTCGATACACTCGGGGTCGCGCCACCAGCGCGCCGAAGGACACGGACGGACCACCGAGACTACCTGTCGGACCGATCGCACGGCATCACTACTGTGAAAAGAGTGCGGAATCTCTCGCTTCTCTTTCTCCTCCCCCCCCCTCTCTCTCTTTCTCTCTTTTTCTCTGAAGCAAACTCGTTCGTCTCGTCTCGATAAAAGTCTGCAATAAAAGAAGTCGTACACAATCGTTTCTTTCTTTGCTTTTTCTTTTTTCTTTTTTTTTTCCACCCTCGTCGAGCGCGGCATGATCACTTACGTGCTTTTAATAGGCGGAAAATTGGAGGCAGATAGTTTCGCTCGGTTTATACACGCGAGAACGTACTAAATTGACGATTCCTCTAAGCTCAAAATCAGGGATTACACCGTCCATTGTCGTCGTAACACCACAGTCACGGGGCGTTAAACTCGCATTGAAACAGCGGTGCATTGATTTTGGATTATGATTGTCGCACGGTGGACACTTGGCAATGGGCGACACGCTGCATGAGAAAAACTCTCGATGATAAAGGAGAAAATACATCGCGTTTCTAAATAAAATATTTCGTAAATGCATTTTTATGTATCAACGCGCGTATACTATATTCGCGCCGAACGAACGTTATTTATTCTATGATAAAAAGAATGATCCTATGTATGGGATATTATCCGTTCGGTTGCATTTCAGATTATTCTACGTTCTCTCAATGTTTGCGATGCTACGTCAATAATACGGACTATAGATGTCTTACATGGTTATAGTTGACGTAATTCATTCCTTTCTGCATGTGTATGTTACTCGCATAAATATTACGTGTTGAAATATATTCTATACACATATGTATCTTTTTTCTCTTTATGTCTCTTCGCATCGAAATCAAATATTCTTCAAGTCTGCCTATTCCTTTTGTTCGGTTTTGTTTCTTGAATATTATGAAAGATGACATTTTTATACGGGGTCGCGGGGGTTATAAGATTAGATTCGATATATACGGCTTTATTTCGTAACCTGCGATCCTTTATTTCTATATAATTTCGATTTAGCATCATTGTCGTGTATCAAATCTTTCGTGGGTTATCGATCGACGCGGTGACTTCCAGCAATTTCGATGGCAATGCGCGGAGAATGTCGTTGTCACGAAATACAATCTCTGGAAATATGGATTCAGGATGCTGAGTCGTGAACATCGGTTCACCGCCTGGGTGGGAAACATTATCCAGAACGGGGGTGAATTGATCAGAAATTGGACAATATAGTTGCGCGATATAAATGTTAAAAATTATTCCACGTACTTATTTGGCTTGGAGAAATTCGGTGAATTTCGATTTACTCTAATGTACATACCGAAGAGCCTCCAATTTTTTGCTTCGCTCGTATCTGTGTTAATCCTGAAATATTGTTATCGGTTTTCGCAATACTTTCTTTCGTTGCTCGCATGGAATATGAATTTTTCACATGTTTTAATGCTGTGCATTTATAAGGATTAAATCGTACGGATTGTACAGTTGAATAATGTAATTGTATCACGTATGTTGAATTTTTAAGATAGAGATTAGCGCCAATAAGGTTCGAGGTAATAAAATCCTTTTTGCCTTCGCCCTGACAGTTTGTACTCAATAAAGAGGAATTCTTCGCGAAACCGGTGTAAATCTTGCCCGGAATGTGTTGAGCATGGAGACGTCCGAGATTTGTAAGAGAGGGTCGGCGGGGGTTAGACGCTACCCGTTCTGATTGGATTCCCTTAGGATGTTCTTCGCGGCATGGTCCTTTCTAGTCGGTCGTTTCTGAGTTTCTTAAGAATGGAACGGAGTAATCGGCTACGGCTATTTTGCTTCCACGATGAACCAGTCTGTCTTTTATTCCGCATAATGAAGCTCTTTCTGTAAATGTGAAGATTGTTAAAGATTCTTTATCTCCTTTACTTTCGGTAAAAATACCGGATGATACGAGCATGTACTTATCATTTGTGAGCATTCTCTGCGCATAATTGCAGAGATATAAAATTATTTATAATAAGAGACTCTATTACAGCAAGAAGATTTTTTCCTTTTAAAGCTTTACTTTTAGAAAAAAGAACCATTTATAAAAGAAACTGAAGAAACTGGAAAGATATATAAATCTTGAAAGTTTATAGATATTAAGCAATCAAGAATATTTTTAAGCGATTCTTGGTTGATGCTGTCGCAGAGAGGAGACGCAGTATTGATCGAGAGATCCAAATTTCTTGGTAGAGACACAATGCCACCCTCTCCGCGCATCTCTGACCGCGTTTACGTGGAAGGGTCGATCTCGCGGAAAGGGAGAGTGAAAGAGAAGAGCAGCCTCGCGGCGGTGTTTATCGGACGATGGATACTTTGCGAATCGAACAGTTTTGAATCGCCGATGCGAGCCGAATTAGCCCGAGCGCCCTCGAGCCACGCGATCGATTCGAAATAAACGTAGAGGTTTCGCGCTGTCGACCTTCCGCCAACCTTCCCTCCCACGTATGTGAAAGATCCGCAGCTTCCCGCGAGATTGGTGCATTGTCCCATATTTAATCAAGAGCTTCGCATCAACTCGATACAAAGTCATGACACGCGTCTAATCCGAAGCTGACATTACGCGCGAACTGTTTTGGGATTTCCGCAATGAGCCACGTGAGAGTCGCGAGATAGGGATACGAGTTGTAAGATTTATGCGTAAAGAGAGTTTTCGGTTTATAAAGTGTTATGTGTCACCCTCGTTAATTTTGCATTTTTACAATCAGAAAGATTGAGTTATAAATTAAGAAGCAAGTTTTTAAAATTAATTTTTATGAAGTTTTAGAGAAAACTTTATATATTGTAAACAAAATGAGATTAAATGTTCACTTTTTTGTTGAGATTCTCTGTCCACTCTCCTCTTGATGTGTGTTTTATGTCCGACAAACTTTTGACGACTTCCTGATTGTCGAAGAAGGAGATCCTCATGGAGATCCTTGACCTGCCTCTCAAAGAAACTGGTAGAGAGATCGACGCAGGACCATTGTTGTTTTTCTTCTTTTTACACCTTTGTACAACTCTTGTCGAGAGAGCAGATGTACTCTTTGACCTCTCAGTGGTAGTGAGTCGTCTCGTTTGTTCAAGGGCTGCCACTGCTTCTTATTCTCACCTCACCGCACCGAAGCAAACTTTCCCCCGGGACCTCGAAACCGCTGTATGAATCGCGTCGACTGTAATTACGGTGCTGAAAGTACGTGTTGGATTCTTTCGACAAAGTTGTTCGTAACAAATATTGTTGCTGTTTCCCTCAAGACTATAAGCGCAAACGTTTGCTCTCATCTCACGATTCACTGGATATATGTTGTTGGAACAACAACAACATATTGCGCTACTTTATAACTCCTCTTATATACTGCCTCTCTTCGCCGCGAAAATCTCCAGACAACTAGACGAAATAAGGCAATCATTCTTACTTGACATTTTCAAGGTGTGCAATAAAACAACTTGATAGATTGTTATAATAAAAATAAAAGTCACAAGATTAAAGATAAAATTAATAAAAGTAAAATCGCTTAATCTACACTAATTTTTTCTCAATTTATTTCAATAGCAAATCTCAGTATAGGCATGTCAGAAGTAATAAATGACACTATCGTCATTTGATTGAACTGAACTAAAAGATTGATTTTTTTTTTTTGATGTTATATTAACAAACTTTTACAGCTGTAATATTTCTTCTTTTAATATTAAATATTAAAATATATAATATAAGCTCTGTGCATTTTTTTTCTAAATTGTATTTTTTTTACACATTTTAATGTTTAAAAGCCATTTATAATATATTATTATAATCACAATAGAGTTTATTCCCGTCAATTGTGGCGTTGTAAGTGATTTCTGTAACGCGTCGTTAACATGGGATTCTACACGAGCTGGTAAGAGAGTTCTCAGAAGGAACTATACCAGATGTTGGTAGTCTCAAATCTTGAATGGAACCATTCATAAACACTGATGCTTGTAGATTCATTCCAACAGTGGTTACAGAACTATTAATTGATAACTTGTTAGATGGCGTCCCTAATCTTTTCACGTGTAAAATCTCTTGTTTATAAGGCAAAGTAAGATATGAAAGTATGTGTCCCTCGACCAGCTCGTCGAATAGAATTTCATATCGAGATTAGAGATCCGATGCGGCATTTCAAAGGTTTATGTACACGCCGTGCGTAACTTACCGATGAGGCGTTGCTTCTTCGTGTCAAGAGTTTAAAGGTTCTTTTCGTAAAAAAAAAAAATGATTAGTATTCGATAAGTTAAACAAAAGTAGTTGCAATCGTTTGGCTAAGTAGCATTTGTTCAAATGGTACGTTGTGTATCCGGTCTACAAACATGACTCAAAGCAGCAAGAATTCCTGTTTGCGGTGGAAACGATCAATCATTACGCGATGATTATACATAATGATCACCTGCCATGCATATATCCTAAGAATATTCAATGTCAAGGGTCTTAAAGTAGGCGGTTCCATTCGATGTGAATATATGTTACATTTCTTTTTGCAATAAATAAGTAAGAGTCAACGCTCTGTGCTTTTTAATTACACTGTACAACTCACGAGATAGAACTCTGTTGCATAACAATTAATTGTAAATCAGTTCTATTGCGATAAAAAAATTTATTAAATTTTTCTCGACAGATTTCTGTATCTAAAAAGAATTTATCACGTACATGAATAATACTGTAGTGTACGCTGATGCTCTAAATGAAAATTAAACGAATCTCTATAGGAAACTTAAATACAATCATTTATATTTTGACTTAGCCGCGTATTGACCGTGTCGGAGAAATGGAACCAATAGAAAGACGCGCGTCTGCTTTCGCAGTGAACCTCAATCGCGATCTGGCATCCATAAATCAATTAATTTTAGTTCGATATACGCACGCCGGGACTAATTTAAATTCTTTTGGGAGCCTCTCTTCGGGATCATCGCGACGGGCCGGTAGTAGTCTGAAAGCTCGTCCACCCGATGTCGAGCGGCGCTTAACCCATCGGCGGGGACTGATCGGTGACTTACGAAGCCTTGGGAGAAATGTACGCGAGGCCGCAAAAGAGGGGGAGGGTGATGGTGTGCATCGGGGTAGAGGGAAAGTAGCAGACGCCACCTTAAGTATTTCTGATCGAATTCCAAATGGCTGGTTCGTCGTCCGGTCGGTCGGCCGGGAAGAATTCAAACCATGACGAGCAAATGGACGAGCCGCTCGTCGGCCGATCGAAAGGGCGCAAGAAGAAGGAAAGAGAGGAGAGTACGAAAGAAGGCGAAATAAGCGTCGGTGAAAACCGCGACGCAAGAAGCCGATTGCGAATATTGGCGCTAACCAATCTACGGGTCGATCGATGAACTCTTGGAATTCCGGGTTGTCACTTTCCTTCTTTTTGCTAATGTTCATTTTGCACGGAATTAGCAGAAATCAAAAATGAAAATTCTATTCTTCTTTGTATGTGAAAATAACTGATGAAATATCGCCATTTTACATTAATCGCATCAAGTGATGAAATAGTATCCTAAAAGCAAAATAGTATTAGTAAAAGAATCTGAAATATTTTTCAGTTATCACCGGTAGCAAAATATTTAGAGTGTACACTATAAATTTTTATGGACTTTTAAGAGATAGGGTGATTTAAGATCATTTATATAAGAGATAATCAAAGCGGCTTGTCTTAATAATGTCTTATCGCAGAGATCGCGTTTCTGATGTTTTTTCCGCCCTATCTTTTCATTCGTAGATCAAATATTCTATCGCTGTTTAACTTTGACGTAAACAGTCGTCGTCCCTTCGTAGCCGGAGTCATGTTACATTTGCGGGTCAAGGAGAGGCAATTCTCATTCTGCGTCGCGCCATAGCTGACGTTATTTGAATTCGATATAAATTCAGATCCATAAGGCGTTGACTTCTAATCGATAATAATATTAATGACGGCACGTTTGAACGTTGACGCGTTCGGTATCGACACCCTCGTAACGATATAGCATTCCCCTCTATTCATTGTCAATTTTTGTCGTGCCATCTGAGGGATTCATTCTGCATACGATGCAGCGGCGCGAAAAGCACGAATGGGAATTATAAAAAAAGATTACACGAGCGCGATTGTACCTGATATTGATGATAAATGATAAGGGCACGTGTACTATTTCATATAAAAAAATTAATATTTTCTTATTTTTATATTTAAGTTTAAAAAATATTAATGTTTAATTCACACAACGATTATATATATATATATATTATATATATTGTGCAATTAACAAGAAGACAAACGCAAATTATTTTGTGTCGGAAGGCGGAAGAAGAGTAGCCATTTTGTGTCCCATTGGCTTGTAATAACCGCCACCAAACGCATCGCGTGCAAGCTAATGAGAGTAATCACTTAATAAAGGCGGCCCGGCATCGCGTGACGTTCTACGCGCGCATAACCGAGAATCAATATTTGATTTTGAGGTTTCGTCGGCACACGCGTTCTTCCTTTTGTCTTGCTTTTATTTCTCGCTTTGCGCATTGGACGAATGAAGGAAGAAAGAACCGGTACTTTTACGTATAGTCGGCATTCTATGGAGAATAATGATTAATTATTTCATTGTTTATCGAACAATCGATCGTTTTTCCTTTCTTCCGAAACACATACAATCATACAAAATGAATAAATAAATCGTAAAAAAATAATTGTCATGCAAATTCTCGGTACAAAAATAATTTATATAAATTATAATAATTTTCGTTAGCTGTGTTATTTTTAAGTCGTATTTTGTTATCGTGAGATTATAAATCAAGCTTGATGGACAAAAGTAACATGTTAAAATAATACTTGTTTGTTTCATTCTACTTTGACACGTAACGTAAGGTTGAATAGCGACGCTATCCATTACTATAGAGCAACGTTGGTGAAACGTTTGACAACCCGTTATCCATCGTTCCAAGAAATCGGACGCGCATCGTTGCTCCGACTTTTTCCAATTCCGTGCCCTGGCGGTCGACTCTCTTATTCGTACGCGGTTTTTATTATTATTTCGCGATGAGATCCGGTAACGATCAGTTCCCACATGGTGGAATTAGCATCGTGGCGTCATCAGTCACTCGTTTTGACACACCGAAAATAAATAGTCCGACCGATTCGGCGTGTGGAGTGAGCGAGATAGAGGGGAGAAAAAAAAAGAGTAACAGGACTCACGTTTTCTCTCATCCCGTCGATCTCTCGTCGCAATCATCAAGCTCGGCGAGCGTATCTCGTGACGCGTACGTACGTACAACGAATATCCCGTGAAAATCCAAATGGCGCGATGCGCGAACCGCGCGGTGCGAATTTTCCACGCATGATCGCGCCTCTCCATCGATCAAATTCGGCGACGCTCAAGGAAACGGCGAGAGCCGCGTCGGTCGAATTGGTTTCGAGTGGATGCGATCGAGTCCAGAAATCCATTTGTCATCTCGTGCGTGCAGGGGCCCGAGACGCGATCATTTTGCTTCCGAGAGGAGAGACGGGCCTTTTTTTTACGAAAAGGTCGCGAAACCCTCGCTACGACGAGTCTTACGTTTTTCCTCCGGCTTTAATCAACGATTTTTTTGTCGTGGAATTGTTGAGAACGAGGAAACGCTGGGGTGTCCGCTCGACGATTCATCAAAATACTTCAACACTCCTGAAAAATTATTAAGAATTTTTCGAAAGTAAAATATAAATTCGCAAAAGCATCAACATAATTCGAATATGTAATAAAATAGGTTTATTATTATATAGGTTTTATTATTTCCAACTATTTTTTTCATATTTTCTTTAATCGATATTGTTATGAATTATGTAATATTAACGGAAATATGTTACGCGGTTGAAAAGCAAGGGATAGTCGTAGCTACGAACAATGGTAAGAAAGAGTTGGTACGGGAAAAAAGGGGGGGAGGGGCCTGAGGGAGAACGGGTACCAGGTGAAAATCAAATTTTCATCCAACCGGTCCGTACAAAATTTTAATTTGACGTCTGAAACTGACGACTGAAGGGGTAAAAGTACGAAAAGGGGTGATTATTTCACCCCTTGGGAAAAGATTTTTACGTATAATGCACGTATATATTCGAGACAACGTGCGCGTTCGCGGGCGAAAGGGTGAGGCTTTTACCGCGGCGCAGAGGGGTGAAATCGTAGAAAATGATAAACAGGATGAATCTTATTCAAATAGAGAGACAAGATCCTGGATTTAAGCGGGGAACCCCGGGTATCGTACCGGGTGTCTACCTAGAACCGCGGGATATACCTGAGTCCTGGGAAAAAGGTACGGGACTTTCAACTTTTCTAGCGTTTTTTTACGAAGCATCAAGGGGTCAAATAAAGTGGTGGGATTTAAATAAAGGAGAGTATTATATCGTAGCGGGCTAAAAGACCTATACCCGTTGTCTCTCTTGCAGCAAAGAAATGGAAATAAATAGCGAGATTTTAAGATCCGCAAAATTTTTTATAACTCTACGATATTTTATATAATAACTAGAAAAACATAAGCGCGCGCCATTCTTCAGCATTGTGTTAAAAAGAATGTAATTAAAAAAAAACAATATAAAATTTGATTAAATTTGATTAATATTTTTTGACCGAAATCAGCTGAATAAAGCTATAATTTACTAATTTACAGTTTAAAATAATAATATATGGGCTCTACTAAAAATTTTTATTCTATTTATATGTTACAGATCAACAGAATTGACGACATCTACAAATTGAGAGAGAAGGAGGAGGTCTGGGAAAGGCATCGGGCGCCGGCAAAGCAACACTAAAGTGAGTATTTATTATTTATTTATTAGTTGCATTAAATCAAAGTTTATTAATAATTGGAATTCTTTAAAAGTGTATTAGTTGTTTTAAATAAGAATTTACGAAATTATTTAATTATTTTTTATTATTGTACGCATGAAAAATAATATGTAATACAACAATAATTGTTTGAAAAATTAATTTTTTCTTGAGCGCTACTACAATTTTTATTCTATTTATATATTACAGAGCAACGTAGTCAACTTTGCTGCTGGGCATCGAATGATAAGTGATAAATTATTATTTACGAGGTAACGGTTTTAGAGTGTGAAAATGTAGATTGTGTAAATTGTAGACTGTAGATTGTAGTTAGTTCCGTTACCTCAAAATGGATGGATTACAAATTACAATAGATTAAGACAAATATTTAATTTATTATATATAAAACAATAATTCAATTTCAAAATGGAACAAAAAACATTTTATAATACATAATTAATTTAATTTAATTCATTTTATAAAGAACACAGTAATAATTAATTATGATTATAAATGTGTGATTTATAAATTTTGTAAATTATTATATAATTATAATTACTTATTGTTATAATTTACTTTAATTAATTAATTTATTTATTTTAATTAAGTAATTTTATACTAATATTTTGTAATCCATTCATGTTTATATTGATTGTTAACTTTAAGCGAAGTTATATTAAAATAAAGTAAGGAATATAACTGACATTAAATTCTAAAATATGATCATAAAATCTACAATTCTAAAATTGATCATAAAATGTACAATTTTCTTATCACTATTCTCATCAGTATTCAATTTTCTTATCATTATTTCTTTCTTTTAGTCGCGTTAAAATATATTTTCAAACTCACGTTATTTTATTATTTTTTACTTTTAAAATTGACTGGTTACATTATCGCGTAGTTTAATGAAATAAACACGACAAATCGTATTAATTACAAGCCGCGGATTAATGATAGACAGTTGTTTATCGAGTTCTTGTAACGCATAATAAAAAACGTACGAAATTTCTTGTATACAATATTTATTCATTAATATCAATATTCATATTGATATTAATATTTTTTATATATAAAGAGGAAAAGATATTATTAAATACTAAAAAAGGTAATTAAGCACGGCGTGTCTGACACGTATAATAAAATTATTTAGTGAACAAACTGATTCGGACATAAGTATCTAAGAATTCTAAGACATTCGAATGCCGTGCAAAATGTCGCGTGTTTAAATGCGGGAGTGTCGTGCAAAGTATCGCGCGCTTAAGTGCGAGAATATCGTGCAAAGCATCGCGCGTTTAGTGCGGGAGTGTCGTTTGAAGTATCGCGCGTAAATCAAAGGACTTTGATAAAGGACAATCTTGATCTGAGAGGAGGAGCAGGCCTAGGAGGCATCGGGCGCCGGACAGAGCAACTTGAGGTAAATATTTATTTATTATTTGTATAATACATATTATAAATTATGTATACGTTAATTTTATTCCTATATATTTGAATTTAAACAAGAAAGAATTTTAAAAAGTGCTTTTGATATATAAAAGTTGATATAATAGTTTCTATAAAAGTTTATATGAAAAAAAATCTTTACAAAATTTTTAAAGTTTATTTAATTATATATTTGTTGATTATTGTACGCGTTGAATATAAAATTCAATAGGTACAATGATAATTTTTAGAAATATTAATTAATTTGAGCGCTGCTATAATTTGAATTCTATTTGCTTGTTACAGATCAGCTTCGATGCAGTCCACTCGTTTCAACTCCGCTGTTGCGCATCGATTGGTGAGTGAATTATTTTATTAGGAGGTAACGGTTTTGTAGAAATTAGATTATAAATATGTAGACTGTAGATTGTAGATTGTAGGTCCGTTACCTCAAAATGAATTTTCCTATATTTTTAAACACACTCTTTCATTTTTTAAACGAAATGATTAAAATTCTTTAGAAAACAAGAAAATATGGTTTAAACTATAGGAAAATTCTAATAGAATAAACCTTTGTAATTAACTTAGAGAAATCTAATTGTAATTATAAATTGTAATTTATTGTATTATTACATAAAAGAAAACATATCGTAAATTATACGGAAATTTCCCGAAAAAACGCTTAACAATATATATAAATAACAATAACAATATTGTCAATTCTTTTAGTGTATAATAAAAAAGTTTTTAAATGAGAAAAAAATTCAGTGATGAGTCAAAAGAGTCAATTAGATATTAATTGTTTTTTGCTCGCGAAATTTGCCAATTGCTTTTTCTTGTAGAATTATGAAAATAACTGATAAAAAGTTGCAAAGTTTAAGATTTGATATTATCGTCGACCACAAAAATTGGAACTTGCAAAATACGATCATTTATTTTATTTGTGATTAGATGTATTCACGAATTCTGCGTACTTAGGTACATATATTCTTTAAAAGGAATTTATAGTAAAATTTATAAATAATTATTCTGCTATAAATATTTTTTAAATCGCGAATACCATATTCTTTACACGTTTTTGAACGCCATCTCAGTGAAGGAAGCTTATCGTTATCGCGACATATCAATGCTAATGAATGTATTTGTATTTGTAATGTGTATTTCATACCGACGAGTAGTCGGAAAGATCTTGAATAATCTTGATCATGGATTTTTTTCTTTTGGGGTGGAAAGCATCCCGAAAAGCGATGCCTAGTTTGATTTTTTATTGAAAACTGGGAGTTTAAATTAAGCTCCCGTTTTCTCTGCAATTCCTAAAAACAATGATTTTGGCAATTATTTAATGACAAGCACCATATATCTTTTACATTTTTTACACACAATTAATTAAACAGTTAATATTAATGAAAGATATATTTTTTCTCTCTTATTAAATGTTCTCGTATTATTACTGGTATTAATATTAGTATTGTCTTTTAATGAATATTATCTAAATCTAAAAAATCTAAAAAAGATTTAATATTAGACTGAACATGCGGATATATATAATGCATATATTCTATTATGCATTATATATATCTGCATGTTCAGTCTAATATTAAATCTTTTTTCGATTTTTTAGACAACTTACAATTTAGCAAATAAATCACAATTGATTTCTACTGATTTCTTCAACAGAAAATGTGGTTGCGAATATATTTTATGAATTAACTAATTAATTAACTGAAACAACACAAGCGTGTACCATTATTCGGTTTTGTGTTAAAAAGAATGTAATTAAAAAAAATTAATATAAAGTTTGTTTAAACTCGATAAATATTTTTTGACAGTAATCAACTGATTAAAGCATTATTTTGTTAATTAAAATTTTAAATTATTAATATGTTTTACATAAATATGTTATAATATTTCAAACTCGATTAATATTTTTTAACAGTCATCAGCTGATTTCTGTCAATAACTATTAATCGAGTTTAAAGTATTACTTATTATTTAAAACATGTTATTAATTTAAAATTTAATTAGCAAATTAACGTTTTAATCATCTAATTAAAAAATGAGAAAAGGATTAAATAAACGTATAAATTAAATAATAATTATTATTATTCTTAAAATTATAATAAATTAAAAATAAAATCTCTATTCTGCATTTCTTGTGTATGTACACATTTATTGTTTTGCCAATATTTTAAAATAAACAATTTTATATCACGTGCGCGCGTTATTATTATAGTTATAAAAAATAACATTGGAGAATTTTGCACAAATGCATGCAATAGCATTTAGACAATTGTCGCAATTCCCGGTATTCTTTATTATCGGTATAAATGGATAATAGCTAGCGCGAAACCGACATCGATGCAGGATCAACGTCTGCTCGCAGACAGTATCAAGATCTAGTGTCAAACTCGATCAAAAGCTGCGAGCTCGTAAACCAGACTCTGACCCGAGATAGAGCTCAAAGGCACGAAAGCGGGAGAGAGAGAAAGAGAAAGAAAGATAAAGAGAGATAGAGTTAGTTAAAGAAAGAGGAAAATATCACGTCAGCCGCGAAGGAGGGAAAGACAGGGAACTGTGACGCAATCCGAAAATCTCTAGAGAAAATACAGCTGGTAGTTTCTGGTAGTCAGGTAACGGCGAGGTTCCGTCATTCTGGAAGAAGTTGGCATCGCGGGAGGAGAAAAGAAGAATAAGCGAACGGAGGGTGGGGAATGAAAAAGGGGGGAGAGCACGAGATGTCATCTCGCACAATTTTCTTTTTTTTTTTTTTTTTTTTTTCGTTGTAATCGCAGAGATCGCTCGCCATTCAAGGGGTTGCGCGCTGCTTCTGAAAGGGTTCTTGCTGGAAGGGTACGATATCCCTTCCTTTTTGCCGTTGGTGCGCTTACTCACCTTCTTCCTTCCACGACGCTGCTACCTGCCCAACTGTTTTCGATTCTCGGGTTACTAAAGACGCGGAAATCCAGAAATTGCGAAGGGCCCGGGACCAGAAGAGCTAGACGAGAGAGACCCTTTTCGTAGGGTTGCGTAGAGATCGTGAATGGTCCCGCGTAGCGAGCCACCGCCTCGCTCTTCCTCGCGACCGTCCTTCTCCATCGGGAACCCTCCGCGTGTTTCGGCTCTTCTCTCCTCTTTCACGGATATACCCGGGGTCCTTAACCCCTTTCTTCTGTCAGCTGCCGCGCGCGTAACAGCTGTACACCCTGCCGCGGTCTTAAAACCTGTGTTTCTAAGCGCGATCGTGCGTGGGTATATAACCGTTGTAGTTCTCGTTGTAGTGTGTCGCGTTACTGATACCGGTATTTGCGTCGATAATGTTCTCTTTTCAAAAGACGCACTTCACGTGACACGATCTTGATCTTTGTAGAAATGTCGTTCATTGACATTGCTGTTTTTCGGTAACGAATTGGGATTCTCATTTTATGTACACTCTACTTTATGTGTTGGAGAAAATGATTTATAATTATTTTACTCATCAATCTTGGATTTTCTTACGACGGGTATATTTATTTGTTTAGAACATACGATCGTGACTGGCTCAATTAACGAAAGTAACTTTATTAGAAGATTCATGTTCGAGATGTATCTACTTTAAATGGATCGCATGCTTATAGAGATGTAATCGATAACGCTAACGGATTCTATAATATTTTCTACGTTGTACCAAACCAATTTAATTCTTTTCGACAAGTCAATTAAAAGATGGGGACGTCTTGTTTGTCTCCAGAGATTATGCGGTCCGCATTCGCATAAATTGAATTATATTATATGTATATTTAGATATACACACACAATTATACTTATATATATATAATATTTATTTATTTCTTTTAAGATCTAACACTTTTCCCGATTGTGTTTAATATTTTGAATAATTTCAAAACAAAATTGTTACAAAGAATGATATATTTTTGCGCATTATGAGAAAAAAAATCTTAGAGAGAAAAGATCACTTATTTTATCGATATCAATACCAAACATCCCGCATATAAACACATTTCGCGTCTGCTTCCATCGTGGCTGAAAAATCTCGAGTCACGGCTATACGCCTCCACGATCTCCTGTCCAAAACGTGACTCGCGTGAAATTCTTAAGATCTTACGACGCGCGACAAAAAAATCCTGTTTCGGGGATCGTCGATCGGCTTAGCGTCGTCTATGGAGCGAGCGGGCGTGAAAGGAACTGCTTTCAAAGGAGGAGTCATCGTAAAAATAGATTCAGATAATAGAAAGTACCGAATGCGTACGCGTGTCAGATTGAAGGGGGAATAAAGTACGAATCATGTAAGAATTCATAAGCGATACGAGTCGCATAAAAGTGTACCATGAGACGGGGATAAGATTACGTCAACGCGAATAGCTTTGCAATGAAAATAATTTTTAAAAGAGAAATTTTATGCATGGCAAAAATTGATTTATAATTAAAGATAATTATTTTTTCTGAAAACGTGCGTGAGACTGCTTTTTAAAATGTAGTCACAAATTTACTGTTCCCGAAGCAATCTCATTTTACAGCACGTGTAAATTTCAATGATTATTTTTTTTTCTTTTTTTCTTTTTCTTAAGATGATGAAGTCATTCTCTCATAAAAGGCGATTTGTCATAGTGTCAGTGTACGCAGTGTATGCTAAAAACATTTTTATCCTCGTAATTCCCGGAGGCTTTTGGAGAGCAAAACCCGCCCGATGAGATAGCGTCTCCTTGAGAAACAGCAGACTTCGAAGATCCCGTGCCCTCCACTAGATCTCTTCGACCATTCTCGAGACACAAACGCGCACATGGCCCCTCATTCGGGAGATTCGACTCGTTCGGTCCAACTTATCGAGCGTCCCGTAATTTTAGAATTACAAATATGCCGATTACAGTTCATTGAACCTTCTCTGCATTTTTTTAGAAACAAATTTATACAGGCAAACGCGTGTGAATATATTTCTTACGTCTGTCGTTTTTCGTGTAGTAAATAACGTAATGACAACTACTCAACTCGAGACTCAACTACTTACTTTCTCATGCAATTACCTTATTTTTAAATTTCTTTTAAAATAAGTAAAATCTTTGTGAAAACAGCTTGTAACATTTTTTTCATGACTATATAATTTTATAGTTTGATATTCTTATATATCCTAGCACGTTTACATCATTCATCTTAATAGTTATTGATCATCGAGTCCTATATGTCAAGAAGCATCGTTGAAAGTGAAGCAAATTAAGAGTCAAGAGTGGAAAGGGAGACATAATTTTCTCGCCTAGTTCACACGAACTGGCAAACCTAAGAGGGTGTTTTTTTCGTCAACTTTTTTTCTTTCACATGTTGTCTCCCGCACCCTTGGAAATGCGCGATAGAGCGCGTTACAGGTTGTGGGAAGTAGGGTAATTTTGAAGAGTGGATTGCGAGGCGACCCTCGTAATTTAATGCACAAGTTGCACTCGGAACATTTAAGAGTAAGCTCCTCGCTTCCGCTCGTCGAGCGGAGGAGATTCGGTTTCGGTAATTTGCGCCGGAACTTCCGCGATCCGGGCAAATGTGATCCCCCTCCTTGTACGATCGACGACAAAAAAAAAAGAGAGAGAAACACCGGTGGTAAATCGTCGAGTCGAGTAAATCTCGGGGCGCCTTAACGATTCGCGCAACGATTAATCATCCTCGCTTTTATATACCATCGTGCACCGATCAACCGATTTCTCATCGTCTCTCTTTCGAAATCTCTCCGTTTTTCAGATTCCTCGATAATTTTTTTCTTACCTCCTCGTTCGCGCGAGATTTGCCAGCCGGCACCGGGAAGGGGTTTCTCTCGGTCGAATCCATCGATCAGTCGATACCGGTAAAGGAGTTTCACCATGGCGTGAAAATCTTAATGATCGAACGGTATGAGAATCATCTTTAATAGTTTCTCTTTTCATTTTCGTTTTGAAAGGCGGGATAAACCTATAAAATTTTCCCAAAGTAGCAGACGTTAAAGCAGGTGTTCTATGCGAGAAGTCAGTTGCTCGAAAAAGACGAGTTTTTTTCTTAAATTTTAAAATTAATTATTAATATAAAAAAATGTTATACGATTTTTTGTTGAAAATTACGTTTGGCACTTTAGCGTTTTTCTTCGCGTGCTGTATTCGCGAACTTAAATCGGCAGATTATGATCCTTTCTTTGAAATGTGATATTCCCTACGAACAATTATATCAGCTTATACTATATACGAGATTAATTAATTCCAAAATTTGTCCAATAATAAAATATATTTTGTAATAAAATAAAATTGAGCCATTTGTTCCTGCCGTAAATTCTCATACAAATTTGGTTTACCAAATATACATACGACGTTAATCGAGTCGCTATAAACCGTTACCTGATGTCGCGCTAAATGACATGCCTGTCTCATATTTCTTCTATGCACGCACCCTCCGAAAAGCGGTGGAAAAAGTATCGGGGCTACACCACGCTACACCGCGATGAGGAAAGAACTTTTTATCGCGCCGGAAGTCCTGCTGATCCAACTAACTCTCGAAGGACGACAATCCGTCCGTAACCCTTCTTAAATCTTTTTTCTTTTCTCAAATACGTCCCACATTGTCGTGGGAACATCGGGGAAAGGCGCGAGTGCGAGTGTTTTAGGCGAGGAACGCGCGGTGACACAAACCACTGCTATATTTAAATTTCATCTCTCTGACGAGGAAAGCCAGAAATGATAAAAGTAGACGCCTTATGGCACACAGGATAGCAGGCAGGACTCTATCCTGTCGCTTTTTATTTTGTAATTGCTCTCCAAATAAAAAATGTTGCTGTTAATTAGAATAGATCGGAACAATCCATAGTAATCAATAAGTTAGAGACAGAAAGAGAAAGAGAGGAAAGGAGATAGTAATAATTAATAATAAGATTTTATAGACAAAAAGAATCTCGGCGCCGATTTTTATCAAACTTATTTAATCGAACGCAAAATTAGACAATCGCACTTTTTCAAGAATGGATTCTAAATGAGGAGGGAGGGATTTATAGATATTTGATATTTGTGCCGATCACATAAAACGATAAAGAACGCTAGTATTCTTTTGTGGGCAGATTTCACGATTAGAGAAAGCTTGGAATCTGATAAGATAAAAAAATCTGTGAAAAGTAACAGAAACTCTGTATTTCGCATTGTAATCGGTCTTCAGACAGTCGAAATCGGCCATTGAATTTTATTCAACGAACGATTTGTCAAGTAAAGAAAGTGTTTAGTGAAGAAAGTATGTGTATATATTAAAAGTAAAATTTATTAAGAATATTTTTTTATATAACGCTTCATATATATTTAGCTAATAAACCGAAAAATTTGAGTGAAAAATATTTAGAATCGTGATAAAAAAAATAATGATAAGGATTTCGCAAGAGAAATCGATCGATTGATGGCGCGACGAGAATAATCAAAGCACCGATCTATCTGCGCGTATCCTGCGCGAGGACCTTGGGGAGAGCCACAGCTGCATCCTTGCATTGCCCCGTAGAGAAGGTGAGGGACAGACAAACATATAATATGATCTAACAGGTCGTACCACCTCAGCTTCGTGCAAATCGCGTAATCTTGATCCACGGATACTCGCATAGATTTCTCTGCACGTTGGCGAACTGCACATCGATAAAAGCTCATTCGTGTTATTTCCTTATTTTCTAGACTTATTCTTTTCGAATCTCTTCTCCTTTGCGATCATTTCGAAATCAATTTCTTTTTCCTAACATGATTTTCATTTAATTTTTATCAGCAGTTTTTTTTTTTTTAATATATTTTATTTATACAACTTAAGTGAAAATAAATGTCGTTATTATATTTTATCGTAAGGCTTATCATATGTTTTTCGTCAGAAGTAATATAGTAATATTTACTTGAAAGTTAAAACGCTGAATAATCATTCTGAGTAATATCACATCTACTAAATCAACAATAATGGACTTTATCGAGATTATTTGCGCGTTTTGATTGCACTGTTACAAATTCACGATCGATTCGGCAAAGGCAATATGACCGAGGTTGACCACCACTGCGGGCATTCAGCAATTCAGGGTCTGTTGGGCCCTTCTACGATAATTACACGGTACGAGCTGCGAGTCGGCCCAGGAATATATATGTTCGATCGGCCGGTTTTTGAATTATTTGAAAAGAGACAGACCCTGGTATAACCGCGATATTATGGTATCGCGATTCCTCCTCCTCGGATCTTCGATCCCTTTTCTTATTTCTTTCTCTATTTTTTCTCATTTTAAACCGTCTCTCCTTTCTTTTCTTCCTTCTGTTTTGTTGGACGGGTTAGAAAATCGCGAATAGATTCACAATTCAGAGAAAAAGCAGAAACATAATGATTCCTGTAATCATTCTTTCGATTAAAAACTGGAAAGATTAAGACGAATTTCGGATAAATCCAAAATGATAATGTTTCGACAAAATTTATAAAAGACCGATCATATTCTCGCATTGTTGTAGATGATACGGCAATTCGATAGAGAAAGATGTAGTAGATGTTAGAAATACATGGCCCAGTCATCGATTATGTATAGCGGCCGATTAGATTAGATAGCGCGATGCTTCGATATCAGATGAAAATAATAAAATAAAATATCGCAAGTGTCCTTATATATACTAGTTTGATATTTTGTAATGTTTACTACGCGAAAACGGCAGAGTGATAACAAGATTAAGATCTACGAAGCAGAGTTTATATGCGTAAGCGAACGTATATCGATATTATCGTGATTGTTACCAGCTTTCCATTTCTGTTATCTTTTATATTTGTCTTATAGAGGCGTGATAATTTAATGACAATATTCTATTTAAGAACATTAAGATTTTATCTGATTATGCCATAATCAAATACACACATCTTGAAATTTTGCGCGAGCTACTTTTTATTTATTGTTCGTACGCAAATATTAAAAATTAAAAAAAAAAATATGGCCACGTCGTAATTCTTTTTGCCGAGATATAATCCGATATAATTTGAGATATATACGTATGGTCCTTTGGCTCTCGCAATTAGCTAATCTTCGATCTCGATCACGGGGAAGACTGAAATGCGATTTCGGGCCGCGATCGTGCGTTATTACGTGCCTCAGAAAAACAATAGCTGCGAAACGAAACTACATCCGCTCGCGGTTGCGGATGTTATAATTTTGAATTGGCATAATTTTCTGCTGCCGAAGGGAGGCCGGTGCCCAGCTTTTTGAACACGATACAAAGAAACATTATAAAGGGGGATGATCGGTATATAAATATATCTTAGAGATTCGTGCGTAGAGCCTGTCTCTCAAATGAATTTAATATGTGCAAAATCTTATTAAAACATCACTTGATAGTTAAAATTATAAATGTAAATTTTTTTTAACTTCTTGATTTTTTGAATTTTCCGTACATCTCGGGTATTTTTAATTTTATTTACACACAGCTGCAGAAAAATCAATATAGCTAGACAATAAAATCTTTATCATTTTGAGGACAAGAAATATATATATATATCTTTATAAGATAATTAATTAAATTATTCTAGAGCTGTTTCGCGAATTCTTCATCGAAACGTGGGCGCGCTCGTGCTTTCGTTGCGTCGCAGAAAAAAGAATCCTCGGAGGATAGACGCTCGCATACGGATAATGAAACGAAAGAAGGAACGTAATAAACGAGCGATAGAATAAGAGAGAAGGAGCGAGAGAGAGAGAACAGTTCGCGAGCGAGGGCAGGGACGAGAGAATCGGCATTGGCAAAAGGCATAGGCACCGGGGCGGCGAAGATCGCAACAAATGACTGTGTTTAAACTTGAACGTGACAAAATTTAAAAATCTCGCCTGCGGCCCGCGCGAGGTAAGGCCCGGCGTGCCTCCAGGATCGGTCTATACGGTGGAGAGGAGGAAGGAAGAGGGCGAAAGGGGGAGGGAGGGACAAAGCGGAAAGAGGACATCGGCCCGGGGGGCGGAGGATAAAGGTCCATCTTGATCTCGTTCTTTCTCTCTCTCTCTCTCTTCCTTTCGTCCTTCTTACCCGTGCTTTTTTTCCTTTCCGCGCTCGCGTTTTGCTATGCTCTCCTCGTGTGTTACCTCGTCTCTTTCGCTCTTGTTCCGGCGCGCGCGTTTGCGCCGCGATACGAATTGTTTTGCTCTCGTTTACGCGAAATTGGCTGTAATTGCGTGCGCGCGAGAGGCGGCCGACGCGAGAGACGGGAAAAGGGACCGGTCCAAAGCGCATTTTACAAATGTCGAGGCTGTGTTTAAGCTATCCTCTTCCATTTCTGGCCCGTGTTCGCAGTCGTGCTGCACGGAAATATTTCGACCGTGTCGATGCATGGCTAATGTTTCGCTGTACAAATCGCTCTCGCGTTATAATCACGAGCGAACGCTTTAAAATTTAAAAGAATATGCGACCATCATTTTTATCGCGATATCTTAAGCCCGAAAATTGATATGTTAATTAATATTCATCTATGTAAATTCAATCTCGTTAAAATTTATGATGGTCCAAATTTGGATTTATATCGCTTTTGAAATTATACTATCGAGGTTTGAAAAATGCGATATTAAATCAACTTGATATCAACCAAACTACAAAATCCATCAACACTCTCTAAACATTTTATATATCTCCTTTAACTCTTTTTATCTTTAAATACATGACAATACATTAATGATAAACGACAGTGATTAATTAATTTTTCT
Organism: Prenolepis imparis; assembly: GCF_030444845.1. Classification (NCBI taxonomy): domain Eukaryota; kingdom Metazoa; phylum Arthropoda; class Insecta; order Hymenoptera; family Formicidae; genus Prenolepis; species Prenolepis imparis. The sequence goes on from NW_028141162.1 coordinate 2,881,699, forward strand.
CAGTCTGATAATAATCGCCGTTGTCATGTATTAATCATGAATGTATTAGGGATGTTTTATTTCTCGAAATTTTCTTGTAAAAAGAAGCATGTAAAGCGACGAAAATCAAGGAACCAGTTTCCTTGAGTCGCGGGACATGCATGCCGCGAAGACTTATAGCAGCAGAAAAATATCCACCGGTACATATAGTCTCTCGGTTTGGAAGCCTCTGCGTCGACGAAATGCCACGACTGGGCAATTAATCATATTTCGAAAATCATTCCGGCCGCCGAGATCTGGCCAGAAAGATAGAGTCTCGAGAGCGTCTCGAAACTTCAGAGTCATAGGGAGCCACTATACAAACGCGGGGTGCTTGACCGAGCCAAACTCTTTCTCTTCGACAACTTCTTTTTTCCGTCAATACATTCCGCTCCTACGGCGCGAGGGGAAGAAAAATTCGATTCGAACCCTTTCGTTAAACACTCGGCGGTCCATCAGGACGCAGTTGTACAATTTCTATCGTCGCGTCGTAACGAAAAATTTCATTCACAGAATAAGACGTGATATAGGAGTCTTATTCTCTGCTATATCCTCGTAAATATCTCTATAATCGCTATATATTTTCAATTATTTTAAAAAATCTTTATTACTGTGTAATTAATAATTTTAGGATACATTTCCATTTTATATATTCTTGGTTAGATAAACTTGGTTTTAAATATTAAAAAAGCGTTAATAAGAGAATATTATATAAATCTGTATATAATTGCTGCAGCTTTTACATGCATAGCAGCTGAACATATGTAATCTTTAGAGAGGTATTCCGCAAACTGAATGAAATGTATTATCTTTATCCCGGGGCGGAGAACCGAATGCGAAACTCGAGAAGATGATACGAATAATAAGAGCGACGATCGGAAGAGAGAAAAGGGGAACGTTGGAAAGAAGAGGTACGAGAGAGAAAGAGAGATATATTGAGAGGGGGGTGGGCAGAAAGAAAAAGGGACTTTCTGTTGTGCGTGATGTATTAGTTTTAAAGCATATGGAGAGCCGCTCTCGGCCTCGTGGCTATTACAATGCGTCGAGCTCTCGAGTTCGAGATATCTCGAATCGGAGCGCGTTCGATTCATTTAAGAGATAACATCTTTCGTTCGAAATATGAATATTATATTATAAGCACGCGGTCGATGCTGAGTTTCTCTCCCCCTCTTCCTTCCCCTTTCCTCGGTCAACCTCTCCCCTTCTTCCTCTCCCTCGCAAGTCTTTATAAGTCTTTTGCTCCAGTCTGCCCCACTCGCGCGCTGCCATCTTCATCTTACTTTTTCTTCCTTTTCATCTTTCACGCTGCCAAAGCGAATGCCTGCATTATGAGAGAGGAACTGGGCTTCTCGCTGTTCCCTCCGAATCTAACGATCTTCGCGAATGGCCGAGTAATCGATCGACACAAGAAAAGGGAGCGACTGCGACCCGCAGTGTTTAACCCTTTCATTCTTTCGTTAGCGCGGCTACGTATCGCGAGATAGGATCATTCCGATACAAGTCGAGTTGCTTTTGCATTAACATTGTAGTTTCTCTCGACAATCAATGAAAACATTGAGCAACGCATTAAAGAATTAATTAAATAAACAGATGGTAATTTAAGAATGACATTTCGCAACGTCTAATAAACGTCGCGAAAAATTTGTCGACGTCTAGGACGACGTGGCGACGGTTGTCGGGTAAAATTACAATCGGGATAAACGTAATGATATAACGAGATGGATACAAGTTCGCGTCGCAGGACGCGAAGGGCGAGAAACGGCGCAAAAAGCGCATCGCGGTCAAGGCGCAAAGTGCCTAGAAAGAGAGAGAGAGAGAGAGAGAGAGAGAGAGAGAGAGAGAATCTCGCAGGATGTAGACGAGATAATAATAATAGACGATCGTGTATTACAAACTATAAACGTCAGGCTGAGTGCGTCTCGATATTTTATTTTCCGCGGGGGTCGCACGAGTATATATGTGTATGTATGTGTGTGAGCGCAAGAAGGACTCGACTCACGGTCCTGACTTTATTTTAAACGTAATGACTTTACCGCAGGCCCTTAAACGACATTCTGATCGTGCGCGTATTCCTTCTTATTGTTACGAGAGAAGGCGGATAGAGAGAAACAGAGAAAGGGAATATTCTCGCCGTAACTTCAGCAGTCGAGTCGGTCCGCGATGGAACGCGAAGGGGGGCTGAAAGTAGGCGGACGAGTTATTAGAATTTAGATTGAAAATTAGAGATTCTATATTTTTTAAATCTCTCGCTTCCTACCGCGACCGATGTGTGATCGTAACGTACGATCACGCTCGCGTTCCTCATTATTGCACTTTTGTATAATTGACAAATTTTCGCACGTTTCTCCGCGATCACCTCTTTCGTTCGAGTCACGTGAACTTTTCTTGGAACTTTTACGCACAACTGTAAATTATATAATGATATAATATAATAATTATACAAGAAATAAAAATATTATATAATAAATGAAATTATATATTGTGAAATTACATATTTACAAATTAATTATCATAATAAAGAAAAATGAATTAAACATTTAGTAATGACAGATTTAGCGATACTTTAATTAAATTTATTGAATACTTAGTTCTCTCTCACGAATAGCAAAAGCCTATCTGTACAGGTTTTCGTTACATACATATTTTGTGATATTTGATTGTTGAACGGCCACGCGCTCAAGGGGATGCAATCTCAGAAGGCAAAATAAATAATTTCGATGATAATAATAATAATAACTTAACTCGCGCGCGTAAATAAATCTGGGTCTCGATATAAATCCGCATTTATTTATTTATTATTAATGCGTTGCGCACGCACGATAATTACTTTCCTTTCACATCCTAGAAATATACGTTGCCCCGAGCACAAATCGGACTACCAACGTCCTCTCTCCCTTCTCTCCCCGTTCCTCGATCTACCTTCGCGAGACGCAGATCGGCGTATGCGCGGGATAAATTGCTCTCGGGGGTAAATTCTACGGTCAAGAAAATTTCGCTGGTCAAATCAAACACGGCCCGGTAATCAGCGAGCTTTACGGCGCGGCGGTACGCGCCCGATCGAGTCTTCTGCGCGGTTCATTCTCTTCCCTTTTTCTTTTTCTCTCTCTCCCTCTTTTGCCGGGTTATTAGTAAGAACGGGAACTCAGCGGGCCCTACGATTTCTCGCGTAGTGTGGTTTTACATGTCCACACAAAGCGCGATCGCGTACATGTGTGTCGGCGGGGCTAAGCTCGATCGTCGTATATACGCATTATTTGATGATACCACGCACACGGAATACGCACACGAGCGCGGGAGGCGCGCATGGATGTACGTGTGTGCCCCGCCGGGGCCCCGTATTGTCCTCGTATGCGCGCGAGCATCATCGTGTATTGGTGGGTACAAGGGGGATGGAGTGATGGAAGGAAACGGGGCCGAAAAAGGGTCCGCGGAGACAGGAGATCGGGGGGGGGGGCTTCTCTCTTCTTCCTCTCTCTCCCTTTCACCCCTATTCCCTTCGCGCGCGCGGCACTCGTTCATTTTTTACTTTCAAAAATCATGACGATGCTCATTTTTCTGACTCGTGAAGAATTCTTCAAACTGACGTGTAACCAAACGTAGCTCTGGGTTTTAGGTGGGCGGGAGCGCGCGGGGGTACGGCGGTGCATGAAGGAGGGAAGGGGAGCGAACGCGGGGCCCTTCGGGGCCGGAGGCTCGAAATCCTCCACCTATGACCACGATTACGAGATGTTACTTTTCTCGTCTCTTTCAGCATCCCTCTTCGCCTCATTCCTCGAAATGCCGGGCTCTTGTTGAGTTTCTATCTCTTGTTTGTATATGCATTGTTGATCTTTACGCTCGTACAATTTTTTTTTGAATTTTATTAATGAGATAATTTTAATTAAAACTGTGTCGTGACAATTGATCGATCGATCCTTTTGACGGGATGTCATTATAAACTCGATCCTTGTTCTATTAGCTCTCTCGCGTACCGATGGAAATCTTTGTCGAACAGATGACTCTCCATCGGCATCTGGTAATCCTTGGGGCATTACCGTAGTTATGATTATTTAGACTTGTTCCTTTTGTTACGGCCCCGTAGTAGAGTTGAGAGCGGCGCTCCACCGGCGGGGCCCATTGTCCGATTATTTGAATATCGAACGTATGCGCGGACGGATGGGAATCGATTCGTGGGGCCTAATGGGGATTACACGGGCAATCTGCCTTTGGAAAGACCCTGTCCTCCGTCTCTCTCTTTCTTTCTTCACGGCTATCTTCCTCGCTGCCTATCGTTTCTCTGAATCCTTGCGAGACATCTCGTTTATCTGACAACGCGAATAAAACAGAATATCCGCGGAATCGTATATTTGTTCTTATTTTAAATATTGTTAAAAATTAGATAATTGGATTATAAATATACGAGAAAATAAATTATAAGCTATTAATATTATTTAAACGATTGTTGATCCGCCGAGGAGCTATTAAATGCTCGGTAAAATTTTTCACACAAGATGTCTGGTACGTCGACAATATATAGCAGGCACGAAATATCACTCTAATGTGATTAATACAAATTCGCGAATTAACCTTGGATTTCGGGCACGACGAGATTCCGTCCGTTCGCGAGTATGAGAAATCACCCTTCGCATTCTCTCCTTTAGAAAAAGCGAGGCCTCGTCGAAGCCACCTGACCGTGATGAATCACTTACGTGTCCGGTCTTTTGCCCCTTTTTTCCCTAAGCTCTCGAAGCGCGCGATATTAAGCGGCGCTATATTTTGCAACGAAAATCGTCGCAAATTGTTCGCTCGCGGTTTTAAACGATGAAACGTCTCTCGCGTGTGAGACTCTAGCACGCGAATGTACACATATGTGGCGAAGATTAATTATTCCGCGGAAACATGGTGGTCCGAAACGAAACGCGGATCAGGCCGATAAATAAATAAAACCCGATAGACTTTGCTGAATACCTCGTTATCGCATTTAAACAATGCTCGCCGGGATATGATAAATAACCTGGAACAATGCCGGCCGCGCAGAAGTAGCTCGCAATTACGAGTCAATCAATGCATATTCATATTCGAACGAGCGTTCCTGGAATAGAAAAAGTATTCCCTCGTCTTTTTCTTCGTCTTCTGCATTCTCTCTCGTATTCTCGCTGTTCGTGCCGCTGAGTCTGCTGCCCACGCACACTCGCGTATATAGGGGGAAATACGTGGTGGAAGGAGAGAGGGAGAGCCATTTGGTGGCCCAGCGAAAAAGGAAGATAAAATGAAAGAGAGACAGAGAAAGAGAGAAAGAGAAGAGAAGGCAGAAGGGGATGGAAGGATCGAAAGGATTGAGAATCGACGAGCGATTCGAGAAACGCAGCGGAAAGATTCCATAACGTCTCACAAAGAGAGCAAGCCATCAAGAGAAATTAATAAGCGGTCGCCACCGCCAACCACGTTGGCAAAGAGGAAGAAGGGAGGCAAAGATAGGCGGGGGAGAGAACGTAAGACTTGGCGAAGTGAACGAGAAGAGGAGAATAAAACGAGGAGAGGAGGAAACAAAAGCTCCGGGACGACTTGTGCAATTGAAATTCTAAGTATGTTTGCTCCATTTCACGGGGTACTTTGATAAACTTCGAGAGTTTCTCCTTCGTTCGATTTTTCGAAATTTACCTTGCACGAAGTTAGAGTAGCGCGATCGACTTAGTGTTATTTGAGAAATTATTTATTTCCGTTTGAAATGTATAAATGTATATAAATAGGATAACGTGACGCTTTGAAAGATAAAAGGGTAACAAGAAGCGACGAGTCGCGTCGATAAGCTCGCGTCAATCGTCGTATTCGAAATTTAAGTGGACGAGTATCGGGATGCGGTGGCGAGGAAGATCGGAGACCGAAGGGGGTGCCAAGATGGAAGCGAGAGATCCATCGGGACGGACTCGACCGAGCAGTCTGAGACCTGCGGGGTCCGAGGCATCCTTTAAAATTGGAATAATAATGTTCTTTCATCTCTCTGAACTCGAAACGATGACTCGACGGCTTTCAATATTGTGGGAACAAAAATCGGTTAGGAAGACGTCGGCCGGTTTCTCCTCCCTATTCGTCTTCTTCTTCTTCTTCTTCTTCCTCTTCTTCATCCTTGCTTCACCTCTTGACGAATAACGAAGCGACAGATAGAGGAAGAATCCCATCGCGCGAAGGACGACGTCGCGCGGAGACCGCGTCAAAGTTGAAAGATAACCGGATAAAAGTCGCTTTTGTTCGAGTTTACAAAGATCGGTTACACACGTTCCTATACGTGCGCGCGAGATGAAGATGAGAAAGAAGAAAAAACAGACCGCGAGAGGTTGAATAAACCGAGATTCTTCGAGGCGAGAAGAGTGAGCCTGAACTGCATCTGAAACTGGACCTCGAGAGAAACTGAATCTGAATTGAGCTGTTTATTTTGAAAGCGGTGTAAGTCCAGTTTTGAAACATTATAAATTTCAATGGAGGGCTTAGTGCGCTCGTCCGTTTTATAACTTCCAAATTTAAATCCCGAGTATAATTCCCTTAAAAACACCTTTGAAAACGCATTGTCACCATTACACGGTAAAGAGCCGAGATATCATCTGAATTAGAATCTTATTTAGACTTAATGCGCTGAATTACGATGACGTTCCGATATAGCTTTCTCACTCTCCTTCTCTCTCTCTCTTTCTTACTCACGAAGTGATAAATTATAATAAAGACAAACTATATGATTCATTATCGGCTCGTCGTTCGCTCGGCAGTGCATAATAGTAATTACACCGGCGAGCACGAGACACACACACACACAATTAAAAGCAAAACGCGCGACGGAGTCGCGGATCAGCGGAGGAAAGACGCTATTTATAATTAATAGCAGTATAGCCGATCAAATGAGAGACAGAGAGAATAGAAGGGAGAAGCGATCTAAGGGGGGAAGGCGGGAGAGGAGTAGAGGAAAAAATGACGCGAGTCATCCTACGGAGCATTAGATTGAGCTTGATTACGAGTAATTATTCCTACGGTTCGGTTACGTACGTCCTTATAACGTCTCGTAACGAGGCCGGCGATCTTTGATCACTGCCACGATCGAGATGTATATCGTCGGGGTACGCAACTACGTGCCGACCTTAAAGATCGATTATTGGATCCCCGCGTATCTCCTTTCTTCGCTCCTTTTGGGAAAGGTCACAATCGATCGCACGCGCGGTTTCGATTGCGACTGGGCACGAATGTCTCGTTCGAGATTGCCTTCTTTCTCTCTCTCTCTCTCTCTCTTTTTCACGATTCTCGTTCTTGATCGTTACGCGAGATCGAATTGTATCGATCGGCGAGGCTAGTCTCTCTTTTCGCGACTGACATTTCGTATATGTATATACCTGACGGCGACTGAACGAATCTGGAAGAAGCGAGCGTTTGCGGAAAAAAGATTGGCGATCGCCTTCGGTGATTTCGACATTCCCTTCCCTTCCCTTTCCCCCTTCTGATCCCATGGTTCGTTCGCATGTCCCGGGGCGACGCGCGATGAATAACGAACTTCTTTTCCACGCCTCCGAAATGCTGGTGATTAGCCATGAAATATCGATTTTCGGATATGGAGAAATTACCAAGCTACGTTCTCGCAGCGTGGAAATGGAGCGCAGAAATGGAGCGCGAGGCGATTGTGCTCCATGTGCGCGCATCAGAAACGCGACGAAGCATCGACTCGATTATTAATTACATTCGTGTAAATGGTAGTTATCAAAGGTATCGTAATGAGAAGCGTTTGCTGTCGACGTGCGCTGATATATTTCGCTCCGATATTCACGGATAGCTTAATGCGCGATGTATCATTCAACGAGAATCTATTACGATTCACAGTCGTTGATACAATTGTATCGGTTGTATTATATTTTTAGCGTTGGAAGGATTAGAATGTATAATTTCCTCAAATGGATATTAGTCAGAAAAAATAGTACATTTCAAATAATAATATGTAAAAGGTAGAAATGTAGAAGCGTATATCGATTACTGATATGAAATCTATAATTAAAGTGTATTTTAATGATTTTAATTGAAGTGGTTTTAAGAAATATATAAAATAAAGAAAGAAAAACTAGAAAGAGAGAGAGAGAGAGAGACTACAAAAATCATCTAAATTCTGATAATCAAAAAGGAATAGTTTAACAGACATTTTTTTTTTAATACAGGGAATTATACATATAGGAAATTCTTTCGAGTAGTTTTGTTAGATAGTTCTCTCTTTTAGTATTAAAAAATATCCTCGTCAGTCATCGAATAGTCGAGGAGGAGAGATCTCGAAACGCGGTTCACTGATGAGAGTCGGCGGTTAGTCGGCGAAAAACGGCGCGGTGAGAAACCGATTTGAGAACCAGTCGCGAACAATTAAACGTCGCGAAAGGAGCAAAACGGGAGTAAGGAACACACGGAGGAGGAAGAGGAAGAGAAGGAGTGGAGGGCGGGTGGAAAGAAGTACCGCGCCGCGGGAGAAGTAAGACGAAGAGAGCTGAACGAAAAAAGGGAGAGAGAAAGGAGTCGAAGGGCGGCCGGTCGAAAGTCCGGGAGGGAGAAAAAAAGGATGAAAATCGCGGTTGTAAAATCCACGCGGGTTGCACCAAACGCAATTAACCGCTAAACCCGAATCCCCATAGGAGCCCGGGATGGCGTATATAGGTGGAGAACTTGAAGAAGGGAACGAGGTAGCGGGACGGGAGGATAGAGGAAAGAACTGGATGAGAAAGGAGCAAAGATGGAAAGGAGAGAAACGTAAAAGAAAGAAGGAAACGAGATGGACCAAGAGAAAGAAAGAAAGTGAGAGAGGAAGGCGAGAAAGAGAAAGAAAAAAAAGGGAGAGAGAAAGAGAGAATCTGGCCCTCTCCCGACGACTGCTTTCGGTTTGGCCAGCCTTGCCAGCCCTTAGGGCTCCAGACGGAACGCTTTTAAAATTTATTGACAATCATAAATTTCGAAAATAAAACCTTATATTCCCGCGTGCGCGCGCATTCTCGTCGCTGCACATGCACACACCACTGGAGGATTTTACACGCACGTGGCCCAGCTCATATTGGTGTGTCGGGTTTGCGACTCTCGCGGAGGCTGCATACATGGCTGCAGAAAAGGTTTCGCAGACGCGAACGGCCTCTTTGCTCTCTTTCCTCGTCTCTCCGCGACTCAACGTGGCTCTCCGCGGCTCACCACCGTCGGGTAGCAATCTGGAATCGTTTTCTTTCGCATTGCTCGTTTTGCGGGGTGCCTCGAAACAAAAGAATTCGTTACGAATTTGCCTCCCCTCGTACCCTTTCTCGAGTCGGCCAGACTAGCTCGCACCGCAATTCCAAACGCGTCCGGTAGCGCACGCAGGAATTCGCGTATTTCTGCTAAAGATGCTGAAAGAAATTAAAATCGATGACAGACGACTTTAAAAACATTTCATATATTTTCCTTTTTCTGCTAATACGCAAATAATTGAATGTATGTATAAATTCGTACCCTTATGATTATCAAGTTTTGTTTCGTTCATAATTATTTTACATTTATAATATTAGTGCATCCCTTTTTTTATATGTACAGTTGGTTCTTCAAATTATTCACAATTATCTTCGCGGAATTAATTTTCATTTCCTGCCTAGTGTTTATGCTGCGAACCGAGTCCCGGTCCCACGTTCGTTCACCAAAGCGACTTCACTTTATTCGAATACGTCTTCGCGTCGGTGGAATGCGATATGATTTCTACGTCCGCGATCAAGTAGATACGGAACGACGTGTGCTGGCGTTCGTCGATCGTCATCGATGCCAGCTCGTTCCGGCGTGTAAGAGCGACAAAGAGAAGAGAGTGTGTGTGTCTTCCTCTTATGTTTGAGAATCGTTATTCGAAATGTTGCTCGCGGACGTTCTACGAGCCGCATAGATTTTTAAACAAATCGAATTCCAAGCTGGACCGCTTATAAACACTGGCGTGTTCTCTTCGTAAGCAGAGCCGAGTCGCGAGCCAAGACGAAGCGAGGCGTGACGAGACGAGGGATGGAGGAAGACGAAGACGAGGAGACAGTCCCGGAGATCGACGGAGGATGTAAAGGGGGTACGCGGAGGTTTATTATGCTAGCAAGCAAATTACGATCGAAATGACTCGCGCAGCCAAGCGAAGTGACTAATTGATTAGGTCCGTCGACGGATACGCGGTCGCGTCGATCGGAAACTGGTTCTGGTTTCTTTCTTTGTGTACTCCTGAAATGAGATTATGCTTTCGGACGGTAGTTATTGTGTCGTATCGCGAATTACGACGGTAATGCCGAAGAGAGAGAATGCCCAGACCAGGATCAAGGCCGTAAAGCATGCGGCCGCGAAAACGACCAGGAAAATAAGTAGTTGCCTCGTTTATAGGTTTCTGCTTAACGTTCGTGAAAATTACTTACGATAGAATTGGTTATCAGAAAAATTTTATGTCCGCAATGGCCGCTGTAATTTAACTCGCAATTGTTTTTCCAATTTTATGTTCTAGTTTTAGTAATCAATATAATTGTTTCTCTCTCTCTCTCTCTCTCTCTCTCTTAAAAATAAAATGTGCCTTTTCTCTTCTTTAAAATATAAATCATTTCTTGAGAGCAGAATATGCATTCTTAATACGGTAACATTAAATGTATTCCAGTATGTTTCGCAAAACTTTGACGTATCCCACTGCGAAGAGTACCGCCTTTTATCGTTCTTTCTCGTCGGCTATTCGTGATACGCAATTTCTGGTCGTGTCAGGAATTACGTTAATCCATGAAAGATCTTAGAACTGACGCGAAGGTGGGGATCACCGCAGAGTCGAAGTAGAAGCACGATGGCACGAAAAGAGGGGGCGAATTCATCATCGGTCCAAGTCAGGAATTATAACGGAGCGATTCATCACGAGAGGCCACCGATCCGTCATGCCGATCCACGCGTGCGAGGCGCTTTTTGAATATCCTGCGCGGACGTATATCTGTACATCTCGGTTAACCCGTGTAATATCCAGGGAGGTTTTTCAGCCGTGACCTTGAATATAGTCACGAGAATCATCGCTAAAAAATACTGTAGGTATCCTGAAACGAGAATCCGCTCATACGTGACATACGAGCCATATGTACAATATATATATATATTATCTCACGAATTTTGCTTGCGAATATATTTATGATTATTCAATTTCGCAAAAATATATTTAATGGAAATTTTTAGAAACTATTACTTCTATCGCATATCTAATAATTTATTTAGATTTTTTTGCAATTTAATTTATAATTTTATCTAGTTCAAATATACATATACTATTATAGATTCTTGACGAAAGTTTGCTGAATGCAAGTTCTGATTAAATTTCGAAGATAACTTTAATACGTTATAATTCAGACATTAAAAGATTAAATTAAATATAACTTATACATGATACGACAGAATATACACGCATGACGATATAAAAATTACATCAATACGATCGTCGAGACGTTGCGGTGGGACCGATAAAGAATAAATAGCGTTAAATATACTACGAGTACGCATAATGCTCTTAATTCGAAATTACGACGGCGAAATAATTATGCGATCGATTATATGAGAGCCAGATGATATTTATCGCACCATCTTTGTCGAATCATCGTCAGGTTTTCGTCTGCTTCTCCGCTTCTTGGCGACCGATTAAAACGAGCGACGTTATCCATCGCGCGCGAGAGGAAGACATCCGGCGTGCGTTTCGCGTCCGTACCAGGAAACGGAAATGACGTCACGCACGTTTATTAGAAGTGTTTATTTGCCCCGATGTATAACCGCGATCTGTGTCGTCGTATTCACTGAACGATTCGCTGAAATCATGCCGTTCGATCTATGGATGAGTGACGACCGCCCGAGAAATCGTCGACTCTTCGTTTTAAACTCCCCGACGTTGTTATTCTCTTCTCTATCTCTGAACGTAGAGATTGTCATTACGATTAGAGAAATATGATAGTTTATATGGATTTCCTTTACCCTCGATAATTGAACGACCGATGTGTGCGTCTAGACGTAGTCTCGTTTGCATCTACTTTGTCTCTATCTATACTTGTTATTGACGTATATTTTACATAATCATATTAATACAGTATTTAGAAGAAAATCTATTATGTCCCATCTTGAAAAGCACTGCATAATTTGCATGCGCAAACATTTTTAAAACATGTCGAATAAATTTATTAAAATTATATAATTTATTAAAATTACTTATTTATTAAAATTATTATATTTATTTTTATTAAATTATATACTGAATAAATTCTTTTCTTTTTGGTATGAGCTGATCTCGCGACTATAATCGTCTTTTCAAATGAAGGGGAACGAACGTATGCGTGAAATACGCGATGTCTCTCGCTCGTTGAATACTTTGCAAAGAGTTTCGAATGACGTTTCAAACTAACGGAAGCTCGTTCATGGAACGTACGTGCTTTTCTGGACACTACATTAGGCGAGTAGACCAGCATGAAAAAGAGCTCGTGCTATCGCACCGTTCGGGCAGTTTTGCAAAACTTTCGAAAGTTACGTGTCACCGTATCCGTAAGACACATAAATACTCTTTTTATCGAACCCTTTCTTGGTATTTCTTACGATAAGCGTTAGCTGACCTAATATGATGATTTATTAATAGCGCGCTGTGTAGCAATGTTATCGTTGATTTTTTTCCAAGAAGTCAGATGCAAATCAGCATGATATATTATCGTTTCGTTCTACAAATTCTAAAAATGATCTAGATAGACTGCCAATTTTTCTCTCTCTTTTTCTCTCCTTTAGGTAACATATGAACTCATTGTGCTGTTGATCAATGATTAACATATTTTTTTGAAAATTTAAAAGCACAGTTTTTTTCTCGAGACATGCATGTACAATTTTCTTGACGTCACGATGTATTTTTTCCCTTCTTTCCCCCCATGAATAGCTGATGGTCTCCATACCACCAACCTCTTCCACATTCTCTAATTGACCACGATTCGCGATCTTGCACTCGCGCGAGGGGGAAGATCGGGGAAAGGAGGAGAGGAGACGGAAGGAAACGGAAGGGAAGGGTCGATGGTCTTGAGGCAGGGCGGGCGCGATTTTTGAAATTTTAAATCCGGATTTGCGTTGCAGATGCGAAGACCCCGGGCAATGTCGCGGTCGCGGAGTATAATGTTTTCTTCTCAATTAAGCCTTAATTAAGTTAAAATTAACATCGTAGAGAACTCTCCCTCCTTTCCCCACGTGCTCTCCCAGAGTATCCACCTCGTGTCTTCTCTCCAGCTTTGGGTGGCCTGAACAGCGGTACAACCATCGCTAAAACTCTTTAATTCGACTAGTTGATTCTCATAAATAATTTAAGATAATTATTTTTAAATCTTACTATTGCATAATTTAATTTTTAAGCTACATTGTTGTAAAAGTGGAGTTGCTTTTACGGATAAATAGCTATTTTCTTATATAGAATACATTTTCAGGCAATATATATATATATATATATATATATATATATATATATATATATAGTCATCGTATGCGTAATTAAATTTCACAATGATACTGTCGATTAGACTTAGAGCGAGCAGTTTTAAATCTATTTATTCCTCCAACTTTTTTGTTAATTATTCCACTACATTAGCATATTGTAATTATTATCGTGTTAATTTTTTTAAGAATTATTTTTCTCTCTCTCTCTTTCTCTCTGTCTTACTTTTTCTCCGTTTCTGTCGCTGCTCTGCAAGTGCAGCTTTTGTGCGAGATTGTACGAACCGATGGCTAGCACCACCGCGAAGGTGTCCACCATCACCGGCGCGTACGTGTGGTATGGGTTATACTGGGAATCGAAAGCCTTTCAGATAAACCAGCCTTCATTAGGGCGAGGATGATCGGACAACCCGATGCCCGGGCGTTGCTGCTACTGTCGTTGGTGCTTCTGCCTGCCTATCGGTGGTGCGACCACGACATAGACGAGGATTGACCGTGGCGTGAGTCCGGCAGAGGGAAAGAAAAAGAGAAAGAGAGAAAGAAAGAGAGAACGATTCGACATCCCCGTGTGTGTCCTGATTCTGTGTCGCAAGTGCTCCTGTGCGTTGGTACCCACCGTGGGTTCCCGTGTCGTCGGGGGGATTATGCTAAAAGGACACACAACCACGGAGAAACATCTCCGCGTCTCGAATTAGGAAGAAGTCGCGGCGCGAGACTCGCTTAGGGATCGTCAAGCGTCAAATTATCGACTATTTTTTTAATTAAGTAGAATCTAAAACAATTATTGATGCAACGAGCCGTATAATATACAACAGTGCGAGATTGTGATGTTATCGCGACGAACGCGATATATATGCACGAGGCAGCTGCTAACGCCTATATGCAAAATCGTAGATGACGGATCGCTTATCATCCATCATTCGAGCAACGCGAAATGTAATACCTGTTAAATCTAATTTACTCTAATAAAATACAAATTAGATGTACATTATAATGCAGTTTACACATCGTGAGCTCATTTACATCGGCTAACTATGTTTGATATTGAATTTAAAACAATCAGTCTCGAGGCCAATTTTAATTTCGAGCTTCGTGAATGTAGTCGTCTTTTTCAAAGCCGAATATTTCAATATAGAAAATATATCTTCGATAATTCATAGATATTTTCAACGATCGAATCGCACACATATCGAAATAAGGAGAGACCGGATCCTGGTCACGTGCGGTTGAATGGTGATGAGTAATAGCGCGTACGACGAGTGGCGGCGAAGGTAAAGCCGAAGAGACAGGCAGGGGTAGAGGAGAAAGAGGGCAAAACCAGAGACTAGGGCACGAGCGATTTTCCCGCGAACGTCTCCGTTCCGCCTGCAACGACGGGGAGCGAGATAGATTTCCAAAACGATTATATATACGAGGCAATTTCCTCCCGCGCCGCCTGTCCTCGTCCTCGTCGTCTTGATCGTCGTTGTCGTAAAAAGGCAGCTTCGCCTCTCCGATTTTTATTCGATCCGCGCGCGTAATTCTATTGTTTTCACGGACTATTAAGTTTCCGGTAATGGTCCGCTTCCGGTTAAGCGAGGAGGCACGCTCTTCGTGGCCGTGCGTGTCTCAGTACGCGTCTCCTCGAATGCAGGAAAGGGCGCGCCCGAGCCTAATTCGGGCTTTAAAAGATTAAGGCGAGGCGCGCGATGCCCCCGGCACGACTTCTTCAACCTCCATTTCTATCGCGACCTCCCGTTCCACCTTTACCCTCGGTGCCCCTCGCCGATCGACCGGCCGGCTCGTTTATTCGGCAATGAGTGCTTATTCCACTTCCTTTCTCACGTCGATTTATCGCGTTTCCCGTATTCGGCGACACCACGTAAACTCTTGCCTACTTTACATATGCATTTCCTTTTTCCGGACGATTAATATTCTTAATTCGCGCCTCTCTAATCCTCGACGATCATGTATGAACAGTCATCAGGCGGTGACCAATGAATCAACGCTTATTTCTATAATTATATGAAATGATATTTATTTATCAGTAAATTGTAAATTAAAAGTAGATGGTCAGTAAAATTTCTGGTCTCTCATTTAGCGTCGTCAAAATATTTTTTAATAAATCTATAAATATTATCTTTCTAAAATATATATGCCACAAGATTATTTATTATATTAAGCAATAGATTCTTCATCAACGGTTCATAGGTTCTTCAAAATATTATCAATACGTGCGATGAATTATTTATATATCAACGGTATTCTTTAAGATTTATTGAGATCATTCTTTGTCACGCTTCTTGTTGAAGGACATCGATCCGCGTGCTAGTTAGTTCATTTACAATTTTTCAGCGAGCGCATAATCCGATTTGTCACTATCTTCTTACTGACTTTGAGCACGTTCAGTTTAGCTGTGAAACATTATTTGCGCCATCAATCGTCTTATTCTTCGTCGAGGATTTCGGGGAGCGAGGGGGGATTCCCTGTTAGCTTATTTATTTATTACTTATTTATATGCAAGTTATGCATTCAATGATATCCTTTATAAACGCATTTCTCCTCAACATCTTTAAAAATATCAAACATGGAAGTAGCTACAAATTTATAATTATTATTGACCAATATTGACGAGTAAGGGGTAAATATGTAAAAAAAAGTGTGAAAAAATTTGATTTTTTACACATCACCGAGATAATTCATGCAACACGTAGTAGCGTCAAATTCTCGAGAAAGGAGAAGGAGAGCGTGATCTAACGCACCGTTGTCTTCGCGTCGAAGTGTACACACGTTGCGTTTTGTGTATGTAAAAGAGCAAGCCGCAGAGAGAAGGAGAAGAGAGAAACAGACAGAGAGAGAAAGGAAGAGAAGAAATGACCACCGAGAGACGAAGAACAAGAGGGAGAAATTTGGTAGAGAAGAGGCACATGGGAGAGGGAGAGGAAAGGTCCAGAGAGGGAACGAGGCCTCCGGAGGCCTTCAGAGGCCCCCGAGGTTGGTCGGAGGTGACTCCGCCTTGCATCCGCCTCCAGTGTCCGATTGGATGGCAAATTCTCCCGCCTCAAGGCTCATTTGTTTATTAATGTTGTAATCACCCGCGTGATCCTCTTTTGTGCCGCCGTTCCTCCGTCTCCGCCGTCCGCGCCGTCTCTTGTCTCGCGGAATGCGACCAGTTTCGTCTCGCTTCTTGCAAAGCTCCTCGTCCTCTCTTTCTTCACGTGCGTTCGCAAGAAAGGGAAAAAGAGAGAAAGAGAAAGACAGTTTGCTCCTCTCACCCTTCGTTTCTTCCACCCTTTCTTTCTTTCTTCTCCTTTCTCTCTTTCCTTCATCGAGCGGACCCCTCTTGTCTTCGCACAGCTGTCTCCTACCTTCTCTCTCTTTTTCTCGTTGCCTCTTCTCCACGGTGTTATCGCTCACGGGTCTCTCTTTGGTCTCACTCATTTTCCTCTTCTCCCTCGGCGTAGGCGCTTCTTTCCTTCGGTTCTCCTTCTTGGGTGATTCTCCGCGTTGTCCTTTTCCTTTTTTACCTTTCGCCCTTTTATTCTCCCAGGGGTGGTTTTCCACCCAAGTTCACGCCAGAGTATCTCTTCTCCCCTGGTGACCACCATCGCCGTTGCCTCTAATACGCTGTACCCTGCTTCACCTCTCTTTTTTTCTCTCGTCTTTTTTTGTCCCCGATCACGGTGTACTGCGCTCTTCGAATTTAAACGTGGGTCGCGCTGATGTCTTGTATCGTCTTTATAAATGAACGAGAGACATGTTTTGATTTTATTGCGGCGCGACGATTGCTATTAAAAGTCTCATTTTATTCACTTTTTTTGTTGGTGCATAGTGCATACGCGCGCTTTCGGCCGGCATGTTTTTGTTACGGGGATTAATTGTCCTGGTGTGATGTTGTGTCGTTCTCAGATGCAGGTATGCACTCTGATCTAGGATCTAGACTCTAGACGCCCAAAAAGAAAAGCGAGAGAAAGAGAGAGAAAAAAGAGAGAAAGAAGAGCGATAGAGAAACATTGACTAAAATCGTCAGTGGGTCAGAACACCGTGCTTCTTCGATTTTCTTTTCATTTTTTTTAGACTTTCCACCGTGCGCGCTTTCCGAAACTCGACGCGCTGTTTGTTTGAGCTGTCGCGGCGCGTGACGAGGCAGGAAATGTTTCGGAAATCGATGTTCGTCCGCATTTACTCGCCTGACATTTGAAATCCAAGACACATCGTCGTACAGGACGATATATCTCGCAACATGCGACCAACCTTACTTCGTACAACGTAGATATCTAATGGATATTATTGGATGTCCATTAAATGTCTCGCAATATCCAGATTTCTAGACATTTACTATAATAATTTTTATTTATATTACTAGATATTTAATTATTTAAAAATAATAACTATATATTTTATATAATATGTATAAGAAAAAAATGTAGGATTTTTCGGATATTATTTGTACAGTATTTTACGCGTCATCGGTTGGAAAGAGAGTCGCATTCCTTGCTTCTCGACGAGAATGCGTTCTTTTCAGCTTCGATCAATTACCCGATCGGGAATTAATGGACGTGCGTGAAATCAGATTTTACGTGAAGATACCTCGTCCTTGGATCGAGTTGATGTTAGTTAAACGATGAACTAGGCGCCTCTTCGTGACGGTGCGGAAAACGGTGCGGGAAACGTGCTCATTTCAGCCTGCGTGTCTAGTGATTTGCGAAATTAGAGACGCGCGAAGGTGCGTCGAAAATGGATCGCATCTTCTTCGCCAATCGTCCTTCTCGTCGCGTCAATCGGCAATCGGTTCTTATGCATTCATTGCGATTAACGTTGTTGGCCGCGGATTCATAGTCCGTTCCGAGCGCCTATTATCGCCGTGTCAGCGTGGCGGAGATCGTCGAATCGACGGCATTCTTCGGGTCGTGCCGCCGGTTATTACCCAGCGTGTACAGCCCATTGTGCTCTTTCTTTTTCATCGAAAGTAATGAGCCACCGAGGCACGTGGTCATTAACACATTGGAATCGTAATTAACTGAAAGCGCGCACGAGAGAGCGGTCGCTCGGATTATTTCGCGATCCCCTGTCGAGTTAATGAATTAACAACTTTATTCGAATAAACTTTTTGATAGCGGAAATAAAATTCGAGAGAAACGCTGCACGCATTGTTAATTTCTGAAAATCTAATTTCTGAAAATAGGAAGAGAATTCAACCCTTCTTTAGATAGAAAAGTGATTTTATTCGAAAACGACATCTGGTTGCTTTTCCTGTCTAACAGACAGACAGTTGATTGTTTTTCCTGATTTAGCAGACAGACAGCTAATTGCTTCTCTCCTAGATCTTTCTTAAATTATTATACTTTTCATAGACTATTATAATATTTAAATGACACTTTATTCGAGTCAACGAGGTTGTGCTATTATTAATAATTATATGTGTGATATAGAATATTATTATATATATACATATATATAGTTCTCATATCTTATTTTCTCAACGTATTATATATTTTCCATATTTTTCAAGCGCACGGCTATTACAGTTGCAGAAACGCTTATTCGTTCCTAAAGTCTCCATCTCGTCGCGCGGTGACACGACGTGTCCCAAATGTAGAATTCCACAGCAGAGGTAGATATGGCCGCGCCCCGCTTCGTTGTTATTCCGAAATGACGAATCATAATGTATATAATGCCCGTGCCTTTTTCGCCGTAGATGTATTGGTGCACGTAGGTGCACCTGTCCGTGAAGTTGCGTTTCGTGGTAAGCGATATACGCGTATTCTATCTCTCCCTCTTTCTTTCTCCCTTTCTGTCTCCCCTCGGGTGACCCTCCCCCTCGCGCATTTCCATCCTTCGTCGTCTTCTCCTTTCTTCTCTCTCTTCGTCATTCTCTTTCCCTCTTCTTTTCTTCAGCTCGCTCTTGGACCATCGGTCCCCGATATCGGTCCCCGACTAGTACTTACACGGCTTATTCAAATGAACCGAGGATTGTCCGATGTATCTCGAGAGGCTAACTGGATTCTCAAAATTAAAAGGAAGAGGCCCCGCGTTGCGGACTCACCAAAACCTACGAGCGAACGGTCGCGTATCACAAATCTATCTTGTCACTCTCTTATTTTTTTTGCGCACTCCATCCACACTCTCGCGTTCTCTTCGGCTCCGTTAATGCTCGCTTCATCATCGCGTATTCACTCGCGCTTGCATATCTCTAGCTTCAGGTGGCTCGTCTCGTCCTCGTTTCTCGCCGAGTACGAATGAAAATCGTAAGAGTGCAACACATCGAGAAGCACAATGGAAGCTCGTCTGTCTTTCGCATTGTTTATAAATGTACATTAAAAGAAAAAATTAAATAGAAAATATTTATATAAAATAATATAAATTGATAATAAAAATAATTAAATTAATATAAAATTAATTTTATATTAATTTCACGTTTAAAAATAATTAAGCAAAAAGATGTAGGATCTATAGTTTTTATAATTTCACAATTTTCCACACACATTCCAAATCACACACACATACACATACATAAAGCTGCTTTACGACTGCTGAGCCTAAAAGTGGAGCCTCAACCCTGTCTAATATACAAGAAGCAAAGTCAACGAAGGAGAAATTGCGTAACCGCAGACTACCGGAGAATGCAGCCGCGACATTAAGGGCGTATTTAGCGAGTTTTTGCCCCTATGATCTACCTTAGCGAGGGTCGAGCGTGGAAATCTCGTCCTTTCCGGATCCCTCCCGCTCTACTCGCAAAAAGGGGCATTCTTCCTCTTTCAATCGCGGCGCCCGTTTGCACCCGTTACGAATTTCGGGATCACCCGACACTTGCCGTTGACTTCGTGCACGCTTCGTCCCTCGATCCTGGACAATCGAGGGAAAATGTGGGCTCCCTTTTCCGCGTGAGGCGACCGGATCTGTTTTTTTTTCTCTCCCTCTCATCTTTATTGTATTTTCTGTAGATTTTCGAAAATCGATCACAATGGCGACGGTAGACGACGACAAATTGCATGACTTGTCACGTCCCCTCAGCTGCTTCGATTTCTTACGCGGATAAAGAGCAGAGATATAAATTAGCCGATATTTGTACGATAGTCAACAGTTAAAGAGCGGCAATTTTTTTTTAAATCAGTTTTAATTTATCTTTAAAAAATATTATTAAATATTTGACTCTCTCTCTCTCTTTGAATAAAAGCTTGTAGTGCACAAATAAAAATTTCATTTGATCAGAGTTCATTATTTTATGATATATACTAGTAACGCTGATTAAAAGGATGTTTGCGGTTTTATCAAAAAATAAGATCTGCGTTCGGAGAATGAAAAGCTGGGCCGACGCTTGTAAAGGATGCGAAGTTACGAGTTATTATTAAGTAAGAGCAGAGAGAGGATGCGCGAGAGAGGAGGGGACCAGGCGATTCCGATCGAATCGAAATATCGTGCGATGAGGTAACGCAATTGGATGACTGGTAAATTCGCGAAATCGATCGCAATTTAAATTCGAAAGTCTCGTCCGCTCCCGGAACTCCTACGTGGAGTTAAATGACATTTCGTATCGATCGATCGTTGGATATCACCGGGGTCTCTCGTCTGATTCGCGATACATATATAACAACATATACATATCTACCTACGCGCGACTCGTCGAGCCG
Source organism: Prenolepis imparis (assembly GCF_030444845.1). Lineage (NCBI taxonomy): Eukaryota > Metazoa > Arthropoda > Insecta > Hymenoptera > Formicidae > Prenolepis > Prenolepis imparis. The sequence continues at coordinate 2,902,767 of NW_028141162.1, forward strand.
TTTCGATGTTAGAACGAAACCCGACGGCCGTGTCGACAATGGAAACGTCGGCGATTCGAGCCGTTAAGCAACACTCAATACGACGAAACGATATTGTCGCCGGCATTCGCACTTAGGTCTCAACACATGTTAAAGATCGCGGTAAAAAAGTTGGTGAACTCGCCATTAAAATTCTTTTTTAAATTTGCCTTGCGCGAGAAGCAGCATTGTGTCTCTTGATAATATTTTACGTTTCACATTTGCTTTTAATAACATTGAAGAATGCATCATGTTAGATGGATATATCGAAGATTAGATTTATTTAAAATAAATGAGATTCTCTTCCATATCTCATAAGCGATAAAATTGTTTAATTGAGCATAAAAAAGTTTATCGTCGCGAATAACAATGCTGCTTTCAATCTCCTCGCGTCGAGGAGGAGCTTTGTTAGAGATTTCCTGAATAATACTCGCTCATTCGACATCTCCGTCGTCAGCGGTATCCAGTCTCTGCTGTTGCAGACGCAACAGTTTCTTTTGGTGGGGCATATTTTACCAAGAAACGACTAAGCATAATATTGATATAGCCGGTGCATATGATGTGACGGTGTTGATATCGTTCGAGCGTTGATACCATAGCTCTGTCCGGCAAGAGAGGAGATCCCTCTCGCGTTCGTTCGATCCCTGGAAACTCGCTCAGGGTCAGTCTCGCTCTGCGATTCAGGCGGGTCGTCTCTTTTCCGTCGGGTTCCCCGGGGCCCGGATAACGTGCCGTGTGGGTGGTCGCATCGAATTTCTGCGTTTTGATTGCGTTGTGCGATTTCTTTCATATATTTATTTTTCTTTATCATGAAACGTTATCGAGAACGTTGGAGAACTCTTGCGCATTTTAAACTGCGCTTTAAAGAGAAGATAAATATAATCATTACAACAATTATTTTATTAAATGACATGAGAAATTTAAAGATGAGACAAAACAGCTCCTAGGGATATCTGGGTTCTGTTTGATAGACCAACACTATAACAGGCGTTCTTATGAATATGAAAACTTCAGCTTCCTTCTCAAGATATCACTGTTACGATGTCACGTATCCATCTGGCGACTCAGTAGAATAGATAACAGGTTCTGAGTGTTGTGATGACATCACCATCTTGCGCTAGTTTAAATTTCTTTCTTCTCCCAAGATAGTTGCGAAGCGGAGAGTTCACGTTTTCAGAGGCCAGTTATTTATTATAAATAGTATTTATAAAGAATAATTTGATACTGCATATATCGATGTTACTTCGAAATTTTTAATCATTTGTTTCGAGTTTCAAAATGATCTATCTGCCTCAATATGCTTTTTCGTTTTTCAGTCTTGATTCTATCTCGCAATTACTTCGACTGTGATATCCTTCGCGAAATAATATGTTACGCGGCGTAAAGGTTATCAATCTCCACGGCTGTAAATCTAATTTGCTTTATTAGGTTTTATCTGGAGCATAGTAACTAACTCGGCGAATCGCCGGCGCTCGAGTGTACTAAGTAACTTTAGATGTTATCGGGCGCTCACCGGCGGGCCTAATTGCGACCGAATTAATACAAATCGATAAACGAACCCGATATGGTCTTTAACATGATGCGCGCCCGCCATTTGCATTTATATTGTTTTACATTGCTCGTAATAATCGGGAAATTTTACGAGTCCGCGAAACGTCGCGATTGGTTCTCGTCAGTCGCGCGGACGCAATAATACCCGATCGGTTATTCGAACAGTTAGAGCATAAATCTATGAAGTCCTGGTCTGTGCCATAAAGCGACGCAATAATCTGTAGCTCGTCCCCGGCCGCGACATAATGACGAGGCAATCGACCCGACGAAAGCACCTGGACGGGACTAGATCTGCGCGGCGCGCTGACACGGCTTTTGTGGCTGCATCAGTTGTGACCATCGGGTCACTTCGCCAGGTCACTTTCCGCGATCGGTTCACCTGTCGGAAAGACCGGCGCTCGCTTCGTTCGCACCGACGATAAGTCAAGCCCTGTCCACCTGCGACCGAGCACCTCTCACAATGCACGACGAGACGCACCCTGCCACTCGCCTCGCGGAACGTAATGCGAATGTCTTGCGAAGCGGAATACCGCGCATTCTTCCGGAAGTTAAGTTATCTCCGTGAATAAATTATCTTCGTGCGCTCGTAGAAATGTGGCTATCAATTTAATAATGCGATACTGTTCGGTGAAGAGGGTTCCTAATTAAGCACATATGCTTTTTTAATGCTTCTATCTTGTTATTTAATTGCTAAAAATTTTACTAATTAGTGAACTAAATTTTATTTATTAAAATTTTATTTGCGCTATGTACCTATATTTTTAACTGACTATGTTATAGTATTTAACTATGTTGATCCTCACTAATTAAATGATGATTCTTAAAAATTCTAAGAGTATCTCGTATTTTATATTTTGTTGGAAGATATCATTTTCGATGATAGACGTCACACGTACTCCGATTGACAGATCGCGCTAAATTGCGTAAATAATGTCGCCTTGACGATCGTCTTGCTAGTAAAATTCGAGCTATTAATAACGCAGGCGAGTCGTAAGTCAACCTGATCTCTACCTGCGGCGCGATATTTCGCGCGCCCTGTTCTCGGACAGGTACAACACGAGGAGGCGGTTGGTCACATAAAATTCTGACTTGCATCTCGAGACGACGCAAGTCCAGTCGATCGTAGCATGAAATGTACCCGATAAGGCCAGCATTTCGATTCCTTCGGATTCGAACCAGAACCGATATTAATCGTAGTCGATAACAGAATCAACGGAATTCTTCGCGTAGCCGACAATGACAGAAGTACTAATTGCGTTTCAGTTTTATGATATTATCTTATCCATATTATCTTATATCAATAAATTTACAATCGAATATTTCGTAAATTAAAAAGAGTCTAACAATAAGTAGATTTTTAAAAATTAAAAAAAAAATGTTTTACTTGAATGACTTAAATTTTGACATTAATTAATGAGTCATGTGACTAAACAATTTTATGATTAATATGATTTTCGCGACGAACTATATTCTACACAGAAAGTCGACGCTCCTGCGATCAAACTCGATTCAATGACGTGTACGAGGACAAACGAATGCGTGCAACCCCACGGATTTTGTTCGGTATGCTAATCAGCCGATAAATCAGCGAGGACATCTCGACTTGCCGATTCATTATAGAAATGGCAGCTGCCAATTGGCGCGTGTGCCGATTACAACGGCGTTCTCGTTGCGCACGGGGTGGCTTTTGGAGTAGAGTGCAATAGAACTGGAGCGACGTTTTTGACGATCGATGTCTGCTTCCGTGGGATTAAAAGAGCAATGGAAATTGGACGAGATTTATGATAGCGCGCAAAATGCACCCGGTCCTCTTTTTTGATCGTTAACTAATATCGCTTTATATAACCGTCTGCTATTAATATCTAGCATTTTGTTATTCTCCAATAATTATGAATCGTGACGACAAGAACGATTCGAGCTAATTGGAAATTCTAAACTTTCTCAAAATGTTTTATTGCTTTTCTATATTTATACGTAAGCAAAGGAATTTATTCTATCTCTCTGAGAATTATGTTACAATCACGATGCCAATTTAAAAGGCTGCAGAAATCTCTCCTCTTCTGTCATGTTCTAAATTTTTTGTTCTTGGCAAATTTTAATTCCATTTGTGCCTTTGGCAGCGAGGGTATTAACATCATGGCGGATGTTGAGATTCGATGAGAACATCGTAATGCGTGTCTCGTCGTCCGAGTCCCTCTTCGTGGCACGCGCGACAAAATGCCAAACAGATGTCCGACGACTCTGTCGATAGGCCCGTACGTATCGGCTTTTGCTATCTAACGATGCGTTCACAGAACCATCCATCCTAATCTGCCTGAGGCGCGCGCGTTAACTTTCCGTACAACTTTCTTTCGCGTTGCCATTTATCAAGCGCGCATTAATATATTCCTGAAGCGGTGCAGCTGTCGAGGACGAGCAAAGTCCCGGCCCACAATGGGCAGGGATGGAAATGATTTTCCGCGACCGGGAGTACGGATCTACGCGTCGGATAGAAAGCGAGGCTGAGCGCGATAACGCAGAAAAAAAAAAATGGGGAGCGAACGGGTAGAGGAGATGCGCGGCGGTGGTTAGGTGGCGGTTTTCAATCGACAATCAATGAAGCGCGTCCGCTGGATTAAAGGTCCAACGAAGAGAGATAGATCTAGATTCGCGGTACTGACTGAGCCAATCGGATCTGGTTCAAGGAACCCCGGGGACCGCGACAGTATTTGCAATGCAAAACAGGGAACTGCCGGGACTACCGGCGAACGAGACGGGCGCGCACACGCCATACGCGTCCTCTTCCATCGCAGGGCTCGCCCTCCTTGTCGCGCCACGACACATGGCTACGTCCGATTATTTAGATATGCAGATGATCCGCCGGGCCGAGAGAGCGAGAGAGTAAGAGAGGAGGAGGATGGAGAATAAGAGCGGGACGCCTCACCTTCGCTCTTTTTTACTCGAACCAATGTGAATCATGTGTGCCCGCGTGTGTGTATCTTGAAAAGGGTGTTTGCCGCCCTTCTGGCCCCCCTTCTTTCCCCCTCCCTCGTTTCCTCTGAAAAAACCCCCCACGCTATGTTCGCCGCGAGGGAGCTCATTGTTGGCCACCGTTAAGAATTTGCATGTCGACGCACTTTTCGACGCGCGTTTGCGAATAGGGTGGTCCTAGGATTCGGATAACAAAGTTATCCCCACCTTTCCAAGGCTCGGATGCTCATTTTTTTTGACATACGTCGCCTCGTGCGTTAATCAACAAGCCGTCACGACCCGAGACAAATATATTATAGACTTTTACACGTACTAACTTCCCTCGCAAATTTTTCCTATTTCAGGATTCGATTATTGAAGATTAAAATTGTAGCGGGTTGTTTAATTCTCTATTTATATTTTTTGTCGTTTTTTATAATATAATGCGTAATTTCAATGATATAATATTCTGAAATTATTTACGGCACTCGACGTGTTATGTAACTAATCAATTAGAGAGAAGATCATTGTCGGGACTTTGAGACCGTTCGTCGTGTCGAATAAATTTGATTCGTCTGTCCGTCCCAGCATCGACATCCGGTAGCTCCAGTCAATCGCGACGATTCCTTTCTTCGCGCGCGACAAAAACGTGCCGTACTCTGAAACAAACAAACGCAGATAGAGTTGTAAAGCAGTCGCGTCGAGAAACTACCAGTTTTTCCATACACGTCGCTTCCCTGAGCGACTAAAATGATACTGGCGACGGAAACCTGCATAAGTAACGTTTATTCTTTCGTTACGCTACTGAAAACCTAATTGTCCATATAATTGAGAAATTCTTACTGTCTCGTCTCGATATTCTTAGATCCGGTCGCCTTAACATCAGCTATTATAGCTTCGAATATCCTAAAAATATATCTGTTAGACTTTAATGATATTTCAAGTATATTTAATTCTTCTAAGATGAATCCTAATGTGTATTACTTCATAGAAAAAAAAATCTAATTTAGTTTCAATGCTTTAAACTCGGAGAGTCGTAATACATAGTATATGTTAACGTAGCAGCACCAGTGGAGTATAAATGGAGAAGGGAGGGATTAAAATTTATATTATATTTACTAGTTATATAAAAAATGATACAATACAATTTATTTCTTAAAGTGTGTATTTTTTGAACATCTTTGTCAGAGGGAAGGTGTCAACTTAATGGACGTGAAAGCGGGGTGGCGGAAAGAGGAAGGGACACGCGCTAACCTAGAACGCCGTTTGCATACGAGATCACGCGTGTACACACGCTTTTACTCGCGCTCGTGCGCGTACACGCGACCAATTCACCGTTCATTCGGATCGACTTTTTATTTTAACGTCCAATAATGTACAATATTGCATACAATATTTTTTTTCTTACTGGAAAAACTGGAAACCGGTAATTAGTCTCGTTGCTACGCGGTTGATTAATTATATCGCTAAAAAAATTAAAGAGAGATATATATTATGTGTGTACGATTATGTATATATAAATATAAATACGATAGAATGTTGCAACGTGAATAAATAGAGGCATGTGCGCGATTGACAGCGCGCATTAATACGGCGAACGTTACTCGTGCGGAACACGTTCTTCCGATTTCCGCGGTTTCGCCGGAGCGAATCGCGCGTAGGTTGCCCTCTTAGTTGAGACGCTAGTGAAACGGGGACACGATCGAGATCTCGTTCTAGCGAAATCTCAGAACTTGTTTGTAACCGTGCTAAACGTTACTACAGATATTTATAGCCGCGTATTAAACGTGGAAAAAAATAATACTTGCGCATTCCGAGTAAATATTAATTTATTAAGTCAAGCGTGTAGAAGTCTAACGTGTCCCCCCATAAAACCATTTTAAGACTGCAATACCTATATGTATGATACATAGTAACGAAACTGTAAATTTAAAAGAATATACAAAAATATTTATTCTAATTTCCTATTAAATGAAGAGAAAGGCTTGATTTTTCGATTGGATGATTATGATTTATATAATTTTTTACAATTCATAATTTTTATCATACTCTCAAAATATATGGATATAGTGTCATTATTTTTGCTATGGGAAAACGTTGCGGCACACTTTCTCCAGTAGTAGGTATATAAAGAGAGTGAAACTTATTTTGTTCACACATCTGGTTATGCGAGTTTTAGTCTTTAATAATATTTAATAGTTCTCCATCGCGTGGTCGCGTGTTCTATGCACTTTCATAATAGTCTTGTGCGTCTGACGAACGATGCGATGATATCATAATAAAATAATTGATGCTTTGGGAACGGTACCGATTAATAAGATCGTCAAGTAGGCTTAACATCGTTGATGGGGATCGGACTCGCGAATTGCATTTCTCGAGCCAACTCGGTAGCCAACTTGGCAACTGACGCGAAATATCATGCCGAGAGCAGAATCGCGTGGGCGGCTTTACGTACGTCTGAGCTCTATCGTCGCTTTATCGCACCTTGATCGAAAGCCTCGCTTCACGAGCAAAGTTTTGAAAAAAAAATAAATAAATAAATAAAAACGTTATCCCAAACGTTATCTGTGTTACTTCGTGATTACGATATCACGCGGGAAATCAGTCAAAATGACAGAACGATATAGCGATTGACAAACTTCTTTTTGGTGCATCTCCTTCCTTCATTTTTGTATTGTGAATATGCGTAAATTGCATCGAAGGATATATGAAAGGACATGAAGTAGATGGATAACTAGGAGAGGCAAATGCGTGATGATCAATGCGCTAAGTGTCAGCTGATAACGAGAACCGCGTGTCTCTCTCTGATTTCTGCGATTTCTCCAAACCGTCAATCATTGGGACCGCAGAGCTATGCGCATATCTGGCCAGTTTCATTACGGATCTCGCGAAAGTAGAAACTTTCTCAGACATATTTTTGCACGTTTCGAATTTAAATACAACACTGATTCCAAAATCCATCGTGTTAATTGAAGAGATTTTTTTTTAAAGATCGAATACAATAAAATCAATGTTTTACTATTTGTACTATTGTCGAGAGAAGACATTTCCGAATTTTTTTTTTTAGACGTATTAATACACGTAATAGATACACACGTCGATCGTACGTGCATAGTTCGTCGATGACAGTCGGCGTTTCTCTGAGGATTTTCACAAAAGAAATGTCGACGCCGGTAAAGTATGATACCTGCATTCCATCGGTTGCAACATGTGTGTCATACGAGACGTGCTTTGATTTTCTATCGTTTCGATCGGGCCAGCCCTCGCCGTGGCTTATTTACGCGACACTTCGGTAAGTCGTACAGCAAAAAGAAAAACAATCAACTATTCATGTTTGAACTAGTCATTGATATCAAATCGCTATCGACGCATTTCGCAAGCGGCGACACTGAAATCATACTGATTCACTCTTTGACTCAAATAAATTTTACAACTCGGCGAGCGCATCATTCATCGATTTGCTAAATGTTTTGATCTTAATCTATCACGTGAGTGTCTAGTACGAGTACCCGAAATGATTTGGTATCTGCGAGACACACCATTTTTTTCATTAATTATTATCCGTATAAAATTTACTATAAATTATGAGCGTTTGTTCTCTCGCGTCAGAGACAATAGCTTCATTTCCGTTGCACAGCCGTGCGTTTTCGATTTCATGCAACTATACACTTTGTGTGCGTGTACAAGATCCGCGACTATGCCGATGCATATATAATACATACATGCAGTTGCTTGGCAAGCTCGCAGGGTATCAGCGGGGGAGGGAAAGGCGTGCAGAAGAAAGGGTTGGGACCTCTGGAGCGGGTACGATTAACACGTGTCACGCGTCACACACGTATACGCGCGCTCATCTATCTTTCCACACTCGCGCGGATCCGCGGGGCGCACACGCGAGCGATCGCGTATGTCGCGCGCGCGGAAAGGCTCGACAGTCCATATATCTAAAAGCGGACCCGCGCCGCCAGTCACCATGTAGGACAATAAAGGACGGAGGTGGTAACGTAACGTTTCCATACGCATTCCTGGGCGGCGACAGCGCGCTTGCGACCGGCCGTTTAAGAATTTCTCGTCGTGTACTGGAATCGAGGTGCGACACCGCGCATTTCAATCGGTCGACACGCGTCGACGCTCGCCACGAAAATTCGCCGTTTCTGACATAAGAAATAAATGATAAAACAAAGCCTTACGATCGGTTTTAACTTTGCAGGCATATCTATTTTTATAGAGGAAAGAATACACACTGGTGACGTGCACGTCTTAAATTAAATGAATGTTATCAATTATTTTTGATTAAAAAGTTAAATTTCTATTAATTTAAATTTTTAAGAAAAATGTCAGAGAATGGAGAAACTTTTTATTTTATTTTAAAATTAATATTTTTATTTTAATATAATTGTCATGAAAACTTTGATTTTATCGCAACATTTAATGTTGAAAAGACAAGTAATTTATATAAAATGAAATAAAAATATTAATTTGTCGCAATTTGCCGATTATATTTACATATTTCCAATTACGAGCATTAGCTTCTACAAAATCGATTAATAATGTATATCTTTGGACATATTTGTATTCGTAAATAGAAAGGAAGATATTTCACGGTACAAAAGCGAAACAAATCCTTTCGCAGAAAAATTGAATGAAGTTTTAGCCATATACGAACGTTCGTTGAGCGCATGAAACCTCCATTCACGAAAAAATTGTTGTACGGCCGCGGAAACGAGCCGGCCATCTATATTTAACTTGTCGACCGGCGACAGGAAGAAGGCACGACGTGCTCGTCACATCGTCTCCGAACGAAGACATTTTAAGATACCACCGCCTTTTTCTTCCTCAAGAAGTCCCGTCACATTTACCATTCCGAAAGACCAACGTCTTTTACTCGCGGACAAACACTATGCCGACGAGCAATATTCTTCTTCCCATGCATTTTGATTACTACACTTTTATTATGATGATGTTTCGCGCGAGAGAGATCTATTATTAATATTATTTTAATTTCTCTCACGATTCTTTTTGTATCCGTCTTTACTTATTATACATATTATATACGTCGCAAAATTTTTAATATATATATATATTTTTTTTGTTTTTAATTTCTCTCAAATCTTTTTGTGTATGTCTTCATATATTAATTATGTCGCGAAATTTTTAATATATATATTTTAGAAATTTTTGACATTTCCTTGGATACTCTAGTATGCGCTGTAAAAAGCAACTCGATGTTGGAACGAGTCGTATGTCGAAAGTATCTTTAATCGTCCCATTGTATTGTTTCTCCTTTGTTCGCTTTCGTGGCCGCGGGTGAAAGCTTCGTCAAAACCGATCGCTAATATACTCGCAACTTTTCGCAGCACACGCGTATATATTGTTAACCGAAATCGCGATAAATCGTGCGGAAACGCAATCTTTTCCTTTCGTCGAAGAGAAGGGTAACATCCGGATATAGCCTCAATTATCTCACACATATATTATATAAATAAGTAAATTTCAAATCAATTAGATAGATTTAACATCAGATTTAATCTGATTAAATCATTAAATAATGAATTTTAAAAATTGGAATTGATACAAGACATATCTGTATTAATACGATATCGTTCGTTTTTTGATAAAACGAGATCGAACGAACGGAAAAAATCACAGGCCGTTACAGCGGATATGGAAGAAAAATCGGTCGATGCCGCCGCAGATTCCTTTCCTCGGTCTCTTTTCTTTGGAACCGGTACTCACGGTATCTGTTCTTAATCCAGAAACGATTAATAATCCACCAAACTCTGCCCGCTGTCGCATAATTCTCGAACGAATCGTGAGAAACCGGCTACTGATGCTTCTTTTTTCCCAATTACTGCCGTGATTTCCGCAAGATTCAACGAAATGGTTCGCCAAAAAAAGGGCGTCGCCCAAAAATTCTCACGCGTCTTGAACAGGTAGAACAGGACTTCGGATCGATTTAATTGTACGCCGTTAATTAGACGTCGTTAACTAGCTAACCGCTTGAGATGAGAATTCAATAAACACGCTCGCTATATTGCTATCGCGATGACTAAAAAGCGAAACAATACTTTTCCTAGCCGACTACTTCACCGTAGATCGTTGATAAAGAATTTTTTCCTTTACTTATACGCCCTCCTGACAAATGTATGTCGCAAGGGCTCGACGAGATTTTAAAATCCGACTGTGTCTCAGCGAGTACGATTATAATTACACGCCCGATATATAATATGTACGACACGATGGTTTCCCGGCGCAATTATCGGAGTATGCATCTAACTTTATGGGACAGAGAACTAGCCTAATAGTATTAGGTATATTAGGTTCTTGACCGTTCCTTCGGACACTCACTCGAAGTAGCTCCGGGCTGGCGAAACCAGAGCTCCCTCGACCTCGCACTCGCTCCCTTTCTGTCCCCCTCATTATTTCAGCAATCCAAGAGATACGAGCGTTTTTTGTTTGCACATGCGTGTTGTTCGCGCATCTCACTCATTACGTAGGAATATATGTAATTTTCATAAACTTTCAATATCTCGAAATTATAAAATAAAAAATAGTTTGACTCACTAATGTGATGTGTAACAACGGAAATTAAAAAATTACGTGTTTGGCGAGAAAAATTTTTAAATATTAGCATTGCATGTATAAAATATAATAAATAAAAATCTGCTTCTTACATAAATAACTTAAATAATTATAAATTTTAAACAATATTTAAAAAAAACAAAATGTTATATTTATTATTATTATCGCAGGGATAAACGAGCAATTAGTTGCTCAAAAGTAATTAGTAATAAATTAAATAAGTTATTAATGCCTTATACTATATAGTTGCACTGCTGTCACTCGTCAGGCTTCTTCCTCTCTTGTTCAATCTTTTTGATTGCTTTTTTATAAGGCTCACACTGTGTACTCACTTGCGAAAGCAAAGCACTAACGCGATTAATTGACTTACGCATGCACTAATTAATGGAATACAGAGATCGCACAATACTTTGCACGACATTCCCGACAACTCGCGACTTATGCTTTATTATTATATGATTAATTAAGATTGCCCTTAAACTTTATTAAACGCATCGCAATACCGTTGATGAGACTCCATTCTTTTTGTATTACGATATTCGATGAAAAATTCGAATTTGATATTGGCAATTTAATCTTTTAATATTGTGCAATAAAGACTCGAATAGATTAATATGCAGTTCATAGAACTAGATGCGATAGATTTTTTGAAAATATGCAATTAAAATTTAATATTGCAGACACAATTTGTCCAAAATAAAATTAAATAAAATAATATAATATGTTTTAAATAATATGTTAATAATATATATTTTAAACTCGATTAATATTTTTGACAGTTATCGGCTGATTTCTGTCAAAAAATATTTATCGTGGTCGACTATTTTGCGTTTAATCGAAGCAGGTATATTTCATGCGATTTATTCCTTCAAAATATCATTAAAATACATCGAGATTTTGCAGGATTTGTGTATGAAATATATTGCACATGCAATATTAAATTTCGATAACCTATCTACGGACATGTGACCGCGTCTAACATCTCATTAAATCGATTTATGTACTTATGTCCTTATGTCGCACGATATTAATGTAAAACTGCCAACGTTTTCGAGTCTTTTCATTGATGGAATGTCACGAGGAAAAATTATAGGAAAAATTGATTCCGTTCGTGATGTGACGTAATTAGTAAATGCGATCCTGATTAATTACGTAATAATAAAGTATAATTGACGGGGGTGTCGTAGAAAAAGTATCGCGTATTTTAGTGATTACGATTAATCCTGTTTTCGCGAGTGCCTTGAAAAAGCAGCCAAAAGATCAACAAGAGGGATGAAGGAGAAAGGCCGGCGAAATGTCAGACGACAGCACAGCAATCATAAAGTATGTAACATATAATTTATATAATTTATTATATTTTATTAATTATATTATTTGATACTAAACGCTTTCTGCGGTAATAATCCATTTTATATCATTGCGTAATATAAAATATTATAGACTTTATATTTTAAAGCTGGACACGCGCGTAAAATATTTAATAAAGCATTTATAATAATTTTATTACTTTTATATAGATAAATATAAATTTAACTCCGAAAATTTTGCGACATTGTGTTCGAAATTTTTAAGTGATGCAATTATTTTTTTATCGTTGTGTTTGCCAAGAGTTTGCGAGAAGGGAGAGAGAGGAAGACGAGATTAGGGTCTCGAAAGAACGGAGAAGCGAGAAATGCTGGAAACTGGATATCCAGTTTGTCCAGGGCGGAGCGATAGCCGTGCTCGAGATATCGCGCCGCGCGTTCCACTTTACATCTGCTCTTCTCGGGATCGAGGATAAATCGACGGATAAAACTCGCGTAAGCGCGAGATAACGCATCTGGAATCGATGGTCGCGCCCGCAGGATTATTTTATGACCGTAAGTGGGCTATGAAAATCGGACAGATCGTACACATGGCATGGGCATTTATCGATTCGCCGGCAGAATCCTGCTTATTCCGCTCGTACTTCCGATTTTCCTGTTAAATCTTGAATTACGTTCAGAAGAGAGGATCTCTCGCGGATAAGAGAACTGTCGATATACCGTTACAGCCATCAACGGGCCGTGAATAAACGCGCCTTTTATAAGCTCTATATACAACCGCGATATGTTAAGTGTCCTATATTTAATTCAGAGACCTCGTGTAACAATCCGGTAAAATGACGCGGCTTAAAATAGACATCGCGTTCCGAATTATTAAATACAAATATCGAGAAAAAAAGCGAATATGAAAAATATTTCTGTATACGAAACATTTATGCAGATATCCATAAGTGTCGCGCGTTATTTGTGTCAAGTAATGGCTAAAGGATTCCTTAGCTCGGTTACAAAGGAATGTCAAGGGCCAGTATCGTGTATCCTATTGCTCCCGATATTTAGTAGCCGTGGCGGTCGTGGCAGTTGATCCTAGCGATCGTGGCGAACGATCGCGACCGGTCGTTAACGGTGAGTATTTCAAGTCCGTGCCCAGTCACGATAGCCTCGAAATTCGCGGTAGTCATCATAAATCTACGGATCTAAACGCTCTCAATGGCACAATCCGGCCGATCTAACAAGTTGCGCGAATAACATCGGCTTCGGACCCATTAAGACACGGTGAGAAAAATCTGAGAGATCGATATATCGCTGTTGAAACGTGACAATGGAGCGCGTGTACGGCGAGCGTTGAAACTGGTCCAGCGTTGCGTTGTTAACGCGTTAATAACACCGGGTACGATTAATGAGGGTTAGCGATTCTATCATAACATCGTCGAATTTTTTCCCTCTTTTAGAAGGTTTAGAAATTTGAATTATCATCAATGGAAATTAGAATCTAAAATTATTTCAAATAAAAAAATGTATATTATTTAATTTAAATTATTTAAAAATTAATAACAAATTAGAATTCTCATCAATGGAAATTAGAATTATAAAAGTTAAAATTATTTCAATAAAAATAAAAAAATATACATATGTATATTATTTGATTTGATTTGAATTTTTTAAAAATTAATAGAAACTATGAGATGAATGTAAATTAGAATTGTAACGGTGATATAATTTATGATTATTGCTTTGCGTCTCTCGCAATTTCATGTCTGTGCAAGGTCAAGAAATGATCAATAACCCCTACCGGGATCGTCGATTATTATAATTTCCGTCACGATATGGATCCGCGATATTGCTTGTTATATGTATGCTCTAGTTTTGATCGAACCGGTGTATACCGTTCGCGGATCTAGATCTCGAGTAGACCTGATTCGCGATAACCGCAAGGAGAGACATAAATTCTGCTTCTCTACGAGGTTTTTCTAGATTATCAAAATACCAGCATTAAATAGAATCAGGTTCCGTGTTCCGGAATACTGTCGCAAAGGTACGAAGCGCTATCTACGATCGTGAATATTTCAGGATTATTAATCTTGGCCGTCTCGTTCTTCGCTTTGATTTAGTATGTTTTGCAATAGCAGTCGTAGCAAAAAAAAAAATTGAAACTTAAAAGAGATGTCGTGTCGCATTGATGAAACTATTAACGAAATTCTTAATTTTTAATTGTGACATTTATTTTCAAAGATAAAACGTATCAATATTTAAAAACTAGTAATATCTGTCTAAAAACAGAAAACATATAAATATAAAGCGCTCACATGCCTCCTTTCGCAGATTTCAAAATAATATAAATATTCTCGTAGAGCCTCGCAATAAAATTAAAACTCGCGATAATTATAGTTAACGATCAATTCCTTCAGTTTCGCGTATCGGTATTTTGCCATCTTCGATAGTGCGAGTTGATGAAGAACCGCGACATGTAGTGGAGATGCGCGAGCTAGGAGGTATGCATTTTATGCACAAAAGCCTGCGAGCGTCGAGAAAGAGAGACAGAGGAGAAGAAGTAGAGGACCCCGTAGGATCTCGGCGGAGGAGCGGCGGCACGGCGGTTCGTTATGCCGGCTCTCCGCGAGGACAATTAATTATCTCCTGATTCCTTCTAAGAAACCAGTCCAAGTACGCCCGAGCGGACACACCGACGCGACCACGGTCGGCCAGATGCACACGCACGCACCCACACACGCGCGTCCGCGCGGACGGTGTTTTATAGACACATATGATGGAACACTCTCAGGCTGATCGTGTTTCAAACCGCAGAGGGACTTAACTGAGAAACGACACACGTTCCCCTGCCGCTACATCTACGGCTGTTGCTCCAGAGTCTCGCTCGTCTGCGAGCAATTCGGCCGACAACTGACCACCTTTTCTCTCTTTCTCTCTCTCTCTCCTTTTTAGTCTTTTTTTTGTTCTTCGTAGTCCGAAATTTCATTGTCTCGCCAGCGTAAACCCTGCAGTTTGCGAAACATTCGATAACGCGTAAAAGGGATCAAATTTCTCGATTATGCGTAATCAGTCGGAAGTAGAAACGTGATTCGAGATGAAACAATTTGCTCGATTGCCGTGGATGGCAATAGCGATTAGTCTCCAGTGTTTGTGTAATGTTGATGATTAAGTTAGTTTCGTGTAATCGCTCGATTAAATTGTTACGTTCCTCATTCCTCGGTAGGGATCTCTTGTCGTGGCGTTTACAAAGCACCGTAGCGCTATAGTAAATTACGAGGTATATGAGTCGAAGCAACAGGTTGTCAGAGAGCGCGCAATCGACCGATGTACCTCGAAGCTCTATGGATGGAAAGTACCGAAAAAGTCTCTGCCCTCTCCATTTATGCGACGTTATACACGTAATCGCGCACAACCTCGCGGCCCGGTTTAACGATCTAACACTTTATCAAGAAACTTTGGCATTTCTCGGGACGGTTGCGAGTCATTAACTCGTCTAATCGCGCCTGAAACCCAAAGGATAAAGACATTCATCATCATTAGAATGGATAATTATCGCGAGCTCTCAACTTCGGGGATATATGCCTCCACTTTTGCGGCTTGTCCGTTCATTAGGCGCTCGGGAGGAAGCTAACGGGCTTTCGACTGACGGCGGTAATACGAAGAGCTCTCGGGGATCCCGAGGAAACTCATCGTGGATCTACGTGTGGACACGTGTACGCGTACGTGCCGTACGATCGGTTTCTCGCAGAGTTTAGCTCGTCGAATCGTGGAATCGAAGTCATTCTCTTCCCTCGTTCCACCCTTTCCTTTCTTCTTCTCTCTTCCCTTCCTCTCTCACTCCGTGCCTTTTTTTATTATTCCGTGTAGTCGCGTACAGCACGCGGGGCGCGTGACACGTCCGCGGCATCCGGTCGCGTACGTGACGTCATACGCGAGTTATATCGTGTCGATAGACCAACGCTGCTCATATGGTCCGATATTGGTAAAGTCGACGGTAGAAGCTATCGATCAGCTTGATCGTCGGAGTTTAACTCTCGTAATCTCGGAGGTCAATGAGTGACGAGTATTCGCGGTTATGGATTACAATGAGCTACCGTGTCCATATTCACTTTCTCGCGATCACTATTGATATCTTCTATCAAAGAAAATTGTTTCAAATTACAAATGTACGTAAATGTGTGCAACATTTCTTTCTTTTAAAGTTAGGAAATATAAATGTGTATTTATAATAATTGTGATAAAATTATATTATAATATGAAGAGAATTTTTGGGGGGAATTTCTACCGTCTATTTTTTTCTCATCTATTTAAAATGAACGGAGTAAGGAGCTTCGCGAAGTTATCGCGCATGTCCGTGATAGTTCCAACCCCTCGATCGCGTCGCGAAGGGTGGAATTCCGCGAATGGGAAAAGCGAGCTTGGAACTTGCGCGTTGGCTTTTCGCGACCGCCCCTCTCGAACCGGGAAAACGGAGAGCCGCTTCTGCCGAGAAGAGGGTGGATCGAGAGGGTGTCCGGGGATAAGTGACGCAGGCAGTCTTGTCTGACTCGGTCGCAAATCGCCGCGAGGTGGGCGTAACCGGCGATTCCTTTTTCTGCGAGGTGGCGAACTCCGCGGCAACTTCCGCCGACTGTTTTGCGACAGGAAATTAGAATAATTCGATGATACGTAACTGTTGCGGCCAGAGCCAGAGGGGGCGGCCTTCATTTGAATATCTGTATAATCGGAACGTCGTTGGGGCGGAACCAGAAAACGGCGGAGCCTGCCGTCGACACCTTCGCACCCTCGTTTCTCTAAGGGATGTGTAAAAAGCTCTTCCTTACGACTTCTTTTGCCCCGTCTCTGCTATTCAGAAATGATAACAGCATTTCATTATGAAGACATTTATCTCGTGTTTGTCACGTTATCGAAATTAAAGATACGTCAAAGAGTTAAAATATAGTAATTAGGAAAATTAATAGCGAATTAACGTATCAGACTATGTAACTGGAAGAAAATTAAGCTCTCGCTTTAAGCTCGAAAAGTTATAAAAATAATATGTATATTGGTTTGAGTAAGAACTGGCTATATATAAAGTGAAGACGAGAAGGATTGTTTCTGATTTCAATCTAGACAGAAGCCTTTAAACATCGCCGTTCTTTTCCACGAACAACGAGATAGGAACCCTTTTCGAATTTAGCCTTATGCGTGTTTCGCCTTTTGCACGGGCGCGCGAACGAATAAGGAATTCATCAGCTAAAGGTTGGCAAACGCGCACCACCATAAAACCGAATGATTTACGCTCGACACTTTATGGGCTACGGCCAGACGCCCCGACTTTGCGAATTTTTCGTCGATTTTCGGCTGGCGTTGCTTGCACAAAAGTCGCGTCCCTTTGTTAGGTAATTCTCGTAAAGTCGATGAATATTTTTTTTATATCAATCGACTAAGAAATGATCTAAATATCGATCACTTTCCTTAACGCGTTATTTAGTGTTGCATTGCAAAATATAAAAAATTCTGCCTTATGAAAATCGATTTTAATAA
This sequence comes from Prenolepis imparis, assembly GCF_030444845.1. Taxonomy (NCBI): domain Eukaryota; kingdom Metazoa; phylum Arthropoda; class Insecta; order Hymenoptera; family Formicidae; genus Prenolepis; species Prenolepis imparis. The sequence continues at coordinate 2,920,682 of NW_028141162.1, forward strand.
AATTTTTATTTTTAAGTTTTATAGCAAACTGTGTCTTGTTATCTTTAATATGTTTCAATTTTAATTTTTTTTTTTTTTTTTTGTTAAATGAATTATAATTCTAAATTGATTAAATCACATGTGTCGAACATAAGACATTTCTTCGTCATATTTTAAAATATTTTTCTATTCCTTTTAATCTGTCACATTTATCTATAGTAGCGGTAATTATTAATCAATTAATAATTTTAGTTTTAATTAAATTTGCGTTGATCTTAGAGGAGCATACACCAAGTTCATTGAATCATAAAGCTTCCTAAGTATCGACAAATTGCGCATCTCTCTCTTTCTCTCTTTATCATTTCGTATGATTGTGTGTTGTGTGTGTATTTTTATATGTGCATCTGCAAGACTCTGGGAGCCGAGTAATCGGAGAACTCGAAGAGACGGCATAGTCGTCGATCGATGTCCCGTTCTCCTCCCTGCTGCGTATCTTTATTCGTGTCATATAAAAAAGCCAACTTTTGCGAAACGAAATAGTCGCGTTAAAAAACATAAATACTGAGAGTCCTCGAAAAAATTTAAACGATCTCGCGGAAATAAAAAGGAATCATTTTCGCACGCCGTCGATGCTTTATAAATCTCGAAGGTATGATACCCATTTTACCCTCTCATTATTATCTTTGCCCGTCCGCTGTGAAATAAAATTTTCACACGCGCGAAGGTCTTTCTCTTGATCTCGATTTTTTCTCCCGACCATTAATTGACCGGTTTAGAGATTTTTTGTCCCGTCGAACTTTTTTTTCGGAGCACACAGACCTTCGATGGTCGATGGGCCGAGAAAAATGGTCGGACGAACCTGTCAAAATATTGTCGACAGTTCGGCCCATTGTCAGGCGATTTTCCGGAGGTTACAGCATCCGCACGAGGGGGTCCGGTAGGAGGGGGGTCCTGTCCGGGTCAACGTTTCGGTCGCATCGGTTCGGGATCGGAACGGTCGATAGGTCAAGCGTTAACCGCTCAATTTCACAGGCGGACCCCCAAGGAATTTCCTCGTTTCTTCGGGAACAGGTGCCATTGTGCACCCATTTCTCCTCGCCGTCCTTTCATCGGGTCGCTTTTCACGCAAAAAAAGCGTATAATGGCCGGCGTGAAAAAGTCGAACGTTTCTTACTCAATTGCAATCGAATCGTTCTTGGATCTTTTTCATTCGATTAAAAAAAGTCGACGAAAAAATTGTTCCCGATCCAAATGATTTGTCGTCAGCTTCCCTTTCGGTGACAATCTCCGCGATAATTCAAGGCTCAAAAACTGGATTGAAAAAATATCTGTCGTAACAATTCGTGAAAGAGATTGAAAGATTTCCTTTCTAGTAAATACAAAGATTCACGATACTAAAAAAAATTTAAATGCGGTGCTAAATATGATATAAAATTCAGTATTAAAAGAGTTGAAATACGCGTTTGAGAAGAGCTTAGCGCGTTCGATTCATCCCAGAGCTCCGTTCGCATCTCCGGTTACCAATACATAACGAATGGCGCATAAACGTAAAGGAAATTACGAGGGATTAAAATGATAAGGAGTGCATAGAGGCAGTGCCGACCAATAAAAGGTCATTGACATCTCACTGGCGTATATACAATCGCCACGTTCACATCCGTGTGCGCGCGTCTCCTCGTCGATACATGCGCGTTACGCGACGTAGTATTATATATGCACATATGTATGTATGTATGTGTGGGACCGACTCACACAAACTCGTCGTTAAAGATACGAACACGGGACTGGGCGCACATGTACGTACGAGGTTAAATTCGTTAATAAGTGGACGTCGTTGACGTTATTCTCAACTGTTATACTCGAATGTCTCTTTTCTTGCGACGACGGCGAGACTTTTAAATGAATCTGTTTTTACGAGGACGCGCGCTTGTGTAGAAATATCTTTTGATATCTTTTTAGCCTGCGCTATACGCCAAGTGGATGCAATGGAAACGGAAATATACAAGTGCCTTCGAGAGATTATACTTTCGAGTTCGGCGTACAAATATATATGACCGGAAAATAAACGGTGGAAAGGAAAGGTTTATTTTTCTTAGAGTTTCTACGAGGGTTTATTTCCAAATTTTTTTAAGTGAAAATAAAATTAATTACAAATTTATATTAGTTAAAAATGAATTTTGCAAAAAACTTGCAAGTTTTATTTATTGACGTTGATTGACGAGTTATTGTGATTTTTTTAAAAATTGCTTTCATAAGTTTCTACTATCCGACAATGATGGAAATGAAATATCTTCGGGGATGTATTCGTTAGTATCTAGCACGCGCTCTCTCGAAACGCGCCGTGCACACGATATGTCACGTGCATCGCCTATCTCTCTCTCTCTTTCTCTTCTTCACATATCGGCCGCCCATTGTTTCGTTGAACTTCTCAATTAAATGCCCTACGCACTCGCGTCGACTCCCACTTCCTCCGCGATACTTCTTCCTTTTTCCTCTGTCCATCTCTCTTTCTTTCTCTCTCTTTTTTCGCGCGAATCGTGAAGGGACTACCGCTTGATTCCGGGAATTTACAAACGGGAAGGAATTTCTGGAGAAAGATGGAAGGGGAAAGGAAGAGAAAAGAGAAGAGACGACTTCGCTCAGACGAGAAAGAGAAAGAGAGCGAGACAGTGACACGTACGCGAGTGATATAGGGAGAAAGACACGTGGTGGGTGTGAGCTACTGGTATTTTATTGTTCGCTCGGCGTGATTTGTGGTGTTGTTGTATTGTCGTTCGAACGACGGTCGCTCTCACATCGCGGGGTGCAAAGACCGCGGTTGGATCGACTTAGACCGCATCCGAGAGAGAAGACGCGCGTTACGGCGATTCCGTAACTAAGTCTCTCACGCATCAGCTCTGGATAACGAGCCGGAGATACCGTAAATGTAAATCACACGGCCAGTCGAATAGTTTTATTCCGCGTTGGTCGACCAATTTCCCCCCAAGCTCGCCTCCGACGTTTTATCGTCTGGCCAGCCCGAACGTTCACGGTACACGCGCGTTTGCACGCGATAACATTAACACCTGTGACATCGAGCCGCGATTGTAATCAGTAAAATACCTCTTGCAAAAGCTCTGCCCGTTGAATAGCGTTGGAACACGCGCGACAATATGGTATGTCCCTAATAAGAACAGCCGGATAGACACAATTGACTGAAAACCAGTTTGCGTCCCGTAAAGTTTGTCACCGAGTATTGACGATGACACCAAGAGACGGAGACAGAGAAAAAGAGAGAGAAAGAGTAGCGAGAAGGCAAAACTCGCGAAATTTGAAGCGGTTGTGTCTCGGGTGCGAAAATAATTCTAGAGGCACGCCGGATAAATGGGAGAGATTCGCCAGATAAATTACGTTTCGTGCAACAAAGCGACAAGGCAGGCGGACGGATATAATCGGGATTTTTAAAATTAATTGCCTCGTAACGTCCATTTCCCGAAAGGCACATAAAATCCTCGCCGAGAGCGCCGACGGGCCTCGAATATAAATTACGCGTTCCTTGAAACACTCGCACACTTTACCGTCCCTTTACTGCCACGGACGCATCCTCGGGGATGCAGCCGATATATGTGTAAATCGCCGATAAATCGAAAATATCGATACATAAAGTACCTAGATATAGCGTTGATGCTTGTACGTTTATCGAGTTCTCTTTAATTAAATTTTTTTAAACTTCTTAAATTTTTTATCTCGCAATCGAACGAGGAAAAATAATAATTTAGATAATGTTCAACATTAATTAAAAGAAAAGTTTTGCACTTTGAAAATATTTAAAAATATTGCAAGAAATTATTTTTTAATGATAGATCGAACCAATAAAAATATGGATGATTAAAATTACCGCAACCTTTCTCGAGAACACGCAATATCTGTCGTCAATAACGATGCACTAATAGTTACGTATGCTCGTTGAAAGAAAATGTACGGGGTAATTTCATTACTTCGTTGTTATCTCTCTTCACATTATTTACAGAGACGAATTTATAGTCTTATTCGCAAGCTAACATCGTTATGGTTGGTCTTGAAATTTTTTTATCCTCCTTGATGCATCGATATTGACTTTTGTTCGTAATCTGGCTTTATGCATCTTTATTAAGATCAAAAATTTTTTTTAGTTCATGACAAAAAACATTGATCGCGTTTCGCAATTAGTTCAAACTAAATTTAATTATACTGCCGTCACTTGTCTAGTCTAAAAAATATTTTTAAGGACGTGTCTGATATATTTTATTTTCTTAATCTCGAAAGAGAATAAAGCTGTATCTCGAGAAACACATACTTCTCGGTATGCCATCAATTGTCTGAGCGGAAATAACGCGAGTTGTTAAAGAGACGAAGTACATATCCGGCTTTACGATTAACCGTAAAATAACCATTCTCTTTCCTTCCCTCGTCTCCTCGCGAGATATAAACTTTATCGGTCGTCATACCGCGCAAAATCGAATCGCATACGATACTTATTCTCATTCTTCGGACAAGTTTTCACTTTCGTCGTTGGATATGACCAGGCAATTCCGTTCCGATAAGAGGCCTGGATTTACACAGCCGTGGGAATCGATTTGACGCCCATTACGACGATGACAAGGTCGCACATACCTGGGCACGCATGTACTTACCTACGTACGTGTGCGTTTTACGTGCGCGATACGCTCGAGTATCGACTCCTCTGCCACTGGTATCGATTGTTCACCGAGAGAGTCAGGTCGAGGGATATCCCATTTCCACGGGACACATAATACTCGTGCATTCCCGCGGACCTCCGTTTATTTCTTCGCGTCGAGCCTCGATATCTCGCGAGGCACTTTGCGTCCGCGATGACGGATAAGAGGGCTTATGGTCCAATACTCCTAGTTATTGTAGCACATTGATCGACGCATTGATAAATAGACGATTTTTTTAATACCGACAAAAGCGCGAACATAGAAATATTTTTTAATAATAAAAAAATAAAAAAATATTTATTAATATAAAAGATCCTATATACTTGTATATTGCAAATTTAATTTAATCTTTAAGCCTCATCAACGGGTCAGCGATTGAGATGAAAACCACAAATCTCGTACGATTAAATTATCATTCCATCACGCTTAACGGTTCGCTTTTAATTATCGTTCGCGAATTATCCGTGTGCGCGTTTTTTTGATTTGGGCAGCTTACTTGGGGCAATTATTTCATCGTCGGTGATTTCGAAGTAGGCGGGCGGACATTGATGGAACTGCTTTTCAGCTAATTAGAATCTTTCGTATTCGCGATAAACTCACCTGCGAAAGGCGAGGAAAGAAACAGGCCCGAAGAAAGAACGGTACGTCGAGCAGGATCGAAGGATTTTCGCCCGCAGCCACGACGACCGTTAGAAACGTTTTTTAGATCGCGAATTTGGATCTCCTTTTTTTACGGTCATTATATCTGTGTAACGCTCGTTATTAAGGCTCTCTATACGAGCGGTCGCGATCATTACACAACAGGAAACGTCGTAGAATCACGCAATTATTAGTTTAATTTTCTAACGCCTCGTATATACGGGAACACGACATTCCGGTGTTCAATGATCATGACGACTTTTTATCACTTCGTGCTTTCGTTGCCATCGTCGGACCATGGGCCATAATGAATCTCATTGATTCAATAAACGAGTATATTACGGTCGAGTACAATGTGGTTCTAATAGCATTTTAACTCTGCACTGTATGATTTGTTGTTTTGGCAGTGTGGTCTTATTTTCGTTAGATCCAAAATAGACCCTGAGGCTTTTGCTTACTAGAGGATGTCTCATTTCCGCGGCAAAATAATGTGAAAATAAATAAATACCGATCGGTAAAAATAAAATGCTCTCTGCATATTCGTTCGAATAACAAATAAAGAGATATTACGAAATTAATAACTTTCCCATCGTCTCGATCGAATGCAGTTTACGCACCGGAAGTGATGAGAAGCGGAGCGGACCACGTGTAGCGCCGGCGAACAACACGTTAAGTATCGAGGAGACGAGAAGGCAAGGCAAGACGAGGCGAGGCGAGGCGAGGCGGATGTAGCGTTGAAAGACAGCGGGTCGTTACTTAATTCCATGCGCTCGCTTAAATAGAACGACTTAGACTTAAGGTAGTCTGCAAAAATGAGGGAACACGCCGTTGTAGGACTTGTTCATACATCCATACATATGTGTTCCGGGGACGGAGACGGAGTAAGAGAGAGACAGAGAGAAGTGAAGGTGCTCTCGCGCGCGCACACGGATCCCGCGATGTCGGGGGTGCCTACTGGTTTTGATATACGAGCGCACTAATACACGCGTATCGAGCACGCGTGAGTCATATCGAAAACCAGTCTCAGCTGGAGAGAGAAAGAGAGAAAGGGTGAGAAAGAGCGAGAGATGCATACGCATCCACATATCGTCGAGATAGTCGGCGCGAAGCGAGAGGGACCTTTGAATATTTCAAGCGTGCGTGCGAGATGCGTGGATGCGTGTACGTGTGTCGTTACGAAAGCGTGTGAGTAATCTCACCGTGGATACGCACGTGAGATTAAAACGCGTGTGCGTGCGGTTATTAACGCGCGTTATGTGTGTATGTATGTATGCGGACTGGATTTGTTACCCGGTTTTGAAATTGTTTTCTGGTTCCAGATGAGACGATCGATAATGATGAGTCTTTGGGAGGGGAGCATCTTGTCTCATGACGGTCATCTTTTCATAAAAAGATCTACTTTCCATTAATAAGGTCGTACTCCGAAAGGAGAGCTGGCCTAAGCCGTGACATTTCGATAGAGTGCGCCGAACTTTAATCTGTGCGACCTTACAGATATTAACGGGAGAGAGAATATAGTTTGAATGTGTATATTGTATGTCGCTCTATTTCTCTGCCATTACATTTTGATCCAGCTATATACTGACGCGATTTACAAATGTGCATTCCTATATTACAATAGTAAACCGATATGCAACGTCGCAGAGAAAGTTATTTGATTCTTCGTGCTCCTTCGTGTACGAGAGACGAAGTCTCGGGTAAATAATACGCTACCGTGGGATGCGAATTTCGCAGACGCGATTATTGATCGATGCGATCGTGACCGCCGATGCGGATTTCTCCATTTGTTTAAGGAGAATAGCGAGCGTGATTGCTTTGACGAATGATGAAGGGTAATGCGCGAGTAATGGTTTCACTGCGATAAAATTGCATGTACCGGGATATAAAGGTCGCAGTGTACGCAAATACGAAGAAAATGTAACAAACGTACGAAACATTGTGACACAATATAACTTAGAGGAAACTAAATTTAATTTAAATTTTGAAATTATTTTAAAAAGAGATTGTCACATTTTTATTTAAAATAAAAATTAAATTATTATACTTTGATTCGATATAGAAGTATCGATAAAAATAAATACGGATAAAATTTCGAGTTTGACATTTCTGTAAATTGTCAAAGGGACGATCCTCGGATTTAAAAAAATCATTAGCGAATCGATGCGCCCGCAGGAGATAGACAACGCGAGAGCGAGACGAACGAGAGAGAAGCGTAGACGTAAGCAGCGTATCCACCCACGATGTGGCGTACTGTAACGAGGCTACAGTCCATTAAGTGCGTGCGGCTATTATGGCTAATGCATTACGAGGCGATAAAAAACGGGAACTATAGCACGCACACGCACACACCCCGGTGCCCTTCGCCGCTCGCTCGCGCGCGCACACTCGAGAGAACCGGACCACATTCCATGTCGGACGAGTACGAACTCTCGCTGCCCGCCCGAGTACAAGGCTCGTAGATACGCCGACGACACGCGCACACCGCAAAACGCATCCAGATCCGCCTCGATCTGGAGAGCAGAGCGGAACGGTGACACGCGTCCGATTTTTACGCGACATTTTCGCGCTTCCGATTTTCTCTCGCGATCGATTCTTCGCGAGGAAGTCTGAAGCATTCCTATGATTTTAAATATTCATGTATCTTTAGACCTTTAATCGTCTCGAGCTTTTCTCAGACGTGATATAGAAAAAATGATGATAGAAGACAGACTGCTCCAAGAAAGATTTGTCAAGATGACATCTGGTTTATCTAGGAATCCCGTAAATAAGAAGGGGGCGGATGAAAAAGGGGAAACGCGGCGAGAAGAATGTAGACGCGGAAACGATAGGGTAGCAGCGTGAGGTAAAAAATGAGACGAGGACGGCAACCCTTTTCTGTTTCCTATATCCCTCCGTACGGAACTACGGAAACTACCTTGGAAATTCGACTCTAAAAATATTCGTCTTATGGAGTTTCTCCGTTTTTTTCGACCACGCTATTCCCTACTCTCCGACTCTCTTTTTTGTCCTTCTACCCTCGAGAGACGCGCATCAACCATATGGCTTGCGCGCGCGCGAGGGAGAGATAAAAAATTCATATTTTCACTGGAAGGGCTGAGACTCTGAGCAGTATTTTTAAACTTCAGGGAGTGCTCCGAGAAAGAGATCATTCAACTTTCGTTTGTCCGTCAGATTCCTCCCAAGTTTCCCTAAATCCTTTCCGCATATAATCAATTATCGAGAAATTAAGAAAAAATTATCGTGATGATGAGAAATTATTATCTTACTAAATTACACTTTAAAGATAAAATCTGAAAAAAAAATTATGTTTTTATCCATTGAAATAGTAATATAGAGCAAATAGAGACGGAAAACGCTAACAACATCTGAAATAAAAAATAGCTTCTCCATTCATCCCCGAGCGATCGGCGCGGTAGTCCGTTATTTAAAGGGTTCCTTTAGGCTAATGGTTTTCTCACACGATCCTCGAAACGGTAAAAACCCTTTTCACGGAAATCGAAACCCCTTCGGAAGGCTGTGGCGGGTTCAATCATTGGCACATTACGCAAAATCACGCGGTCCCAACTAGTAGCTTCCGATACCTGGAAACATGATATTTTATTGGTAGATTAAGCGGCCCTTTAAGAAAATGTCATGGTAGGAAAAGAGATGGCGAGAGGACGCGCGAGCATTCTGACCTATTTTCGAAGGGTTTCGCTTCAACCCTTTCGAAACCTAACGGGATGCCGCGACTTTTTTCCCACATTCTACTTTTCCGAAAATCGACTACCTGAATCATCAACTGGTTGTTGCGACGTCCAAATGGGGTCGTTTCATAATACAGGAAAGGGTTCACCGTCCTTCCTGCTTGAAATTTTGATTTGTTCTGCCGAACAAAAAATATAGAGATATTTATAATAATTACGCAGGTTGATTATAACAATCATTTTTATATAATAATTAAAACTACTTATTCTTTCTCTTTCTCTTACATGTTAATAGTAATAATAATAATAATTTAAATAATGAGTAAGAGTAATAGATTAAAAATATAGGCTAATTAATAATTTCTTTAATAAATATATGAATATAATAAAACGCATTTTTCCTCTGATAATGGTAATTTGCACAAGATTTTCATAAATCGAGAAGTAACATGGTAACTGCAGACACATACGAATATAGAAAAATATAGAAATATAAATACAAACGGAACGATAATTGTGATAAATGAGCGCGTTAAAGAAATCAAAAGAGACACGAGAAACGTTCACACGGCGGACTATAATCACGTGAATCAGACCCATTTTCGTTTATGACTCTTTTCAGCTTTAATCATCCTTAATCCCTGTTACAAGCTACCCGCACGATGTAAATAGCTCGGAAACGTCAATCTAAAAATTGGAAGAGATATTAATGTCGCGATGTATCAGTAATGTAACGGGAATAATAACAAGTACAAGGAAAGATATAGTTTCTTACGATACTTTGTTAATCTTTCGTTTTTTAATTAGAACAGCTTTTTATTCAATCGATAATAATATAATATTAAAAATAAATTATTCGTCCACATAATTTATCCTCATCATTTTTATAAAAATGAAAGGAACTCTGTTTTTTTTTAATCTTATAAAATCCGAGAGCTTTTAGTTTTATTTTAAAGAAAAACTAGATCTATTGTTCTTTCCCCCGCATCTTTTGATCGCATCCAATTTTCGCAACCCATAGCATCCCTCGTTTTCTCTCAATTAGCGACATCCATAGATCCCCCACCCATCCCTTGAATAATCGTCACCCCTACGTAACGCATCGGCGATAAGCATCGTAAGGACCTTTGCGGGGGTAAAAAGTGGGAGTGTACTAAGAGGATACTCGAGTGACGTCATTGGTCGGTGGGATCTTCCTGTGAAGGGTAAAGTGGCGATTCTGCGCAGGGGTGGAAAATTAATGCATTTCGAAATCTCGCACTTGGTCTCTTTCGCGAAAATCTGTTCGCGAATCGTGATGATATATTATATCTAGCAGAGCGTTTCGTCTTCACGTATCAAGTTTTTTGTCACTTGACACAGTCTCATAATGCTGAGCATTGTCTAGCGCAAGATATAAATACAGAAAAAGCGATTCTGTCATCAATTAAGAGTAATGTAACCGTAGTTAATAGATTCGTCGAGATTTGTTTTAGGAATGCTTAATGATTTTAGTTTGAAAAAAAAGTTAGAAATTGAGCCAGAGAGTTTTTGAGAATTTTATTTCAACAATTGTCACGCAATACGTTATTCTCCATTCTCACGATGGAAATGATCAACGCTCTCCGCGCGAAAACACCCCCAAGCGCGGGTCCACTATTCGCAGATTCGCAGATCCCGCGCGCGTGCGGGAGCATCTCGGCGGCAGCATACAAATGCGGTGCGCGCGGTTCGCCAGCCGGTGGACGAATGCGAGCGAGAGCGGTTGAGGAACGGAAGAAGAGGAAGGAATCGCACGGCGGTGGCAGAGAACTCCGTCTCTTTGCCCCCGTCATCGTCGTCGCGGCCGTGTACCGCGACGACGTCGAGGGAACCGGCGGGAAAGGGGCAAACGATGCGTACCATCGGGGGTGGGAGGCGGTAGAACATCGGCCGAAGGCGGGGAGAATGCGACACGTCACTATACCCGACGGGGTGGGGCATATTCTACAAACGTTAAACTGGTGGGGACCCCCAAAGTATCCGCGATCTTTCCCTCTCGAAAGAGGGGTCTCAGGTTGGGGAGAGAGAGCGGCGTGTTTTCCCCCTCCTTCCCCTCCTTTATTCCCCCCTCTCCACCGTCTCTGTCTCTCACCCTTTGGAGGGGTTCAGTCATCTCGCGCCAGCCGAGCCACGCGCACTCTCTCCTCTTTCTGACATTCTGGGCTCGCTGGAGAACCCGGAGAACCACCCCGTGATTCTGGCGACGACGCAAGCGTTACTGTCGTCGCGAGGGTGGCATCCCTCGACGAGGGTTGCGGTGGTGGAAACGCGTGGCGAGCCCTGAATTTGCGGGGGTCTGAAGAAGACGCGAGGAACGAACCGCCCTCTTCGAACATCGGGAGACCACCCCCACTTCTTCCCCCTCTTGAACAAACGCGCGCGCGCGTGTGCCTCCCTCCTCGTCGCGGGTGCTTAGACAGCCTCGGGAATCGAAGACACACGGGTACCGAGTTTCACGGGTGGAGAATCCGCGCGTGTCCTACGCGATCGCCTTCTCTCAACAGGAACGACAGTTTTCGAGTGTCGTGATAACGCGGACAGAGCACCGGAAATGACCCGCTTGTCATAACTCTGACGTATATTTAATCGGGGACGTATATTATGTATACGTAGTGTCGTTACCATCAAACTATCATCCGAAGTGAAACGATCATAATAAAGGGTAGGCATCTAATCTGACAATTTTCGATCAAATAATCAGATCAAGGAAATCGTGCACGATGAAATTTAATTGTCAAAAAAATCGATGGTGGTCGGTTGGGAGGGTTGCTAATCGCTGAAAAGACGATGAGAAATTGGAACGAGAATGCCGGATAATTATTCGAATGCTTTCCGGAGAATCTCGAGTGACGGTGTTCAGGGAGGCACAGAAAGTGTCCGATGAGGGTGGAAGTGATCTCAGTGGATTTCGAGGAGGTAAGAGCTGGTGCGTGTTTCGTGTTCCTCGCGAGGCAGAACTCTCGCAGAGCTTCGTGACGAGGATCGGTCAGCACACGTATCGAAAGACTCGAATTCGGATTGTTCGGTGTAAGTGATCGCGACTCGTATATTCATCTGCGAGTTTGGTGCGCGAGCGATATTGAATTGTCACGTTTTTGAAAAGTGAATGGAACAGAGCCTTCTCCTTCCGGGGGGCGATTAGTGTAAATAATCGACAACTGATTCGCGAGTCTCATCATCGCACGATAGAACTATGATGTCGACAGGAGTGATTCGTGGCAGAAACGGAAATATCAACTAAAGAATAAGAGGTAAAGTTTGCTTCCGGTTCTTCTAGTAATCGATCGATGTCTTACTACGTAAATTGATATATAATTCAGTTGGCAAGCGAAAGAAACCGTTGAAAAATTTCGTAACATAACATTGATATTTATATATTTCTCATTTCGTATGAGATACTTTTGCACAAAAAAGAAGAATTGCTACATATTTTATCTGAGATAGTATTAGAAGAAATTTGTGGTAATATTTTTCTTTTTTGCAGTAAATTACTGTATATTATTAATAGGAATTATTAATTGAAAATATTAACGGCTCTCTGATATCTGGAACAAATTATGAATAAGCAGTTTACCTCTATCGCGATTATATGCATGATTATATATTTATCAATCGAATTTGCATTGCCTTATTTCGTGCTGAGCAAAGTGTATTGTCGCGAAAATTTCGCAGATTTCGCTGCTTTCCGCATTCTTGCGTTTATTTATGTTGCTTATAGTCAACAAACAGTCGTCCGTAAACAATATTAGCGACGTTGTGCTTGAATTATGTCTCTCGCCACAATGATGGTTTATTGCTATAAAGTACGTATGTAGTTGGCAGCTTCCTCGTCCCATTTCTGAGATTTCCGCAACTGTTCTGAATTACATCTCGAGAGAACGAAATTAGCCCGTGGAATTGTTCTCGACGCGATTCTGCGGAATTTTGTCGTAGAAAAATCCTCTGTCGTAGGAAAATTCACCGGAGCGCGCCAACAGAAAATTCGAGTCTTACGTTCGACCGCGGATCAATTTGGCAGAATATCACACACGAGTCGTCCAAATTCCGATACCATCTCGCTCCAACTGCATTTTACAGTTTCGCCTTGTGATTTCGAGTAATAGTTTCGATTTTCCGCTCCCGTGTTATTACATCCCCAATGATGCGTTAATGCGTCGATGTTAAATCGTCCGTATAATAAAGTCGTCGCTCGAAAATTATCATTCCGACGACCCGTCGACATCTTTGGCAGAGAATTCACGATCTCGATCACTTGACAAATTCTCTCTACCGAGATTATGTAACTTCCTTTCTCGTGTCTTAATTTTTTTCTCACATATAAGTCATCGCAATATCTCTGGGTTTACTCGACATTTAGCACTTTAATTCTCATTGCTGCTGTCCGGTAAACGCGTCATGTATGCCGGAACTTGCTTTCGTATTCGATGTATTTAATCAATAATTGGCATTCATAATATAATTTGTTAGAATAAATGTTACTATTTCGCGCGATGCAAACATGCAATATTTTGTCTGTGCTCGATATAATCATTCTCTCTAAGAAGCTTTTAATAATTATTTTGTCTATCTCTTGAATAAATTATGATATGAAAAAGGTATTAAGACACATCTTAAAATAAAATAATAATAAATTTAAACAGTATACAAAAAGTAGAAGACATTTTGCGAAAAGAATTAATAAAAAATGTTGCGAAGTAATAGATTAAAGAACGAGAAGAGACGATAAAAGAATCGCGAATCGGTAGTCCATAGATAATCCAGAGATGGAGAGAGAAAAGACAAACACGATAAAGCAGAAAAACGAGATAAAGAAATAACCGGGAGATAGTCGCGCGGATGTGATAAAGAGAGAATCGCACAGGGAAGAAATGAAGAAATCAGGGAAGGCGGAATAGGAATGGGAAAGAAGGAGGGTGGAGGACAGAGGACAACCGAGAAATATCGTGTACGTTGATATACGTTGCAGGATATATTGGCAAAAGAAGGAAAGGACGAGGAGAGAGACGAAGAACAGAGAGCAAGGGAAGAAAAGGGTCGAGCCTCGAACGGATAAACGCAAACGGGGAGAGAAGTCAGGCTTGGCGAAGGGGTGAAGGGGGAGGAAGAGGAAAGAAAACCACGAAACAATTGGAGGAGCGGAGGCGGCCGCATTTCATGTTGTCTGGCATCGGCTCCCTTTAAAGAGTCTCTTGCTTTTTGTTAGCTCTTCGAAAATTATGATTGTTTGTCCGCGAGATTTACTGCTCGGAGGCTCCCTCGACGCACCGTACGTGTATGTATGTGTGTGTTCGTGTGTGTACGTGTGTGAGCAAGGCGCTCTCGAGAGGAGCACCGCGATCTTTCGCTAGGCCGCGAACGGGTTTCCCGAAAGGGGAAGAGTGGAGAGATGGTGGTCGGGAGGGACGATATAGAAACTGGAGGTTTACCGAGAGATTAAAGAATCGAGAATTTACAACGTTCGCGCTACCAAATTGGTGCTCCGCTGGTGTTCCTTCTCTCTTTTTCTCGCTCGCTAATTTACTCGTTGCGCTATCTCGTCGGATTTATTAAATTAGTCGCTGTTTGGATTAAGAGATTTCTCGCTTTGAGCCGGAAAAAAATTCCGCCGCTTCAAATAATAAGACGCAACGCGACTTGCAGAATACACGATCGAGTGCGTACTTGTCGACTGGATAAATAAAAAATTATATAAAAAAAGCTGATCGAAGAAAACTTTAATTTATTTTCGATTACAGGATATTGCTTATGTACGTGTGATTTTAATTGAATACATTATACCGTGCTGATTATTTATTCTGTGTAATCAAAGTTAGGTATCTATTGATCATTTATGAACGTGCAGTCCATGTATTAAATAATGCAAGGCTATATAATCTTAGAAAAAGAAATTGAATTAAAAAATTTATTAACACAATATTCTTTTATATATCATATATCGAAAGTGAAGCTAGAGGAGATTATATTATATGAGAATCGATTCTCAAAAACTTTCATCCTTTCACGTTACGAGATTTATGTATCTCCATTGAACCGCTTTCCATTCTTTGGATTATTATGACTCCCGACTTGGACCGCAACGCATATTCCAGAGAAGACACCTGTTGCAGTATTCGAACTTCCCCGACTTGGCGTCGCGCGACTTTCCCCACGCTAAATCGCGCTAAAGACTCTTTTACGGCGCGATGCATTTTTTCGCCCACCAAGCTACTGAGAGTCTCCGCTCCGAGAGACTCGAGAGACGACGAGAGAGCATATCCGGCTGATTTATTCGGGATCTTATTGTGGCTGCATGTGGCCGGGAACGGACCAACTCTTGGACTCCAAAAAGCGATTCCTTCTCCGGCGCGGCGATCGCTCTATAAATTTCACGAGTCTTCGAACCCTATATTTTCTCGTTATCCTCGCGTTTTGCACGACACGTTTTATTAAAGTACGATAATTTTACGAGGGTCGGCCGTCCCCCTGGCTCGCTCGTGTTGCTCGTGCTCTCTTTTTTCTCCTCCACGGTTCGCCGCGCCGCGGCGAGATCCACGTTTTCGCTTTTGTTTACAGTATCTTTGCCCAAATTCGATCCATTTTCTATATCCTTCCCCCTTCCTTTACCATCATCTATCATCTATCATCCTCGATATAACTGTATGCTAATTTTGTTAATTACACGCGAAAATTTTCAGTCATCGCCGTTGAATACACTTGCACGAATGGCGCAAAGTTTTTAAGCGTTTGTATTGCGCGTTGATTTTTATCTCATTTTTATCGTATATTAATATATACGATGCTAATTAAGATCATACCGCTGTCGCGATACGACAGCGAAACGCGAAGACGTGACGCGTGATATGTCGATGAAAACGCAGGATACGATATAATCTTTTGTGCTTTTAATAACGCTTACACTCTGGCGCGAATAATATATTCAATTTTATTCGCATGTGGCTTTGTTATCTACGATGCAAATATATGATGTTAATTATGATGATATCACCGCGTGAAACCTACTTTAAAGTACTCGCTTTCCCTATGTTTAGTACAAATATCTATACAGAGATAAGCTCTAATTAAGACGTGTTGCATGCCGAATCAAAAAAATAGAAAGTAATCGATTTCATTTAATATCGATAATATTTTTCTGCTCGAAAAGCATGCGCTATTAATATTAAATTTAAACGTTTTTAATTGCGCATCTCCCATTGCCACGAAACGTCTTGATGCATCGTCGTCGTTGACTTCTCGCGCGCATGTATATCCGAGAAATTGTGCTCGTCCGAGTCAGCTCGGCAGTAAAAGGCCTAAAGTTTTTAATACTTTCAGTTGTTTTTATGGCGGCTGGCATTTGCTCTTTTTTATTGTTTCGTTCTCTCTCTCTCTCTCCCACTTTCTCGTCGGAACGCGAACGAGAGTCCGAGCGTATCGGAGGAAGAGAGAAAAGAGGAGACTCACAGTCAGCCCTCTCTGATGTACGACTCGGCAGTCCGCGTGAAAAAAATCCCATAAACCAGTAAAAAAGCATGGGGTCTCTGGACTAGAGGGGTGGAGAGGGATGGATGAAGAGAGGACGCGAAGGGGAGAAGCAGGAGGGAGAGGGGTTCCAGTATCGCCAAAGGAATTCCTCTTATGACGAACCACGCGTGATTTTCTTTCGTCTGCTCCCTTCCCACACTCTTCACCCCCTCACCCTTTCTCTTCTCATCCTCGCTTTACCATCGTGGCTTTACCCGACAGTTCCAATGCGCGTTTCTTCACCTTCGTTTCGGCCCTTTCTTTACTTCTTCCTTCCCCTCGCTGCTTCTTCGTCCGATTCTTTCGCGAGTCTTAATCTTTCGCATCTGTCTATCTAATGCCGTCTTAATTAGCCATAGTAATGCCGAAGCGTTTTATGTCTTGATGTCGAAGGGAGGAGGGGGAGAAACTAAATTCTGCTAACGTAATCTCATCTTATCGTAAAATTTTTTAGTGTCAAGTTTTTTTCGCTCAATATAAATATAATGTAAATTTAATTAGATATAAATTTATATTGCTGCAAAATATTTGCAATGTCGAAACAATAATTTTCGCGAGGAGAAGTTGAACGAGAAAAAGTTTTCTTTCAGTCAGAAAATTGTTTTTTCAGTCGAGAGAATCGATTATCGTTTAAATAAATACTTTCGATGTCTTTTACCTCGTCTCTCCCTCTTTGTACTTTCTTCTTCCTCTTCGCTTTTTCCCGTCTGCTTACAACACCCAGTCATCAAAACGCGCAGTCTCAATGGGTAAATTAAAAAGCAAAGACAAAAGCAGGTCATGTGACAAATGACGGACACATGTGCCATCGTTTCATGTCTATTATTTGTGCCCGCCTCGGAGGTCTACACCCAGGCTGGAAAATATGTTCTCTCTGTCGTCTTAACATACACTCTCCTACGACACATTTGCATATATTCGCTCGAGTTTAATTTATTGAGATGTCAATCCATATATCTGATGACATTGATAATATTACGAACTCGTATGAACCGCGCCTTGTGTTTCATTGAATCCTAATTAATTGAGTTGTATTAAATCTACAATTAATTAAATTTTTAAAATTAATTACTATCTCTTGGATGACAGTTAAAAAAGATTATCGATCTTTTTTTTACACAACGATCTTGAATATCCGTAATAGCATTACCAAAGGAATGAAGTCATTGACCTTGTAATTTTTGATGAATTTTACATTGTTTCGCGTAAGCATAGACGGAAGTGGCGACAGTGCGATTTCGTCGACCATAATCAATCGCGCGTGTATGCAAATTCAATGACATGACGACGTACATAGAAAAAAAGCAACACGAATCATAGGTCTGGACGATAACGAAGTATCTCTCTCTCTCTCTCTCTCTTTCTCTTTCCTTCTTTCAGCGCTCCCTATGAATAGTTATAGATTGTTTCGCATAAATTAGGCCGTGAGGAATTAATAGCTAATTCAGCAGGTTTTCAATTACAGTGCAATCGAGAATTCAGCGGAATGAAACTTATAAATATGGAGAGACGAGTATCGCGACTCGACGGCGTACCATCATCGTGGATGGACCGTGGGCGATACACTTTTGCGAGCGTTAATTGTCGAATTAGCACGCGATTCTTCTTCGCCAAGGTTGTCACGAGCGTTTTCATTACGCCGCCGTAACTAATTCGACAATGTCCGATACAAATCGACGCGCTGTCTCGACATATTATAACATTAAAATTAAATTTAAAAAGTAATTACAAATTACGAGACTTTTGATACTAAATCTTTAAATTATTTTACAATCTAGGAGAGCGCATTCTTTTATCTAATCTAAAAAATTATATTGTTTCGCGTGCGAAACATTCATCTTCAAACTTTGGAGTGATATTGTTGTGGCTTTTCGAGGCATTGAACGTTATACTCTGCGATGCAAAACGCTTCCGTCGAAACTCGCGCTGACCCGGGATGTCTTGCATCGAAAACGTTTCCCGCGCTACCATCTCGATGAATTATTATTTCGACGATCATCTCGATCGGGGATCTTCCAATCGTACGAAGAAGGTGAGGGAGAAGTAGAAGAAGAAGAAGGAGGCCGCCCCGCGATCGCGCAGCACCATCCGTAATTTCAGATAGAGTCGGTGTGCCGGGTGTTATTAAACCTGATAGGCCAGCGAACGTTTCTCCCTCGCGGGTGTTCCCCGACTTCAATTTAAATCGGTGACTCTGCTCTTCTGCACCCACCCTGCTTCCCCCGCCTTACCCTTTCTACCCTGGTCCCTTCGCCTCCCTCGCGCCGACTGTTCCACGACGCGTATACGCGCGTTCACCCTCTGTGCTGCAGAGTCTCGGGGCCCTTCGGGCCCCGTTTCGGTCAACACGGCGAAAAGAAACGGAATAAGATCTATGACGGAATTGCAATGTGTGCGCGCGCGGGAAAGAAAGGAAAGAACGAAAAGAAAGAACGTCTCTCCACTATTCGTTAGGTTTAACGATAATGACCGGTTATTAAAACTCGTGATAATTATCAGTTTTAATTATCGACATGATTCGTCACTAACCACTGGCCTGCACATCCTCAAATATGGCCTGAAAAGGTCCCTTGTAGCTATCTAAATGTTTTTTCTATCCAAACCAAATATTTCACCTAGATTTTTCGATATTAATTTATTATACATTAAGCCTTATTCGAGGCTTTTTCTTTTTTTTTTATCATTTCCGTTAAATTATAACGCAATAAAATTTTTTGCCAAATGGAAATTAATACTTTCATTCCGCGGAAAATTTTATGAACTCTACATGAATTTATATGCAATTGAAAATTCTTGATGTAAAAGTGTCATAACTTTTTTTAGATATAATTATAAAAATATTATATAGCATAATGCTATAATTTAAAAATAATTATAAAAATGCTATAATTATAAAATATTATATAATATATTATATAAAATATTTAGAAAATTTTATGAAACAAAATATTATATAATAATTATACATTGTATGCTATGTATGAATAGTTATACTTAAATATAAAAATATGTATATATATTCACATAATGACACAAATAAATTCCTAGATGAGGATTCAAAGAAAACAGTTACACCATCGATATTAAAGTTAACATATCATACGTCCTTCTGAAAATTGTTCTCGAGTTCTCATTATATTGATATGTACACCGAGCGTTTAATGGTGTCATAGTTGAGATCGTTTGTCAGGACGAGTCTCCTGACAAGTCAATGCCACGTCAGTCAAAGGAAGGCTCATCGTGTCTCACGATGAACGATTATTCGCGATATGTTGCCGTGGGCAGTTCCGTTTAAAAGGAGTTTTAAACGTGCGAGCCAGGTCAAGAATCTTTTTCTCTTTTCTCAACAAATCACCAAAGCAAAGTTTCTCATAAAACTTAAGACGACAAAAAAATGGTATACACTTGAATTCTTCTTGAAGCTCTATACGTTTCAAATTAGAATTCTTTTTCAAATATAAAATAAAGAATAAAAATTGAAGGAAGATGTAATTAATCATCTCAATAGCAATTAGTTTTTAAAATTTGAGTGTAATTATTTATTATTTAATACAAGATAAGAAAAGCATTTGAATGTATTACGAACGTTATTAAAAGACGATTGTAACAGCAGCAGCCGGGCAACCGGGCGAATAATAATAGTCTCGATCATAAATGCCGATTGGAAAATTCAATGTTTAATGCTTCTCGTTTTTATATCCGCGTGCAAGGATTTTCTCCTGGTTAGCGTGTTTTCATGAGGATATCAAAGACAGTATTAACGGTAATTCGCATTCGACGAAGCTTTAAAAAAAAGTTGGCGACGACGCGTATTCAGTGGAATATCGTTAGAGAAGCGGCGTCAAAATCTTGGCGCGACCATCATCCGACGTTTCGCGCGCGATTGCGCCAGATCGTAAATCGACGTCGAGCTTACGGAGGATGTCAGAAGACGATATCTTGCCGCAAAGCAGGAAGTAGCGCGGGCCTACGGAGCAGAGAGGCGGACACGCGTGTCTCGTTCTCTCGCGACCGGTTTCTGCCGATCGCGTTTCCATCGCCTCGTCTCTTCGGCGACGACGGCGAATCCGGAACTCGTCGCTCGCTCGCGCGTGCGAGCACGACACCGACCGTTATTCAGGAATTAATTCATAATTAGAGCGGCCCACCTCTGTACGGGGAGAGCCTAACCCACATTCCAGCCACCGGCTGTCCCCGCTGGCGCGGGAGCTCGTTTCCAGCTTTTCTTTCTTTTCTTTTCTCTTCTCTTCTCTTCTCTTCTCGCCTCTTCGCCCTCTTCTGTTTTCTTCTCGTCGCCGTCGTCGTCTCGTCGGATCTGTCTCTCCGCTCCCTTTCCCCTGCATCTCTCCTCTCCTCTTACATGCATCTCTCGCCACCTGGTCCTCGCGCCTCACCTACGCGTCAGCCGTTTTGCATGATTTCCCCGTACGTTATCCGTGTTATCCGCGATGTGGCATGCGGTGACACTCTCCTCTGAAAGAATGCGCCGCAACGACCGCGACCGCCGGATCAGCTGATTGATTCGCGTTCTCCGACAGCGATCTGGTTTCGCGCAACTGTATTTGTGAGCATATATCTATGCATATATGTATATGCGTACGCGTATAGTATACCCGTTCTCGTTCGCGATATCGCAGACGGTTAGAAGGCGAGTGCGTCTGCTGATGGAAACTCATCCTGACAAATCTCCGTTGAACGTCGGAGCTAATAGAATGGACGAAGCGAACTCCATGTATCGAATGATGTGGTCCGGATTATATAAATTTTATCGGTTTAGAGATTAGGAATTTTCGATCGAAATCTCGATCTACTATTGTAACATAATTTATTATTAATATTTATCAATATATAAGCATTACCATTTAGCACATTATAAAAAATATATTGAAGTGTATATATGTCAAACATATCTAATGTATGATGTTGAGATACTGTTTGCTCGCGTGTTGACGTCTACCCTATGAGATACTCTGTCTGCCGACGCGGGAGACGAAGGCATCATCCTCTTCTGTATCATTTCGCAGTGTCATAGTTCACACGTTAATAACGGCATGCGCCCACGTCCGCTTGAAATCGTAGTAGGCTGCACCGAGCCAGGTTGAAACGCGATATTGCGCGTTAACGCGGACGCGATGGATTAGAAAGTGGATTTTAGATGTTACCGTTCCTCCGCATCGGTCTCGAACGCGACCCGGGTCTCTCTCACGATATATCGATATTCGCCACGCGCGTTATCGCCGTTCACGATCACGCGTACGAAATCTATCGGGCCCCACATACGTTAGAGAGATTTCGGGCGCGCCTCTGTCTCTCGAGACTCCGAGCCGTTGTTTCGACATCATTTTCGCTCTCTCACGTTTCCGTCCGCGTACATTCCATTTTTTTTTTATCGGGCGGTTAAGAACATGTTATGTTGTCGTTATATATTGTAGAACGGCACGTCGAGACGCATCGCGCGCGAGAGAGCGCGTTATCTTTCGTGCTGCTTATTCGTATACCTGAGCGAAGGCGATAGCGCAGCTGCAAGAAGTCTACAGATGCCGTAACGAAAGAGCGTATGCCGAGCTCTGCAAGTAGGTCAGTTGGATTCTGCTTGTGCGTAAGTGCGTGCGTTGCTTTTGTCTTTGCGAAAACGCTGGATCTTTACATTTGGTCATTGTCACATTGGTTAAAATACTTTGGGCAGGCAAATTACATGAAAAAAAAAACTTTTTAACGAGGAAAAAATTCGTCTCTTAATTCTTTTAATACGCGTGGACAAGTGTCATTTGGGAGCAAAATTAAAAAGAGAGAGATCCCTAAAAGTATCGAGTACATCGAGACTATAATTAAAATTTATATATCGATGGAGTTATGAAATACTTCGGATCTCGAATCTAAACTTTCGGTCGACCACGTGTACGTGAGAAATTCGAGAATTTTCGCAAAAGCGGAAATCGCCGGCGCGCTTATATCGATCCGCGATCGACACGTGATGGCAACCGCGTTCTCATCGCTCGCGAAAAATTAAATCGCTGACTCGGTGAAGTTTGATCGGGTCGTCGTCCAGCACCATTCCTGCTCTGGCAGCTGGTTATGCTGCCTTCCCTCTTCTCCTCTTCCTCCTACTCCTCCCTTTCTTCTCCTTCGTGATTATTATTCTTATTTTATTCTATTTCGCGCGCGCATGTTAATTAGCGATCGAATTAACATGCGCAACACACATCGATATTATCGATTATTATGATACATCCTCGAACTTAATTTCGAATTGAAGCTGCGCGATGATGAAAGTAATAAAAGATTTTTTTTTAGAGTAATGATTGTTTGGTTTTTAATTTTCACGGCAATTTATTTGAGATATCGTTGCGTAAAATTTTGATGAGTATCATAAATATATACGCTGAGACAACATGTATATATGTATAAGTCCATAAAAGTTTTCAGCGTGTATGGGTGGGATTATAGCTGAAACATTCATGTTTAATAAAACTGCTATTGTTACGCAGGCGATTACGGAGTTCGTGGTAAGAAAAAGAGGTGACGATTTTTGACGACGCCGAAATGCAATTCGTCGCGCGACAAGAGGTCATTGCACCGCGTGCCCTTCCTGTATCCACCTCGCGCTACCTCCAACGCCTTGCCTTGGTTCGATCGTGCTTTTGCGAGACGATAAATTACCTCGTCGCGCCGCGACAATTCCTCCTACTTACGAGAGAGAAAGAAAAAAAAAAGAGAAAAGAAAAAAAAAAGAAACGACCGAAACGAGGGCGAAGAAGTGCGTGACAAATCTATCCGCGATCGATATCGATCGCCACAGGGACTAGAGTCAGTCGAATCACGCCTGCAATGTTTTGAAGAGAAACGTGCGTGAACGAGGGCCATTACTTAATCGACGCGCAACACTCCGGTTTATAATTCTACACACATATGTCGCATGTTTCGTACGTAATTAACATTGTATAATTTATGCTATTTTTCGATAGCCACCAAGCAGATTGGTCGTACCGGAAAATGCGAGCTAACGATATAAGTAAAGATAAATTTAAATTTTGTTAAAGTAAAATCCGTAGCACGATATAATTAAAAAGTCATTTTTTTTTTTAGAATTTATGACTCCTTATTTTTTTCATGCAAATAAAGTTGCGTTACATTGAATTCTGCGCTTCTTCGTCGATCCTTCCTTCTTGTGTATCCCGGGAGAAATATTACAAAGAGAGAGTTCTCGCGATCTTCGGATTTCGGGAAACAACGGGACGGGACACTAGGAGATGAGATGAAGACGAGAGCGAGAGCGGGCGCGCGCGGAGACAAGCGGCTACCCGGCGAATCGTAAATTTAAATTTAGAGAGACGCATGTGCTCGCGCGAGCGCACGTGAGCCGTGCCCCTTCCTCTCTTCGGGGCTTTCCCCTCCGGCCTCCTCGGCACCTACGTCCTTCCGCTCTTTCGGCCTCTGCTCTCTTGCCGCGGTGGCCTCCGATGTCATCGCCGTCGCATCTCGCCGCGCGACAACTCGAAAAAGCGCCGATTTCCCTCCTCGCTTCGCGAGAGTCCCGATTTGAATTTTAGAACGCGATGTAGGCCCGCGGGTTTTGCCGCGATGCCGCGAAAAAGTTGCTCCGATCTGCAAGTCAAAAGTTCGCCCTCATCTCTCCCCGATCGACGTCCTTCGGATCGATTGTCTCAATAAGGAGACGGGATTCACATCGGGCGTGATTGCAAGAACGCGCCGCGGTATCGCTTTTACCTTCTTTCTTTTATTCTCTGTTTGGGCGAAAGCGCGTCTTGCACAGATTGATTCAATTTGCCGATTACAAGCGAGGCAATCGAATTTTCTACGCGATTCAACATTTTTTATTCGACGATATTGTCGGTATTAAAATCTGAAACGAGAAATATTAAAAATTTATTTTGATTAAATGGAGAATTTTTAATTTTTGTTGAAACAATGTTTTTATATCGAAAGATTTAATTATTTCGAAAGAATTCGCGTATAATTGCGTATTATGCCGCGTACGGATTCTTCGATTTAATGCAATCGTAAACGACGGTGGTTTGAGGGAGACGACCTTACGTGACTTGGAGTAAATTTGAAAATAGCCGGGTAGAGAAAAGCCTCGTTTGTGTCGCTGCGAAACTCAACGAGGGAGCGAATGACTCTTGGCAATTTTAGCGAACGTGAGAAGTCTGGACGCAGATGAATCTAAGCTAGATTCGTCCGCGTCCATTATAGACAGATCGCGTTGAATGCCGGTAGTTGGCACGCTTTTTGAGAAAAGAATTTCACGAAGGCTTCTCGCGATTCGTGTGCAATCAATTTTATCTATATGTAACCTTTCTACACTACCTGAAGAATAATGGTATTGTCATTAGTATACACATTAAATCTTCCATCTAAGATTTAATTTAAAGTGAATAAATTTTAGCGCCCTTATATATATATATATATATATATATATATATATATGCCTATATAAGTGAGAGTAACAAAAATTATTATTAAATCTAGAAAATACGATGCGAAAACACTGCCGTAATAATTTTACCTGACAATCGAGAAGGATTAATACGATTCGCCGAGAAAATGGATATTTTTGTGTAATCGTGACCCATAAGTTACGGAAGGAAGTTTCTTTAGACACTTGGGCGTTTAGGCATTTGGCTTCTTATCTATACGCCGTGAGCGTTCAGCATACGAACGCCCACGCACGGAAGTTGACTTCCTCATCTAACCGCGGGACGGAACTTAGTCCCTTGATTTTAATTTTACGTAGACCGCCGTATCTTTGATGTCCTTGATTTGGAGAAAAATATATGCGCGTGTAACAACGATTTAAAGCTTGAATTTTTGCTTCTTCGCGTATACATAATATACCTATGTGAGATTTTCTCATTTTCATTAGTTTAACCCTCCGCCTTTAATCTCTCCGTCGAGGATATCATCTATTAAACTTGCCATAAATCTTGAAATTTTAATTATAG
Organism: Prenolepis imparis; assembly: GCF_030444845.1. Classification (NCBI taxonomy): domain Eukaryota; kingdom Metazoa; phylum Arthropoda; class Insecta; order Hymenoptera; family Formicidae; genus Prenolepis; species Prenolepis imparis. Next base: position 2,946,167 of record NW_028141162.1, read on the forward strand.
CTCAATGTGAAGATTCTCTATCTGTACGAAATTTTGTGTAAAATTTATCTCACGCTTTAAAGCTCGGAACACACGCGTATTGAGTAGGTGTAAGGTATGGCTCGCCAGTTTAATATCGCGGCGTGTATGTAACTAGGCCGTGTGTCGCTCGCTGTTCGGGTGTGGCCGTCGTGCATTGTTTCTGAAATTACGATATCCTCGTTATTAATATTTATATATTGCGCGCGAAAAGGAATCGTCATCATCGGTTGCTGCTGCTGCTGCTGGCTCAGCGACGACTTTCTAAAGCGATCGAATACCATCGCGCGGAGGAAACAACTTAGCCGACAATATCCCGCCAGTCTGCCTTCTTGGCTAACGACAGTCATTGTTGCGCCAAGCGCGCGCGATTCATGGAAATCGGAATCAATTTGGAATTCGACGTCAGTAAAAATAAAGGAAGACATTAACATTTTCTTCTGCATAAAAATTCCGTTCAAGAACCGAGAAAAATTCTGTAGACGAAGAGAAGCATATATTATTTATTATTGTGATTTAGCCGCATGTGTATCGAAGACTGATGGTACCGGAATAAAAATTGCAATCGGGTTCAAGGCCTATGGTATCGATATCTAGAGGAGAACGAACGCGATCACGTGAGGTTTCACGGTAGCCAGCGACCGCTCGATATCCACCAAAACATCCAACGAAAATCAGACGGCTGGCGGTTGATCGACATTTCGGGGGCGCTCGTTTGTCACCCAGAAAAGCCCCGGAGTCGGTTTGTTCCTGCGCGATCGCGCCCGCTTGTGTCTCGACAGCCAGCCAGCCGGCTTTTTATCTGCCTCTGTCTTGCCCCATTCCCCTTTTTCCCCTACCTGCTTCTCTGCCTACGACAGACAGGCCGGTCGACGCGCACATGCACACAAATATACACACTCGTTTCTCTCCTTTTTTAATTATTCCGTCCTTTTTACGGGCATTAAGATAAGCGGCCGCGCCGTTCGCCGAACTATCGGTCAAAGTCACGTGGTGTTCGCCTCGCGATACGTTCGAACACGGAAAGGATTGTTCCTCCCACGTTTTTTAGCTCCCTCGATCCATCTGTCTGCCGTGTCATACCGTCACGCGTCGACGAATTTTCGGCCCTCTTCTCGTGTATCCCTTCTCGCTTTGTATCCTTTTTCCTTCTCATTTCTGGACGTGGATCTGTGCACGACGGCAGAGTGGAACGAGTTGTATCAGGGAGGAGAGAGAAGGGCCCGGATTATTCTTTTAACGAGTTCTTCCGCGAACGCGTTTCGTTGAGATTTTACCTTGATTGATCGTGGGTGGACAGGGATGATACCTAAGACGCGGATTTCTTTAAAGATATTATGTTAAATGGTTGACTGTTGTAAAAATTCTGACACCGCTCAGCCCCCCGACTTCTCGTAATTATCGGATTTGAATTCTTCATATCACTCGCGATCGACTCATTGTCATTTTCGTTGAGTTTCACTCGTTGGAATTCCGCGTCTGTGCCCACGTTGCAATGTTTCTTCCACAATGAAAACGCGCACGTATAGATACTCGTACGTAATCGCTACGCCTCGTAGGTATACATATATACGAAAGTTCCGGATAGTTTCTCTGTAACTTTGATTCGAGGCGAAACTTCTCAACACGCTCGTGAATGTTCGTTATTTTGCTCGTAATTACGATATAATTATCAAAGATGAGGTTACCATAATACGAAATCTCTTTTTGCTCTAAGGATCGAAAGAACAAATTTCCTTTAATTACTTGAAGGAAGGTAATTAAAATAATTAAAATATGCGTACGGGATTCCAGAATCGTTATATCCACAAGGGCAATTTTCCGGATTCCTGATACTTCTTGCTAGGTCTAGATGATTATCGATGCAAAAACTGTTTCTTATCTAAAGCAAAATATCGATATTCCTCATATTATGGGCGGTACGGCTCATTGACATTTTAATCGAGTTTCCTGCGGTCGTCGCATGATCGCGACGTGACTTTTCCCCCGCTATAAAAATGCGCGTCCGGTCGACAGATTGCAACTGGGATTCGTTAATAAACATCGCGACGACGCGACGGTACCACCGAAAAAGGTCAACCCCGTCCCCGCACAATGGCCAGGCCAGGTCACGAAAAAGGCGCGAAATCCAGAATGCCGCAACGGACGCGCGTTCGCTCGCTCGCGATTGCGAAGGTGCGACACGTTCGACGCACGTCTCTCAAATAAATTATCAACACTCTCCGGCATTCGCGGCGGAATCGAGCAGAGTCGACGTATTGACCGATGCCGGGGAAGAGGCTTCGACCGGCCGGACGAACAAACGGATACGCTGGATATGGTTGTGGGATATACATACGCCGGGGACATACACGCCATAAGCATACGACTTAGCGTCTTCATTCACCCACTTCGCGCCCATATCCGTAGAAAACTTGGAGATTCCCTTAAAAGGAAATCTCCGGTACGTGTCTCTATTCGCGCTCGACATTTTCGTCTTCATCCTAAGCGTGCGCCGACTAATTGACACATCTGCGAATACATGTAACCCCTGTTTAATATATTAATATATTATATATTATATTTTATTTTATATATAAATATTATATTAATATATTGTATATATCACATATGCGATACCAGAGTAAAGTTCTCTATATCTGAATGGTGAAAGAAGCGATAATGCGCTATGTCTGCCAATTTTTCTCCAACGTTTATAACACATGTGTCGTATCGCGTTGCATATGAGGTGTTTGCGAAGAGGCCTCGATCGATTTCAATCGGCTTTTCTCGTCGAGTGGAATATGGTATGCGCGCGAGGCCGATCGTTTCGACGTTATAAGCATATGCGTTCTCCAATCGTCTCATATTGCTCGCCCTTTTTCTCCCTTTTCTCAATGCTCTCTATCCCGTTCGCTCGCTGTGCGCTCTCTTTATTTTGGCATTCCACGAGCTTTGTGGGAGTGAAAAAAGTAACATATGCGGGACGAAGAAAGGTTGTCCTTGTCGTGGTAACCTCGTAAAATCTCGCACGTCGCGAACAATAAATCGATTCATCTCGGCGAAGCGGAATCGACGCGCGTCTCAAGTTTTCCGACAATTCGATGGTCCATTTTCGCAATAATTTTTCCACGTATCATCTTTTACTTCGCGACACACATAACGCGACCGTATTATTCCGCGAAAAGATTTAAATACCGCGCAAATCGGATAATTCCATTATGCGGACTTTGTTCTTGCAATCCAGACCACTTGTCTGCGTTGCAAAAAGTCCAGCTCGATCGAGACGAATGAGGAGGATAAAGGAGATGAAGAGAGAGAAAAGGAGAAACGGTGGAGGATGCGCGAGTCTGGCATCATCTTCGGACAGCGGGCAGCGCCATTATCCCTCGTCCATTTGAATTTTCAAGTTTCGTAATAACGACTAATATGAGACAAATGAAGCGCGCGAAGGACGAGAAAGGAAAGGGGGGAAAGAGAGATGGAAGAAGTAGCGAGGGGGAGGGAAAGAAGAGCGGGTGATTAATGGAGTCTCCGCGGCGAGCGAGAGCTCGGCCCGGATAAGATCTCCGATGGAATTCCCGTGGCTTTTATATTGGATTTCTTTTAAATTCGTTACTTTATCCGGCGCTATGTTAATAGCGGCCCGATATGAGAGCTCGCGGTTAAGAAGAGTTCATTTATCATTCCGCGGTGAGCTTCGTATCGCGCGGCGAAAAAGAGTCTCTCCCGGCAGCGGCCTCCAACACTCTGTTCCATGCATTAGGAACGATTCATACGTAAAGTCCCCCCCTCTCTCTCTCTCTCTTCGTCGTGCTCCCCAGTCATCCCGCCGATTGTTGTTTCGAAAATAAATTTATTACCTCGCTCGAACGCGCCTCGATTAAGCGGCGCGAATGCGCACCCACGGGAAATACAATGAAGAAGTCTTTCCCCCTATTATTACATCTTCCCCCAGAATTTTGCAACATTTTCAACATTTTATTAGATTTTAAATTTAGTGTAAATTGATCTGATTTTACATACTCACACGACATTGTATAATACAAAATATACAAAGGAATGTATATATAAGTGTTAATCCGAATATGTGTGTTGGAAGTATTCGTGGACGACGCGTCGTGAAAAAGTATTTTGCGTGCACGCGGACTAGGCTAAACTACTATTTTATACGCCATCTTAATAGCAGCCAGCGGATATCCGCGGTCGAGAGCAGGGTTCATTTATCATTTCACGTTGCTCGCATAAGCGAGCTCGATCTCTGATGCCTCGGTCTCGAACTCCACGACGTATATACGTACGTGCGTTAGACTCGATTCATTCATTCCGATCGTATACGAGTCCTTCGATCTTCGGTTCGCCATTGTTCTCCCGACGAGAACCCCTCCCGACTTGGCAAACGACGGATCAGCATTATGCACAGAGTGGTCATTTTTGATCTGCAAATTATTACGCGAGTTTGAATTTAATGATAATAATTATTGATTATTCCAAAGAGAATGGCCGGATGCAAATTATTATAGTTTTCGACATCACTGCTCCAATCTTCTCGCTTTCTCTGTTGTAATTATTCCATTACATTGATTTAATTAACAGTACGGAAATTTATTTTTGTTGCATATATTTTTTTTTATTACAATAGCGCGTCTTGATTATTTTTGTACTGGCTTTTATTATGCTTTCATATTTTGATTTGCCTGATAGTTTATGTTGTTTGAGAATTGTGTCACAAAATCTCTTAAGTCTTACGATTTCTGATCACGCTCGATCGATTGAACCGTTCGTTCGTTTGTTCGTTCATTCGCACCGAGAAGGAGGAAGACGTTCCTCGAGTGACGGGACGATCGAATGTCAGGGGCCGGACGGAAGTACTTTCGCCTTGGGACGAGCCTCGGCGCCTCCTGAGACGGGAGACATTTCGCCTTTTCACATTAGGATTCACTTCCCGGTGTGATTAATTGGACCTCATTAACATCACGTAGCTTGCTCGCTACTGCGTACGCTGTCGCGACTTGGAAATAGATACGTTGCTTATGTAGACACCAGCTCGTTGTAGTTCCGAGTTATAATGTTTATCATTTTCTCTCTCTTTCTCTCTCTCAATATTATTTCCATTTGCGATTAACATTTCGATTTGGATTCATAAGAAAGTTCATAGGTTGAGATGACCGAGGGCGTGATTGTAACATCAGTCAATATGAAAATTATGTCTTTTCCAATTTTTTATATACTATTTGTAATGATTTGACGAAGAAGAATATGCTTATGGGTACATCTGTGGTGATATGGGGGCGAAGCAGACACTCGCGACATTCATGAGAGCCCGGAACTTTTGTCGCCGACGATACCTCTTAATCCAGATCGAAAATATGTAAATAAATTCACTCGTGGCTCCAGTAGAGCCGGATGCCCACACTCTGTATTCCCCGTCGAAAAAGTATTTTAATAGAAACGATTCATCATTCCCGGAGGCCCATGGACGAACTTCTTTTTCTTTGGTCGCGAAGAGCAGCCCGGGCTTATGCCGGACTCTTCGGCTCTAAACTTCCAAGTCGATCGTTCGGGGAGAGAGCGTCTCCTCTCTTCGTCGTCGTTCCTTTGTCGACCCGACTTCCTCCGAGATTCAATTTTACCGGATTTCGCGGAATTTCGGGCCGAACGGTCGGTTTTGGTTTATCTCCTCTGTCCGCCCGCGCTGTCCTTCGCTTCCTTTTTTGACGTCCCGTGGAATTATGCGCCGGTATTAGGATTCGCCAGCTTTCGCGGAATCTCGCCGGAACAACGCGGACTTTCTGGCCGACGATATAGCTTTTCGCTATATTTATGGAATTTATGGAGCGTCGCAAATTTCGATTAGTCTAGGTAGTAAATCGCCCGGCTCTACGAGACGTCATGCGGATAATTCGGGTGAAAATTCCGGGCAGCATCTTTCAGATGGTACCGTGTGTGATAAAAATTGTCCATAGTATCCATAATTCATTTTTTTAAATAATTATTTTTTTTAATTTTTTATTCGTGAAAAAATTATTCGAACCTTATAACGCAAAGATTTATTTAGGAACGAACCATATATATTAGATCCTTTTCTTTGGGGATATTTTTCGGGATGCAATAAAGAATTCCTCAGCAAATTTACGCGGTCCGGTGTATTCGAACTTTACGGAATTTCGTTGGACCTACTATAATATTCTTTCTTTTCTCCTTCGATCGAATCGATACGAATCTCAACGATCAAAATACACGCTATCAGGCCGGACTATACACAGGAACTCGTTCTCTACATTTCCTTCTCTATTTTATCTTCTTCGGTTTCTTCTCTTTTGTAACTCGATGCACTCTCTGTGCACTTACGAGTCTCACGACTCCGGTTTGATTCGACGTCTCATTATGTCAGACCTAAGAAGATTTCGAGGAAATTTCATACACGATGGCTCTCATTCCCTCTTTCTCTCCTATTTCCCTTCTTCCTCTCGGGAATCGCGAGTACTTTGAGATCACTGTCTGCATTAAATCGTCAAGAACGTTCAATGGCCAATCGTATCGCAAACGAGAGCTAATATTCAAAGTCGAGAAGAAATTTTAAAATCTTTGTGTTACATTCCTAGCTAATACTTATTTATCACCGGGATTAAAAAATTTAGGAATAAAAATTACGAAGAAGAATATTACAGCTCATTAATTATTTATGATCTCTATGTATCAGTCGTGTTCGCCTATCAAAAACTTGCTCCGCAACATATTATTATCCTGTGCCATCAAATATAACCTAAACGCGACTATCTATTCTCTCGGAAAAATGTGCGCGAGTTTTGCTCGATTATGATAAACGGCGAGACAGAGAGAGAGAGAGAGAGGAGAAGCGCGGAAGAAGAAAATATAACTTTGATTGTGTCTCGCGCGCGAGATACTAGTTTGATATTTCCAACCGGTTTGGAAGCGATGGGGCGCGAATTTGCATCGCGTCTGTGACACATACGCTACTAGATAGGAAGGAAATATGGAAGGAGCAAGAGGAAGAGAGAACTCGAGGAGGAGAGACATCGAACGAGTTTAACGGGATCGCGCGTAATCCTGAAAACTCTGGCCGGATTATCTCGCTCCGTCATCGACGGGGCTTTGCCGTCGCGGAGAAACCAGATTTTTCCATTATTCATCAGGAGCCGAGTGCCGGCCGTCACGTCGCGATTGATTTCTTATTGATTTCTTGCGGCTCGCTATTAGGAGTCAATCGAACCTCGTAACCGATCTTACACGCGCGTCGCCGATAAAATGTCCCTTGACAGGTACTTGCCGGTGCAACTGGAGACGACACAATGTATCGTCCCGTAGAAGAGGATTTTTCCATTTCTTCAATCAATTCAATCAATCCTCATATTTGTAGTTTCAATCTGTTTGATCTAAAAAATACCATCTAATCGGAACTATTTGTAAAACAGTAATAATGATAAAATTACGCGTTTTATAATATTAATAATAATTTTGATATATCTGTAACATGTTATACTAATGGCAAATGAAGGCAATCGGATCCGAATCTGAACTTCCGTTAAACACAGTGAGATTCAGGGGAATCGCACATCGCGAGACGATTTGAAATATGGTCGGTCCGACACCCGAGAACCACGAAGAAACGATCGTGTTGCGACTTAACGAAGAAAGCGAGCATTCAACCTCCGTTCAGAAGCGTTTCTTCAGCCGAGGAGACGTTGCGTTCAGTCCATAAAAAGCGGCCCGTGGAAGCGCCGATCGTTTCGCTTCCTAAGTGTAACGTTTGCGAGATGGCTCTAATTGGTGTTCGAGGTTGATGAGCGTGTACGCGTAATATAAACGCAGAATTTCCAACACGTTCTCCATCTTTCTCTCAAGATGTTTGCTCGCCCAGACGTTTCCTGTGCGACGCGTAAAGGCAATTGGAAAAGTATTTCGCGGTATTCGCGAAGTAGAAAACTATATACATATAGGGCCAGCTGTAATTTTTTAAACGTGAAAATTTAAAGATTTTTTTTCTAAAGTTTTTTTATCGAGTGATTATTGCTTTCACTATTTTATCTAATTACATATATCTCTCGTTGCTTGTGTATGTGAAATTATAGATATCCTGTTTTCTCGCGTTATTATTTTAACTATATAATTGTGTTGATTGCTAATCTCTCATGCTGACGGGAAGATAAATCACGTGTGTATGCGCTGCTTCTTTTTTAAGATCGTTTCAATATTAAAATCCGCGAATGAAAGCGCGGTGCATCCCTGTAACGCGGCTGCCCCCTCGTTGTTACCAGCAATATGGCCCCCTTTTTAGTAGAAGCCACCCCGAATCGAGCGAGGCCAGACCAGTCCAGGCCGCTATAAATCTCGGAAGTTTTAATGCCTTGCAGCCTGCACGGCAGACCCCCTTTTCCTTTCCTCCGTCTCCCTTCTTTTGCACTTCGAACCCCACCTCTGTACCACCCCTTACGTTCGTATTTGCATACGCGCATAATAGCGAGCGTGGCGCGGCCTACCCTTTACTATTAATTTTATAAAATCGCTCGGGCCATTGCCGGTCTCGCGTTTCCCTGCCTTATTTAAATAACGGATATTTGAAATCTCGTTTTCGTGGCGATCCAAAAGAAAAGAAGGGGGGGGGGACATTGCGTATTCGGGCACGTGTGCACCAAGAGACTCCGCATCGTCTGTAAACAGACTCTTAAATAAATTTGTCGATTTGAATAAATTTATATATAAATTTAATTAATATACATAAATTAGAATTTTAATTAAATGATTGATATATTAGATTAACATTGGTGCGGTGAAAAAAATTATTCTTATGGCTCAAGTTGCTTTTTATATTCTTTTCTTTAGCAAGAGCAATTATTTGAGTAATAATTTTCTTAATTCGGGAAACACTGATTTAGAAGCTTGAAAGTTTGACGTAGAAAACTCATGTGGTCTAACCATTCAGTTACGTCCCGCGCACGAATCAACATCCATCGATTAATTACTCGGCACTCACTCGTTAATTAGTCTTAAAACCTCTCGGAGGTAGAGCCCGGAGCGTAAGCTTGTGACGATTAAGCCGAGATGACTCTGACGTTGTTCCCACATCCAGCCAGAGATGAAGATTCCCCATTAAGACTCACTGCAGTCGTTCACGGTCTGAACAAATAGCCATCACTGGGAGAGGCCTATTAGCGAATTTAATTCCATCGAGATTCTATGTGTGTACCCTTTATTGAGACTTGAATTAACATTCACAAACTATTCTATAGTGCCGTTCTAATAAAATTAGTGCCGAGAAACACAACTGACGATGGAATCGCAACATGCTGTAAATTGTAAATGAAAGAAAAATTGTTTAAAAGTTGGATACAACTATATGTAAAAGCATTTTTGGAAAAATTGTCAATTGTCAATACAGTATCTAGGATCTATGAAATGTTTAAAGAGATGTTCAATTTTCGAAAAAATTGAGCTCCAAAATATGCTTAATCGATTTGCGATTTTCCAAATTTTTGTTCTCGTTTCAAATCTTTCCTTACAATTATCGCGCGATCACCTCGTTTTCTTCGCGTTCATCGACTTTGGCAAACTCGGCGTAAAATCGCGCGTTTGAGCTTACTCGCGTCTATTAAGGCGTTTTAGCGCGGGTCGAAGGCCCAAAAGTCGTCTTTCCCCGCCGTCTTCGCCTCGGTTCTACTTAGAGCCGATGCGGCGGCTTAACTACCGTAACCGTATCCAGGTCTAAATAGTCGGAGTTACGCTAAGTAGCCCTAACCAGATTAGTGAGTCGTTGCGTGCTCTATTTTTAACGGCGCATACAGAGAGACGGCCGAGGCGGCCTGAGTTTTACGCGCCGGGTGCCGGGCGGAACGCGAGGTGCCGATGAACAGGAAAACGAAGACTGCCGAGAGACAACGTCGCGCTTTATCTTAATCCTCGTAAATGGAGCGTACCCCCTCGCGCGATCTCCTCTCGCCCTGCTTCCCCCGTCCGGCTCCGGCCAGCCGTCGCACAATATTTCGCCACCCGATATCGCTCGTCGTCGTTCTCTTCTGGGAAGCAATTCTGGGAGGCGCGACACAGAGAAAGAGAAAGAGAAAGACAGAGAGAGAAACACGGAGCGATCTATTACGCATTTGTGATCTTAGAGGTGATCTTTGTGAGGTGGTCTCTGCGGTGGCGATCTTCGCGCGTAAGCCAAACATCATGTTGGCGAAACGCGAGACTTAGGCATCTCTCGGAGCCGCGTCTCTTCTCGTCGTCGATTCTTTCGACGCGGCGCGAAGTCCAAATATTAGAAGCAAACATCCTTCCGTCCGGCGACGAGGGCCGAATTTATTTACATGATGCTCGACCATTAAACGACCATCCACTTGTCTCGCGGCCGTGGACGAGCGAGGCTCGAGCGAGAGCCTAGAATGAAGGGCGCGATGGCGAGGGGGAGGTAGGAATTTTATTTCCGCTCGCATTAATTTCAACGGCGCAGAAGATGTGGTCGTCGTAAGGCGCGGCTTGAAATTACGAATATTATGACTTCAACCAGTTCTCAGAATTCTATGTTTTTCATTCTTTAATCTCGGTCCTCTCGTGTTTCACACCATATCTTATGAACACACTCGCCTTCTCTCTAGCCCGTTCTCCTTATACTTCCTTCCACGGCTTCTCGATCCGAGAGCAAGGTAGAGAGTGCCAGACGTGCGAAAGAGAGTGCAGAAGTAGTTTTACAGTAATCCAAATACAACAGAAAAGGATTTTTAAAAAAAGAGATACAAGCTTGCGTGAGACAAGTCTGCGTTTTATCTTAGTCACTGCGATGTTCTCGAGATGTTTCGACTTCTGCTTTGCAAAAATTTAATTTCAAACTAGTGATCAATAGCAGAATTATCTATATTGACAAATTTAATTTTAGAATAACAAATGATATCAAATAACTTAATGTAAAGCATTTTTAACGTAGATATTTAATTAAGTATAAAGAATAATTTAACAATAAATATTAGATAATTAATTATGCATCGTCAAAGACACATTTCGAGCCATTCGATGACAATACAATTCCAATATGAAGCTATCGTTCGTAAGACTCGACACATACATTTGAAAGACGATATAAGTCGCGCCGGTTATTATTCGGCGACGAGTCGGTTTCCGGTCGTTCGTCCCAGCACGATAGGCGATTAATATACATTTTAAGCCGTCGGTGGCGAATTTGAATAATCTCCTGGTATTCCGCAGCAGGCACTCCAGGAGCCGCGGGGCTCCTCCAGCTCGTCGAGTCTGGCAACGTTACGTTCGAGTGTTTGACGAACGAACGCGTTACGAAGTCGCCGACTTTTTTGTTTCCTCTTTCTGGCATCGGCATCAGCGTCGAGCTATGTCGAGTGGTAGCCCGCTCTCACGGAGACCAGCCGCTGTCTCGTACAATTTCATTCCCGTCTCGACTCGTCTCTCTCTCTCTCTCTCTCTCTCATCTCTCCCATTCGATTGCGTCTCCGTCATGTAGGTTAATATACGTAGCTGCGATCGATCTCGAAGCTTGTGCGTTCTCTCAAAACACATTCATGTAAAATAAATTTCCGCAAGTCTTAAATCGAAATTGCACGGAGAAACCGCGCAATATAATATTTTATTCAAATTTTTTAACTTTATCTTTATTTTTATAATTCTATTTTGATTATCTATTTGTAAAAATACATGCATAACAGAGAGGTGCACATCTCTGAGAGAAAAATACGAATTATGTCTAAACCGCATCCACATATTATGGGGACCGCAGAAATTACACGAGTCTTAATTACCTGTGAGAGATACCGACATTTTACAGTTTCTTTTTCCGCAAGTCGATCATTGGTTTAGATTCACGAGCACCGATGCGTGACATGTTGTCATTAGCAAGCGATTTGTAAGCGTTTTTGCAATTACACGAAACAAGACTTCTCAATGTACGTTATATCGATCCTCAAAAAGAACTCGTAAAGCAATTTGTCGGGTGTTGTTTCTATAAATTGGTGATTTGATAAATATGCCTTTTGCCACCGCAAACTCACGTAATACTTTTTACTCCAGTTTGCAACCGCGCTCATCATGCAAAGAAGAGACAACAGAAGTATTTTAATTTCCGAGAATGATGTATCATAGCCTTCAGTCTCTTTCGGTATGTTTTTACTTTTAAATTTAAAATATTTAAATTTATATCTATATTTAGGACAAGATTCAGGAATTTTTAAAATTCGTCAAGATCATAGACGCTTCTTTCATTATATGCGAAGGCGAAAAAATTCCGAAAAAATCAGAAGAACAACAGATTTTTTTTAGGGGATGAAATTTTTTTTATCTATGTTTTATCTCGTTTACAACAAATTTTTTGTATCGATCATTGAACCAAGAAGGGGTGACACAAAGAGCGTACCCCATTGACGCAAAATTCGATTCGCACTTCTCACTCGGAGGAGAGGTCGTTAGATCCCTGACAAGGACATGCGTGCAAAGCAGGGACCTACGAATGGCAGAGATAAAGATTTTCGTTCACGGTCGATCTCTCGCGAGCACTGCGATTCGACGGTACACGATGTAAGTGTGTGTGTGTGTGTGTGTATATATGTATGTGTGTGTGCAACGTGTGCATGTACATGAGAGGGTGATAATGTATTCAAGGTCCGCCCCGTGGTCCACGTGGTGGGGTGAAACGGGGCGGCTCGCGCGCTATAGGTACTGTAACAGATGTTAATTATCCCTTCTGTATAGCCGGCGAAAAAAGGAGCTCGCGCGCTCCTTCCTCGCGGCCGCTCGGACATATCGCGTCCGATCGTGTACTCCGTACATCCCCGCTCGTCGTCTCGCGCGGGGATATATTCTCGCGGCTACGCCTAGCGCGCTCGCGCCAATCGGAGGGCGCGCTCGACTTCGACCGACCTTACTGGCGATTATTCGCACAGATCTTTCCGCTTAAATCTGTAGATCTGAGTCGATGCCGAGGCACAAGTATAACAATGAGAATACGTTTAGATGGAATTTCATTGCCGATCATCCCCTACGATATCTCCTTCTCGCCTCGCCTGTACCGGCATAAGTTCAGAGATAATGATTGCAAGGTGAAGAAAAAACAGAATAAAACACAATACAATTACACGTAATTTTTCTTGGGAATTGTGTAAAAAAATTATACTCGTTTTTTATTACGATTGAGACCTGTTGAGATTCAAGATTGAAGACTTAGGTTTGGCAAGTCGGAATACACATATCGAGAGACGAGAGACAGCGACTTCTCTATTGACATTGCAGACAGTGTCGACCAACACGGAAACCGCGAGGGTAGCGGGTTGATCTTTCGAGGACCGGTTGGTCTGAATAGCGCGGTCTGTCGTGCGGGCAATGCGCAACACAATTTGCGTTTGATCGAGGAGGCAGTAGAAAGCTCTCGTACGTCAACCGCGATCGGCGGGACGGGATGGAATTATGGCGCGTGTCGCCGATTCGAGAACCCTTGAGATGACTCTTTGATTTAAATGTTAATTATTTACGATTCGGTTCTCATTAACCCGTCGTGATTGATTCACCATCATCATCGGTACCACGTATGGTTCATCGCGCGACCGGCGATTTCGGTTTTAAAGTAAAAAGTTCCATCGACGCGGGGAGGAGAGAAACGTCATTCCTTTCGCGTAAAGTGACAACAATGAAGCGCGACATTAATGAAAGAGACAGACCGTGTGCGATGAGCGAGAGGGCTATCATCCATCGGTCGCGACGCATTCCTGAAGGATACGGTCCGGGGTCAAATCCCTCGCGCACTCAGAAAGGCAAACGGTCATATACGAGCGACGTAGACGAGGAAACGGCAATGACGATGACGATGACGATGACGATGAACGAGCGGGCGGCAGAAGCGGTAAGAAGTCATTTTCCAACGGATTGAAATTCCATTCCGCCGTTTCTCATTGCGGGAGAACCGAACCCGAGAGCCGGTATAGAGAGCCGCGCGAGCCCATGAAATGACAGTTAGTGCGGGTATAACCCCGTCGAGATAAACCCTTTCGATTGGCCGGACGTTAATGCTTATCACGCCGGCTGCTCTCTCTCCTGCGGGTCCTTTTATTGTTCCTTTCTCATTTCGGATTTTTCCCTCCTTCGTCGACGGCTTCACTCTTTCTCTCTCTTTCTCTTTTCTTTTCTCCTTCGTGTCTTCCCTCGTGTCGCGCGCGCCCGCTCTCTTTCTCCTTCCGCTGTTGTTGCCGCCGCGAGACGGCGTGTAATGGGCTTAAAGGTCTGCATTCCAATAACCGAGAAACGAATTGTCGTGCGCTCGCGCGTTATCGCGCCAGAGCTGGTCGGACTAGCGGAGCACCAGGGCGCTCGTATATCACCGTAGCTTTTGTTACGGCGACGTGCCTTTGTTTTCGCCTCGTTTTCGCGATTCTCTTATATCGGCTGCTGGCTCGCCCTCCCTCCCTCCTCGAGTCTTAGCGCAGACTGCAGACCAACAGACGTCGTCGGCGAGCGTGTGTTGTCGGAGAACAACGTCGCGGACTTTATTCGAATAGAATAGGTTCGATCATATTGCGAATTGGATATCCCGAGTGAACGAATCGAGAGATTGACTCTTACGGCTGTTGTGACTACTCCTTTTCATTTGGCGCCGTGCATATTCCTGATTGAATTCCGGTGACCCGTGCATCGTGAAAGACAGTGGCCGTTCCCCTTGGAAGTATGTAATTCTCAGCGTGTCAGCGTAACACGTGGGCAGCGAATTGACAGATTGATCATTCGATTTGACGTCTGAAGTTTGAAGCCGCCGATTAACATTCGCGTTTTGTTTCAGGATGCGGTGAACAGCCGGCCGATTCGCGAGGTTCGAGATGTCCGCCGTAACCAGCCCGTATGGCCCCAGTAAGACACTGTTTAATTTCAATTGATTTTATAAACTTTGACACTTGGCTCTCACAAAAAATCATTAAAATGTCAGGATTCTTATTAACATTATAATAATATTAATAATAATGATATTACTAAATAAATTTAATAATATTAATATTATAATTATAATAGCTCAGAGATTGCAGAAGTTACGAATATCTCTGATTTATTTATGGAATGTTGAAATCGGGAAGGGACCTATGCGTTATATTGTTGTCGAGGAGGAAAGAAGGAGAGAAGGGGGCGAGTCTCCGCAATTGCGCGAAGAATTCGTCCTACGCGATTCATTTTAAGTGAAAGTAAAGTCGCGCGATCGCATGAGAACGCGAATCGCGCGCGGCTTTAATTTTACAAAACTATATGGCGTATATAAGCCATGGCCATTATATCGTCGTTCGGAGAACATGCGCTTAGCATTCGAGTTCGCGGGATTATAATTGATGCTAAAAGTTAATATCTATTAACTGCGATATGAGAAACGAGCAACGCGCCTTGAAACGCCGCGGTCTATTCGTTGCATGGAATTAGTGACTATTGTCGTCTCACCTTCGCGATGCGAATACTGAGGCGTTGCACGTCCGAATCGTTTTTATTCTCATCCGGCATTCCTGACTTGTTCGAGAGATCGAAGATCCGGGGTGGAAAAAGAAAGAAAATGAAGCTACTCCTCGCCGCAAAATAGCTCGAGTCTTGCACGCGTGTCATCAATATCGATCGAGAAACGAAACGATAAGATTAGCGTCTAATCGGACGGTGGTCGTATAAATTTAATCTCTTTATCAGCGGAGATGCTTTCCGATTCGGTCTACAACTACGCGACGACCCGACGGGGCGCCGCCGATCAGGACAGCGACTCCCAGTACGAGGCGCAGACCCAGTTGCAGATCACCAGCATCCAGAGCAAGCCGCGAAACAAACGGAAGAACTTCAAGCCCATAAGCAGCCGGATGGCGGAAGTGTCCGACGAGTCCGAGAGGGACGACGACGAGCCGGAGATCGTCGAGGAGAGTTCGAGCGAAATCCTCGAGTACGAGAGGAAGACGATGCTGCTCCCGGCCGAGGATAGATCGAAGCAGAGGCTAAACAATAACGAGGTCAGCCCGATGGATCTCTCGGTCACCACGAGACCGCCGTCCTCCGAGGCCGATGACGATAGCGCGGACTCTCTCAGGCATAAGTTCATCCTCGAGCAGCTGAGATCGCGGAAGTTATACTCGCCCGGTACAGAGGTAAGTTGCTATTAGTTGGTCCTTACCTTCCAGTATTTATTTAAAAATTAAAATTTATTATACATTGAACGCGATATTTAATTCGATGTGCAGGCGAGGAGCCCAAATTCTGATTCGTCGGAAAGAAGCGGGAGCGGCGTTCTGGATGCAGAGTCGTCTCGTCTGGACGATCAGGACACGCAGTTTGAAGATGAACGGGGCAACGACGCCGACGGCGAGGCCGAGATCGAAGAGCGAAAGCCCTTCGAGGGCATGAGAGAGTACGCCGAGTCGACGATGCAGGAACTTCTGGCGATCTATGGGCTGGCAGGAGGCGAACTGGCAAAGTCGGTCAGCAGGCAACTGCCGCCCACGTTCCTTAACCCGAGTACTGGTCAGCAGACTCAAGGTGAGTACCTTCAAAAATTCAATCATTATCGAATGTTTAGACTTTATCGAATAGATCAATATAACCCGTAAAATCTCGAAGAATTATTCGAACAATTAAGTCGTCACTAAAAAAAAAAAACGATTCCGAATAAGCCATCAAAGCCAATGTCGAATATAGCATTGGAACCGCCCGCATTATCATCCACAAAGTCGTTAGACAAATTTGTACACGCGGATTGGTTGGCATTAAACACGAGGTTGGCGTAAGATGAATCGTTGGCTACGCGACTGGTTGACGTTCGCGATCGGACTTGGCTGGAGATCAATCCCGCATCTCGTTTCCCGCTAGAATTATCGATCGACGAAACTTCGAAGATACCGTCGCGTTTTCAGATGACTTGGTTGCATTGCCTTGTTTCGCGAAAAACGATGAATTAACATCAGCGACAAAGATGAACATCGGGAGAATCGCTGAACGCGCGCGCTGGCAGCAGCCGTTCGATGCAACATGAATCAGAACCCTTTGCAGAGCCGCAGCGGTTTACGTCAGCCGGCATCGCGATAAACGAATGCACTTTTCGCGATACGCGTTGTGTGCTGGCTGCGCGCGGATGAGGGGGCTCGTTCCGTCTCGAGCCTTGTGCGCCGGCTGCTTTCAGCCGGGACTGTACGTGCACCAGAACAGAATGTGGCACTTACATATTGCCGGTGCATCGCATATGTGCGCACGTGAATATGTGATGGCTCGAGCAAGATGGCCGACTTATAACTCATAAAGTCGGTCGGTCCCGGACTGCGCGCGCTAAGCGCGACCGTCCGACGCACGATCGATGGATGCCTTCGAGATCAGCCAGCGTCATCGTTTCCCGTTGCACGTGGCGATCAGCGTGGGTTGACGCTCTCGAGAATTCCCCGCGGCCCAGAATTCTCAAGTCGCTTCAACTTAAGCGCTCTTTCCCTTCTTCAGCATCACAAACGCCATTTATTTACATAAATGTCGTAAACAATTTTCGAAACTTATTTCGGAATTTCCGATTAGAGCACAGTTGAAATGAATTGAAGGCTAATGCGTAGATTGATTTATTCAATTTGAATAAATTATCCATTTTAATTTTTTTTCATGATTTCGGTGACAGATACGGTGACAGAGACGTGCGAATATGTGATTTTTTTTCTTAGACAAACTATATAATTTTTTTTAGACAAATTATTATTTTGAATAATGTGCGATGTATAATATTGTGATATAATATCTAATTAAAATTAAAGTGTAACAAGGACCGATGCGCGTCTGTCCCGCGTCTTGTCATCCGCTTTGCCTCTCACCGCTTTGCGTCTCCCAACTGGTCGCCACCTACGTGCAGGTGACGAGAAACAAAAGCCGACTTGTTGCGGCACGACGTGATCGTCGCGATTGATACAAAAAAAAATCACGCGTAATTTATCATGTAAAAGAGCTTGAAGCGGTAACGCGTCTTGACAATGACACGTTAGAGACGACGACAAAAAAAAAGAGGCAAGACGGTACTTCTTGGACGAGAGTCACGCTCGCCTCCGTGAACCTCGCCTCGACGAATAGATATCTTACATATTTGTCTTTTCCGCTGAGAATATATTATCGTTTCGCGTTATAATCTCGAAGAGAGCTATATACGTACCCCTTATTGGTATATCTAACATCTGGCAACGACATACGTATCGTTATATCGATTCATCACTATTTTTTCTCGTAACCAGCTAAAAGTTAATTTATACTCGTGACCTATATTATGTATATATCCTCTGCTTTTAAATGTTTGTTATGAGCGACTGTCAGATCAATTCCCGATCCGACTCCGTCATACATTCCGTCCAACTTAATCGCTCCATTTCATGGCGCCTTGATATTAAAGCGATACACATCCGAAGGCAGAGAAAAGGTGTATACTCCAAGTGTCGTACAATCGCCATACTGCGCGAGGGGTGTAAAAAGGGGATGATAATCTGGCGCGAAGAAAACCAGAAAACTCGTCTATGCGCGCGGGTGGAAGAGAGACGGCTACTTTGGAGGGAGGGGTCTGATGAGGGGTTTGAAGGGGGAAGGGGGGATGAGAGAGAGAGAGAGAGAGATACCGCGGTGCCTCCGTGAACCGTGAACCCATTAATCATTTCGCCCGGATAAAAGGCAGTAAGGATGAAAAGAGAAGACGGACAGTCGGACGGACAGCGGGCAGGTACACCAGCAGAAGGAACGGATAGAAAGGAGAGAAGAAAAAGGAGAGGCGATCTCTTTCCTCTTTCTTTCTTCCTTCCCCCCTTCCTTCCCCCGACGCAGCTTCCTTCTTTCTCGCGAGAAGAGCGCGCAGGATCATTTTTTATTTTTGTCCTTTTCGAAATTCGTCGGCCACGCCATTGTCAGGGGGCCCGCGGAGACTTTCGAGAGACAGGCCCTCCTCTCGTGGGCCCCCGGGCGTCGTCCCGTCGCACGGGGCCAGATTCATTAACTGATAGCGCGCGATTCTCCCAGCTCGATTGCGTTTTTTAACGATATCCGTCCGCAGCATCGCGTCCGAAGAATGATCGTCGAATGCCACCCGTCGGGCGAGAAAATCCGCTCCGTCTTCGAAATCGGTTCAAGCCAACGATCGACGGGGGCATCTCTTCCCCCCCCCTCTCTCTTTTTCTTTCTTTCTCTATATACCTATATATATATGTATATATAAATCGTTGTTCAATTTAGCGAGGCCTTAAAAGTAATGGACATTACACCAGATGATTACTCGAAGAGATACACACACACGTGTCGGGCCGAAAGGAAAAAAGAATCATTAGAACTCGAAACTTTCTTCATTTACTTGTTTTTTTAGATCTTCATCGTCACGCGCTGCAAACCTCGGTGACAGATACGCGTGTGTCTCTCTTTGAAAAGCCTTTGAACAAAAAGTTTGTCGTTTCAAAAAGCGAGTCTTCTCCTTGGACTAACCCTCGTTAAGAAACGCCGAATTCAAAAAGCCAGCTAACTCGACCGCTATTCAACGAATCTGTCGTATCTGCTGGTCGGGTTTAATTCGAGAAGCGCTGGTAGCGAGAGGAAAGAAACAGGGAATCGGTCATAAGGAAGGGGAGAGAAACCGGCGGAAGAGAGGGATGGGAGAGGAGAGTTTGGATCAGTCTGGTTACGAGCTTTTATGTCTCCGAGCGCGTAGATCTCTAGCTTAGGTACGTATGAGTTAGATCCCGATGGTCCCGAAAACGAATCGTAGCAAGATCGAAATCGGAGCTTCCTCCTTGAACGGGGACAAAGAACCCTCTCCATGGTTGATGAGAGACGTTAAAGATTTCAGGTATTCGAACCAACCGCTGAATCGTGATGTCTTTCGATGAATTTTATGCGAATGGAAAACTGGAGATAAGAATGAAAGATGGAAACTAGTAGTACGAAAAAAAGAACTTTTAATAACTTTATTAAATGATTCATCGCGAAGCAATGCTTATTGCAATTCTTTGTTTATTCAAGATTTCACGAGAATACGTGAAATGTGTATCTCGCACTCGACCGAGAAAATATCTTTTGCCGCGTAGGAAGAAGAAGAAGACGATGCAGAGAAAGACGAACGAATCTCTTACGGAGACGTTGATCGGCGCTGGATTCCCTCGGTACGAAGAGATCGTGAAACGTTTTATGAAAGCTTTTATGAAAGGCTTTACGAGGCATGGACCGAACTGGGGCCCCGGGTTCGCTTCTGCTACACACGTGCTGCCACGACGATGAGGAGCTCCCTCTTGTCCCCCCGAAACCCCGCGGGGGCCCCTCGTGCGCTCGTCCTTCTTCCTCTTTATCTTTCCCTCTTCGCGAACGAGCCGCGTTTTCTCTATCGATCCTCGAAAGTGCCTCGTTTTTCATCATCATCATCATATTCGTCGTCGATACTCAAACGCGTCCTTCTTGATTTTTTTCTCTCTCTCCTCGTTTTTCTTTGTGCGTTCTTATCCTCCTCGGATATATTTCATTGGATAGTGTTTTCTTCGATTGAAATTTTTTCGCGACAGCAAGCTTAGATCAACGTTTCACGCGAGAGTGTCGGAATGCCGACGTTATTTGCATAAAAGAAAACGAGCGATTCGATCGTTTTCTCGCTTGAATTTTCTCATTTAATTCAATTTTCTTGAAGGCTCACGTTTTTCTACCACTATTCGCACGATCGTCGCGTTGATGTCCGCTTCCGGGTCAATTGGATCTCCTCAGCTTTTTTGTTCTCCAATTAAGTTCTGAGTCAGAGAGAGGAATGGCGAAGTTCTATTGAGGTTGGACACGGTACAGTCTTTGCAGTAGCATGCGTTTGCGACGATTCTCTACGTAGCTCTCGAATCTTGGTTTTTTCTTCTTTTTTTGTATCGACCACCGCGATTGAAATCGTTGACGAGAGCTTGTCTGCGTCATGAGTCGATTATTTGCAAAGATTCAGAATTTTTCTCCGCGATTATAAATTGACGTATCAATGAACTTTAACACAGAGGCCTCGACAAGCAGAAAAGCATAGAGCGGTAATCAAGTTAAGTCGCCGAGTATGAGCTATTATTATCCGCGAGAGTGAATGTTTTTGCAAAATCATCTCGGATTATGGTCGATTAAGAATCGTGAAAGATTAATATATGAATTTCCGTGTATGATGAAATTCAAAATCAATTTAAAAGCAACTTGACGAGATCAAATTTTTCTCAGATTGAAGAACCGATGTCTCTCCAAGATTGAAAAACGTAATTTGCAATTTTATTTTGTTTGCGAAATTAATATCGAGTTCGAGCGGGATAAAAAAAGAAGTATAGACCGAGAGATATTATATATATATATATCTCCCGTGAAATCCTTTCCCATCTCCCGTTTATTCTCCCCGCGAGCGTTCTTCTTACTCCTTTTCCTCTACTCCTCGCGGCATCTTGTTTATTTTGCCCGTCAGCTCGCTGACACTTGGACATTCGTTTAAATTTAGAATTCAATAGGTTCCTTTTACCGGCCGTACTTTCGTGCCTTAACGGATTCCCCGCTCGACGAAGATTATTTGTTTAATTCCAGCTCTACGTCGATCTCTCGCCGTTTCCCGCGATTCTCGTCCTCGTCCCAATGACTGTCAACCCGGAACTCGCCTCTTCTCCTCCTCCGTCCCAATGCCGTTTAACGCGTAACTATTTCGAGTGCGTTCTTCTTTTCTTTCTACGGGCTCTCCGAATAAACCGACGACAAACACCATACGGCGTCAACTGCTTTTCAACGGTACCTTAATTATCATTCTCTTATCTTTGGTTCTTAATGAAGAAATTATCTAACGTTATGACAGTCTTTCGATCATAAGTGTGCGTAGACCTATAATAAAATGGTCTATAGTAAAGTCTGTGTTTTGAGAGGTCTCATCAGACAGAAGACAAGTCTGTCAGGATACAGTAGTCAGTCAATTAAATTTGAAATTTGAAATTAGTTTTAAATTGAAAGACACGATGTACACACATATGTGTCTGACAATGTTGCGCGAAATATTGCGTGATTGTAAACAGTTCCGCTTAGTGTGTATAATAATTTTTTGAATTACTCTTTATTTCGATCTTTTTTTTTTTTTTTTTTTTTTTTTTTATAGAGAAAAATCTTTTATTTTAGATTGAAATTTGACGAATTTTTGCAATTTTCTCGACTAACTTTCAACAATTTGTGTTCCCTCTTTCGATACACGCCACTTTTCTCGACACGCGCGACCCAACACGAGGAATATCGCGGAGTAAGTGCACCGATCGCTTTATTACTTTATTTCGCCGTGCATCCACTCACGCCTTGGCCAGGCGAGGTGCGAGTTTTACGGCCGTCCCCTTTTGTGCCCATCCTCGCCGACAACAACGCTGGCGACAAGTAGTTCTCGTCGAGTCAATGGATCGAGATCTGGCGGGCACTTCGTCGTTTCCTCACCGCATCCTCGATAATTTTATTTTTACGAGTACCGGTTTCGCGTATCCGCAAGATTAGTCTCAGTTATGTCCGAGCTCGAGAGAAATTTCGTATTCGTGAAAATTACTTTTCTCTCGCGACCGATGATTTTTTTAACACTATTTCTATTCGCTATTTTAATGAAAAAGAATCCTGTCTTTAACATGATTAAAATATAATTAGAAAATTTACATACTCTTTAAAAATTAATTGTCCCGAGCAAGATTTTTGACATCAAGTCGGTTATTAACAGAAACGCGCGACTCATTTTTCCCAAGATTTTTCCAAGATCGTCGATTAGTATGTCGAGATTAAGGTTGCCTTCCCCCGCGGGTGACGCGAGAAGAAGATTTCTATTTTGCCCCTTCGTTCTCGGCACTTCTTTCCTCTCCTCACTCGCGGTGTCGATAATCGAATGAAAAAGGTGACCTTCCATTAGCATTTCCACGGAGACTCCGTAGGCTCGATTAATTTTTCAAACGATCCCACCTCCGGTTTCGTCGATATGTGCGCCGAGATAGGCAGAGTCAGCGAGAGGTGCGCCGTGGCCGAGAAGGCCCATTAGGCCTCACGGGCGCTGAGGCCCCGTGGGCCCCTTGTCAGTCTCCGAAAACCAGAAAGTCAGCTTGTCAAATTAATCACGGATGACCAATCCATCAGGAGGCATTCCTAGCCGAGGAGGATCTTCGTTGTTGTCGTCATCGTGACTGTCATGTTCTTCTTCTTCTCCTTTACATCCAGCTACCTCTGGTGGTGTGTCGGCCTCTTCGTCAACTGATTTTATATAATTCTCAAATTGTTCTAGGGACGTTAAAAAAATGCTCGACAGATTATATTAGGTACATGATTTATAATTAAATATAAAAAAATTGATTATTATAAATTATTTAATAATATTTAATTATTGATTATGGAATAATGCAGTGTGTGTAAATTCGAAACGCTATAAGAGAGATGAAAGTAGAATATATTTGTCTGAGGCCATCGATAACCCTTCGCACTCCTCGCATCGCGATATTGCTCTGATTTCAAGGTGTCTTAAAAGTACTGTTTGGAAAGACCGTACGACGGACAAACGAGAAAATAAGAACAGACCGTCTTGTGGAAGTGCGTATACTCGAAAACACATGGCCTGTACAGTCGAGAAAAAAAATGTAATCTAACTTTGCGAAATTATTTCGACGCCGCGAAAATGCATAATTTCTCTTTTTATTCTCGTCGATCAGTTCGTCGTGCATTTGGCAGTCGTGCAAAAGTTTGCCGTGTATTGTTGCCAAGTATTTATTACTGTCAATTGCCAAAATGACGACTCACAAGTCGACTTTAGAATTGATCGTCGCGGCGAATGAGCGATTGAACGAAAAGATAGAGAGTGGATCGTTTATATTTAAATCAATGTCTCGCCGTTTAGCATAGTCATCACGTTGCCCTAATAACTTCAAATCATCGTCATCGATTGTGCTTTTATTTATTTCAATATGATTTTATTTACTATCAGTTTTCTTGAAAATCTCATTACATAAGATAAAAATCGATATTTTAATATACAATTATAATTATTTCTTCTTTAATAGCTATATGCAATTTAAATTAATAATAAAGTATGACAAAGTATCAGAGAATTTTCTTGACGATGAACAACAAATATATAAATGTCGTGAGAGTGAAATATTGCCGACTTTTGAAGGGCTCGCTCGCGTAGAGAGAAATCGCGTTGCTTAAGGGCGACATTGCCAAATAAAGGGTTAAGGACCATGCCGAAACTCGGGAGTCTTTTATCCGGGCCCGATGCGTTGGATGATGCAGGGGAGAGAAAAGATTCGCGAAAACCAGTTTGTCCAACCTAATACGGTGCCTGTGGCATCGGTGGTCTTAATGAACTTCCACCTCTCTCTTTCTCTCTCCTCCTCCTTCTCTCTCTCTTTCTGTTCTCTTGCTCACGTTCGTCCTTTCCTTTCCTTTCCGCTCTCGGACCCAAAGACTGCGGATTTTCCGGAGATAAATGCCTCTTTCCGAACACAATGTTGCAAGAAATGAGTCGGAAAAGGTCGCAGGAGCGAGAAACCATTAAAGAAGTACCAGTTAAATACAACGTAGCACTAATTATGCGCGACACGTCCTACTTTGCGATCCTTGCTCGGCAAGAGTCTTTCTTGTGTGCAAATACAGCGAAGAGCGTTACCGACAGCTCTCATAGCTGTATATATACGCTTTATGAAAACATTTCTCGCGGAGAACTTCCCCGGTGTTCGTAACGTAGATAGGGATGGAGGAGGGGGGCAGATGAGAGAAGCTCGCGCAGGAGGTATTAAAGCTGGCCTAATCTTAATATTCAAATTCTACGGCAAAATCACAGTCCGGTTAGGGAGATTGGAGGAAGCACAAGCGAGGGAAGGCGATAAAGATGGGGAGGCTCGGAAAGATAGAGGGAAAGAACGAAAAGAGGAGAGAATGGCCTCGCATAACCGATTCTCGAACTCATAAATTTTAAATTATGTCAAACAAAAAGAAAGGACGCGCGATGGTACCCGACCTCGGGTAAAATAAGAGGAACGCGCGGGGGTATTTCTTTTTCCCCGCTGCGGCCCCCCGAGTGCTCCAGAAAAAGACAGAGAGACACCAACTGACTACGAGTTGTGAAACGCGAATAAAACGACTCTCGTGTTGAAAAATTATTTTTAATTATATAAGTGAAAAATCTAAATTTGCTCTGCATTTTTTATCGCATTTTCCTGGTTTTTAAAAATTTTGCAAAATATAGTTCCGAGACATAAAAGTCAATATATTTAAAAAGAAATAAAAAAAATAAAATATATTGTCTTAAACGCGATCAAAATATGAAGCAAATGTATTGTCATGATTTTGCTAGATCGATTAATTCCGGTTAATTTGCATACATATGTGTTGGGCAATCAGAGAAGATATTTCCCTTTCGTCTCATTCGTTCAAACAAGAGAGAAAATCGTAAAACTCGTAGCCTTGGCAAAAACGGCGAGACTAAAGGCCACTGTCAGGGAATTATTAGGGTTTCTACGTCGTAAGGCCCCGCTGGCAGCGCAGACGGCTAGCCGTGGAGGGAAAGGGAAGGGGAAGGGGGACTCATTGCCTCGACACGTTTTCCATACGCGAAACCGCTTTATGGGGCTCGCTACGAAATTTCAGGGAGCCCCATTACCGCGCGTCGGGAGGGGCCCCGTCGAGTCGAATTTCCGGCATTAATTCGACATTATGCGATATTCAAATCTGTTACGTGGAATTTTTTCAGTCTAACGAGATTCTACCCTGCTCCCCCTCCTCCCCTCAGCTTGCCCTTTTTCGGACCCAACCTCTCTCTGTTCCCCTCTCGATACGCGAGTTTTCGGAGCTCGCTCCATTATAGAAAATTGCAGAATATGCCAGAGTGTCATTTTCTTTTTATTGTCATGATAATTTTACGCTGCCCGTTTCTGTCATCCTATACGCCAGTATACGCGACCAAAAGCACCTTTGCGATCAATACAATCGATATTAATTATTATCATATTTAATTTTGAACGCTATTTCTTCAGTATGAATTGATATTATCGAGAGCTCTCACATACAAAGCGCAAATTTGAATCTTGCTTACGAGACAAATCTCTGCGTTAAATCTTCCATGCTCTTTTCCTGCGTTACTCCTCATCTTCTAAGATCCTTGGTCGAGTCTGGGCGCGAATAAACAGCGATTGGACAACGGAGGCTGATCGCGAGGACCGCCGAGTAGCGCGCGCGGCGCTCCTTTGTTCGCGGCCAGTTTCATTTTTCGAGTATGGAGGATAATTAATCTTGGGTGGGCATAAAAGGGTTTTCGGGTTCGGCCACGAGAAAAAATGAGCGCAGCTTCGGCCGCGGCCAGTTGTGTTCGCTGGCCCTTTTTTCTTCCTCCCTTCCTCGCGTCCTTCTTCCCTCAGGCCCCTACAACTTTCCCCTCTGTCTGCCCCCGCGCTTATTCTCTCCTTTCGTTTCCATCTTAACATTTCTCTCCTCTCTCTCTCTCTCTCTCTTTCTCTCGATCTCTTTTTCCGTCCGCGCTCTTTTCTTTCTCGTTTATCCATTTAACCGCCTCCCACACATAGCACCGCGGGATTCTAAACCGCTATTTCGTTTTCGACTCTAAACCCTCTTCCCATCCCTAATATCCAACGTATGAAGTACCCCCTTTCTCTCTTTGTCTCTTTCACCGTTCTTTTTTTCCGGAATTTGAGTCAATAAAAAATCGCTTGGAACAAAGAAACGAACGGCCGCCAATTTCTCACCGGATAATGCCCGGACCCATCGGCTCCGGGGAGAAGGCTAATCACGGTTGAGCATCTCGACTTCTGTTAGGTGTTAAAAATGAACCCCACGGGGCCCTGAGTTCTTTATCTCGCGGACGGGCCACGCTGGTCCTTCTCTCCATCTGACCGCCCCGAGACGTTAAATATTAAAATTTGGAAATGTTATACCCGACTACGTCCGTCTAAGATTCCTGCTTTCGAGAGGGAGCGAAGGCAGTTGTGATAAAAAAAATGTCAGAAGAACGGGCGCGCATCGATTCTTTTTCTGCAACGCGGCGGTTGGTCATAAATCTGACAATGAGTATGTCACTTCATTACATTACTCGTTTCACGTTATAAACACTGTTTTAATTATATTCCATGGTTTGCATCAAAGATTCGTACTTCTACATTTTTTCAACGTCAAGGAAAATTAATTTTTTATTGAAACTGATCAATTATGCACAGAGCACAAATTTTTTTCTTGGTCCATATAAAATAATTAAATTAAGTCTCGATTCGAAATATTTTTTTAATAAATCACGATTTCGCGCGAACTTAGGCTTTCCTTCATAATTCTTCCCGGGGTAGGTACATCGACCGTTCGGCGTAACGGGTGTATATCCGTTACTCGACGATTTGGAATTCCCGACAGTCGTTGCGAACGAACAGACACTCACTTCCGTTGACGATTCCGGGTTGGATGAGCCCAACCAACCACGTACTCTAGTCAGGCACGCGTAACGCGAGGCTCTTGAAACGCGCGCGTGTTTCGTTACACGACGACGAAGCGCTCGAAATTCGATTCTGGCGAGAAACAAGAAAGCCGAAGCCGCCGGTAATCTTACTTTTGTGTTTTGGAATACCGAATTTATACGTAACGTGTACTCATCGGTACGCCTCGCACGAAAGAATCACGTTAAAAGGCATCCACGCGATTAAATTAATATTTTATCGATTATTTCATACATTACTTTTGTATTTTGTTAGATCGCCTCTCTACATATCTATTTGTGAATTACATATGTATTTGCGGTTTCCTCCTCAGAAAAAATATATGTAATGAAAAAAGAATTTTTTTTTGTTTCTACGAAATACTGCTGCATTTTTTTATATTTCTAAATGTTCTCACGAGAAAATATGAGAACAACAACGAAAGACCAGCTTTCGCAGGAAACTGCTACGACAACGATTACTCAGATTTCTCGACGAAAGGAGTATCCTCGTGTCTCGGTTTTCCTCTTTAGCGATATATACTAGTCACCTTTTTCTTTATCCCTTCGGATTCTCCCCGAGTCGAAGAGGAGTTACCCGTTCGCGCGGGTCGAGTAGGGAAAAGGAAGTAAAAGAGGTACACCCCCGGGAGGTACGCGTAACCCCTGCGGGTCACGAAGAGAACGGCGTTTTACCGACTATTAACTCACTTTTACCCCTGTTTTTTACCCTCGTTGCCTCTGCTGGCTGAGTGAACGAAGCCGAAGGGAAGGGTCCGTGGGCGCCGACGAGGAGATAAAAACGATAGGAAAAAAGTGCGGAATCCCTTCGACGCTCGCGTGTATTTCTTTCCCTACTCGAAGCTCCTCGTTCGCGTAATCTCTCGCTTTTTTTTTTCTTACCTTTGCACCGCGTTATTTTCGCCCCCTTGCGATATTTCTCTTCCCGCTTTTCCGGGATGGACGCGTGCAGGTAGCGGCCAGGTACCTGCGCGAGACTTCGTCAAGAGGGGCGAGGGGAGAAAAAAAAAGAAACGCCAGATCTCTCTCTCTGGGGGCCACGCTCGATTTAACCCCTGAGAAAAATCGCGCGATCCCTTCGCCCTTCGGCGGTGTCGTCGCAGTTGATTTCGGGGGTTAACCGATTTCCCTGCGAAATTTGAAATCTGAGAGCGTGTTTTTTCCTACCGTTTTTCCGAAACTCTGATCCGAATGACGTACCCGTTTAAAGGTTTAAGTATCTCGTAAAAATGGGCTCGAGGATATACGAGATCTCGGTGCCCCTTCTTTCATTTTTTTTTCGCGCGACTTCCGAGGTTAGAGGGTCGGATGTCAGTCACCGTCTCTAATTTGAGCCTCGAGCGTATCCGAATGATCTCGATTATTTTATTATTTAATATCCCTGTGTAAAGTTTCTGACAAGTATATTAAATTAATGCAAAGGTCTGAAAATTCGTATATATTTATAAAATTGGAAAAGAGTGGAGAATATTATCCTGGAAGCTTAGCACTTAATCTTAAGATTGTACAAATGGTTTAGATTACTACTTTTAAATTTTGATTTTGTTTGCCAAAGAAACCTTATTCTTTATATATAATTCATTCTTTCATTTTTATCAATTTGATTCCGTAAAATTCTTCTCGAGTAATAGATCTATTTTTTTCTATATTAAAAAAAAGCACGTTATATTTCACACGGTGTCTTATAAACGAGGAATCTTGGAAAGATGACTCGTCGTAATACGTTTCTCTGTTGCGATAGTGTATCGATAGGGCATGACTCGCCATTATGTGAGGTGATTTGGAGCAAAGACGAAAGAGAGAATATCTTCAGTGGAAGAGAAACACAGAATCCCCGCGGCGTGATACCTTCTCCAGACTGGGCCTTAAAAATCGAGTCAATTTAAGGATCCGGCCGCGAGCAAGATACAGCGAAATGCGTATATGCATGCGATTCTTCAGGAATTCTCCCTCGCGAGAATGGGAATTCATTTAATACCGAAACGAGCGTTGAAACTTTTTTTTAAACTATTTATGAAGACCCTCCTTCGTATTATGCCTTTTATTAATTATAATCCCTTATTAATCGTATATACGTGCTCGAGAAACGAAATTCTGCATTTGATCACGATACCCGAAAGGTACGAAATAAAGCGAGCCTCGGCGAATCTGAAAGCTGGAAATATCGTCGACCATATTGCGCAAGAAATATTTTCCCATATCGCGCATCATTTTTTTCATTATTCGGGGGAGTCCGTATTAAGGGGGGGGGGGGGAGTTTCTCTTCATTTTTCATCAATCGATGTAGACCTTTTGCGTTGATGGCGAACGAATCATTCGACGTGATACACAGGATGCATCGTTTAACGAAAAAAAGTGGTGGAAAGCGCGTAACGAGTGAAAGGAAGAACTTTAACCGCGAGAAACGAGGAAGGGATAAACCAGAAAAAAAGAGATCCCAGGGGTTTCGTAATTTTAGTAGACATCATCGATCTAACCTTTCGGGAAAACCAGGCGTACCTCTTCGAGGGGGTCTTCTCGTGGTCCTCTCTCTTTTTCTCTCTTGAGGAAGGGATTTTTAAGCCCTTTTTAAATTTTAAGTCTTCTTCTATTATATGTTTCTCTCGTTTCCTCATTCTTCACCTCACCTGCAAATCAAGCAAACCTCTAGAAATCGCTAAACTTCGATGGTCTCAGGATTTATTTGCGCGAATAAAACGCATCCTATCTACCTGGTATGCCTGGATTATATTTGAAAGGTACAAAGACGTAAAAAATAACTCTTACCTAACGTACTCATCCAATTGTTTGCGCGATTAAAACTCTATTTTTTCTAACAGCCTGTAGGGCTACATTTTTAAAACAAGAATTTTTTAAAATTTTTTTAGAAAATCGTACACTTTTTAATATTAATTATTTTTTATTTTGCACAAAGCTTGTGAGGCTATATTGAAGAGAAATTTTTTTATAATTTGAGAGAGAGAGAAATCAGAGCAAATATAAAAATATTGAAAAGCTTTTATGTACAATATATATAAATTATACTATCGATTAAAATCTATCAAAAAGATGGATTGATAATCACAGTCTATTTGATAGGGTATTGAGCAGTATTACAAACTTTTTTTACTTTTCTTCATAGAATAGAGCTCAGCGCAGATGTATACCTGCCAGCAGTCGATTACGCGGCTTTTAGAATCGAAACGTCTCAATTTCACGACTCCGAACCTAAAGAAAAAACTTCTCCCGCGGTCTCTCCCTTTTACCGCCATCACCTTGGAGCAACCGCACATTCCCCGTAGAACCTCGCCCTTATTCCCAGCTTGCTGTATCCTCGGACCAATCCGGAAGCCTATCACCCCTCCGTAAGATTTTTCCGAAATCAAGATAGAACGAAACCAACTAATTGCGAGGAGTCAGTCTTGCCACAATTTTGACAAAGATCTGATCTTCAAAATCTTTAAAAATCTGCAAATAAGTAGGCAGATAGATAATGACTCTCCCTTCCTCCGAATAATTTGAATATATTGAATGATGACAAACAACAGTGTAATATTCTTTTAACAATTCTCTTATTATTAATTAAAATGATGGAATAGCGATCTCTGGTTGCTGGTAATAATAAATAATTGAAAAGAATAATTCAAATTTGTAATTATGTATTGATCTCCGAATTAATCGCTTCCGGCCGATAGCTTGTAATTTTATAACGCTTCTTCTCAAGACTTGAAAATTTGTAGAGCGCGAAATTTTCGCGTTTGTTTAATTCGAGAGATTTATACGAGCCTTCGCTCTTGTCCAATTCGTTTTGAATCAATCAGCTTGGTCGAAAACGCGTCCATCAAAAAATTGGTCTCGATAAGAAATGGAAATTAATTTATTTTATGACTCTCACGGTATTCCGCAACTATCGTAAACCTCACCGAGGTTCGTGAAGACGTCAATAACGTCGCAATACGTCAACGCTCAACAATAGGTTGTTCTTTTTTTCTACTTCTCTCAGCATTGATTCCAATAATACATTACGCACTTTGGATTTCTCGAGAAATCGTATATCGTCGATAGCGAATTTGCCTTGTCATTGATTACGAAACTAGTGTGTGTAATAGATACATGAGTATTATGCGCGTTCGAAAAAAAATTATTTTAAATTTATTATTTACACCTTCAAGTTTAAAAATCTTTAATCGTAAATTTACAATAAAAAAATACTTACGACTCGATATAAATAGTATTATGATCTTTTCCTTTCTCTTGCAGGGAAGGTGAAGGTGAAGGAGGAGAAGGATGCCTCGTCGATGGCACCCGGAAGTCCACCCACGCCTCCGCATACCCCGCAAAGTCCACAACGCGCGATTCCGTCTCTCGGCAATCTTTCGCAATCCTGCCAAACGTCGAATGCAAATTCGCCGAACTTGCAGCAGCAGCAGCAACAACCGCAACAGCATCAATCGCAGGAGCAGCAGCAGCATCCCTTGCACACCATGACTAATTCACCCCTAAGTCAGATATTGGTTCAAAATCCGGCGCTGGCGCAACTGTTGCAACAAAATCCAGCCATTCTGTCGCAGAATCCACAATTGGCGCAGCTGCTGCAGCAGAATCTGCAAGTTCAGATGGGCAGCGTGCTCTTTCAGAACATGAGACGGGATGAGTCCGAGGAATCTAGGGTAAGTAGGAGAGTCTAATAATTATTATTTTACCCTAAAAACCGGACAAAGTTCGTTACACTCTCGGTCGAGGTTATAAACTGAGGTATGAATGTCTGAGACAGCAATCTTTACGCAACCTTACAATCTTAAATTCTAAAGATCATATTATACCGTAATCATATTAGAGCTATGGTATTTCAGTGTTATAATTCATATGGCCGAGACTCGAATGTCAGCGATTATTAAAAATTTAAGTAGCATTGAATTATTGTTTGCTATTGCGTCAAAAGCGAGACAATCGCGCGAAGCTGTCCAAAAACAATAAGCGATGACTCACCCGACTCAAGTCACCGTCAAGATCGTAAAGTTACCAACGGGAGCTGTGTGAGCTTAACTGTACTAGAATAATTCAGCGCTTCCTAGAATCGTAAGCGACGAACAATCGCTTATGATACGTCGTAATAAAAGTCGATAGAGACATCGCCAATTTGAAGATTATTCGTTCTCGCAACCTTCAAGCTTTTTCCTGTTATTAATCGCGATTTATTTATTTTATTTCCGAAAACTCCTCGTTATCTATTTCTAAAAATTCTTGATAGATAAAAAAATAGGTGAAATATTTTCCAACAAAATTTTTTGACATACATTATTTTTATTTATTTTATTTTATTTTATTTTATTTTTATTTGTTATTATTTTTCAATATTAAATATTCGTTTCGACCAATTGTTTATGAAATGTAATTGTTAATAATTATATTTATTATCGAGATTGCGAGACGAAAAGATTTTAATGATATAGAAAATAGAATAGAATGCGCGTTATCATTATGCCATTATCAATGACGCGTAGAGATGCATATACATATACGCCAGGTCACCAAAGAGGAGACACGAAACCGCGCAGACGATCCGGCTATAGGATCGCTGCTGCGGAATCCCATACACGGAGAATTGAAATTATTCCTCGGATTTTTGTCGTGTCGTTTACATTATTTTCGCCTTTGAATATTAATGGGCATATGCTCTCCAGCGTTATGGCACAAGAAGTAACAACGGCGTATAATACTCGAGTCTTAACGTTATTCTATTGTTTGCAAATCAGCTCTATTGTTTTCTCATATACCTCTCTCGCGTACCTTCTTTGCCCCTCTCTTCTCTCCCCCTCCCCCTTTTTCTCCACCTTCTCCTTCATCGGCGAACCTTCCCTCTTTCCCTCCCCTCTTTTATCGTCGTCTTTCTTTCTCTTATCGTTACCTTCCTCCTCGTCTCTCTGTTTTTTCTCTCTCTCTCTCTCTCTCTCTCTTTGATTCTCTTCTTCCTTCTCGTCGTCGCTCTTCTCTCGAACCCCACTCTTGTTTCATTCCGATCCTTTTCTCTTTCTTCGCCCCCTTCCCACCCCCCTTACGCTTCTCGCCCCGTGCTCCGATGCATACGTTCGCATTATATACATCGTGATGTACATTATTTTCCATTTCTTTCCTCGCGTTCGCGTTTTCTACCTGCGAATTTTTTCGCGAGCGATAAATGCATTAATTTAAGAAGCGTATCGCAACCATAAACGTGCGCGCTTGTCCTTCATTGCGATGATCTTCTCTTCCCGCGGAATCACGAGGCATGCGAAGAGAATTTTTTTTTCAACAATCCTCTCCGCGTTGACCGCCCCGATATTATTATGCGCGATACGCTGCAATTCGCAATATTAGGCACGGAAGGTCGCGGATAATTATGAACGAGGAATATAAATGTTCGATTAGAGATTGCAGAATTGATGGAACGCGATGGTCACGTACGTGAGGCGAGTTCTATTAAATTCGACAGAATTAATCGATTGTCCCGGCGCGCGCTCGATCGCGCGAGGTTACTACTAGTTAGGAGTGAAGTTCATAGATCGGGACAAAGAACCTCGTCGAACGATAATGCAATGGTGCGTCACGCCGTAATATTAGAATATGTATACGATATTTATATGCGAGTAAAGTAATTCGAAACTTTTCCTCGATAAATTTACGCGCCCCGAGATAAACTTTCTTCAAATTTCAATAATAAGTCGATTCGTTCGTTCCGTTTAATTCGGAGAATTTATTCGGGAGTCGGGATTAATTTTCCAAGAAGAATAAAAAATTGGATGTTCGAGGAAAGAGAGAGAAGGAGAAAGAAGGAGAAGGAGAAAAGAAATGGGATGCAAAGTAGTAACCGGTTCATAAATTTAACGTTGTGGATCGAAACTCAGATAAGGCTTCGGAAATCGTACAGTATTGGAATAATTTGAACTTCGATGGGGCTTCTGACAAGTGATGTGTCTCTCCAGGAGGCAGCTTCTGTTTCTTAGGTCTTCCGCTTTTAATTTTGGCGTTTGCGCGCACAGTTCGATAAATTGAAAAAAAAACTCGTCTCGTAAATACAAGGGACAAAAATACGCGAACGCATCGATAAAAGTCAGTTGCGCGAAATTGAAATGCTGCGGAAGATGTGCCCCGGGGATAATTTCATTACTCGGTAGCAGTAGGGTTAACGAAGGGTATTAAGCGGCCATGTTACGAGCGGGCCTAAGGCCATAACGCGATTAGTTCGCGGAATGGCTGGTCTTTTGCACGATAGGTTTTACGGAAACATCTCGCGTCTGTCTGTCGCGTGGGCGACGGAGTCCCCCCTTTCCGCTTTATCGCTTCGCGCCCCCTTTGCTCGCGTACAGCCCTGAGCACGCCGGTGCATTGTACATCGTAATGTATTTCTTTTAGGTACCGCCGACAATAGCGAGCCTGACGGCGATGAAGGTGGAGGCAGCTGACCCGAAGGTTTCCGGTGAGTTACTATTTCCTCCTGCCGACGGAATTATCGGGATCGTAATTAGATTCGAATCGAGACTGCCGCGTTCGATGACCCTGCTCGCGCGCGAACAAAAGGAAGGTGAAAAGAAAAAAAAAAAAAAAAAAGAACCAAGTGGAAAAAGACCGACCGACCGGCTGGCGAAATCGTCGATCGACGCCTCGTCGCCGCTAATCTGGTTTGACCAGGTGATGATTTGTAATTGACGCTCTTGTAATCGTCGAGCGAATCTATGATTAGAACATGGAGACAATGTTGTCGATCGAATACAGACGGCGACGTCTGACCTTTAACGGCATTGGGCTAGAAATATAATCGGTATGCGCGTTCGTGTTCGCCAAAAGTCTGATCGCGCGTATTCTGATATATTTAACAGACAAATCGTTTATAAAATTAAAAATCGTCATTCATTATATTGTGTGAATATGACAACGTTATATAGAAAGTTTTCAGTCAAGCTCCAAGATTCTATTACATTTATTTATTTATTTTTTTTTACTACGAAATGTTTTCTTTCGCGAATTTATTTCCGTTTCTTCTTTAAATCGGCGAATTTTCGAAACGAGATTTAATGAAATCGGCCGCCACGCCGTGGAATATGCTGGAGAGAAATCGCATCCAGCACAAACCCGGCACGCACAGTGGACCCGCATCTTTGAGTAATTATCGCACATTCCTGCATGCCACGTGACAAATCTGAAGCTATATGTACGTAAGCCAGCTGAGCGCCGCCGCGCCGTCGCGTCGGCTCTCTCCCTACAGCCTTTATTTGTCTCGATCCTCGCGAACTCGTGAATCGTGGAGCAACCTGACGAATCGCGGCCGTTCGCCGCTTTCAGTGTTTTGTGCCCGAGGGCTGTTCCCCCTTTATTGGAATATCCGCCCACAGCATTATGGGAATTATCAAGGAAATGGGATGAGTGCCAACGGCTCCCACGAGGGGCTCGAGGGAGGACGGGGGGGTTGTTGCTTTGGTCGCATTGATAAAAGAAACCCGGGATTTATCAATCCTCTGCTTCCTTCCCATATCGTTTGAAGATTATATATTATTATACAATTTTATATCCACATATATGGGCAACGTAAATATTGACTCGATTAAAAAGATAAAATGGAGCATTGTTGTAAGCTTTGATTTTATTAATTACCGTAAGAACGTTGTGATACAAAGTGCTCCTGAATTAATCTTGACTGTAATAAAATTGAGAATCCACGGATTGCTGTGCAGCAGCAATATTATGTTACAAATACAAAATAAAAATATTTACACACACATATACACGTACATTCTCTCACCTATTGGATTACGAATTTACAAGTAATGAAGTGAAATAATTCATTTGCATGTTAATTCTATATGTATAATACCACGGTGTTTCCAAATAATATTTTATTCTTATATATAAACCAAACTATTTAAAAAAATTATTTTTTTAATCGTTTGCATTTGAAATGTTCAACATGACTACGTAGAAATATTGCTCGCCGCATGCGGTCATAGCTCTGTATTACATAAACATGCCGCTGTTTCTCCGTAAATAGGCATCATTAAGATCAATCGTTTCTCCCCGCTGTCATTTCACTATTGGCACGCGAACCATCATTTTCGTCGAAAACACTAGCGACAACTCGCCGTCAATCGACAGTTTGTCGCGCAATTCCCGTGCATCGAAACCGTGAAAAGATTCCGCGACGGAAATCACGGCGATGATGATGAGAAGAGCGCGCGAGGGAAGTGAAGGAGAGGAACATCGAGTAGAGAAAGAGAGAGTGGGCGGCCTCCGTTGGATTTTCTGGTCCAGTGACATATTCTCGTAATTTCGTATCGGCCAATCAACGTTGGCCGAAGGATATTAAACGCGTGGTGGGATCCGCAACGAAATGGAATAAAATAAAATGTATACGTTGTACGTTCGCGACTATAACGCGAGGGGGTATCGAAAGAAAGAGAGAGGAAACGCGAGGTGAAGGAGGCTGAAAAGGAAACGCGAGTCTGCGAGAAAAGAAGATGGAGACGTAGATGTGTGTGTGTGTGTGTACATGGAAAGAGAAAGAGAGAAAGAAACGCCGAGAGAAAGAGACGCAAACGAAAGAGGACGGTGAGAGGGAGCGATAAAGAGAGAGAGAGATGCTAGCAATCAAAGCTGATTAAGCCCACAACTGGGGAATCTGTGGGGCCAGTGTCTCACGCCAATCTCGCCCAATCAGCCGGTTGGCCGGGGAGATTTAAAAAATAGAATGCCTACTGTCAATTGTCCCATAATTTAAATAAATCGAATAAATGGACAAAGTGGCCAATTAGAGTAGTTGCTGGTTGCTGCTTTAACGCATTATTCTCTCTTTCTCGCAGTGTCTTCGACTCTCCTCTCCTGTCTCCCCTTCCCCTCCCTTCATCCCCTTTCCTCCTCCCCCCGTTCCCCCTTTGCTTCTCGTCTCGCCGAAGATGCGCTTCTATTTTCCCCCTCGGTGCCCTCCCGATAATGCCGCCGTCGTTCTTTTAATTCTCGCGCGTTTGACATCGACGTCGCCGCGGCCACCTTGTCTTCGCCGAGGTGCCTTCATTATATCGTGAAGAAGATGACCATCAGTATCTACAGCGTAAACGTATGACGTGATTTGCGCGAAATTGACGATTAGGTCGTTATGCTTTGACAAACCCGATTGCAGGCGTGAACTTTTCGGAATCTCTTATTGTCGCTATTCCGAGATCGAGGTATTTCTCGAAACCTCCTACGACTCTCTTGTCCGCGTGGATAAAATATTCCTGCTTTCATTTTCACTTTGAAATCGATACCTCGAATACACATTAGACTACTACGTATTCACAGTCTCAGTTACGGGCATAAATTTGCCGGAGCTGTAAACTTTATCGCGCTTATTCATCTTTAATAAAACTTCCTTGCAAGTTGGCGGATAAATTTTCCGGAGACGGTGCTACTTCGTTATTTTGACATTAATATTCTGAAACATAGACTATGCTGTATGCATTTTCGCAGACTCATTAAACTCGGAAATAAACCTAAGACCTGGATTGCGCTACTGTTTTATCGCTGAACGTAAATTCGATGATAAGCGAGGTACGTTGTCAGAGAAAAAAAGAATCGAGAGTGGTTCGTGCTCGGCCATCTCGATCTATCTCGATGAAATGTGCGGCAATTCTCTCTCTTTCCGTCTTGGACTCCGAATTCTACTTTACTAATTATAACAATTTACGACTTTAATAATTATCACCATCGTACATGCGCCATCAGTCTGCACCTGTTCGACATACATTTACGAAGTAGCTTAATGGCCTCGTTGATATCTATACCCATCAATTTTGTGCGAGTACAATTTAATTAAGCCTCGCTATCGCGCTACGATTACGAGTAATATCGACATCGTCAGTTTCCTAATTACCGCATCTGTCAATTCGTAAAGGAAAATGCTTAATTAGCCGACGAGCATCATTTTTGAAAAATTACAGTATTATAAATAATAACAAAAAAATTGCTACTTACTATAAATTTCAATTATCAGGTGTTTTTTTTTTCTCAATACACAGTATTTAATGAACAATCGCGTATCGAATAATTAACTCGCAATAAGATGTGAAATTAATTGTTAACAGCACACTTTTCCCTTAATATTACAGAATCGAGCGAGGGAGTTGTGATTTAAACGATTGTTTCAACATGTCTCCCTAATTACACGAAACAGACTCATTAACGCGTGAAGTCGCGAATCTGTCATGCGGATAATGTAGATGCTCGAACGTAGATGTGCTCGTCTACGCAGGCTGCCAGTCCGGGCAAGCAATCGACCAGGCAAGCAAATAACAAATAAAGTACGAACGGGAGCTACGATAAATAACTGGTGCATCGTTCGCTGCATATAGTGCAGACCCCGGCTACGGGCCCTCCAGGGTCCCGCTCCTCCCTGACTCTTCGTACCTCTCTTTTTCTCTCTCTCTTTCTGCACCCGCCCTCACTATATTACCTGAGCACAGGATCCACATACGTACGTGCAACCATTCAAGCACCGAGGAGTTCAGACCTCGGCGACCTTTAGTTTCCGTTCATAATGCCTGGACGCCGCCGCGACCGCAGGAAATTAAAGAATCTTTTGGCTGCCTTCGTACGTGCTTTTTGGAAAGCAATCTGATTGCGAGAGACGTATCGGGGGACTATTATGGTAGCGCATCAATATTCACAAGATTGCTGAATCATTCCTAGTATAGCCATATGTGGCCATGTATTAAGAATCATTAAATTAAGGAGCGATGTAAATTTCTTGCAAAATTATCTTCACTGAAAAGAATAGCTTCGTTGAAATTATATTAATAGATATTAAAATGATATTCTCATATATTATTAGATTATCCTTTTATATGTCTCTAAAGAATAAAACTCAAGGACAAAATAATTAAATATCCATTCAATATATATGCTCTTGAAAATAAACTTAAAATAAGATATCAATTAGCATTTTATGTAGAATTTTGTTTAAATCATTTCTATGAAATCATTCCTATGAAATCGCTTCTATGAAAAGAAGAAGAATAATTTGCTTGTGCATATGTATAATTCAGCCAATTCTTACGAACTGATTCTCGCTTGCGTTTAAACTCGGGAATTGGATTTCATTATCCGAAATTGAACGACGCGATTGCGATGACGGACGGACGGATCGGCGTTTCGTTGCCACGTTCGTTTCTCGGGCGAGCAACTGTTAGCCTTGAAGAAATACCATTAAAAGGCGATACGCGCGGTGAAAGAAAGCGAGGGAGACGGAGAGAGGAAAGCGAATTTCACGGTTCATTCGAAACTTTTTAAACGAATTTACACGCGCCGTCCGCCACGCTCTACGAAGGGGGTTGAAACTTTATTAAATTAACCGCTAAGTAAATATTTGACAGCTTTTATATATGTATATATAAATTACTGCCGCGTTTATCGTTCTGTTTCTTTTTTTTTTTTTTTTTTTTCGTCATCAAAATCTCGATCGAATTATCGGCGAACGTAGACATTTTTATATCGCGCCGTTTTCTTCGTCTATATAATGATAGACGATGTTTATATCTCGCTCTCGCTCGCGACGAGATTTTTCGATACGTGACGACGATAAAAGTGCGCGACGACAATTCCAGCCGTCGCAGTATAACGATCGAGCGGTTCACCTAGACCTGTGCAGACAATGGCCAATTTCGTCGACCGGGGACGCGAACAATGCTCGCCATAATTCGTGGTCCACTCGCGTTCTCAGGGGTTCTCGCGAAACGGCCCGTCATCGCCGGTCTCCGTCGTCATCTCTTACCTCGTAAAAACCCGCAGCGCCTTAAAGACGCGGTGGATACGAAATTTTATTATTTATATTTGAAATTTATTATCGCGCGTGCGCCGGAGGGACCCGGGGGCCCCGACGACGGGGGCCCAGCGCGGCGACGAGAGCCCTTCGTCCTTCCTCTCCCTCCCCTAGGGGATCCCTTCGTCGACCACGTCCTCTCTCACGTCGTCGGCCTAATTTATATCGTTCCTCAACTTTTTATTAATTTCTTACCCTCCCGCGGAATCGCGATCGTCATCGCATTAAAGGGATCGTCACCGGCGGCGGTCACCGAAATCCGCATCGATGCACAGACGGAATGTCGTCCCTCATTTTTCGCTCTACCACTGCGCGTCGTCCGAACAATTTCGTCCCTCGTCCCTTCGATCCGGAGTGAGCTTACGATCGGGTCCGGCGATTCCGCCTTTCTTCGTCTATCTTCCCGTTTACGCTACCTCGATGCTATCGGGTCGTAGAAGAAAGACATTTTTCCGCAAACCGTCGTGCGTATCCTTCGCTTACGTAAAAAGGAATGCGGTGTCGTGGAATATCAAATCAACATCAGTGAGATAATCGAGAGTTACAAAAACGTAATTAAAGCAATCGATTATCTCTTTTGTACAACTAATTTAATTATTAATTATTACAATAAAAATGTGCGCTAAATATTTATCAAAATGTTCTTTTTCGGAGAAACAAGTAATTTCCTGAAATAAAATCGATGAAACTAAATGAAACTATGAACACGCGTTAATGTGACACATTCCGAATCCTTACCCTTCGCTAACGAGGTTTACGCCAAGATCACGCGAAATATTCAGCCAATCCACTCGACCAAGACAAGTATTAATATCTGCCATCTCCTTTTTGCCGATCGTGGAATTCCAGTCTTCTCCCTCTCTTCTTCCCCGTTCGAGATTCGACGGATCTTGCGAACTTAGCGCGCGGGAAAAAAGGGCCTCGACTAATTAATAGAGCGGGATCCGGACCCCGAGGGGACGGGGAAGAGGGAGCGCGCTTAGGACCCTTGCGAAAAATAAAATACACCGCGGAGTAAATTAACGTAGAGCGAGGGAGGGAAAGGGGCAGAGGCTGCGCCGCGGGCTTAATTAATAGAGCGAGGATCCGAGGCAGAGTGGTGGTATAGGCCCCCGGGTGGATTCTCAAATCTTCGCTCGTTTGCGCTCGTTTTTTACACGTAGGATAAAGTCCGCGGTAAAGATCCCGCTCATCACGTTGCGCAACGTGTCATTTACCTCATTATAGAAAATACGCCGAAAGCTTTTTATGCAAATTTTCAATCCTGTCATTCCCCCACTCGCTGCGGTTTAACTTGGCATCGTTAATTATAACGGGTCGCTTAATTAATGCAATTTGCTTCCTTTTTTTCTCGTGCGCCTTATAATTATATTATATTTTTCTTTTTGCTTGTTTTCTTGACGCATTTATTTCTTTTATATTCTTCTTATTTAAGTATCAGAGAATTCTCAGACTAAATAATATATTAACTGTAGTCTCGGTATTGCTTTTTAATTTCTATCGTATAATTATTTCTATCTGCGTGTACTTTATTGCATACGCAATATTCCGCGGGAGTAAAAGGAGCTAGAGTATCGATCGGCGATAAAAATGGCTGGTTCAAAAAGGGAATTGCGAAACGGACGAAACGAATGTGCCGCGCGATGTTGGCCGCGCGATTGGCCCCGATCGATTTGTATCGGGAAACAACTATTGGCAATCGCATGCCGTCCTCGAAACTCAGGAATCCATCGTTGCTTGATCGGACGATAGTCTCCCCGGTCTCCTCCATCCTGCTGTCGTCGCTTCACGTCCTCGTTTTTTCTTGGCCGTCGTTTCGCGATTTTTCGGTCGCCAAGAACGCGTCTATATTCTCTCATATCGGCTATATCGAATTATCCGCATAAAATTAGAATCGAACGCAACAATTGAATATCCAATTACGCGGCACGATGTGCAACTTCTTTCTTGCATCGCGAAAAAATATATATAATCCTTATTTAGGAAAATTGTGTAGTAAATTAATATAAAGAGATAATAAGAATCCATGACAATTCGTGCTCTAGCGGTTTGCATCCATAAATAATGCCGGACGTTTACAGAACTCTATTCTTAAATTTAATGCTACTCCAGTTAAACGTCATCGGTGACGACCTGCGAAGCCCTTCATCGCGCTTGCCGCGAAATGAAGACATCGCCGACGCGGACGACTCTTAATCATCGCCGACGAGTTCGAAAGTGGACTCGCGCCGAGAAAATTACACGGTGTGTCCCTCGGGTCCGATCGTTGATCAATCACTCGTCCGCGAGCGAGACGACGGCGGCTCGTCAGCACCCTCGTGCACACTCGCGGCGAGACAGACCGAGCGGTCTTTTTCTGCTGCTCTCTCTCTCCTCGACTGCCGCTTTCCAACTACGTGAATCAAGTATTTCAACTAATAGACGCAGTATATCTTAAGCCAAGCTTTTCTCCTACCTTCTCTATATATTTAAATTCAAACTAAAAATATCTATTTGTTAATGCAAATCTTTCTATGTGTGATATATTTTTTTCTCGAACAAACTGGCTCGTATCCGATTGAATCTTTCGAGATCGCTCTTTGCAGGGTTTTCGGATCATCTCCGCGTCTTCCATTCCTCTCGCGTCTTACTAATGCGCTCGAAAAAAGGGTCTCCCGAAATATACGGAATATCCGCGGGCGCATCGTCGGCCGGCATCCGGTTGACTATTTCGAGAATATAATCACGAAACGAAGCGCCTCGCCGCTATGGGCGAAAGGGGATCGCGGGGAG
The DNA here is from genome assembly GCF_030444845.1 of Prenolepis imparis. Classification (NCBI taxonomy): domain Eukaryota; kingdom Metazoa; phylum Arthropoda; class Insecta; order Hymenoptera; family Formicidae; genus Prenolepis; species Prenolepis imparis. The sequence goes on from NW_028141162.1 coordinate 2,989,189, forward strand.
CATCGCGGGGAACGCGAAAGAAGAGAGAGGAGATGAAAAAGGGATTGAAAGGAACGCGCGCCTCGGTCCAGCGGGGTAGGAGAGTGAGAGGCGAAATGTTCTTCTCTTCGCAAGAACATTTCGCGTTTCCACCATTCTGCATTCTGTCGCGTTTCTGCGTGTCTCGTCGCCGCCGCGTGTTTCATTGGTCGTCGAAGTCTTAGCTCGTAATGGGCCGTATCCAGTTCATTATATACGTAGAATATCCTAGTCAACTTGTGTTCGCGATTAATTCCTTCCAGGTTTCCAACATGCGATCGCAAAATAACCGGTACGGTGAAGGATTTACGAGCCGCGGTACATGTCGATAAAAGCTCTCATTTCCGCGTTCCTTCGTCGATATTTTTTTTATAAAAATACATTTAGCGCGTTTATTGGAACATTAAAAGCTATAACGAGGGGAGAAGGGAGGGGAGGGATAATTCCACCAGAAACGATTGTCTCAAGACGATATATATATATATGTATATATGTTTCGCGAAAAAATTAAGGCCAAAGCCATATTCTTTCGACGCTTGTTTTGCGATTTCGTTCTTCTGCGAATCCTCGCAGATCCGCGAAGCGTAGCCCGCTTTTCCCCGAGAACGAAGAAAACCGCAGACTCTCCCCCGGTCGCGACGCGTCGTTAATAAATAGACCTTTTCTCCTCCCCCTCGTCTCTTGTCCCGGTCGCTCTTCGCCGTAACCCGCAGTCCGTAGCTCGTTGCCTCTTCGGCGTTTTAGTAATTCGAGTTAGCTCTTCGACTCTCTTCCTTCTCCGACGCCCCCCTACGGCGTCCCGCCGACTCCGCCGACTTCGTCCGTCTGTTATTTCGCGCTTGATGCGAAAAGCAAGAAAAAGGAGAATCGACAGCGTCCATGTGTGCGTGGACCAACGGTGGAAACGACCGGGAGAAAGAGAAAGAGCCGAGGCGAATAGAAAGAGAGAAAGAAAAGAAAGACGAAGAGGGAGGGTCGAAGAGGGTCGAAGAGGGTCGAGACCAAGACCACGAAGTCGCCGATTGTTTTAGCGTTAGGCCACACTAAAACTGCCAGGGAGGCCCAGAGGGTCAGGGCCGTGTGCGAAAGGAGTTGGGCACGGAAATGAGTTTTTCACACAGATTGCCGGTTGCACACATTTGCCATTGCGATCGATCACACAGACCAATAAATCTCTCACGATATATCCCACCAATATTAACAAAGTTTATTACTACGATTATATGGATAGTAAATTTATATTTAATGTGCTTTTTGTGATTTTTATGGACATAATTTTACATCAAAAATTAATTACATATCTATTACTCTTTCATCATTTGTTATAAAGATAGATATTTCAAGAATATGTGTATTCTGCTTTGCATGTCATATATTGTTTTGATTGCATATATCGACAGTATTTATCGATACGGCCCTGTTTACGAATTTTCTAATGCAAGAAGATCGTAGGAAAACGTTCCTGCTTGTTTTTTTCTTTCTCTTTCGCATCTTTTTGCATCTCTTTCTTTGCCTATTCGCGCGACGAGGCGGAGACGATAGGCGAAGCGTGCCAAATCATGCGAGCGGAATCGGAGAAATTTAAAAAATATTCTAAATTTAATTACCCTGCCGTCGACGACCCTCGGTCTTTCGAAATCGTGCAGCCTGCCAATGCTTGTGTTGAAAAATAGCCAATCGAAGAACCGAAGCGTGAATCGAAGACCAATGCTTTTGAAACATTTTTAACTCACACGAGTTATTAGAAAGAATAAAGAAGATAATTATAAATGAATAAAATGATGAAATTTCTAAGACATTGGTAATCAAATCCGATGCTTTTCTTTTGCAAATTTTACAAAATATTTTCCAATTCTCATACATTTCGAAATAATAAATCGTAAAGGCTCTGATATATAATAAAAATATTATATAATTCAGGTATGAAAAGGGCTAGTAAGAACCAGGCAATTTATACACGTAGTTTTTTTAACTAATTGATATGCTGAGGATAGAGGAAGAACCAAAACCTTTAAAATAAGTAGGTATAGCAAAATTAAAAATAATTTTGTTGCACTAACTACCTAATATCTGTGCCTAGCTCTTACAACCCCTTTCATGCTTGAATCTCATACTTGTGTTAATTGGTATAATTTTTAAAATGGAGCTTAATGATAAAAGCCGCTTACAAAGTAAAATTGCATTCATCGAATGCAATTTTCGCGAGAAAATCAAATACGAGAAAAACGAGAGGAGAATCTCGCAATTGTTCGCGAGCGGATCTCAGGCGTTAACGCAAAGCAGCGGCGCGCTTTAATAGTGGTCCATGCTCGTTACGCACTCGTCTAACCGCCTTGTTAAGCTTAACAGTCATATAACCGCGCCGCCGAGAATATCAAAGTTATTGATATACGCGATCTCGTAAATCACGGTGTACTTTGTAAAACTTCGGAATGCCCTCGGTATAAGAATACCCTCGCGGATAAGAGAAAAATCGTCGCGCGGAGACTCGGAGGCATCGAGAGGATGCCTTATTCGCGGTGTACGGAGTATATGATGAACACACAGTGCGAGCTCGTTGTCGAGCAGTTTGTCGTAAATTTCCGTTAACGAGCTGCCCGCGCAACGAGCCTTATGCACGCGCGCTTTTCTCATGGCGCAAAGCGGGGAGAGGTAAAAAACCACCCCGCGAGAGAAATATGAAACTGAGAGAACCCGTTTATGTGCTCTCGCGTATATATACATACCGTAATTTCCCTCGCGCGGAAATGGAATTGTTTATTGGGACCATTATTAACGCGGACAGATAACCGACCACCGGTTGCCACCGGTGATCGACGTCGTCGTTGACGTCGCATCGTTAATAGCAGTTCCTCTCGTTCAACGTCGCTACTTCAAATTCGAAACAGATGAAGACGGATGAACGGGGTACTACTCGTTTTGCGCCGTTTGGACCAACGATGAAGCCGAACGCGAGTGAAAGGAGGACTTAATCCTCCTAGAAAGCTAACATGCGAAACGATTAACGCTAATCTGGTCTTACGCAGCGCGGTACTAAAAGATTATACGATCAACAGGCGAGACAAATATAAGGCACAATATTACATCGATTATTAACAAGCCGACGTGAACTTTATTAATCTGACAATCATATAAATAAAATGTCCAGGGTGTAGAGAAGTATATATTATTAGCATAAAAGGCGGTGTTTGCAACTGTCCGATAATTGTCGCGATAACGCCAGCTTAATTTCTCTAATATTAATATTTCTGGCAATTTTCAACATAAAGCACTTCTATCGATTATATGTCATAATTTAGTTTTCGCAACGTTGACATTTTTATTTTGATCGTCGATAGCTGCGACAAATCGCGTCCTTTTGATCTTATTTAACCACCAATAACGGGGTAATCGCTTCCCGATATTTCATCACAACCGCTACTATCGATAGATTTCCCCGATGAAGAGCCCCTTTTATTTTTCACCCCGTTCCCCGCCGTTGCTCCGGAAAAATTGCTGAATGAAGATCTATCGCGCGAGTGAGGGAGACTCTTTATTTCTCTCGGGAATCGAATTTCTTGTTTTGACAGCGGATCGCCGATCCGTGGCGAGCTGTATTTTGTAGGGCTCGTTCGAAAAATTTTCGAAAGTCGAACAAAGAAGAGCGAGAAAGAGGATATCGCGAGGAAGGTGCGGTCCTTGTTTCTCTCTCCCCCTCCCTCCCCTTCCAGCTATTTGAATTTGTAGAAAGGGTTCGATTCTGTTTATTTTCTGGGGGTCACGGAGGGAGAAATTGTGTGCATGCGCATGTATATATACGTGCGTGCGTGCGTGCGAGGGGGGTAGATATTGCGCGCGCTTATATATATCGGGCCTAATGTTACACACGGTGTTTCCCCTCGTAAAAACTTTGCGCGTCCTACATAAGTAAGTAAGTGTACGAGGGAGTGCGTTTAGTGTAAAACCGAGGGTTTCGAAAGGGTAGGAGAACTGCATGTGAAGAGAAAGAGAGAAGGGGAATTAAGTGTCAGAATACAACGTAATTCGGATCGCATTTCTTTATTCCTAATAACGAGAGACGAAGCGTTATAATTGCAAAATTCCCATCTGCGTTATCATCGCACGTTGTGCGTGTAGGTGTCTACATAACTTTGCACATGCGATTGCATCAGAACATTCCGTCACGTATACACGCACGAAGAAAATTACGATTAAAAGTTGCAGGATTTTGTGGCGACGTACGAATGAAAAATTCTGCTAGAAGATATATTTTTTTACTACAGTGATCTGTTGCACGTTAGAATTAAATACTACACGGAGAGAATAATTTCGGATAGCACATCTCGCGTCAAATTCATTTTAAAATAATTTTGATAACATCTCGCTCCGTTATATTTTACGTGGATAGAGCGAGGATTTTATTTAAACCCTCGCGTTCAAAATTTGTGCCCGAAATATTTTGCACGGCTACGTCCCCTCGTTAAATTTAACACGCCCGTCATAAGTAAGGGCGCAGAGGGTTCGCGGCGTTTTCTAAAAAGGAAGGGGTTGCCAAGGGGGAAAAGGGGGAAGGGAGTAAGAGGGTGTATTAAGTAGTACGCGTGTAATACTGTCCCGAAAAAATCTATACGTGACGGCGTCCGGCGGGACGAGGGCGAGCCGGATTAAAGAAAGACTGGTGAACCCACTTCCCTCCCCCCTTCCGCCTCCCTTCATTCATTTACTATGGGTAAAGCGATACCAGTGCCGCGATATTAACAAACGTGCCCTCGTGAAGCAAAAACAGCAAGAAGAAAAGCAAGGCGATGCGGTCTCAATCGCTTTATAATACGAGCTAGGCATGAGTTTTGCGACACGAAAACCTGTGGATCGAGAAATCTCTAAGTTCTTATGTCCGTATGTTCCTTTCCGATTTCGAAATATAATGCTATCATCATGAGGAATAATCGTGTCGCTGGTGTCAATCGTAAAATTGTCGCTTGCATGCTGCAAATCCCCCCAAGATGGTATCATCACGTCGATGCATGCATCTGCAAGCATCTGTTTAACGCTCGATTCTTCGACAGGAAAGACACGTGTACTCATTTCTTAAAGCCGTTATATACGTTGAGATCGTCGAGTTGCGTAAGCTAACTGCGCCGGCGTTGATTGCATGAAAGAAGGAATCTATTAGAAATACATTATCAAATATTTCAAAGAGTTTATGCATAGCTGTATTATGCCACTTTAAACATTTTTATGTCTACAATTTAAATAAAAGTTAAATCACACAAAAGGTATACATCCTGTGCAAAGAGATGAAGATGATTTCTCGCGAGAGAAAGATGAAGAAATAGGACGAATCAATCGCGCTTAATGAACAGCTGTCGAAAATTATTTTGTGCAAATATGGGTGCATCGGAGGTAGAACCAGAACGATTCGGGGACTCGGCGACGAGTCCTTTCTTCCCCTCTGCCATACCTCACCTCTCCCGGTATAAAGAGGGCGCACTAATTATAATGAACCCGTTCACCACGAATGGGAGAACGGCCATAACGACGTTTATTCTCGTCCCGAATGATTCTACGAGCGGTCGCGTCGGACAATAAGAAGAGAATGGATCTTTGAAGAAGAAACGCGACGACATCACGCCAACGAAGAAGGTGCTAAACGGGTGACGGCAATCTCTTTGCGGCGCCAATTATTCCAGAAATGTATTTTGAATTAAACTCTGTCAGAGGGTAATAGACCGATTATAACCGTCGCGATGACTTATTGCTCGAAAATACTGCTAACGTACGAAAGGTGGAAATTTTTGGGTTTCGAGAAGCTGAATCTTACTCACTAAAAGACTCGCAAGATGGACTATTTCTTAGCCATTCGTTCGGTAAAAAGAATGTTGAAAAAAAAAACAGGTCTTCTTTCTTTGACGAAATTATGTGCAATAACTTTTATTTCAATATCCGAAGATTATTAATCTGAGAAATGTAAAAAGAAGGAAAAAAAACTTCGTATAATCGAGGGGACAAAGGAGAAGCGATACAAAGGGAGATAAGGGATCATACAGATGAAAAGTGCTGGTAGCGGGACAAGCCGAAGAGAATAGCGACCATAACGTAATTTTGACAGAAATAACACCGTCGTGCGCGCGTTTGCTGAGAGACAATAAGTTCGCGACACTCTTGCGGATCTTAGAATAGTTTAGTGTCGGCCGCTCTCTTCCCATCTCTTTCCATTCACTTTCTCCGTTTCTCTTCCCTTTGCCCTCGTCCTACCCCTCACGTTCCCCCTCATCTCTCACTCGTTCCCCGTATTCTCCCTTTGTACGAGCTGATGCTGGCGCCGAAGTACTCCTAGCACACATTCGGACGAACGCTAGAAATCCATCATTCGACGACGGTTGACATTTATTAATACAAATGATCGATATTGATTACATACAGTTACTTATTATTGAACTCTATGTCAAAACTTATTTTGATTATTAAATATGTGATATATTTTTTTAAATTTTATTACAAAAATCTCGAATTATTATTAATATATATGTTAAATATATATTTTATTATATTTTGTTCAGAGGGGATGATTTAGTAATTGTCGCGTAATAAAATAAGGAATTTAGTTTTTGGTCCGTTCGCCATGTGGCACAAAATACTCCGAATCGATATCGAGTACCCTAACGTTGATTCTAGTTTATTAAATGACATCTGGTCGGCGGTTCCATTCGCGAAGCCATTTTTCCGGAAACAATGTCGCTACGAGGACCATCGAGAAAGGGTTGCGAGCGAGCCTGATTCGGAGGGAAAGAGGAGGAAGGCGCGACGGAGACGGGGCATGCCCGTACTTCGGTGCCTGTATTTCTTTTTTTTTTTTTTCGTCGGTATTTAGAACCTCTCGAGAAGAAAAAGCGTTCAATGGGGGTCACCGCGACTAAGACGACGAATCAGCGAGCGCAGCGGGCACTCCACGCATTATCCAAACACGCAGTTTCGTAGCTTACGTTAACCCCTCCTAATGCGTCTGTGCGCGTAGACGTGCGTGTAAGCGCACGTGTAAGTACACGAAGAAAGAGACAGCGAGAGGGAGAGACTGCTGGTACACGTGAGCGATGGAGGCAGCAGCCGTTTTCGGCACAGTATACCTCGATGGCTCGTATAAAGGGTTATTCGCTCAGCCCACGGATTAAATGATAAAAAAAGGAGAGAGAGAGCCCCGACGACCCTGAAATACGGGGTCTTTTCAGGTTCGGGCCTTTTTGAAAATTTTAAATTCCCTCCCCTCCCGCGCACCCCTTTCGGATTGTCGTCGTCCCGGCTTCCATCTCTCTCCGCGAGCAGCTTTAAGAACTACATACATATGAAAGGGTTCGAGTTCAAAGCCGCTGGAAGAGGGAGGGAATCTCCCGGCTACGTGTCGTCCTGGAGTTTCACATATTTTTTAAGATTTGCTCTTTAAGCCTTGTCACGTCGCGTTATATTCTCCATTTGGTAACTGCGCGCCCACGTGGGTGGTATTTTTTTTTTTTTTTTTTTTTTTTTTACGCAAAGAAATTTTAGATTATCGTGCATTTTTTGCAATACAATAATCGGTATACAAAAAAAAAATTTATAAAATCTAATTTTCTCTGTGAAAATCACGCAGGACCTTGGACTCCGTGAGACTCAAGAAGCACTGTAATTTTTTAATTATTACATTAAAATTAATTAATGAAAATTGCTCTATTATGCTCGCTAAGATCTAGTGCTTTAATTTGAACATTAATCATACTTTGCATCGAGATTGCGTATCCATATCGGTTTTTTTATTTTCCAAGGCATCTCAAGCTCGCGATGTGTTTCATTTACGTGCAATCACGCGCGATTTTGACACGCTTCCCCGTGCGCATAATTAATTCGCGTCGTACCATTTGACATTGTTGGATATGCAGAAGGATTCGTCCGCGAGAGACGGTCTCTCGCTGTTTAATATTTATCTCCGATTAATACGACGACGCGTTCGTAGACCTTGGCCCGAGGAGGAGCGCTCCTCGATTACGTACTTGATGCTTCGACCCGGCAAACACGACGGCGCAGTCTGCGGATTATGAATTTGTGCAAACAATAATTTCTCGCTGCGCGAAAGCCAAAGGTGCCTCTAATGAACGGCCGCGCGAGATACGCGGCGGCGGCACGCAGCTGCGTTGCGTAATTACACTCTGCCAAAGGATAAATTAATCGCCGACTCTGTTATGCAACGGCGCGTAACTGGGAGCATATCCGGTGACACACCACCGACGTTTATTATTATTAAATTCGCCGGAGTTTGCGGAGAGTTCACCGTTCGATTTCGCCGGGGAACGGATCTGAATATATTGGAGAACTTTCGATAAAAATTATTGCGACCGTCTCTCGAACGGGTCCATCTATCTCAAGATATATCTCTAACGCTCGGAGAATAATGCTCGCCGAATTCTTCCCTCGTCGACTTTTTCCCTCTTTCTTTGCTTTCTCTGTCTTCCTTCTCCTCTGTCAGAGAGTCTGCCTCTTTCTCTCCGGGACCAAAACCCTTTCTCTTTTTGTACGCGCATACGCTCTCGCAGAAACGCGCGCACGGGCGGCCAATGTATACGGGCGCGTTTCCTCCGCTCCTGACGGCACATATACCACCGCGAAGAGCGAGAAGGGAATCCCCCCGCGAGCTTCACGAGAAATATTCGACAATTTTTAAACTCGTTCTTGAGCGCGCACGTAGACATTTCTGAGAATCGACCTCGTCCTGGTAGAGTGCACCGAACCGCTGGACGGCGTGATAAATGCTATGGGATTAGAACACTCGGGACCCCAAGTCAATGTGATTTATTATCCGTAATCGGTTCCGCAATGTCCGATAAATTAACGAAATGTATAAAACTTGGGTCTTGCATTTCAAAAAAATACAAAGATAGATAGATCTCGATGGATCACAGAAATCTGCAGGAGATACAGACAAACTGGTCAGACTAATTCTATTCGATCGGTGCACTCGGTTCCGCAACTCTATCGTTCTTCATTTGCTGATGTCTATTTAATTATCTGTTTCTATGTTACCTATATTATATTTCGTTTCTTTAACTCGAATGTTTTCGATATAAAAATATATTTGCATTCGCAAGAGCAATTTATTGCATTCGATGCAGGATTCTCGAGACACGCGCGTTTAAATAATAAAATTTAAACTCATTTCGACAAAAGAGAGAAATGCAAATGCGCATCGGCTTAAGAGACAGCTGCCTTAACTATAAAATCAATCGTTTAGGCATAAAAAAAGGGGAAAGTGTGTGTGTGTGTGTAGTTTATTTTCATCTCTTTCTCTTTTTTTTCTCTCGTGTGCGAATTACCACCTCGGGAGATAATTATCGCGGACGAGGATTAGTCAACCGAATTGCGTCTGGCGTTCAATATTTTCTTGCGTGCCGCCTTGCGTTTCAAGAGCCTTTTAGGAGCGCTATGAACGAATATATGCTTACGCGTTTTCGCCTCGCCCGCGGCCACGCCGCGCTTTTTTGCATACGCGTATTGCGATCGGCCCGATAGTTTTTTACGCCGACCATTCTTTCCTCTCTCCCGCACCCTCCCACTTCTTTTTTTTTTTTTTTTTTTTCTTTATTCGCCCTCTCTTTTATCTCGCGGCATGGCAAGTTGCGGACAACCAGTTTTCGGTCGCGCGGGAGAGTGCCGTAGGTCGACGAACGGTGCGTTTATAACTCTCGGTATGTGTATCAGAAGTCATTCCGGTACGCGTGTCTCTCCTCTGGTGGACTTGAACGCGAACCAGAGTATTGTCCAGAACGAGGAACGATGAAGAGAGAACACGCCGTCGGTAAAGTGAAATAGTTTGCCTGTGAAGAAGAAACGGTGTACCAGCGAGGAATAACGTACCAGCGATCGACCGTCTGTCCAATTCGTGCTGCATCTCCTACCGCAGTCGCCTACTGTAATCCATCGAGATTTATCGATCTTTGAATTTGAAATGCGAGACGCAACATTTAGACTTTCTTAACATTTTACGTGTCAAATTAAAATTACGTCAACACATACATATATATATGAAATAATTTTTATTTGACACATAGCTATTAACATATTCGTGAAATGATGGTTGATCGATGGTACGTTATTCTACTATTCTATAATATACACACGAGATGATTTAGAATGAGTGTAACAAACTTTGACAGGTTGTTTAGGAGATTATTCTGAATAAAAAATATAAATAAATATACCTTATTTTCAATACGTAGTTACAGAAATTTCATAATTTTTTCTGCTATCGTAATAAAATCACATGCTTAAGGAAGTCTGATCTTTGAGAAATCAAAACAAGACAGGATAATATATGCAAATATATTATTTATTTGTAATTCAGTTTTATAATAAATGCTTAAAATTTACAAATGAGGAATCAAAATTCCCTGATTCATCTGTGCACTCAAGCTTAGAGAACACATTTTGAGCATTTCATATAAAATTGAAATGTAAATAAAAAATGTTTGCATATCCTGTTTTATTTTGATTTCTTAAAGGTCAATTCCTACCATGTATGTGATTTTAATATGATAGCAATAAAATTTTTAAATTTCTGCATCTACGTAATAAGTTTTAAAAATAGGATCTTTGTTTATTGACATTTTTCACTCAGAATGATCTCTCAAACAATCTGTCAAAGTTTTTTTTACACTTGTTCTAAATCACCCTGTATATATTTTATAAATTAAGTAATAGAAAATTTTGCTATCTATTATTTTTATCTTTTTAATACGAAACAATTCTATAACAATATACATATCGCCTCGTACATACATACATTGATTTAAAAGTTGATTTAATTAGATGAATAAAATTTTCTTTTTGCTTTGTTACAGCTTTGCTCAGGCAGAGTATGTCTCCGGTAGCGGATTCTCTGATGGGCGGTTCCAAAACGTCGGTCTCCCAGCCGATCATCGATTACTCTCGATACGTGAAGAGATACATATCCGGTCAGGAATGCGGCAGTACGTACTGCAAGGAACTGGGCTGTAGGGAGCACTTTCATTGTCTGGACTGCAGCGGCAGGGTATTCGTGAAGAAGGAGGAAATGATCAGGCACTTCAAGTGGCACAAGAAGAGGGATGAATCTCTGCAGCACGGCTTCATGAGATATTCACCGACAGACGATTGCTCGGAGAAGCATCCCGGCCGTGTCTGTCCGCACAATAGAAAGCAAACCCACTATCACTGCATCCATGAAAATTGCGACAAGGTGTACATATCGACGTCGGACGTACAGATGCATGCGAATTATCATCGCAAAGATTCGGCCATCATACAAGAGGGCTTCCAGCGATTTCGAGCTACGGAGAATTGCGCGACCGAGTATTGTCAATTCGCCGGTCAACGGACCACGCACTTTCACTGTCGGCGACTAGGTTGCCGATATACATTTAAAAATAAGGCCGACATAGGTAAGAAATGACATCTGACGTTTGCATGATTAATATGCAGATTCTCGCGTTCTAGGTCGAAACTATCGTTAATCAAAAACTTTCACGCGACGCAAATGTCGAACGTTTCGACATGTTATTCCGAAAAATGATTTACATTACGATAAATTTTTACTCAACGTATTTCGTTATATTGTCCTCGTTTCGGGTCTGCATGAGTTGACCGACAAGTTTTTATTATTTTTTTTTTTATAGATAAGCACAAGTCTTACCACATCAAAGATGAACAATTGTCGCGCGACGGTTTCAAGAAGTTCATGAAATCGGAGGCCTGTCCCTTCGAACAGTGTCGATTCTCTCGGGTTTGCAATCACATTCATTGCATACGGCCGCACTGCAGCTACGTCCTGCACTCCTCCGGTCAGCTTTTCTCGCACAAGCGGAAACACGAGCGTCACGAGTCGGAACTGGCTTATCGGAAGTACAAGAGTGTCGGCGCCGTGGGTGGTGCTCGTCCACCGGGATCATGGGCACCGGACGAATTGAGCGGTCAAAGCTTGTCGTTGAGTCTCAACGGCGAGAGCTCCAACGAAGGCAGGGGTTCTCCGTCGTACTATTCCTTGGACGATTCCTTTCAGAGCGGAAGTGACCTTGCTATGGATCTCACCGCACCTACGACTATCATTACAGCCAGCGGAAGTTCCGTCAATCTCGAGCAGCAACAACAACAACAACCTCAACAACTCACCGCTACCGAATTGGCTTATTTGATACCAGCCACTGCGGAATGCGCATGTAACGCCGGCAGAGAACATCATCATTGCGGATTAGACCGCTGCGGAGCGAACTTGAAGGATCCCCGCGAGGTCAGGGAGCATCTGAAGGAACACGAGACGCAGGAACGTATAACGGACGCGTTCTTCGAGGAAGGCGGCTGCGACGACAATTGTGCATACGCGGACAAGGAGAAGCATTATCATTGCAATTGGGAAAACTGTCGAGAGGTGATACTTTCCACCGACAAACCGTTTCGCAGATTGCAACATTATAAAATTCACGAGTACAGTCGACAATTGAACCTCTCCTGTTCCTCGCACGCCCTCTCCTCCGACGTCACATTGACCCATCTGACGAACATCGACGCGATGTTTAGGCGGAAGCGCGGTAGACCGCCGAAAAATCGGGTGATCGAAATCTGGTCGGGCGGCGATCCCGCGACTCACACGCACGATTCGCCGCAGGCGATCTTTACGAGTTTCAAGCTGCCTAAACCGCAGACCTCTAATTTAACGTCAAATCCGTTGCTGGAGGATCGAGAGGGTAGCGTATCGCCTTCGAACAGCTTGGGCGAACCCGAAGGATTCGCTACCTACAATCCGGAAGGATGCCCGGACACATCTTGCATACTTAGATCGATCAGGCATCATCATTGCTCGCAGCAGCGATGCTACTTCTTTACGGATCGGGCGGATCAATTGCTCATGCACAGCAAGGACTTTCACGACAACGTCGACATACCACCCGGTTTCGCTTTCTACGATAAAATGGTCGATTGTCGATTGGCTGGCTGCCACAGCAATCGCGTTAATCGGCATTTTCATTGTACCAGACCGAATTGTGGATACTCGTTCGTCAGGTACTCGACGATGGCGTTACACGAGAAGCAGCACTCCAATCACGTCGAGTGCAGCCAGGAATTGAATAATCAGGAATGTCAAACGCTATCTCAGTCGTTGATTCAAGAAACGAAACCTAGGATCCAGGTGAAGAATCCTGCCGAGCTGATCGAAAAACCCGATGAGAGCTTAATGACGGGAGATTCAGAGAGCAGATCGATGATCGAAGATAAAGAATCCGAGCTTGCGAGTCCGGATAGCGGCAAAACTACCGGTAAGTATGAAAAGAAAGGACCATGAAACGGTACCGATTTCGATGTTAATTTATAAATAAATTTCGTTTGGTAGTGAGTTTTTATTTTTTTTATTTTTTTTTATTTTTTTGAGAAAGAACACGACAGAGACTTTTCTGCTACTTGACTACGTATGCATGCTCTTCTGCACGTAATCGCGCACAACAATTTACACGTCGTCACACCTTGCATTTGAAGTAGAACACTCTTCGCTATTCCTCCGTTGTTTGTTTTGTCTCACGAGACTGTTTGTTTTACCGTTTCATCTCTCGATGTATATATACTGTACATACACGGTGGTTGTATAGCGGGCGGTAATATTTGAAGTGTTGGTTGTTTGGTTGATTGTTGCTAGTGGTGAGGGCGGCTGGCACCTATTATCCGGTCAGCGGACCGCCGAGCGAACCCGCACTTCCGGGCGTCGTTCTATCCATGCGAACTTCCGTGCACCAAGGTTCGTCTCTCTTTTGTATGAAGTTTTTTGTGCTTTTGTGAGAGTGTTCTCGTATTGATAAATTAGTTTTTCCTCGTCGCTATCTCGCGCGTTCGCAAGGACACGATTCAATCTCACAGATAAATTTTGTAAACCGTTGTAGAACCACCGGTCATGCCGTCTATGAGCTCTACCTCGCCGCACACTCTCTACGGACCGGAACAGAGCTGCAGCAGACCGTTCTGCAAGCTGAAACGCAAAAATCATTATCACTGCAACGCGTGCAATCAGGCCTTTTCCGAGTTGGATCGCTTGGTCGCGCACATAGCGAAGCATTCGACCGGCGCGATTCTCAGCCAGCAGCAACACGATATGGTTAGCCCGTCGCCTAATCAACTGCAACACGACTACATGGCGCAGCTGTCGCAGAAGCACGACTTTATGTCGCCGAACGCTCAGATGGCCCAGAACATTCAGAACTTTCAAAGTCAAATGCAACGGCAGATGCAGCAGACTCTCGGTCAACACTCTCAAACGAAGGATATCAAGCTGGAGAAACCGAGATGCAGTACCGATATCGGTGTGCAAAATGTCCCGAACGTTAAGCGGGAACCGCCCGAGGTTGCATCCTGCAGGGATGAGGGCAACAATTCCATGGTGGATAGCCACGAAAACGGGCAATTGCCGCAACCGCCGATGCAACCTACCAATGTGCAACAGCCGAGTGCGGTGCCGACGAGCTTCGAGCTCGATCTCAGCCACGGCTTTCACTTTCCAAGCCCAGCCGTGATGGCTGCTATGAACCAACAGATCGCCCTGATGAATCAAGCTTTACCGCCGTTTCTGCAGCATGGAATGTACGCCGGTGGACCTGGACTGATGTTCGCGCCCGGTTTAACGCCGACAAACTTTCTTCCACCCACGAGAGACGAGAATCCGCTGGCTTCGCTGGCGGCCAATTTGAATCTGAACAAGAGATGTCTCTCACCGCCGGACATCAATTCGGCGGAAGCCAAGAAGCAGAGACTTCATCATTCGATGCGTATGCTGAAGGACGAGCCTGTGCCGGAAGGATACGTCAGGTTGGCACTATAATAGTTTCGTAAACGAATAACGAGAATAACGATTTTAAAGTTTTATTTCATCTATCTTTAATCTATCTTTGTTGTTACAGATTCAGATTCAACGAGGACTGCAGATACCCTCATTGCGGTTACAGAGAGCATCAGACGCATTTCCATTGCATGCGTCAAGACTGCGGCTATTCGTTCTGCGACAAAACTCGCTTCGTGCAGCATACCGCGAGACACGAACGGCTAGACACCTTGATGGGTGGTGATTTCCAGCAGTACCGGGCCAATGTGCCCTGCGGTAGGGCTCAGTGCGCGTACACGTCGTCCCTTGGTTCGATGCAAAACAAGGCGTCGCACTTTCACTGTCTGAAGTGCGACTTTGTTTGCACGGACACGAACAAGGTGGTCGCTCATCGGCGGCAGCACGCCAAGCTGGACAGTATCGCGGCGGCGGGTTTCCAAAAGTTCACTCCCAGTCAGCCCTGCGGGGCCGTGCAGTGCCAGCACTCCGGCAAGCAGACTCATTATCATTGCTTGCAGTGCCAATACGCGGTATTGGGTCTAGCGCAGATGTCGGCGCACAAGTACCGACACTTGGACACTTAACGATCTCCCTTAAAAGATCCTGCATACGGCAGGATGCTCGAATAAAGCATTACCTTGGTCCCTATAGACATTCCCTAGAGAATGGCGCGGCCATCTTCCCCCGACTAGGTGGAAAAAAATTGTGCGAAACCGGTAGGGGGCTAGTCAACGACTTCGTTTCAACTCGATGCCCACCGTCGATTATTGTTTCGCGAGAGATAAAGTCGCGGACGTCCGCGAAATTCCGAAGACGCGAGATCCGTTAAAAAGACAAATTCCTAGTCCCTATAGACATTCCCCGAAAGATCACTCGAGTGCCTCGGTCCTTTACGATCGAGCAATGTTCCTGGTAATACGGATGGTCAGTGGTAACCGGTAGGGGGCTAGTCAATAACGTTTATCTTCAGGATGCATACTAATACGTTCGAAACCTTCGAATCAAACTATGTCTGATATCTGCGATAATACGCCGAGTAAAACGTTGAGGCGATTTGGTCTCTTCGTACTTAAAGACTGAGCAGTGACGTGGACCGACGTTGAAAGATCGGGAAACGATCATCGAACAGTCTTTGCCTCTAGGAACGCTTCCAGGAATATCAACAAGACGGAATATTAGTACGCGGAAAATTGATAACCGAGAGAGTTACATGGTTTTATACATAGTCGAATCTCACAAAATATATAATTTTTTTCGGGTCCATGATTTTTGTGGGAAACAGAAATGAAAATGAAGGAGTGAGAACGTGGCGTAGCACCTAAGACAATAATACGAAGACAAGCCTATAACATAGCTTTAGCATGAAAAAAGACAAACTATAATATTTAATAGAAAAAAAAAACACAAGAAAAACCTTGTACATTTTTCCCTTCATTAGTATCATCTTGTGTACCCTCCGCGTGAATAGTTTTTATGACGATCTAAATCGTAGAATAGTTTTATTGCATCTATATTAGAGCAGACGGGAAAAGAAATAGTAAATAGAAAACAGCAACGCGATAATCCGATTGCGATATATTGCGAGAACAGAAGATTAACGCGCATCTTTCGCTTCAGCATTGAGAATGAAGAAGTTGAGGGGAGGATAACACTTTCTTATCGTCTAGACTGCATAGTTAAAAGACGCCTGTCGGCGTTCCTATTGCACAATTGATATCGAGAAAATTCAATATTCTATATATATTTCTATGATGTTCGAATATTTTTTCGAATCTTTTTATATTTCATGGTAAGTATTTTTGAAACAGTCGTCTTGTATGGATTTTTCTGCCACAATGGTTGTAAATTATTTATTTACTTTTAATTAGTACAATTGAAAGTTTACTGTGCAGTTGGCGATAATTCGTTGTAACGTTCAATAGTAAAAAAAAAACGCGATAAAATGAAAAGATATACGTATATTTACGAGCTGGATTACGTTCTGGAGGGTACGCGATGAATATTACGAGCAGTATTGATAAATTGAGAGTTTAATTAGAAAGAGACTGCGAGCCGAGACATAAGAGTGGAGAGTAGAATGAGACAGAGCAACGATCGTTGAACGATCAAATTAAAAAAGAAAAAAAGCGAGAATTAAAAGATTGAGAGACAAAAGTTATGTATGTACGCGAAATAAAGACAAAAAGTATATTTGAAATATATTCTAAAAAAACGAACGCTAACGCGACATGTGTAATGCAAAGCTGTTTAATTTATGTGTGTATAGTGTATATGTATATATTGTGAGATTGGTACGAATCGTTGAAGGAACAGATTCTTCTCGCGCTTCTATTTCTAAAGCACGCTCAACGATGGTACAATTCTGTCCATTTTCATTTGATACGAAATTTATTATTGCACGTTTTAATGTCGCCGTGTACTCTTTGTCGCATCTTGGCTTACTCCTGTTTTTTAAATACATAAAAAGATATATAAATAGATCAAAGATAGATGAAAGTGATGATATTAATTTAATTTAACTGTAATGGACGTGATAATTAATGTGAGGTTATTTGGGCGAATAACCAGAAGGTCAAGGATTGACTGGCAAAAGGGACGTGGTAAACGTGCGTTGGGTAGGTGCGACGAAACACGAGGTATCCGTAGCAAAAGAATATATTTCAGGTACAGATCCTTATTCGACTTGGTCTCCACAAAGACTTTAATTAAAAAAAAAAAAAAAAAAAAAAAATTTAATTTAACTTGTATTTTTTTTTAAATCATATGTCTGTGTTTGCACACGTGGTGTCGGAGGAAGATAATAATGCCGGATGAACGCGATAAGGACTATCCAGAGAGTTTAATATGTATGTTGTAAACGTATGTTATAGAGACAAGTAGAGACACACACATATATTTTCTTGGCAGATAATTAAACGTAGTACGAAAAATTTTTCACGACTGCTCGGCGAGAGACGCGCTAGGGTGCCTTTAGGATTTTTTCTGAACTCTTGTAGGACCGTGCCTTAGCGAATTAACAACAGACACACAAAAATCTATTTGTTCAATGTAGAAAGAAAAGACGAACCGAATCGACTCACACTATTAGATCTATATCGTATACATACTTGTAGCTATGATCGAATTTCGGAGCAGTATATCGAATTTTATCGTAGTTGCAGTTAATCGTATTTAGAAAGATGGATCGATCGAAGACTGAATCTCCTAATTTTAAAACTAAAGATAACATTAAAGATAACAATTTTCTGACCGATCATCGAATCCGATGATCATACCGTGTATGGTTCCTGGATTAAAAGCTTTCACGGACTTACTTTAATCAACTGACCGGAAAACGATCGTAGATTTAGCAACTGGAAGACGTTAGTGCCTTAAAGATACGTCAACTAGATAAAAGCACCGCAAGATATAGTCGCCGATATTTATAAATGGTCATTTTAACCTTTTTAAGATTCTTTTTTTACTATATATCTACGACTTGTTTTTAGAAGGAATTATGTAACTCGTACAATTTATCGTTGTTGAAAACTCCTGATTCTTAATACATAAAAACAGATTTTAGAGAACAATATACAATATTCCGCAAGAATTTTTCTTAGAACTGTGGTCAATGGGAGAATCTATTATTGATGTTGAGTCAGTTTTTACTTGTGCGCATTAATAAGTGTAATTAACATTTTCGATAAAAACCTCGCATTGTTGTATCAAGTAGTAAAAATATTTATCCTATCTTGAAGAAACTTGCAATTTATAATGTGTCATCATAAAATGTATCTTCTTCCATTTAAGAGATATTGCTACAATTTTTTATCTGTTTCGTCGCATTGAATAATAATAATTGTCAGTCCATACTCTAATTTATGCCGTAGACATTGATCGACCATGAGTTCAAAATCACAAAAAGATACCGTTTCCACAAACATATGCGTTTTTACTGTGTAAAGTCCACATCCCTTCTCTTCCCACATCCCGATAAAGATGTGAATAAATATATTTCTTAAACGGAGAAAAAAAGTATATATGTATATCTCATAGAAGATGTCACATATCGAAAGTAATGAAAAGTCGCGCTTCATCGTCGAAAATATGTCCTGCGTCAGCAAAAGAGTATCAATGGTGTAGCGGCAATAATTGTGAAATAAACCATTATATAAGACGCTATATATATATAAAAATGAACATTATGAGAATATGAGAAAATTTTTTATTTTAATTGAATATACATATCTCATCCATATGACCCATTGTCATAAGAAAATATCGGCGAAATTTTTTAAGCAATAAAAACGAGCGACAAAAATTTAATAAAAATTTTTAAAAAATTTTACTTTTTTGACAGAAAATTTATACTTAATCATCAGACGATTTTTCATTTTACAATACTAATAAATATAGTCAAACAAGAGGGATCGCGCGCGCGATGGTTCTAAGAGGACCGATTATGTTTAATTCCATCGGTCCAGCAGATCGATTGGGAAGCGAGCCAAGGATGGACTCGATATCCTAAAGTGTTTTGCATATTAAACGTATAACGTCAACGTTACGTCAATACAAAAACATCGAATATTCTTATATATACATATGTAGATTTTTTATAGAATAATATAAGCTAATCGTCACGTATCGACATTTAAAATTCATATAAGAATATTTGACGTAGCGATGACGTTATGTTTAACGCGTCGCACACTCTAAATAGTTTTCCTTATAAATATTACAATAGTCCGGTTTAAATATTACAATAGTAGCATTCCATAGCGAATCGATAGTCATCGATCCTGTCCACGTCGACGATGCGTCGTTCACTTACGGCAGTTTAATGAAAAATCACGAAGAGAGTTCATCGCTCTCTCGCAATATCGCGTGTCGTATCGGCGTTGTAACGCGATATCGAGGCAAATACCAACACCGGAAATAAAAGAGCAAAAAGTGGGGACGAAGGTATCGTTCGCATCGGGAACGTGGAGAGGCTATAGAGCCCAGCCATTAAACGAGTGCCATAAAATTATAAAAGTCGAGTGCTAAAAAAATTAAGTCGAACTACATTTTTACTATGTTAAGTCGAGGGAAACACTTGCGCGGGACTATATGGAAGAGTGGACATGTGGTCGATAGATAAATCTGTATAATATTTATTTAGCGTTTAGAATCGACGAGAATGTGCGTGAGAAAAGATAGGGAGCGAACGGGAAATGGAGAGCATGTGATCGGATAAGAATGAAAAGTTCAAGTGTCATTGCGAGCAATCGAATTCTGATCGAATGACAGAGAGAAAGAGAGAAAGCTATTAACAACGAGATGTGTACGGTGGCTGCCTTATAAATATATCTCGCGAGAGAGAATCCCCTTCCCCTCCCCTATTATATATAATATATATAATTTTTATGTGAGAATTATTATATATATTATTATATAATGTGAAATATATATATATATATACGTGGTTATATTGAAAACGACGATGGAAGCAAAACGAGAGTGAAGCGAAAAGTCGTATATCAGTAGAACGTATTATTATTTGAAGAAGCTAGAGAGATTCTATCGCGTATGGTCGTTAGTGCTAAAATAGCTGCTCTAAGGAACTAAGAAAAAAAGAAACTATTATATAATATTATCGATTATTATTAGATTATATTATTATTATTATTATAATACTGTTTAATTTTGTTCGTCAGGCCCGCCTTGCAGCCTTCGAACTTACAAGGCGAGCGTGCGGGCATTACACTGTGTATTATTCTCTATTATTATTATTATTTTTATTATTATTATTTGAAGGTTTGTCTATCAGGTCCGCCTTGTAGCTTATGAATCTACAAGACGGATGTGTAGGCGTTATTATTATTATTATTATTATTATATTATTATTATTATTATATTAATGATTATGGAACCACATTTTATGTAGCTGTGATTTTGCTTTCAAGAAGTAAAAATATTTATAGCAACTGAGATGAGACATGTACGTTTGTATGTTTCTGCTTAGGCATTTCCTCTTTAATCCACGCTCATTCCCCATCACATTGCGTTGTTTTTTTTCTGTGAGATAGATTGAGAGCTATTAATTAGCATGATGAAACGATTTGTATCAGAAATCGATCGCCTAAAAATTCGACGGTTCTTATTCAGCATTCTTGTGAGGTAACGAGAATCCTATTTCATTGTGTCCATAATTGACGCGAACGTTGCACATTTGGACATATGGAAATTTGTCTGTCCTTATAAAGAGCGCCCGATGCAGCAAAGATATCAATCGCATTAAATTTTGATGCAAATCATTATATTTTGTATAAAAGTCGCGCATTTGTAAAAAATTATATATCGCGATAAAAAATATCGTATGCGCCAGAAAAAATAAACATCAAAGACAGATTTGAGATGGAATTTCAAATGGTAATTGATGCTTTCGATGACTATTTGATTGATAAAAATATGGTCGAGATAGCGAGTTATATTTTTAAAAAATATGATGAGATGTGCATTTCAAAGATTTGAGATAAATCCTGATGATTGTGCATCAAAAAGTTATAACCGGCTTCGTAAAATAGGAATTTAAAAGATCAAGGATGAATTAAATTCAAATGAGGACAATAAAACAATTTATTTATATACTTTTAATTGAAGGGGGGGAACTGGCAAGTTAAGAGTCACGCGCGGTAATTAAAGCGCAAAAATATATGTATGTTTTTGTCTTTATTTAGTGTGAACGTTTCGGTCCATGTATCGGACCATGTTCAGCATCTGCTGGTACAAAAAATTTGACAGATTACTTATATATATATATATATATATATTTTTTTTTTCTTTTTTTTTTATTATTTATATACTATAATATAATTATTTATATACATATAATATACTTATTCGTATAAGCAAGTTTTTTCTAATTTCTTATGCCATTTAAATAAATAAATTTTAAAATTTATTAAGGTTTCTTATATAACCACAGCGATACGCATTTAACTTATGGCACTTGTAAAACAAACTTATACACGAGTAGTTTTTTTTTTTTTACAAAAAGCTGTGAGATACGAGATCGATTTGCAATTGATTTAAATAAAACTCGTGAACGTTTACCTTGAAGAAATATCCAAAGATGTAAACGGTGAGAACTGAGAGAGCAGTACAGACGCTGGTCCACGTGACCATTGAGCCTCGCCACCTCGAGCTGGCTACTTCCGCCGAGTACACCGTCGGGACCGATGCCATACCGGTAGCTACACCGGAAATTGCTCTTCCCACCAGAATTTGCTCATAACTGTTCGACAGGTAAATTGCCAACCTACCAGTGAGATAAACGACGACGCGAACATGCTGACCTTTCTTCCTCGTCTCATCACAAGACTCGAGACTATGCAACCGATGGGCGTACCCAGCGCCGATATAGTAGCTATGATATAAAAAATAATTCTTGGTAAAAAACGAAAAAAAATGATACACTTAATATTTACATCACTAACTCATCCAATTTGCTTGATCATCGAGTTGCAAATCATCGATTTTTGGAGCTTTCATCGCGGGCTCCGCGGCACTGTAACCGAAACCCATCCCTGGACCCAGCACGACAACATTGGCACACAAGCCCATCAATACCTGTAAAAGAAACATTAACAGAAACAAAACAGCGGTAAACAAATGCAGGAGACATTGCAGTTAGTGTACCATGGGACACTAAAATTAACTTAAGCGCATATCAACTAATTTTTTATCAGAGTAATTCCCTTATCGCACGCATCTATCGATGCAGTTGTTACGCATGCGAATAATATTAGAACCGGTTTAATAAACGATTGTGGAGACAACAGGAAATGAAGCTAGTAATTAAAAACACGCCTTAAAATCTCAATAAAAAAATTATAGAGTTTTACTCGACTTAAAGCAGAGCTGAACGTGTAATTTGTGCGCGATAGGGCTTCATATATATTTTGAGGATATTAAGATATACATACGTCAGAGAAAACACCTTGTAATATAGATAGAGTATATCTTATCAATGTGTGCAATGATATTCTGATCTTGAGATTCGTAATTTTTTGCGATATCAGAAACAAGCTCTAATTGCATTGCTTTGTTGTTCAAGAATCGCTTTTATGAAAAAAGCTATTTATATATATTATAATAAATTTAAGTAAAATTTTTTGAAAATTGCTTTCGTTGAAAATGAGAAAACATACGCCGTTTAAATCCAGACACATAGTAAGAAATGCAAATATGGAGAAATCATAGCGCAAATAAAAATCGTAGCAAGTGCAAATTTTTTTTTACAAATTGTTTATTCCTAAGATTTTTGTGTATGCGCATGTATATCCTCATCTTCTAATCTTTACTCAATCGCTATAAAAACAATGTTATTTTAAAAGATTTTTTTTACAATTAACAATTAATCATGTTACTGACATATGTAAATATTTTCTAATAATCTGTACTCTCATAAATAATCGAGTTGACTAGGAAATCCGTTCTATTACATATCTTGCTTCTATTTCATCATTTAATTTATATTCTATCTTGCGTATGTTGTATTTCAATTCTGAGATAATTCAACACTGATGATTCTACACACACAGTAACTACACAGATTTATAATACTCTTATTATGAAATTGTGTTTGTGACGACAACCGTAAATTCAAAAGGGTATTCACACATTCAAAATAAAAAAATATTTCGATGAAACAGCACTTCAGATGGCTTTAGCACACTCTTAAAAAACCCCGAAAACTATCCTTTCCCCTTTATAATCAATCAACAGCTGTAAAATGTAATATTATGAAGCCCAGTCCGTCTGGTCTTTGCACATGCGCAGTCATTCCGCATGTCGAAGTCTGATATCTCGATCATTTTACAGATGTTGATTGATTATAAAGGGAAAAAGATAGTTTTCGGTTTTTAAGAGTGTGCTAAAGCCATCTGAAGTGCTGTTTAATCGAAATATCTTTTCATTAAAAAATGGCATCTAAGAATTTTCAGCGTG
This sequence comes from Prenolepis imparis, assembly GCF_030444845.1. NCBI lineage: Eukaryota > Metazoa > Arthropoda > Insecta > Hymenoptera > Formicidae > Prenolepis > Prenolepis imparis. Next base: position 3,013,013 of record NW_028141162.1, read on the forward strand.
TGCTTTCTCGCCTCTGACGTCACAATCCAATATGGCCGCGGTGAGCACCCAGGAGCCTTAAGAATAAAAAATTTAGGTAAGTAATAAATTATTATAATAAGCTTGTATTTTAATGTATAAAAACACAACATATAAACACATAATTTTTTTAAATCTTTTAATGAATTTTTTAGATGCACAAGAGTTCTAGCCATTATTTAAACAAAAGATAAAGCAATTCTTCAAATTAAATTCTAGATTATTCGGAGTCTGGATTAAATTCAAGGTAATCAATCACTTTACATTTTGCGCAACAAAGTAAGCTAAAGTTGTTTTTCAATTTTCCAATTACGTTTGTTGCGATGCGCTTTTCATGGACAACTTCTGCTCTCATACTGACTATTGAAGTAAATTAAACATGCTACAAAGCCTGCAACAAACAACGATAAAATAATTATAATTATAATGATTGTTAGTAGATAAAAACGAAAAATTTTAAATGGATTTACTAATAACAGACAATTCGCCACTAATTCATGATTAATTTTCCGGTCTATAAACGGTCTACAACAATATTCGTGTCTTCCTGCTCCATCGTTCATGACATAATAATCGTAATTTGCCTAGACTTTTACGTCAAACAAATGTGCATTTATCAACGAGCAAGGAATACATTGTGCGAGACCTCGAATTATATATCACGTCGTATCGCAATGACGGCACAACTGATTTTGATTTCGCGAACCGTCATGTGCAATAATCGCGAGAGTTTGCGACCAACGAGAAGATGTGTGACTCGCAATATTATTCGCATATATTATTTGTATACAAGCCAAAAATTTTTAAAAATATTACATTGAAATATAATATTATTATGAATCGAAAACAATTTAAGGTTGACAATTTCGTTATGAAAACATTCTTATAACAGGAATTAGATTATCCATTTTTTTTAAACGGTCTAAAAACGAAATTCAAAGAAGAAGTTAAAAAAGACTGAACAATACCATCGATGTTTATCAATTGATTTTTCTAATAATATTATTTTTCATAATATAAAGCAAAATAATGTAAAGTTTAATTCTTTGGTATATTGCTGATATAAACAAAACTAGTGATGTATGCTCCGATTTGCAATGAAAAAAAAAAGCTAGAAAAAATTTGTAAAATTTTTGCTTTTCGGAAAATATAACGGCGCTGTACATACATTGAAACACAAATTTAAATAAAAAGTGCAACACGTAATATATATAAAATATTCTGCTATGTGTTATGAATAAAAATTTCCTCAACACGTGATCGTTTCGTGTTGGAACGAATGGTCAATAGGGCTGCACGTGATATGAGCGTGAGTCCATAGTTCGCCCTTCTCACGATACTTGATATAGAACAGAGAAGGGTCTAGTCTAGAATCTTTTAGACGGTTTCTATCTTCAAGTCTTCGTTATTTGATGTATTTTGCAGAAATTCGTCTCTCATCTATATCTCTGAATAATTTCAATATTAATAAATAATCTAGCTTTTACGCCATAATAATGTTAGATAAATCTAATACACAATACTCTAATATTAGATTTATCTAATGCACACAAATATTAGAGTAGAAAATACAAAAGAAATTATCAATAATTTTCAATGTAAAGTGCACATTAAGTACATTTACATCATGTTTTACAGATTACATAATTTTTTACTTCAATAAATATTCTCAGTCGCATTTATTATCCGAACACGATCAGATAATGATTTTCAAAGCCATTAAACAGATTGCGACTATGTTGTTGCGGATAAATTGTTATTTTGTTGATTTCGTCGTCAAAACTTTACTTTTTAGCATCGACTTTGCTTAGAGAATTACATCATTCTCGGCATTTTACCGCTAAATATCACTAAAGTTATCTGTTAAAAGTTAGCATGCTCTCACGTGCTGAGCACGGGCAGATAACGAATTACGGCAGATAAATTTGACGTCTGTACACTCATAGATTCTAACTACGGACTACAGACAAACATAAGTGGAAGTAATTGCAATGCGCAAAAAGGCTAGCCGTTTGGCTTTTGCGCTGTGAACCGCAGATTCTGGGGAGAAGAATGACGAAAAAGAGGAAAATTACAGATACAGAAATAGAGTAGCGAGAAGTGGGAGCAAAATATCATTGCAAAAGACGACCGGGCGTCGATGAATAGCAATGTTCTTTTAGCAGAGTGTACGAGAGAGATATTTCAATATAATGTGTGTGTGATATAAAAATTAAAAGAGATAATTTATTTTATATACGAGGGCAGTTCGATAAGTCAGTGACTTTTACAAGATATGGCACTCAAATCGCAATCTAATTTTATTTCTGATATTTACCATCTTATTTAAGTATACACACCAAGTTTCAAGTAGATCTGTCAAATAGAAATTTTTTGTCAGCGTTCTAAAGCGGATAAGTTTGTGTTTTTTGCTAAAATGGAAAAAAGTGAATTTCGTGTGCTAATAAAACATTACTTTTTGCGTGGAAAACCATTAAGGAAACTGAAGAAAAGCTAAAAAAGTATTATGGGGACTCTGCTCCGTCGCATGGAATGGTTCACAAGTGGTTCACTGAATTCGTTGTGGTTTTTGGTCGATTGTGAGTAAGCGCGGCACCCATCTGGCCGACAGCTTCTTCATGCCCAAATGTTTATGCAAGATATTAAAAATACGTTCGTTTGAGATGTTTACCATCTTGGCTATCTCGCGTATCTTCACTCGACGGTCGTCCAATACAATATCATGGATTTTATTGACTGTTTCTTCAATTGTGACCTCATTCGGACGTCCCGGGCGCTCAGCATCATTCGTGCTTGTACGATCACAACGAAATTCAGTGAACCACTTGTGAACCATTCCATGCGACGGAGCAGAGTCCCCATAATACTTTTTTAGCTTTTCTTCAATTTCCTTAATGGTTTTTCCACGCAAAAAGTAATGTTTTATTAGCACACGAAATTCACTTTTTTCCATTTTAGCAAAACACACAAACTTATCCGCTTTAGAACGCTGTCAAAAAATTTCTATTTGACAGATCTACTTGAAACTTGGTGTGTATACTTAAATAAGATGGTAAATATCAGAAGTAAAATTAGATTGCGATTTGAGTGCCATATCTTGTAAAAGTCACTGACTTATCGAACTGCCCTCGTAATGTCCATTTTTTTATAAAAATAAATTGTAGGAAATTTATCAGGAGAATTGTGGCAATTTTCTTGAAGATTCTCTCTCGACGTTTTAAACAGTCTTGGTTCCTCTCAAGCGAATGCTTTCGGAACGGGAAATACTTGTTTTCGGCATCTAATGATGAGTTAGCGAGGTATATTTTTAAGGCGAAGATGGGTCGACGCAAAAACCTACCTGATTATAATTATAGAACTCTTATCTGGTATCGAAAAATATTTTGCACGTGTTTTACTTGTGTATTTTGTCGCATACGGCGACAAGGTGTACGTACAACTCGAAATGGTTTCTAAACATGGATAAATCGAATAATCAATTTGCAAACAGATCAAGGTGCGCTTATATTTTTCATTTTCCTTATTTTTCTCTTTTTAACACAACAGTAAGATTCTTTTCAGAGATTCGTGCCAAGAATCCAACAAGTTGAATAAATTACAAAAGGACAGTTTGGACAGTTACTCTTATCAGACATGCAGCGCTAATTTTTTTACCAATATTTTTCGATATTGCTTCTTGATATTCCTTTCGAGAACAAGTGATTCCGAGTTGATTTATTACAAAAATAATATATATGTATTTAAATAAGATATCGTTAATACGCAACATTGTTGTGTCTAGACTGTGGACCGAGTCGAATAAATTATAAAAGGATAGCTACATTTTATGAGATTTAGCGGTAACTTTTCACCCCAATGATGCTTCTTGACATTTTGAAATCAAGTGATTTCGAAGAGTTGAATTATTGCACGAATAATACATCCGTATTCAAATAAGATATCATTACCGCGCAACATTGTTGTGTCTACTGTGGAACGACCTGAATCTCTTCGTTGAACAGTCATGGGAGAACACGCAATGCGTCACGTATACGATGCGTGTCAGGCCTTGAAAAAAGGCGAGGTCAATAAAATGACGCGCATTTTTCAGCGAAATCAATATATGCACTCATTTTTTTCTAAATCAATGTACATGTGCCAATTTATACTGACAAAATTACACTCATTAACGATATTATTATCGCAGCATACTACCCACGAATGGATAGAATCGTCTCTTCTCTCGTCTCCCTTCTGGTCACGCATACTCCGCATGCATCAACGAGGAGAATCGATTTTATGGAAGAATCCTTCCAGATCTTCGGAGTCTTCGAACACGCTCCAATGAATATACTTTTTATTTCTACTTCGCAGCAGAATTCCTTCTACCTGCCTCTCTACTTACAGATATTCGTATTACACCAGGAACGCGAAATGATGGATAAAAGCAAAGGCTATTATTATTCACGGAATATATATTTACGCGTTTAAATACTTAAAGCATTTTTTAACTGATTCAGCTTGTCATGATGCAACATTTTAGCAATTTCGTGAGATACATGCTGATCTTCATTACAATGTAAATGTTGTAAATATAATCTTTTCAGGACTAAAAAGATTTCACTTTACCGTTAAATATCGTTAAATATGTATGAAAATATATATATATATGTATATATATATATTTGCATATGAAATGTACAAAGTTTTAAAAATATATATCTATATATTTGCATATGAAGTGTACAGTCAAGGTTTAAAAAATAATAATATTTTACGTAACTAAGCATCTGTTAAAGCAATCGACCGCATTGAAAATAGTGATAAATTTATAGAATCAAAAATTATGCGTCTCGTCAATTATTCCAAGGATTACTGCATGGAAGAAACTTTGGTGGCGCCAATTTTATATTTCCCTTATAGAAGTATAATTCCATCAAAAATGCCATTACGAGCATTAATCAGACCGCGAGAGAGTACGAGAGGCTGGCGTGCGTGTCAGAAGACTCGCGTGATCGTGCACACGTTTTCTCACGTCGACGACCCTTCTTTTCTTCTTCTCGTTATTCCCGTGAAAATTGTATCTTGACCATCGATGGTAGTGTCGGACCAATCTAACGTTAGCTCTAACGGAAGTTGCCATTCCGATTGGTTCGGCGTGTTTTACGTCGCTGGTCGTGATCCGTAAGTTCGGAGCAGATGGAGATGGAGGTGGATGTGGAGGCGGTTGGTAGTTGCTAGCCGACACAACCGAAGCCGGTTTAGTAGCTGAGCGAACATCGAGACGCAACGTCCTCTATCCAACATCGAGTTCTTCCAGTCGAGTGTTGCATTATTGATCGCGAACGTTTGTTGAAGAGGCGGCGCGAAGAATGGGCATATTTCGCGAGTTTCCCATAGTCTTCAATCTCTACAAGAAGTACAGTTAGTTTGCGGTCATCAGTCGCTCGTACGAGGCAGGTGAACCTTCTTGTGGCCAGACGCTCTCCATCACTGACATACGTAAACACCGAGGTGAGCACCCTAATACGTGAGTTAAATGCGTCGCAAAAATCAAACAAAATGTAGAACCCTTGGTTTTGATGTTCGCTCTATCAGAGTTTCAACATCATTCTAATCATTCTAAACATTCTGATTAGACAATTAGAATGGACTTGTTCGAAATTTTACTCTAGGTATTGTGTATAAATGTTTACAACGTATGATGAATTCTTAATTGATAGTAAACATGGTACCCATATACCTAAATATGTCATGATTATTATTTGAAAAATGACAAGTTCTGCGGGAAAAAAATTATTTGCACGATTACTTGGCATCAGGTTTTATTCTCTACAATTTGATTCTTTTTATTCAGGCAATATTTTTTTTATGTGTCACAATTCATTTGGCATATATAACTTATTTATATTTATTTTAACAATTATACACAATTTATCTGCCATTTAAAAATAGTTTTTATTTTTTTCTTGTATACATGGACAACTTGTAATCGAATTTTTAATTCAAAAGCTGATAGCACTTTGCCAGCAAACGAGTGAGTTAAACGTTTGTATTAATATTTATTAACTTGCTTGATGAAAATACAAAAATACGCGAGATTGCAACCCGTCGATCAACAGAATTCTCTTCTGAAAAAGTTTTAATTTTTAACTCTTAGCTAATGGTGATAATTGGAAATAAAAATAATAGCTTTTGATTTGCAACAAAATATTTTCAATAACTGTACTATCACATTTATTTATACTTTGAAACGCATAAAATACTATAATTTTTTTAAAAACTATAAAATATACTTAGCTGGTGTGAAATTTAAAAATTAAAGTTTATCATTACAAGATGTAATTTAGGACTTTCAATTAAAAAATTAGTTTATAGATTAAACATACAGTTCTAAAAAAAAAGAAAAAATTTGTAATCGGGTAAACTGTACTGTGAATAATGCTGAGCCACGCGAAATTTTTACGGCTAATGAATTAATCTCGGGTCGAAAAGGCTATCGAATTATCATGTCTTTTTTTTGTACCGCAACTTCGACATGAACGAACGACGACGTATGTCTCAGTTCAGTGTTGACCAAAACTCTCATTGGTGACCTTCGTCGAAAATTCATATTCTCGTCGTAAAAGACAATCGGTAATCATCAGATTTTCCCATCATATTTTCCATGATATTTTGTGCATTTGATTTAATCTCTGGTCTCTCGCAATCGTTCATGAAAATTCTTTGATTTCCATTAAATCCTCTTAAATTAATTACTACTAATTTATAATTATTTCAGGTAAATTAATCGAGTGTATTTACTGAAGGAAGATTATTTTGAGGATTGTTCTGTGATTACAAAGCAAACGCGCTTTTCGAAAATCAAAAGTCACAGATTATGTCGGGGATCATGGAGAAAAAGAAAGCTATACAAAGGAAACCGACTCTGGCCAGACGAGTGTCCGATATGTTTAAGGGTAAATAAACAAAACTTCACGTTCTCACACTTCATTTCTCTTCGTTAGTCCCGACTCTTTCTACATTTGTATGCAGAAACACGCCTGCTATCGAATAATTGTTGAGCACATTCAGTTGTTTTCTCTAAACTGGAGATATATTTGGCCAACTAATATCTCGGCTTATCGCCCGTCGAAAATTATACATATATATTCGTGGAATAAAGCTGTTTTCAGCCAACGCAAATGATGATAGTAAATGCGTAATGCATGTGCTGATTATAAACGTTTCTTTCTTCTTCGCCAGATGGAAACTACAGCGGACCACCAATGCTATTCCGACACGCGTCGATGCAGAAAATCCGCCATTGCTGCCAGAATCTGAACCTGCTACCGTATCTCCTCTACTCCTTCGACAACTCCAAATCGCTCAAGGTGCACATCAGTCTTAGTCGTTTCCTTCAGGAAATCACTGTCAGTCTCCTCATTACGTACGAGAATTTGCGTCAGCTGGCTCTGCGCGAAATCCGCGTCGAAGAACCGATCAAGGTCACCGCGGAACCTAACGACGAACCTTTTGCTAAACTCCCTGCGAGCTTCGGCGGACTTGAGAAACCTAAACGCAAACCGCATCCTCTGTACTTGGTCGCAGCTGTCTACCTCGTGCCTTTATTACTAGGCTTGCAGATGATGGTTCTATGCGGTTTGACGATCCTTGGTAAATACACGCCGGGCTTTATCTTCCTGATAACCGCTCTGCTCTTCCTCGGCGGCATCGCCCTCAAGGTATTGTTACACGAGGCCGCGCGACACGGCGTCAACAAGTGCGAGAGGAAAAAAGTGCAGTGATCCCACGTCTCTTCATCATCTAAAGATAGTCGAAGAACTAAAAGAATCCCGAGTTTCGTCTGCGTGTTCGACGAATGTTTGCATAATATTATGTGTACATCCGATATTATGTGTGCAATTCCAGCATATGTTAACGCGTTTCCGCGTCGACGAAACCTTTTCCGACAAAGTCTTCCATTTATCTTTTTGACGTAGCTCTTTAAGGTTCCTTTTTTTTAACGCAATGTTTAGTCATCTCGATTTTTATATATGTACTCTCTCTTTTTTTTATACGTTATCAAGTAACCGTTAAATAAGTTTGACATAAACGACATCATTAACAGGCTTACATAAGTACAACTATATTACTTGATTGCAATAACGTGTTATTAAATAGAAGCATAATCTTAATTTCGTTCTCAAGCGTAATCTCGGAGGACTACTTGCACTCTTGGATTTTTTTATAAAAATGAGCATCGCAAGTAGTGCCTTTATATCCTCTGCAGCATAAGACTGAGAATTGTTTTTAACGTACATTATTGTAAATAATAAAACGTGCGAGTGAGAATATATACGGAGGAAGGCAAATTTGCAAAATTGCTCAAGAATGAGGAGTATAACAGAACACGTTTATATAGGAACTCGGTACGTCCATTGTGTGTGTGTATGTGTGTGGATGCGAATGTGTATGAAAGTTAGTCTGATCTGTGATGAAGTGAAGTATACAAGTGATAATCTCGCGGGCACTTGCAATACCACTTAATTACATGCGATAAGAATTATTGTTATGTAAATTCGATTTTTCTGAGAATATATATATACCCACATACACCAGTGTGAGTATATATATTATAAATATATATCGTTTCCTACGGAAAAATAAAATTGATAATGTGTTTTTATTAGCACTTACAAATTTATTTGTTTGCGATTAACAGCGACAAGATTAGACCACCGCATAAAACTGCATTTAGAAGACGAATCGACGATATCGCGGCGCCGTTAAAATACTCACCGACATTCGTGGCATACGCGATAACGTGCGCCACGTAATTCTGCTCGTGCACACTGTGAAAAAGATGTGCATGTGGACCTGTAGAAGAAAGAGATATTAGATTTTTTCAAGTCTCATATCATATCGAGAACGTTCGCGGCTCGCGAACTTTCTGAGAGCAAGAAGCCATTTAACTGCCCTCTTCGTAATATTAAATTAGACGTGTCTATGAATATATACCTATAGCGTACACAGCCACGTCTCCACCACCATGATAAGCCTCGTCTGATATAATTGTAGCTTGTTGGCTGTAAGTAAAATCGCTAGTGTTCAATTTAGAAGGATCGATTCTTACGACTCGTCCATTGTCCACCGTGTAAGCAATGTTATTTGGCCCGCCCGTGCTGTAGGACAGTTTTGTGTACGGTACTCCGTCGTATTTAGATTTCTGAGCAATTTCTGAAATAGTGTTTCGCGTGAGAACGAACGCGAGAATTCGAAATCTGCATCGATCTTACCCAGGACGGATGAACCGCGAGGGCTGTATCCGTTGAAATTCATTGAGTGCGTGTGATCGCTGGTGACTATCACGAGGGTGTCATCGGTGTCGATCATTCTTAAAGTGGCGTTAACGGCATCGGAGAACCGAACGGTTTCCAGCAGAGCTTGAGCAGCGTGGCCGCGATGATGAGCAAAATCGATCATACCTCCCTCGACCTGGAAGAATCGCAGAGAATCGTATCGATTTCACCGAACGACGACTTGGCATACGATACCATTAAAAAGTATCCTTGCTTGGACTTTTGCAAAATTCGTAATGCCGTCACTGTCATCTCTTCCAAGCTCGGTTGTCCCTTCGGACCTCGCTCACGTTTCCAGTCCATCTCGATATGACCGTTTGCGAAAATGCCGAGTAGATAATCCACGTTATCGATATTGAGTCGAGACAGTTCCTCGTTATTTTGAACAACGCTGTAAGCCAAATTTCTACTGGACTTGTCTCGCATCCAGTCAGTGATCAGATCACGACCGTCCTGTCTATAGCAAGCCCAGGTGTCTATCGGATCGAATTCGCCCGCGCTCATGTTGGACTTCAACACCTGTCGGCCACCACCCATAATCACCTGAGAGAAGTTTAATATTATCAAATTCGTCTCATGTAATCATCGCCCGAAACAAAGTACACGAGCCATTCTTTATTTACATTAATGCTTCGCCCGGGCTCATCTTCTATTAATTGTCTGGCGATATCTTTACAGCCGACAGCGGTTTCAGGCATTTTAGATTCGCACTCCCATCTGCGATTCGCGGAGTGAGCATAAAGCGGTGCCGGAGTCGCGTGAGTCACTCTTGTAGTGGTCACAAAACCTGTCACGTTATTTTTCACAAATTTATAATAAATCATTCAATTAATGTTTCAAAATATACGAAGAAAAATCCGATCCTTCCTAGTTATCCAAAACGATAAAATTTTAGCTTCTACTTTTACTTGAAAATTTTTTTAAAAGGATTGCCAACAATGCATAATGATTTTTAAAAATTAGAGAACAGAAAAAACGTGTTATTATAAGTAATTCTAAAACTGTATATATGCTATAAAACTGTTACGCGACAGTCAGCCTTTCTAAAGTTAAAATTGCAATCGGGTCCGACCTGTCGCTTTACCGGCGGCCTGAGCCCACGCTATGAACGAATCCACGTGATAATTTACGTTCAAACTCGCCCGGCAATCTCCCAATTTCACGTTGGCGTTCACTCCAACAACCTCGTAATTCGTCTTGACTCCTCCGAAGAGAGCAGTGGCTGTAGAGGCCGAGTCCGGGACTTGTCTGTCCACGTTGTAAGTCTGCGTTACCAGCAAAAGATATATTTGAACACGTGGAGATCTTACATACAAAACATGAGATTAATTGAGATACGAATCACGTCTAATGAAAATCTCATCGAGACGACCTTCAGTATCCCGATATGGGGAAAATGTTCCCATGCGAGTCGACTGGTCTCGCCGCCACGATAAATTCTGCTAGCTGTTATGGTGTCCGGACTCATCCCATCCCCAACGAAGAGGATCACATTTTTCGCTTTTTTCGTGTTCCAATGATACGAAAGAGATTCTTCTAGTTCTTTGTTAGCTAACCGATGCCAATGTTGACTGTCTGCGTCAGAAAAGTCGATACGTTCAGTCGCCTTCCTTATTTGAGAGTTATCGCTTGTGCAAATATGGTAACCAATTAGAAATAAATATTAAATCATCCAGAAATAAGTCTTGTATTTTTACAAGTGTGAAAAAAAGTATTGGCTTATTAAAACTCGTCAACAAAGAAGAATATTTAATATTACTATTGATTATCATTTTAAAAGTTTCCCATACCATGTGATTTGGAATTAAAGTCAATTATATTTTGGTTAAAAATAGACATTGTAGCTATATATATCACAAAGTTATGAACTATATGGATCTTGTAATCTCGTGTCGATTATAATTATATGATAACACTTGACGTAAAAGTTTTTACATATGATGAAATACCTTCTACTGCTGCGACATTCAGGATTTTCACACAGCATATATACACGACAAAATATATAATAAAATGTTTCATTGTTTTCTATTATTAACAAACTTTTGCACGCTCACTGAGAGAAACGTAGTTAAGTTTGCACACACTTTAAGATAAATAGACGTATGTAAGATAAAGAGATGTATTCTGTCCTCTGTTGAGACATAATACGAATCATGACGAGAAAAGTCATCTCGAATGGTAAGAGGAGATCTCTTGTACACGAATCGATTAGTTGTGTGCCACAACGAGAAAGCTAAGATCGAGGAACATCATCTCACGCGATTTGAATTGACATACGGTAATTCACAACATCTATCAGACGAAGGCGCGTATACTACTTGCTGCGCGACATCAATCACGTTGCACTTGGGAAGTGGGAAGAGGTCAAGGAATGAAAATGAGAAAAATAATTCTAATTCAGCTAACATTGATCGTAACGTTTTATTTGATTTCTTGTTTATATCTATTATCTTCTTCTTACAGATCGCAACATATCGCGTAATATAATCTCTTATAAGTTTCGTTTTTTTCCCTTTGTCTGTTTAGTCTTTGAACAAAACTACTAAAAATAGACTCGATAAAATCAACCGCTCAAGCCTTTTTTTAAATATCTCTCGTCTTATTTATCAAGCGCGAGTCGATGAGATCCGAGATGCAGTCGAAGATATATTGTATACACTCGAGAAGAGGAAAGAGGACACGTCGTCCTCTGAAAATTTCTAAGAAGCTCGCAGTAGATGAACCGAAAACGCTACTCGTCCATTAGCTGTTAGCGCTTATATCCGCTACAATATATAAACATTCCGTTACTAATATTATTAGTATCAGTTTTTCGCGCATTTCGACGCGCTTGTGGAATGTCAACCGAGCAACCGAGGAGCGTCAGATTGCCATAAATTTATCTCTACGTTACTTCTGCATCCAATCCGGCACGGATTTGGCCGATGGACAATTTTGATTTTATACAACTACTACTGCTCCTTGATTTTGCTCGTGACAGTCTCTCAAATCGTACGACGTCTTGGTTTCGTGATTTCGAGAAAAAGAAAAATTGCGAAGAGATTTAGGAAGAGAAATGAAACTGTACACAGCTATATAGCCTTTATAAACAGAAGGCAACACATTTAGCTTCATCTACAGTCTTCCTCCGGCTAACATAAAAGTCCTCGATATTTTTCTGTAAAAGATAGAAATGCGCGGGATTTTCATTCCAAGTCGTTACGCGAGCATTGCGCTAAAAACTCGAACGCGACAATTGAGTCTTTCATCCTTTGTGCAGGATAAGGGATCGCCGTGTCGATATATCGGCCTAATATAAACTTGTCTACAAATTCTGCCTTATATAATAAAGTACGATAAAGTCATTCTCGTTACGTCTAATCGTGATATACGCGTTTCGTATTATCGCACAGACGAGACGCGATTGTCCCTCTTTGTTCCGCATACTCTTGTCCTCTCTTTAACTCGAATATTATTGCCAACGATTACGCTATCCTCTCTGCCTCGCATTTTATTTTTTTCCCTCTCCATTGTTAATCCTCAACTATCGTAATGAGATCCTTAACTTTAACTATCGTGAAAAATCACGATATCAGATTAAAAATGCGTCTCATCGCTATCAGCTGAAGTATTCAATTCAATTTAATTTAATTTTAATTTTAATTCTTGTTTCTATTTCACACAATTATTTTTTCCTAAACAAATGAAGAAATACTTGGCATTGCTTTTAATCATTACGTCATTTATTTTTGCAAATTAAGTTAGTCTCTCTCACACGATAGTTACAATTTCCAGATTCAATTATGATAGTTGAAGATCGGTTGCAAGGACAAATCATGTAAGTCGAAGAGATTCGCGAGGTCCGTTCGACGAAACCCTCGCGCTTTTGACCGGATTCGATCTCGTCGCGGACGTAGGCATTTCTCGTTGGCGTGTGACTTTGAGAAATCAAATCGATTTAATCGCCACGAAGGTCATCATCGCCAGTATCGCGAGCTTAACGTCGTATGCACGATGTGCTCGATAAAATTGACTTGACTGATGGCAGAGGATGGCCTCGCGCTTTTTCGTCTCGCTCGCTTAAGACGCGCATTAATTGCGCTTCGCGCTCCTCGCGTTTTCATTGGGATTCGAGAAAGTCTCGCACTCGTGTGTATATATATATATTTGAGTCTGCAAGAAAAATTTCCTAGATCCTAAATGCTCAATATGATAATGGCGATCCTCGATTTCTACAAATCTTTCTATTTTTATGCTTCAAATCTCCAAAAATTTGTCCACAATTTTGAGATTTTAAATCAAATTTATTTAGACACCATCCTTTTTACAATATTTTTTATCTTCAAATATATCTTCTTTCATGTGTGCCTTCAAACTTATAAATCAATCGAGGATCTACATCAATCATGTGCTTTTTTTGATTATTGAATACGTGTCAGGCTCGTCACAGTTGAGATCGATGCAACGGATATAATAATTGACGGTTAATATTACACGCTAATTAGCAGCATTGTCGAATTAACCTCATTGTCGCTCGTGATTGTATCGTTTTATCATTTTATTATTCCGGTACTCACTGTAGAGTAGAGAGTCAGAAATTGGGTCATCTTAGAACGGAACAATGAGGTTCAAACGAGAACGCCAATTAAAATTCATTAATTACTACTGATATGTGTTTAGTATACACATGGAGTCCAATTCTTTTCGTATGCTTCCGCATTCATTTTTTTTTATCTCGGCAACGTTGATTCCTACTTTCAATGGCTCTACTTGATTTCTAAATCGTCGAACCATACATATGAATCTCTAAGAATTGGATACTTATAATTTTATCTTGTAGATAAAAGACAAAAGATTATAGGAAGAGTTCTAAAATAAACGTTACTTTGCTCTGCACTGTTACATAATTTTAATTTTGTTTACACTTAATATCACAATTTTAGGAACTGAAATTTGTAGAAGTATGGCTCGCGATTTCTACGAGATTCTATTTTTGTATCGTAGCTTCTTAAAACACCGTCCAATATTTGATTCTCTTTCATTCACCTATTAAAACTATGCATCGAGCTCGATCCCACAGAGCGAATGAACAAAAAAACAAGAAATGACATTTGAGACTTTCTCAATCGTCCCGCTATCATAACGTGAGCTCGTAACAGTTTGTGGCTGCCGAAAAATTTCACGCCCGCTTGTGCTTTCTTTCGGTTACAAAAGAAGTATTGTCATTATTATCAAACCGTCATCGCGCTATTAAATGCATCGCTGAAAATAACATTGAATTGCCTGTCGGCGAAATTGTCGCCCATCTAGTTGGTAGATTTTCAAAATACTTTCCTATTCACGGATCTTTTTGATATCGAGACTTGCAAGGTAAATCTTGACATGTAGACTTTGTAAAAAAATTGCTTTTGATTTTTGGCTGCTTACGGGAGACTCGCGAGGCAATAGATAATCAAGATTAGGGGCGAAATTTAAGGTCGAAAACTTTTGCGTATGTGTGTATGTGTGTTTATGTGTGTGTGCATGTGTGTATTTATCTGTATATGTGTCGTTGACACACAGGGGTTTTCGTCGTTAAAGCTATCAGCGCGTAACTGTCATGTAACTTGCCTTCTTAAAATTTTGTACGAGGAATCTATTGAACGTCGTAGAGCATAGCAATTTCATAATTAATTGCTTAATTCGTTTAGATAATAATTGCTCGTGAATTGTCGAGCGAGGAAAAAGGATCGAACCGAGGGTAATCGATAACAAGAATTCCTATGAGTCTACGAATTCACGAACAGTAACGAGACACGCGCTGCGTTTCAAAAATTTTTCTGCTCTGTCTATTTTTATATATAATTATATATATATATATATATATATTTTTTTTTTTTTATATATATTTATAAATGTGTGTATATTGTACTATATAAGACTATCTCGTTATTAGGTATATACCCTCTCGTACATTTTAATAAATCGATCTTATTAGGCTACTCTCTCGTACGCGACTTGTACGACTTTGCTCGCGGCACGAAAGTTCTTTACGTCTCTCTGCTTGTGAAATTCAGCAGGTGTATTTACAATATACGATGATGGGGAAAAGTATTTGTGGAGTGCGAAGTGAAAAGCGAAGAAAAATGCTTGCGGTTCCTTTCTTTCTCGATCCAGTGACAACAAATTTCTGAGAAAAGAAGGCTACAAATAAATTTTCACGTTGCACCTTCTTTGAAAACTCCAAAATCAAGATTATTGCGTTTTCTACGTATTGGAGTATTATTTTAAAAGTATATCAGTTCATACGTATAAATATTTTTTTTATTGAGACACTATTAAAATAGACAAAAATTTGATTTATATTTTGCAAACACTCTTTGCCCTTCGCGCGATTCTCTAGACTGTTAAGAATAAGATGTTGGAGCATGGTGCAAATAAAAAAAAAGTCGAGATTATTTTTTTTTTTTTTTCTAATTTCGTAGTCGAGGACGCGACGACTGATCTAAATTGACTGGAGGAACGGGATTATCGATTATCTCGAATTGGCGGTAGGCGATTAAACGTCGCGACGAAGATGTTCGTCGTGCAAGCGAATTAACTGTGAATTGAATGTACATACTTTATACGATGATTTGTATAATCGGTCAGAGATGACGTCAGTGCGACGTCTTTATTAACTCTAAGGTTTTGTCAACTGGTTGAGAACTGAATAAAAATCTCATGGCAGATTTTGGCAGAATGCGATTCGAGTAAGTTTCAGAAGAATGAGATACGATTTCGGAATAATTCGAAAAAATCGACAGAGTAATATAAGATTGAAAATAATTCTAAATTGTAGCGCTATGCTCGAGTTTTCCTATCGATAATAGTATTAGTCCGCGATAACTCGATATGACAGGTTACTAAGTTTGGCCGCTTCTAGAATTTTTTTTAGGTATACTTCTTCTCAACGTCTTTTCGCGAACCTGCGAGATAACGAGTATTTCGGGACGAGTTACGGATTATTTGAGACAATTCTTCGCCGGCAGTTATCGAGATTCCTATTCAAGCAACGAACAAGCCGAATGAATATACCGAATGACCTATCTCTCGGATTTATTAACACACCGACACAATCTCTGTAATCGTGCCGAGTGCTCGTTTCTCGGAAGAACCGCTTTCATGCTAGGCCATATTCATTAGTTGATAGCTGGCTGCTGGAATTTTCAAGAGACGACATCCTTTGGAAAGAGCGCCGCTTAACATTTGCAATTACATCGCGAACATCCGTGACCCATCCCGTACATCGCTATCGATCCTTCGCGGCTACAGGATATACCGGAAATCGCTATTCGTCGAGGACTCTTCAGGTACGCCCGTACGCCGCAACGATCGATCTCACGATACTCGTCTCGAGATTTTTCTGCTTGCGATTAATTGGAACTCTACTTTTCGTCCCTCAGGAGGGCCTCTTCAGCTTCCTTTCGCCGTGCCTTCGCTTCCTTCTTCGCCCTCTTCTTCTCTTCCTTCGCCAGCTTCTTCGCCTCCTTCTGCCTCGTCTTTTCCGCCTTCTCTTCCTCCTTTTGCCGTGCCTTCTCCGCCTTCTCCCGCTCCTTCTCCCGTTCCTTCTCCTTCTTCGACTTCTGCACCTCCTGGACCACCGACATCTTCGGCGTCGACGCCGGTCGCTTCGATGCAGCGCGGCCGCACGATGACGCCGATGACGTCGACGTTGTGCCGGACGTTCCCCTCGGACTCGGTGACGTTTCCAGCTGCGTCACGATCTTTTGAGCACATCTGCGAACGCAGATCAAGCGTATTGCAAGCACGTCCTTTCCGACGAGTCTCTCGATCGATTGTGCGCTTCGAATCGAGGGTCGCGAAATTACCTGATTCTAGTGGAGGCCTTGCCAGCGCGATAGTCCCTCTGGAACTCTTTGATCGGCGGCAATCGGCGCTCCCGGATCTCCTCCTCCTCGCTGATCTGGTTAACCGGATCCTGGTACTCCTATTCATTTCGACAGATAATCGTGCGTGTATTGGAAATATTCTTCTTCGACACTTAGAGGAACCATTGAAAAGAGAGTGCGTCATTCTCTCAAACTGTATTTACTTATATAACGTTAATCTAGGCGACTATATCCTATCCAAAGCGACGATATGCAAAATGTGCTTTACATCGAATATTACATCGACACACTGCTAACCTGAATTCGCATTTTCATCGATTGCGTCTGGCAACGTCTGAGAGTGGCGCCTGTAGGTTGCCGTACCCTCGTAGGTTTGCCGAGAACGGAACTTCCGGTGCTATGCGCGGACGAGGAAGTTGCCGAAGAGACGGAAGACACTCCTACGCGAGTGAGAGAATTCAGAGAGTCAAATATTTATTTTCGCAATAAAAAACCTTAACGACAATGTAGACAATTTTCCTTAGCCTCGAACTACCAACCAGAAATGGAGGACGAACCACTCGCCATCGAGTATAAAGAGGCAGAGGCTGGTACGCTTCCGGTTCCCCATCTGCCACCGGGACCGGATACACCGGCAGATACACCTGTGCCCATGTTGTACTCTGATGCGCTTTGAGGCAGTACCCAGGATTTACCCGACATCGAATACTATAAGCCAAAACAAATCTCACAATGGATAATCGATTCACGTTTCTCCGAGCGAAATGTATCTGCAGCGATTACGATGATTAGCATGTGAAATCGCGATTATTGCGTCAAAAAATAAAGAACTGGTTAAATATAAATGTAAAAAATTTATTTTTATATTTGACAAGTACACAGAGAGAATTTTCTCTTAGAATTTACCCTGAAATTCATGGTAATCATGGGACAATATCGTGGAAAGAATTTTATGAGAATTTCTCTGATTAATATTTATCACAATAAACATAATATCTACACGTTAATATAAAACATGTTTGAGAAATTTTACCATGCAGTTTAGTAAAATTAATCAAACCTATTTTATATATTTTATTGTGATAAATATTAATCAGAGAAATTCTCATAAAATACTTTCCGTACCATATTGTCCGACGATTACCATGATTTTCAGGGTAAATTCTAAGAGAAAATTCTCTCCGTGTATAGTCGGCAAAAATATTTAATTCTATACTTTGATCGTAATTAATTCCGCAACGTTTGGACGCGTCACGAGTGTAAAGGAAAAATATTTTAAAGAATTTCAATTTCGACAAAGATGGTCTTTAAATATCATAGGGTACGTCGCGTTACACGGTAACCGAATTGGCTGTAAAGGCACCGTCGGCTTTGAGAATCCGCTCCAATTAGCAGCAATTTCGTCGCGATCACGTCAGCGAACAGTGAAATTTATCGACGCGTTTGTACGAAACACAGTGGATGTAAAAGGGAACACGAATTTAGCGCAGGAAGCTTTCTAAAACGAGCGGAAAATATTAAACGAGTATGAAAGAGTATAATCGACATGTTCGAAAGCGAGAAAAGGATGTTGAATTTAAGATCAAACGCGCAATCTTCACTTACGTCACGCGGAATGAGAGTCTGCTTCAGCCGAAGAATCTTCGCTCTGCATATAACGCATCTCAGCGGCAGGAGCCTCTGAGACACCGCCATTTGTATCGTCTTGACGAAGCAGCGTCTGCAGACGGAATGCAAAATTAACGTGAAACGAGAACGCCAAGAGAAAGAGAAAGGCGTAATTGAAAATAAGTCTTAAAAAAAAGCAGCTTCTTTTTAAGTATCTCGCTGCAACGTGACCATGAAAAATAATTAACCGCCAAGTTCTCGACGTAAGTCGAGCAGGAAGAAAAGAAAGGAACGCAGGTACAGAATAGAGAGGCCACGAAAAACTGTAAGCTTTTTCGCTCACCTGCACACCACTCGATGTCCACACGGTGCAGTTTGCATCGTCGCTCTCGCGTTCACGCATATAACGCACTGAAAAAGAAGGGAAAAATAACGACATACATTCGTCAGATATGCAAGAATGTTATGAACTAGATTTATAGACGGTTTGATTGATAACCGCATAAAATACTTGGTTATACCGACTGGAAGAAGAAAGAATAAAAAATGGACAGGAAATAGAAAAAAGAGAAATTGCGCGAGAAACCGCTTTTATTCGTCGCTCACCGCGAAACACGATTTCTTGATTTATTTTGCATAGTTCTTATGCGCTTGCACGTGTAACGTTATTAAATCCCAGGATACAACGGATCGTTTAGCGATCAGGACGGCTGCGATATTGGCTGCCGTAATCGACGTAACGTCATTAGACGTCACTTTAATCGAAATATTAATAGCTCGAGTCCGGGGAGGGTGGGCGAACACGTCAGGAGTCGAAGGGTTGCGACCGCCACTTTGTCGTTGTTGCCATTAATCGACTTTTGCGACCGATTGGGCGGCCAATTCGTTCGGAAATTGCGACTCTTCCAATCGGCCGGTCATATTTTGCGCGATACAGGCGCTCTATTATCGTCTCTGTTTTCTTTATCGTGCAGCTTTACTCGTTTCAATCTGATGCTGCGCAACGAAGCGAAAAGATACGCGGCATCTCTAATATGGAGTTTACGTATTACGTTTTCGCGCTGAGACGTTAAGGCTAAGATAATAAGATATGTATTTGGATTTTTGATAATTTGAGAGAGAAATGTTAGAAATGAAAAAGTGCACATTATTTATTTTTAACGTTGTATATTTTTTATATTGACTACTTATATGGCATGTTCCAAGAAAATAGTTACGAGGGTTTCAATGAATAGAATCAAATTAGTGCACGCAGTTTAAGCTAATACATACGCTATTATTTCATTAAAGGTAATTTCCATTAAGCCTCTTTTATTGATTAATTCTCTGTTTTGTGTTTGCGTAAGAGCGGAGATTCTCCTGCTCGTAATTTGACGTAATCAGCAGAGAAGTTTGTTTTTTTAAACTTATTTTGTCCAATTTTCTTTTTCCTTCTATATTTAAAATAATTATTGTAATCAAGCTTGCTTGTCGACAAAATTATCCCTATAATTGCTAGTCTCAAATATCATAATTATTAAACAATTAAAGTCAACTTTAGAGAGTCTTAAGAAAGAGTAGGACTCTAACAAAGGAGTAGCAACCGTATGGAACGATAGTGGAAATAGTTAATTTCTTTTGGCGATTAGATCCGCGACTATCTTGAGTAATCATCGGAAAAAAATTGTGCTCAATTTTATTTCATCATTTGATCGATTGGTCAATTTACATTTGTCAACGTCGTTCTAAAGAAAACGTCACGTTTTTGCTGTCACTTTCAATTCTTACCTCATCTTCCTGTGAAGATGCCAGCTCTGGCTCATTTTCCTCCAATTTCGTCAGCAGCTTGTCCTGCAAACAGAAAATCAAAGGCTCTTTTATCAAGTGTATTTATTGTATGGATTACATATTACATATCAAGTTTAATTTCTTTCTAACGAAACAGAGTTATTAGGATAGACTCGATGAGAGATCACTTGCCACGAAAAGAATATAGTTTTTAGTAACTTAAAAAAATAAAAAATAAAAATATTACGTCCTCTCGTGTTCTACATTCAACGATGTGTGAAGTGGTTCCACAAACTGCGGAAGCGACGCGATTAAAATAATTTGGCATTGTATCCATTCTTGCTTGGCGTGATTCTGCTGTATCGTCCAAGTCGGTATTACAACAAGAAAAAGGGTGAAAAGTAGATCGTGACGCCCGCGTTATGCTCGCGCGCGAGATGATGCGAGAGTAGGTATGCGAGCTCTACAAAACGATCAGCTGGCGTCGTTTCCCGCCAGTTTCCTCTCGAATTCTGCGTAAGACGATACGACGTGAGGGACTCCGACCAGAGTACAGGAGAGAGAGACCTTTCGGGCCCTCGACAATGGTCCCGTCCTTCTTCGTGCCTTTTCTCTGTAATTTGTATATTTTCCGAAGAGGTAAATTGCGCGCGAAATCAACACAGTGCACAATCGCTCGTATAAATCCATTCTAATTACCGCGAGTGGCAAAGTCGTTTTCGCAAAGTGGCTCGTAAAGCGCGAAACGTGCGGTATCGATACGTCGCGTCGATTCGATATGTGTGCGCGATAATTAACGATCCACTGTGGCTTTAATAGATCCGCGTGTACATAATTGTTAATATCCAGTTCTATACGCGTGTACATAATTATCGATAATGTATAGGACTAATTCTAGAAGAAAATATTAGTGATTTATTTATTTTTTATATCGGTGTTCTTTTATATCCTATTTTAACTTCACGGAGAAACTGTTAATCGCCAACGGACCAAAACTAGATCACGCAGTCACTCGCGCGAAATCTCGATGAAGTCTAGTGCACGTGATCGTGTTAAGTGTAATACCGTTTCGCTAACAGTCAGACGGCGTCATGTAAGTCGGCCGTGATTCACGATGTCAACGATTAAATAAGATTGTTGAGAAAATAACTGGTGGCAGTCAGAGAGCGGGACTGTGTGTGATGAATGATTCGTTAAACAAGAAACTACGAATGTGCAAAGGTGCTTTTACGCAAAGCTTAACGAGAACACTTTGTTTTCGCGATGATTAATTTCGGAAGTGAATAATAGACTGTGTTAAACTCTCTTCTTAGAACTTTGTTCTAACTCATTCTAACGCACACCATGTCACATCAGCTAGAATGTAAATTTGCGTCATTTAAATTGTAAATCCTTTCTTGTTTAACGAGTCATTTTTATTATCGTTAATTGCTACCGGAATCCGGTTATTTCTCTATCGCCTTTATTGATGTAGTTTTTCATTCGAGAACATAAATCGTTTCTACTTGCCATCTATCGATATATATATGTACATATGTATATAAATTTTTCTCCGGTGGTGTGTATATGTATCTATATGTACAAAATGAGGTAATTAGAACGCATAACGCATAACGCATCCTGCGCGAAGAACGCGAATTCACGCAGTTATATGGTACGTGGATTCCTAATATGGCGACGTTATGCTGCATGATTTCTTGGCGAGCCTTCTACGGCTTATGTTAGTTCAAGTGCGGGCCCTTTTCACATAACACGATTGCTCATCCATCCGGTGTAACCAGTACAGGAATGAGGGACTGTTACGTCGCTTTCACCTTAAAACTAAACCCGCCAAGAAGCAGCAGGCAACCCAGATTGAATAAACCTGATAGCAATCCAGCGCAGCATCGGCGAAACTTGACTCGTCGTGAAAAAGTTTCAAATTTATCGAACCTCAAAAGCGGAACGAATTATAATTGTAATAAGCGATCTCTTCCGCTCCTTTCTCTCCAGAGATCGTCACGTTGTAAGAGATAGCCGTATATTTATTTTCGCAAAGAGAGCCGCGCCTTCGCTCGCAAAAATATTCCACGCTCAATGCAATGTCATCGGACAAATCATGGCACGGAATGCATTGCTGCTTAGTAATGTCGATTACGCTAATGAAAAAAGAAACGAATACTCTGCTATAACGGTTGTGCACAACGCACTCGCATTGACCGACATTGCGAAAGTATAATCTCTTCTTCTTTACATCCTGTTGGTTTGGTTTGATCCCTCTTACCTAACGGTTCATTAGAAGAGATAACATTTTTTTTAGATCGCGCGAATATGCAGATTTGATATCGTTAATCCGAGCTCGCACATAATCGCCAGATCGCGTAATTATTGTTTACGCGATGAGATGCTTTGAGCGAAAAAAAGCCTCGCGATTATCGCGAGGTGAAAGTACAATAAACCGCGACCCATTTTTTACCAGATGCTACTTGACAAAGCGTATAATTATCCTATTGCGCAATCGTGAGGTAAGAATCCCGGAGTCGTAAGCTCGATTATTTGGCCATCATTCGCGCGAACAATCGTAAAAATTTATTTTATCATTAATTCGAGTATGCCTGCAAATTCGAGCACAGTTCTCTTCTGCGCGCTGTCGCAATTTTCCGCTCTAACGCTCGACGTTTTGCTCGACATCGTTTGAAGCTTCTCTCAAACGCTTCGTATTTTCGAGATGACGCGAATAACTCGGAAACCTTTTCGACGGGCAAAATATAATGAAAACTCGCGCACGATATATTTGTCTCTGCACAAAAGCCGCTCATCATCGACGTGTTTTGTTGTACATCGCCGAATACATATCTAAGGTTTAAGGGGTGCGCGAACGAGCTCGACAGCCACTTAACCACGTATGTATGTATATGTACGTTTTCCTCTCGCGAAGCTTAATTGCGACCGGGCACGGCATCGCGCGCGTTGTCGAAGTAAATGAAACGACGGATTATTTCTGCAGATATTTTCCTCGATCGCGGATAAGCGCGCTGTATAAAGAATGTCCGTTACGTTCGTTCTGGAAATTATCGAGGGCCATCTACTGATTTGTTAGAATCAACGTTCCAAGCCGTCGAAAACGCTAATCATCTTTTTTTCCAATGAGACCGTTGTAAAGAAAAAATATAGCTTAAATAATGGCTCGTACAATGGAACCGGAAATTAACATAATTTGTTGAAAAATAATTCTTTATAAAAGCGCTCGCGTGTTTGCGAAAGAATCGAGTATAAGTATAGCGTTTCCGCGCTGCTGACGCTTCGAAAAATTCCGCGCGACGAAGGCAAGTAAAGGGGGATTCTTCAGCTTCGGTAGAGTATCGTGCACCGTCAATCTCCGTCGGCGGTACAACACGCGACATGACGTGACCATCGTCAGGTTCAATGACGACGACCGCGGCGATTGGTCGAGGCTGGCCGTCATCGTCGTCGGTATTATGCACCGGGCTTAATACAGTAGAGGGAATGCAAAGAGCGAACCCTCTTCCTCCCCTTAATCCCTTCACTTTAACTGTTTGAAATATATTCTACGTTACGCGCTAATCCTGGTGTCTTTGAAATGGATTCTCCATTCTGCCGGTTCAAAGGGAAAAAAAAATTAATTTTATTAATATATTCGCAATTCTTCGATTATAAACTTTTGTATATTATGTCGTATACAAACGCGAGAGATTAAAATTGATCAATTTTGTTCTTGATAAAATTTTTATCATTTTATTTTCTTTCGTTATCAGGGGACTTTCTGCTGCATCTGACTTTACTTCCCACCGGCACGTGTTTCTACTGCTGCCCCATCGATTTAAATCGGGACGTCCAATTTCAACTGTTTACCAGGTACACAGATTGTTCGTGAGTAGAAATCATCATCGCACGCCGTACTTGAATCATTTTTCGTATAAATTAATTCTCTTGATTTAATATTCTCGAAATTAAAGTATTTAATTAATCAAACCTTTCCTTAATTCAATAGTTCGTCAAAGCTGTTCGCGTAACTAATTAATTAGTTAAAGTTCTAATTAATTGGAATTTCTTTGATTGATGGGAGTCTGAAAATTAATCTCTCAGGCTTTCTGTCCCATAAGTCAATGGAATCCACCATCGCGACTGTATTAAATTTCACAAATTTTGCTCATAGCGAACATTTTTCTTGCGTTTCGCATTAACGGCAGGCGAAATCCGACGTATCCATCCATACTGGATCCCAACGATGTCGCGACATTGTGGAGGAGTAACTTCAACGTTAAACATCCGACTATCGTTTACCTTCACGGATACAGTGACAGCAGTTCAGGGAAGGGGCCCACCACTGTACGAAATGGTATGTCTTTATAAATAACCAGTTAAAATCGACAAGCATACCTTGCTCGAGCTGCAGTGCGATCGATTGCAAGAAAGGCGTCCACATAAATGCATAAAGAGGAAAGCATTCTGTCAAGAATGCTCGTCAACTTTGAGATGCATAGAAAAAGTTTGATGTATTCTTCTTGTCAGTATGAGACGAAAGTTCAACGGTCTTCGGCAAGTGTTTTTCTATCAAAACGCATTTTATCTTTGCTCAACTTGGAGACGATAATAAATATGCTGCAAATATTTCTGTAACGTTTCTAGTGTGCGTGATATTGCACAGTATATATCCGCTCTAAATATCAAAATAGCTGGTTAAAAGTTACCGCGATGCCTCGCGTACATCTTTCCGCTCGTAGATTTCGGTGAGCAAGTAGGCTGGATCCATTAGAAACTGTATGATCTATGGATATACCCTGCCAAAAACCTCAAGAAATTCTATCAGGCTGACGGAAGTGTGGGCGCTACCGTAACTCGCAGACGATAAATTGCGAATTTTTTCGCTCTCCAACTCACGAGTTGATTCAATCCAATTTTCCGCGACTCCGAAGGAGGCGCCTTTGTTTACTCGTTCGTTCTAAAAGAAAAACCGCGCTCTCTGCTCGATTTTTCTTTCAAATTCCCCACTCACGCGATTCTGACATTATTGTCAAGTCGAACAAACAATTCGCGGTTAAACGTTGTTTTCGTTTACGTCATTCGTATGCAAAGATTTTAGAATATTCCCTACATTTTTAAAAATTAAATAATTTATTTACAATTTTTTTATCCATCGTCTTTGTTTTTCAGCGTACCTTCGTCGCGGGCATTATAACGTGATATTGATGAACTGGGCGAAATTGGCGGTGTTACCGTGGTACATAAGTGCAGTGAAAAATTCCAGAATCATCGGCCGTTACTTGGCTCACGTGATGAGGTGGCTCGAAGCGCAGAAAGCCGTTCCCTTATCCAAGATTCATATAATCGGTTTCAGTTTGGGCGCGGAGGCTGCCGGTTTCATGGGGAAAGCTCTCGCTCCACGGAAGGTAAGGTGTACATTGTAAGATGATCTTGCTAATAACGATCGTCAGTCACGGCGCATTGCACATTCCCTCGGCTAATCGAAGGCCGCATTATCGGAACCGCATTAGTGCTGGGAGTCTCGCGTCGGGAGAGACGCGATATCGACGCGACCGATAGACTGTACATATGTATATATTCAGGTGGAAACCGAGCTTGTATATACATACGTTGAGAGAAACGCGCTTTTAGATAGGCAGAATCACCGGATTGGATCCGGCCTATCCGTTGTACATGGACACCGGAGAGGAGGGTCACTTGACGGGGGCTGACGCTGCATTCGTCGACGTCATTCATACGGACGGTGGCAATTTCGGATTCCCTCAACCCCTCGGCCACGTTGACTTTTACCCCAACGGCGGGAGTAGACGACAACCCGGTTGCGATTTAAGGAGCATCCTCCGCATGAGCTTTCGGAGAATCATAAATCAATACAGTGAGTTTCGACGTCAACATGCTTTCTCTCTCCGTTCCTCTCCTTTATTTTCATTAGTTTTATTTTTACATTCGTTTTTCCTTTTACTTTATTTTCCCATTTTTTTTACAAAATAAAATCTGCATCTCTGTCCAACTCGCTGAGTATTTTGACACTTTCCGCCTACACTTTTTTTGACAGTTGCCTGCGGACACAATCGAGCCTGGCGTTACTACGCGGAATCGGTAAACAACCCCTACGGATTTCCCGCGAGTCGATGCTCAAGGTGGCGACCCGGGATTCGGGCAAACTGCGTGTGGAAACCCGAGGTTTACATGGGCTTCGCGGTCGATCCCGAATGTCGGGGAAAGTTTTATTTGAGAACGAACGCGCAAGCACCGTTCGCCAGAAATTCGACGCGCCATAGATTTGGCAAGTGACGATCGACGTGAGATAATCCTGGATTTGGATGAACCAAATTAGGGAGCAAAAAGGATACTCCGTACCGCTTCCGCCAAGATAATTGTCTTGGACAAAAGTTGACAGAAGGAGAATATTTAAAAAAAAGATCTTCTCTTGCGACAGCGTATTTACGAATTACGTGTTTTGCGGTAAAAACGTTTGTATTTTTACCGTTATCACATTGTAAATAATGAATTCACGGCACAATTAATTTTGCCGCCTCCTTCGAGAAATCGCTAAAATGACGATGAAAGTTTCTCTTACCTCCCCCTAGAAAATAAACAAAGTGATGAAACGCGACGATAGTAACCGATAGCGAAAAGCTCGAATCGAATTGCGACAAGTCGAAGAGGAAACAACTCGTGCCGGACTCTTTTAATGTCAACCATACTACGATCTCATGCCAGATATAGAAGCACATTGTTTACCGTCGCTAACTCTAACCCCTTAATTGTCAACGATATACGAATAATAGTTGTACGACACGACTATAGAATTACATAACATGTAATAGGAAAAATACGTGACTAAAATTCTGTAATAATAATGTGACTTTGCATGAGTTTGAGAATACTTTTGTATGAAAAATGGTATATTGATAACAAGCCCAGATTATAAAAACATGCAGAATTTAACTGGTACCATTAATCTTGTGTCTCTTTTTTACACTTTTTTTAAAAGAAGATTTATACGCGTTATATGCAAACTCTAGTGCATAGTGCCAATCGATTAAATAGATTTGTCAATTGACCTAATAATATTTGATGTTCCTTCGTATTTTTAAAAAACGACGTGAGTTTTCTATGATAAAGAAAAGAAATTTAACAAACATAAAATAGAATGTCAGAGTAAGAATGCTAATGATCGGGGAACCCGCAAGTTTCGTGCTATATCCGATGCACCCCGCCTTCGTGGTATGTAAATTTCAAGGCCGAGGTACTTTATTATTTTCCATTTTTGGAGAATCGATAGATCAAACTCTCTGAAATCACGTATTCATATTAAAAATATCTCTATAGAACGCGTGTTGGAAATTGGAAATATTTAAGAAAGCCAGATCTACCTCCATCTGCTGCTCTTATTCTGCGCTATTTCACAAAGTACGAGGTCGCGAAACGAGGTGGTCTTCTCCTTGTCAAATATCGCTTATGACTAAATAGTCTATCTTAGGGAGTCAGGAATTCCTTACATCTCTTAACGACGAAACTTGTCGACCGAACTTGAGTGAGTCGAAGAAATTTCGTTCGCCGTTTTCAATGCTCGTTAAACTAAAACAATTTTTCCCGCTCTTTTTTTTTCCCAGAATAACTTTCGCACGTTCTCGAATATCTCGCAAGAAGACTTTTCGAACGAATCAACGAATGCGAACAAAAATGGTCCTTTTGATAATCACGCGTTATTAAATTCGAAAGTTGTGAGTTTATTCTCCCCTTTAAAAAAGTAGAGCGCGATAGCGATTTTACAAAAGCTCACTATGTAAAGCGGAAAGTAGAATGCCAAGATATTTGCGAAGAAACAACAACAGCAGTAAAAAAAAGAACTGTAGACAGAACAATATAACATATTTAGCGGTCGGAATGCAATTTCAGGATCGATAGAATGATTTATGTACAGCAGAAACATTCTCTGACTCATCTTGAAGATAGCACCGTGACCTTTCACGATCATGTTAAGCACTGTTCGATTTCGGAATACATTTCGCGTAGGACAAGGCAATATGCGAAAATAAAATCAGACGCGTGTAAAGCGAAGAAACGTCGCGAATTCTCCCTTAAACGGACTAGACAATCCTCTCTTAAGAGAGAGAGGCGCGTCGAGGAGAATCGACAGACTCGAAATTCACGGTACATCTCGGAATCATGAACGAGACATATATTGAGCCTCCGTAGGATATCTGGCCGACGGTCAATCAACTCGGCATGTACACTGAAAAATTCAGTATAACGGGCGGGTCGATAAGAATCCAATGGCCAGGGTTATAGATGACCCTAGTCTTGAAAGACCACGTTACGCGAAAGGCCTAAGGTGGCCCTCTACGCTTCAGCACGTTCTACCGTATTCGGTGTCGGTTCTTACTCTTTCTCTCCCTCGAGGAGAGACTCCCCCGAGTATCGTTACCGGCTATATTCTCGCGTGGTTATAACATATACACCGCGTCCCAGAGGTTTCCACAGTACTTTCTTTCATCCGCTATTATTATTAAAAATTCTCTCCCCTTCGAAGACAATTTTTTCGCAGCAAAAAAATTCCGCGCCGCGTTTGCTGCGACATTTTTTATACTTTTTTTTATACAATACAAATTTTGAATTTCAATTTTTGTCGAACGCTTTCGCGAATCACGTAAGCTTTCACAAGATTGCCGCGGTAGTGAGTTTCGAAATTTATGCGAAATTTTCTTCGTCGAGAGATGAAATCTGGGGTGAAACTACGGTCTTTACGGCCTTTATCGCCGCGCGAATCGATGAAACGAACTAACGTCGGCAGTTTCCGCGCACTGCTAAAATCGCTGCCACGATATCGACTATTTGATCCTTGCATCGTCGGGGGTGCATTGTCCTCCGCGGAAATGAGAAACGAAACACGAAACGTACCGCCGCCGTCATCGCCGCCGTCGTCAGCCCGTGGCGTCGTGGATATCGATCCTTCTTTGTTCTCGTTGTTGAGGAGGTTACAAATGTTAGACTAGGGCCACTCGCGTGTTGCACCCCCATGACAGTTACGTGCATTCACAGCGTGTGCATTTACGTGGGCTTTCTCAGAAAAGAAAAAAAAACTTGTACAAAGAGGGTGCATATATCCTGTATATACTTTGACACTTTGGCACTCCTACTTTCTTTCCGTTCCCCGAACTATCCATCTTTTCGAGTTAAAGTTTGTCATATACGAGATGTCCCAGAGCGCGCTAACTCTTATTTTTCTCAGCCTGTCTTCTAATATCAGCGAGATGACGGCAGCTTCGATGGATAACGAACGAATGGATCCCTATAGATTCACACGGTATCTCGCCAAACTAATTTTCAGTCTAAAATAGTATTGAAAGAAATCTTTTTAGAACGTATTCCTATCCGATGATGTCACGAAATTAGCGTGTTCGCGTTCGTACGGGTCTGAGAGTGACACCCGAAGCATTAGCACCTCGTTAATGTTTCCTCGCGAAGGACACGGATAGTTCGCTTGTTCTTTCGGTTGCTGATGGTCATCGCTTCTTCATGTCCCTCTTCGTGTCACGTCGTCACATAAACGTAACTTCGAAATTACAATCCGACGAAAATCGAACAGCCACGACTACTATTGTACAAAGTTGGGGGAGCTTTTGTTCTCTCACCGGTGAACGGCGGGCTTCCATTTGATTTATTTCATTCCTGTTCTAATTCCGGGCTTCTCCTATAATGGAGAATCTCGAGTAACCAAATTGAATCTCCTTTCCTACAAACGGCGGCGCAGATAAATGCGCGGAGGCACTATTTGCGACTCGTCAAAATATTCCGAGAGAATCCGATCGCGGAGGATAAATTGGACTTTAAATTTCGAGAATATCAAATTAACGAGGAAATGAATTTAAAACCATCCAGCTTTTGCAATTTTGGAAACTGAGGGTACATATCTGTAATTCAATTATCATTTATAGAATCGGAAAGGTTGAACAACCGATATGGAAAAATTGCCTGTACACTCTTTTGACGATTTAAAATTTTGATTCAATGTCTTTTTAACGACGACGACGAGTTAATGAAACCACGAGTTGTTCTGAATGAATCTCTCAAGTGTTCTTAAAAAAGCAGTGTAAAGATTAAATCATCCCATGCCAAAATATCTACTGGCCTTAACTTTTAAAGTACCAACGTTGCTCAAATAACCAGCTCGCTCAAACGCGTGATTTAAAGTTTCTTGAATCGCTCAAATATCGATAGATGTTCTTGTGAGACTCGCTAGCACTGCATTTATCTACGTGCTCACGTTAACAAGGGGTAGCGGGAGGGAAAAACTTTGTATGAAGTTCAATGGAGGTAAAACAGAGAGAAAGACGAGTGATTCGAGAAACCTTTTAGAAATTGAATAACTCTCACGCAACCCGACGAAAGCGGAAGATTGCATCAAGTCGCGTTTCTAGCGTGCATTATGGTGGTTTGTACTGGTATTATCAACCCCTAACGCCGAACGCTCCAAGAGGTCGACGACCAAACACTTATGAGTTCATTATTTAACTTCTATACCACGAACTTTTGATTTAAAAACTGATATGCGCATACTCTCTGAAATTACAAGCAATAACTCATATCTCGAAGATCGACTCGCGAAAACCACGCACATTATGTCATTTCTGTAAAAGAACTTTATAATCACGATACGTTTCTTTCGAATTTGCAAAATAAAATCATTCTAAAAAATAATTTTCATATTCGAGTGAATTTTCAGGGATAAAATAAAATACGTGCCAACGACGAGGTAAACTAATTTTATCGAAAAGTATTAAAACACAGCAGCTTGGATTGGATCGTTAGCTGGCCATAACCGCGTGGATCGAAAAGTTTTTTAGTTCGCCAACCGGGAACGCCAACCGAGGGTTCGTTGGAGGGTGGTTGAAACAACGAGACTCGCCTGAGATCGCGTGGACGTGCACTTACGTGACTCGCAAGGGGGAGTAGACAGGGGCGTAAAACTTTAGTCCGTCGACGGTCTGACTGCCGCGAGGTACAATCCTGCCAGCTTGTTATTTTCTGCAAACCCAATTACGTTGCATCGAGGGAGAAAATTCGCTTTGTTTTTACGACTGCTGTGACTTGGATATATGTGTGCGCGGCCGTTCCTAAATTAGTCTAAAGAAAAACATCGCGACAAAATGGTGTGACGGGCATGACATAAAATAAACGGGACGTATGACGATGAAAATTGATTTTACGTGAAACATACAAACGTTTTTTCAACTATTTTAAATAGAAAAACATTTATATAATTCGGTAATACCTATTATATTTATATTTTCTACAAAAATTGTGTAAAAATTATCAGATATCTCGTAATATAATTATGAGATATCTTTAATTTCGTAATAAATCATAATTATATAAAGAGATTATATCTTAAATGCGATATCCTGTTAACGATGTTCCGTTCGCGCGGAAATGCGAAACTGACGCAATCAGCGTTGAAACAATATCGAAAGTAAAGAAGGGAGCGCAATATCTGACGCCGATAATCTCGAGCGAGTGACGAGCCGTACACATCGATTTTCTTTTCCTTTCTTACCTTTCGCCTATCGTTCTCCGTACATCACGACGGCGTTAAACGAATATACAGCGGATAAAGTTCACGTGCCCGGCCGTCGGGTTACGATCGGGATCTTAACGTCGAGTTGGCGTGAGCCTTATCTGAGAGCCGCCACCACCTTGTCAAGTTCTATCGGTTCGTAAGAATCGCTTGATTTTTAAACGACGCGCAAACTCCGGGGGCGCTTCCTACGTTCGTGTGTTTATATTGTCTCAAGGTTGAGGTTGATCGTTCCGTTGCAGGGTCTCTCCAAGGCCCCCCTCGCGGCATTGTTTAACATACGTCACGCGAGCGCGCTAAATGATAACTTGGCTTGGAAACTCTTCCAGTCTCTTCGTTTGCCTCTTTCTCCGCGCTGATAATGGAATGCCGGGAACGTCCCGCAGTCTAGCAATTCCAATTTCCGATAACGAGCAACGCGTAACGATAAATCAGTCGACCAGACGTGAACCGCTTCGCGAAATTCCCCGGTCTGCTACACGACACCGCGAACGCGATCCATGGTTACGGAGGCTGCACGAGATATTCGGGGTATCCCGGTAACGATCCGTAGTCGACCATATACGCAGCTTCTTGGCAGGTTTCCCTAGCGGGGACACTTTTTACTCCGTTCCATCTTGCCACGATCGCTCTGCCAAGTCCGGCACTGACCTAACAAATTATCCCCGAACCGGGACCTTGAGAGGATGGAGAGCACCGTGCCACGAGTTACAAACACACTGGTCGTACATACTGGGCAAGATTTAAACTTATTCAAGCGAAGTAACACACGAAGGCGAAGGAGAGACGAGGTCTCTCGCAGTTTCAATCCAATCGGAATCTCAAACGAAGATCATGCCTTCCGATATCTTTCACGAGCGAGTCATTTGTTAGCGAATGCCATTTCCGATATAGGCTATCGCCTATACGCTAGCAAGTCGCCGTAAGTCGCCTTTCCATCAGCGATCAGCACCCGCCAAGTCGACCCGAATCACGATAGCCCGGGACGGACAGAAATCAATACGCGTTCTCACAGTTTACAGAGTTCCCCGAGTTTCCATGAAATGTGAATTCTGCAACGTCAGCTATCTCCCGAGTGGATATCAACGAGGTCCAGTGGGCCGTTTAATGCAGCGATCGGCCGGCTTTCGACATCTTTGCATGCATCTCGAATAACGAGATAACGCATGCCTGAATCATGCAAACGTAAACTCTGCGGAATAGAAAATTCAAGCATCTCTCTTTCTCTCTATTCTTAGCAAAATTC
Organism: Prenolepis imparis; assembly: GCF_030444845.1. Taxonomy (NCBI): domain Eukaryota; kingdom Metazoa; phylum Arthropoda; class Insecta; order Hymenoptera; family Formicidae; genus Prenolepis; species Prenolepis imparis. The sequence goes on from NW_028141162.1 coordinate 3,046,394, forward strand.
GGTTAACGAAGAGAGAGAGTTGATGACGAAAATATCTAATACGGGAATTCCGCGAATAAAGTTTCAGAAATACGAAGCATTATTACGCGATCTCATTTTCTTTCACGAGACGCGGGCAGCTGAGCGGATCTGGAATAATAACGAAGACAAAACGCCACTAAGGCGGCCGCTTAATAAGGATCGCGGCGTATAAAAGCAAGTGGCTGTAGCCTTTAGAAGACGATGCAGCTTCCGAATAACGGGGGATGATCACGTTTTTCCCTTCCCTCTGGATAATCGAACCCTTTCATAGCTTCCTCGCGCTCTCTCACGTATATCTCTCACCCTTTCCTCGGTCTTTCGTTATCACCGCGGCTATGTCTTCGGTATAGAAACAGCCTAAGCAATCTCGTCATGCCGTTGACAAACCTCCGTATCCGATAAAGGATAGCACGTCGTGAACCGTTTGATTAGAAAGGGTAAAATAATTTGTTTTCCTGAACCCGTCGTTACTCACGCCAGGGATCAATATTGGCAGAAATAATACTTTCATCGCTTCAGTATTTTAGTGTTATCGTTTGTCTTCGGAATACCAAGGTATAACAAGGGCTAAACCACGCAGTTATGAAATATACATGTATAATAAATCGCTATCGGGGGACCGATGGTAATATATCATATTTATTTTCAACCATTATTTCTTCTCTCGATTCGCGATTCCATTTTGTATATTTTCGTCGCCCCGAACGTAAAAATAATACGCTCGAGTAGCAAAGTCGGCATAAATAAATTATTGTACAAACGTATTCGTCCGTAATCGAAATTATTATTTTAGTCTCCGCAGAAACTAAAGATAGACTCGAACCGATGACGTAATACAACAGGTGGGATGTTACGATCGCGAGAGACCATCTCGTGCGCAAGTTCCTTGACCTGCCGACAGGCAGGCAAACGCTCGGGGTAGGCAGGTTACATACATACACAGCTGGAGAAATTCACTCACGATTTTATGATGAAGATGTTGCAGCTCCCTCTCGGTGACTCTTCTGCGAGAGAGCTCGCGCTGCTCCCGCCTGTACTGGCTGTACTTGTAGAAGAGGTACATCCCGGGTAAAGCTAACACCACCAGGGGTTTCATCAGGCCGGTCCGTCCGCCACCGCCGCGAGCACGTGGCTCCGGTGGTTCGTCCAGATCCTCCAGCTGACCGGCTCCCTCGGCGACGGCCGGCACGGCCGCACCAGCTGCTGGCATCCTTCTGTCAAAGGATATTTAATCATTTTTATTTAAATAATTAATTGATCTCTCATTAAAAATTGTACAAATTATGAATAAGAATTTTCGCGTGAGAAAGAAAGAAAGCTAGAGTCTCGTTGCGTCTGATAATTTAAACGAAACAATTCAAAAAAAAATTTTTTTTAAGAGACTTAAATATTTTCTTTCTCTCTCTCTCTCTCTCTCTCTCTCTCTCTTCCTCTCTCTTTTTCTCTTTAAATTACTACACAAGGACTCTAGTGACCGATACAGCACACTGCTGCGCCGAACAATATACTCGTTCCGGTGCATTGAGAAGCTCATTGAGGATATCGAACCGCTACGCCAGCTATTCCGCTCGTTCGAAGAACATCCGGTAAACTGAAAGCATCGGGTTCGATTGCCGTCAACTTTCTTTATCTTCGATCTTTTCCCTGTTTAATATGCACACGCACGTATTTTTTCATTCATACTCTTTTCAAATAAATCTCGAAAGAATATATCAATTCGTGCGAAAAGCACGGCGTACTCGACGACGAGCGAGGCACGGGATTTCAGATTCAGTTCTTCGACTCCGAACGAATGGAGAATTTTAGGTCGACAAAAAAAATTAGCTATTGGTTATTGGTTTTCCATCAAATCCGTTTTTTTACCGTTTCGTTGCGCCGGGTCGGAAAGTCGCGCACCGATTTTAGTCGTCTCGAATTCCAGACACGAACTCGCCTCTTGTCTCTCCGCCTCTTCTTCATTTTTATTTATAATCCTCCGTAATGTCGCGCTATGACATCTGAGGGAAAATGGTTTCCAGGTCCGCATTTATCCTCTAATCTTGCGACTTTAATCTCGCAGCTGTCCGGATTGTGATTATTTCCGCGATCTCTTGCGAGTTTTTATATTTATATAGGAGCAATATACGAGAAGAAAAGGAAGAACCAGATGTTTTGCAGATGTTTTTTTGGAATTTTGCAAATAGACGACTAATCGGAAGATGAAACGCTCTTCCATGATTCTAATTTCAAAGATCTTTCAAAGATTAATAATCACGAGCTAATCTATTCAAAGTTTACGGATTACGAATGCATAGCGCGTTCATCGATCATGCTAGACTGACTGCGATTAAGACTGCAATTATACCATCCATGTCAAGCATCTAAAATATCCTATTGGGAATTAAAATCGTATCGACTTTCTCGGATAAAGAACCCACGAGATTTACTTGATATCACGAAGACGTCCACTTAATTTCGATCTTATGCATCAAAGATACCGAAGATATCGCGTCTACGGATCTTCGTGACTTCAATGAAATTTCGTAATCTACTTGCCGGTCGTTCACCATCTATATTTAATCCAGTCGTCTACTTGCCGTTCTATTCTTAAACCGGCTGCTCTAGAAATACACGCGCAGCTCGCTCTATATCGCCGTCGTCCGCAGTCAGGTCGTATACCCTGCTTCGTTGCACTTTGTAGGGAGACGTAGTATACGTCGTCGTCGGTGATACGCGCGCTCACGACAATGCCTCTTTGTCGATGATCTCCTGAACGTATCGCGATGATAAGCAATGATAAGAGCAACAATAAGAGCGAGCAAGTCAACTTCACGAGCGGCGAATGTCATGTTTGCGAATACGCATGCTTTTAATCAATGGTCCAAGACTGAATGCGAAAACATGCAAAATAAATAATGCATCAATCACGTTTATTTATCTGCCTTTGCGCATCAGCGTATGCAAATATTTTATCGAGACAATTTTCAGCCACGTTCGCGAGCGTGCGCGCAGTTTGTAATAAATGATTGGTATCAAAGGTTAAGCGTTGGGACCCTTGTGTGTTTTATGAAATCTTTGCAATCTCGATAACACTGCGTCTACTCGATCCTTTCGCAACTGAATGCAACAAACAATGATACATTTATACGTTCGGAAAAAAATTGCCTCGCCATGGAATCAAAATTATGTAATATATTAATATAATAATAATTATGGACATTAATTTTTTCTCTGTCTCACATTCTTGCGCGTTCTCTCTATATTTTTTTAAGATAGATTTTCTAAAAAATTTTTACATGTTGGAAATTCATCGAGTGCTAGTAAAATGTATTAAAATTGCGTTTGCCTGTTTAAAGTGATTATCGTTGCAGTTATTTCTGGCGATAGGCGCGTGCAACGATCGATACATCATCGTTACCGAACGCGAGGACGTACTTTTTCGCGTGTTCTACCAACTCGACGTGACAATTTACGCTAAATTCGCGCGAAACTCGATGCCGTCGAGATAGGAGGGATCAACGATACGTACGTAAAACGCGCGCATACGCGTTATCGCCATGGGAGGCAATATATTATCGGAAATGAATCGATATATCGACTCATCGTTGTTTTGCACTTCGCACTCGGCGCCGCGAAAACATACATGACCTGAGGGATTTCACGACGGTATACGACACGAGTAATTTCGCAAAGGACAAGGTCGATGCTGTAAGCTTTTTACAGATTTCCTTTCATAGGTAATCACGGATCGAAATGTTTTCTCATCGGAAGAGAAGGAGAGAGAGAGAGAGAGAGAGAGAGAGAGAGAGAGAGAGAGAGAGAAAAGAGAAAAAGAGATTATCATAATCAAATGACACGTGCAACTAATATTAAATTAATTTGCAATAATTAAAGCTGTCAAGAGTGGTACTATATAATCCCTTATAGGATTAACATTATATTCATTAACATGCTGGTATACTTTCTTCAAGAAAGTTAGTCGCGCAAGATGTGAATTTCAATTCGAATCGATGTTGTCGCTACCCGAGCTGTCAGAGTTGAGTTAGAGACAATACCCGGAAGTCTCTGATTTAATTAATATATTCGGAAATTCGGATGAATTTCGCGTCAACCGCACCCCGTGCGAACCGAGGACGACGAGGGGCGGTCAAATGGTGTTAGAAGAAAATTATTACGTTGTTAGAGCGCGAATATTATCGGGCCGATCTGATATCGCACGTACGTATGCAGTTTGCCTTGACACAGCGTTGACACAGCGCGGTCGCGCGAGCAAGGACAACCCCAACATTGCGGGATAACATCGTTCACGATATTTCTACGGCCAAGTACACATTCCGCGTCCGCTATTTTTATGTTCTTTCTACTGTCAAGTCTCGGTTCGATTGACTCGCCACGCTATTAGAATCGATCTGGGCGCTCTTTTTTTGTCTTCGCGCTGTTCGATGAAAAAGTATAACAAGGCGGCGAACGTCAGCTCTAGCTGCAGCAGCGCACCATCAGTCAACATTTGATGAACAGACACGACATAAGTCTCTAGTTGATCACCTGTATAAGGTGAAGGCAATATGGGTGAAATATAATATATTTATCTTGGCGTATCTCTCGAATTAAAAAGTCAAATAAGTATTGATTAATCTAAACAAATCTATTCCAATGGTGGTTTACTCACAACTATATTGTAAAAAGTATGTTTTCATGAGCACACGAAAGCTCTTTCGATGATGTATAGTACATGAGATTTGCTCGACGTAAAATAATGATTGTCAAGTTTGTAGAGAACGAGACAGACTAAGTTCTAAACATTTAAGTGTAAAGTTGTTGTCACACTAGTCGTGCTGTTTGTCGCGCGACCAGGCAAGAAACATCAATCACTAACGCAATGGGGTACCCCTGTCGCAGATTGTGCCATCAGTTTTCTGCCAACTACGGCGAATCGTCGTACCATCATTCTTCGCGCCTCGCTACGAGATTTTACATCGAGATTTCCTTCAAAAAATCGATTCACGGATCTGCTTTTCATTATCGATTATATCATTAGAAACACATCGTTTCCACCACGTCGTTTGCGTGTCGGACACAAAATCGGCTGAGCTTCATTCATCCTCGCAGCAGCTGCTACTATCGCCGATGTATAACGTCGAGGACGCGTGAAGCGCTATGACGAGAACTATGTCTCTCTCGTCACCTGTCATTGTTCCCGCCAAGACGATGCGTACTATATGTCCGCGCGAATCATCGACCATCGCGTGTCGCCCGCCTTCATCGACCCCCGGTGGCGAGTACATCGGGAAATACCAAACGTTTTTCGCACGAGGAAGAGTTTACTCATCTTCGCGAGAGAGTAAATCTTGTCCCCGTGGGATGGAGACGCGCGTGTCACCTCCTACGAGAACATCCCGAAATATCTCACTCTGGCATCACGTGCGATTTTATCCGCCACGTAGTTAATCGCTCTCGACGCGAGCTTTCAACCCACGTTCGTCACTTACATCGTCCTGTCCTCTTCACCCCTCCAAGACAAGTCGCAAACAGGATGTGCGAAGAAGAAGGAGCCTTCTCCTCCTCTCGCGCGCGCTCAGCTCAGCTCAGCTTCAGCACAGCCGAACGCATCGCCGTACTATCCAAACCGGCGGCTGCACTGGCGGCGTGCCTGGCAAGCCGAGGCAACCCTTGCGAGCACACTGCTCGCTCCGTGCAACCCCCGGCTCGCTCGCGCGCCCCCGTACGCCGCGATTCGTGCGCGCCCGGCCGGCGCGTCGGCCGCTTCCGGAGAAACGTATACCTACTCTCCGCCGAGCAGAGAGCACCACCGAGAAAGCGAGAGAAAGAGAGAGAGAGAGAGAAACGGATGCGCGATGCCAGGTTGCGTGACGCAATGCGTGGTGGAGCGCCGCACGAAACCGACCCGATCGAAACAGTTATGCCGGCTTGGTGGCCGGGCAGCCACTGAAAGGGATGATGGGCGATGCTGATTGCTGCTACTGTTACTGCTACTGCTGATGTTGCTGCTGCTGGTGCTGCTGCTGTTGGCTTTGGCTCTGTAGCAAAAGCTCTGTTGGTTGGAGGAGGATCGATAAAAGAAGGAGGGAAAAGCGATGGACGTCTGAGGAAGAAACGAGGGATGTAGGTATCTCTGTGAGAGGTCTTCTCTTATGAGATGCGTTCCCGTTGCACCCTCCGATCTGTCAGAGCAATCGTTTTTCCAATGTCGAGACGGTCTTACCTTTCCCCTTCTTTTCTCTTTTTCTTTCTCGCTCTCTCTTTCTATCTCGTCTTACCCCCTACGGTCTAACAATCTCGCATCGTTACGGTATTCGAGTTTAGTGAACTTTCGATAAAAGTTTCCCGATAAATGTTCCGCTTTCTATAGGGCACATCTGTTATTGAATTAGAATTACGATAATTGATTCCTTCTGTAACGAGTTAACATTTATCGAATCGCGCTTTTATACAATCGTAGGAGATTTATAAATTAAGAGATTAAAGAAACAATGTTTCACAGTGCTATTGCCATCTAAAAAAACGCCTTTCTTTTTAGATTATTATTAACTAAAAATCAATTTATCTATATTATTATTTGTATATTTTTGTATTCTTCGAACTATCATTTTTGCAATATCTACAGAATGGTTTCGATTGATCGTTCGCTTCGCCGCATAATATTATCATGCATATGAAGAAGAAACGAGAGCTCCATCATTCTCTTGAATCACAGCCAGGAATTTCGAGCGAGACCATTTTTCGTGACGTTTGACCCGTTTCTATCGAACGGCGGTGACGTCACCGCGCAGAATGTCAGATCAATGGTCCCCGGGGAGTTGGTGATGGATGCTTTCCTACCCTTTCGCACATTTCCCTAACTTAAGGTACCATGGTACCAGTCATGTGATAACGCGTGCGATTATGCACCATCAGCTCATACACTAGTTTTCGGTCCGATAAAAGTTGAGAAAAGCGGTACAGACCAATAATGCAACCTCGAGGCAACTTGTACGAGGTACAGTATACGAGAATAAATTCAAAAAAGAGTAGCTGTAAGCCATGCGAGAAAGGATGCCTTTAAATTTGCGTCAAGATGTATACGCTTAATGTTTTCTTAACGACCGTTCGGCTGCATCGCACACTATTTCCGTGGGCTGAAAAGAAAGTCGAGTTTGCCGTCAAAGAGATATTTCGCAAATGACCTTTCTCTGATCCATATAGGTTTACCACGTAATTGAACGACCGGCAGTAATTTGTACCTGAATTTAAATCGCTGTTGCGGATGAAGGCTCTGATTAATGTTACGTTATCGGACATACATTGCCCGGGTGACTCTTCGCATTAAACCACCCACGGTTCTCTCGGATGAGAGCCTCTGGTACGACGTCATACAGAGTTCAATGACGTCACAGAGCGTTCGATACGAGAGCGCGGGAAGCCTTCGTAGTGGGGAGATTGCTACGCCGATGAGAGATGAGAATAGAGAGGAGCAGCGCGGTTCTGGAGGGAAAGGAGAAAACGTCACAGACGACGAGAAACCGGCGTGGAAAGAGGAACTTTTCACGTCGTTCCGGCCACGCGCGCATTCCCGCGCGCTCGTTATCTGATTCTTATCATCTGATTATTATCGCTACATTTATCACGCAGATAACGACGCACAACCCGTACCAGCTATCTTACGCATTTTCACGCTCTCGCCCCGATGTTTGATCAGAAGATACCGCTGCTCCGATGGCGCGCATTAATTGACGATCTCTTTTATTATGATTGCGCGATGTTTCATTAACTGCGGATAAGCTGCGGAAGATCGATTATGTATTATATATAAGTATATACAAGTTCTCGCGCGCACAATGCAATACCGCTCCAAGATTTCTCTCCGCGCGGTCTTTCCGCCCGCGTGCGGATGCGGCGCCGCACTGCGCCACCCCCACTATCAGTCGCCACCCCGCGCTCATAAAGGCAACCCCCCTTGTAATTCTCTTACTGTGGCAAGAAATGGCTCTTCCGTGCACTTTGTCGTAAATCCCTCGCCACTTCGCCCCGGAAGAGGTCCGAGAAGCCTGCGAGAGTTACCGCGTTGAAAGTTACGGCATCCTGGCTCGCTTTACCCCGCTAAAACTAGTTTAAAATATTATTTTCCCAATTATTTCAATCTACGAGAGTGCCACGTGAAATGTTCGCATTCATACGATCGCGAATAATCCATCGCTTAATCACCCATAAACTACTCCATGTTTTCTCCTTTACTTAATCATGTCAAATGATTAAATTAAACGCTCTATACATTATGTATGTAAAAGCTGTACAAAAAGAAATATGACTTCCCTTTTGCCCCGTCGAGGAGAATGATTACGATGTTTCATTGTCTTTGTCAGGTAGAAAGCTATCGTTCGCAAAGTGTCGATTTCCTCTGGGTAGAAACTAAGTAGGAGTAATGCTATTTACGGATTAGCAGGTGCAGACAATACAAAAATTCTCAGAATATGTCAGTATTAATCAACCGAGGCATATTAATCTGCCGGTGAAACGCGTAATCGGTGTAATTTATGCGTCCGGTTTCGCCGAGAAATTAGAGTAAATTGAAATGGCTGGCGAAACGTAAAAACGGGTTCTACAGGGAGACTTGATCGCGAGAACGCGATGAAATTAATCTCTATGTTCTCGTTAACTCTGATAGAAAAGATTTACATCCATTTCATGTAAAACAGAAGAACATTCAGTTAACGATAGAATGAAGAAAGTGAATGCTATTCTCTTATATCTACTCAGCATTAGTAATTAATAGTGTCTCGATGATATTCTCTTCTTGAATTTTTTAAAATAAAATATACGTAAATTTTTATAAGACATCTTATATTGGCGTCTTCTATCTAAGTAGTTAAATGCTGAACCTAGAAATATTTGAGATACTATAATAGATTAAAAAAAAAAAAGAAAACAAAAATCAAGGTCAAAATAAACCAAGCTTTAAATCCGAGATATAGTATATTTTCCCGTCACTGTATTTTCCTTTGACAGAACAGTACCGCCATCGCTCTGGTGAAAGCCGACCTTGTTCAAGAAAGACCACCGATGTTCTCTTACCAGGAAAATCCAAGCCATTCGACTTGCTGGGTAACGTCGTTCCTGGCTCTAGTGATAAAACCAGAGCGACCATAACTGAACCATTGGTATACGGCAAACCGTTGGTCTCATTAAATAGTATGATAGACGTTTATACCCGTATCACGTTACGACCGCGATCTGTTTTTATATTTAAAAAAATCTCCACTTTCTATCGTTATTACATAAAAGTCCATTTCTTATCGATTCACACCGCGTAGTCTCGTATGACAGGATATTAACATGAATGATTGCGTCTTAAGCTATCGCGATAGAAAACATTACTTTCAGAGTGGCAAATGCGTAACTTAATAGCCGTACAACTCAATGAATAATGGCACCAATTGCGTGCGCAAATTAGCCGAATGATCCCTGAGAATACTAGTACAAATAGAGATGGTGCATCGCGATAGAAGAGCCTAAACCATTTATCTCGTCATGATGGTTAGATAAATTCGGATTTCAAATCTAAAATGACTTCTTCCTCGCGTGTTCTATCTCGCAGACATCGACGTGTATCTGAAAAGTAATTCATGCAGGGGGGGGGGGAGGAACTTGGTCCAGGCACGCGGGTTCATCATCCGATCGAGAGATATTGCGCCTTCAGAGCTTGGCCCCATCTTTTCCGCATAAACTAAACGAAGATTTGTGGTCCGCTGATTAATGGTTCGTTAGTCACGCAGTTACGAGGTGTCAGAGTTCAGCGGCGCTATTGGGTTTATATCAGCAGCCTCGTCTAACGACAAATGTCACGAAATCTTCCTCTGACAGCTGATATATGATATCGCGTGCGCAACTCGGACGATCTATTATTTCGTAGCACGGCGCGTCGAAACGAGCTTTCAAAACGTTTACTTTCTAGCCAGAGTCTTTGAGTAGCGAATTAATTACACGCTAATATTTCCGACGCATCGTAAAGTGCTTCTACTCAGCGTCTCCTTTAACGCGTACACATTGTACCGAGAAATATCTTCTTTGTTAATTAACTGAATAATTAGCTGATTTGTTTGAAATATTCAGATAAAACTTTGAGCGAGTTAATCGAACGAATCGAGATCTTAATTTTCATTAAGCATATTATTATTCTTCGCCGTCAGAGTTTTTTTCAAACTAATCAGTTAATCAGTAATTAGTAATTAGTTCAACATTTTATAACATGAGTATAAATCCTACCAATAATTTCTTTTTTTTCCGTAAAAATAATTTTCCTTGGAATAATCTCTTTTTAAACAAGATTGTACAGGATGTACTTCGTGTGTGTTAAATTCTCTAAATTATATTTAGATGTGCGAATTGTTTAATATTTTGTGCTTCAAGATTTCAGCACGAGTTAATGAATAAAAATATATCTGCCAACAGGAGCCGTCCTTGTCGGCGTCTCTTATCAGTAGAATTTCCTCGCTGTGTTTTTAGCGTTAGCCGATACGTTATCCCACAGGATGTTACAAAGTCCTGCGATAAAATCCTGGTGCAATTCCTAAAATTTATGAGCGCTACCTACCAATTCATATACAACAGGAGCAATCTCTGCTAATGTTTGACAAAGCAATTATAATAAAAGTATCGCGATTTGTTCCACAGCTTTATTTATTCCTATGCTTATATTCGATGACATAGTTTTCGAGATGACAGTGTATCTCTTGTACAAACGTGATGCGATCGTATTTTATGATATTTCATTTATCGTTTTTCGTAGAAAAGAAAAAAAATTTTTATTTACGTCGTTTTTTTTTTTTTTTTCAAAATACTATTCGCATTCTGAATCATGACAATCGTGAAAAATTGTAAAATATTCGTTCGCGATATACAGCAAAGTCGCAACAGCGACTGAACGAGTGCACAGACGAGGCTTATAAACGGTCGTCTAAATTTGGATCATACGAGGGGATACAGCGAGACGATAGAACGTTTATAAATTCTATTCTTCACGATGAAAATTCATGTAAAACGCGCAAATTACGAGAACTGCGTCGACTTTGCCTTCGTTGTTTTGTTCGGCGTACAAATATGAATTGGAGAGAAGAAAAAATATTTAAAAAATTGATCGATATAATTTTATCATTTTCTAAAATATCCTTGGATGATGCCGATGATTGCAGAAGCAAAATCGACGCGATTCATATCGGATTCATTCTGTGTTCGAGACGATTTCAAAATAATTTTTACCAACGCGTTATAATTGACTTGTAAAATTGACGTGCCGTAACGAATACACGGTTTCCTTAAAAGTGAAAGTAAAAGTTGCGCACATATGATACATTTATGCGCTTGCTGTGCTAAACGCATGGTCCGAATCCTATCCTTATCGTTATCTGTATCGGTCATCGTGAATGCAACGGGACATTCCTAGCGAAGCGACGTACAATTTATAATAACGAGGGTGCAGAAATGACGAGAGAAAAAATTACGAGAATATAATTAAAAGGGAATATTATATTTTTTATTCCATATTTATAAAATTTATTTAATTTTGCGCAATGAAGAAGAATGTAATTTAATTAGTACACGAGGCGGAGCAGCTCCCTAAAAGGCGGTGTAGAGAATGCGCGAGCGGGAATTAATTTATTTCTTTACGTCTTTGTATACGTGACATAGCTTTTTGATTCGTGTTGGCTGACGTTCAACGAGCAATTTTAATTAAGTCACATTGTGACTAATGCGCGAGCACACGCGTTAAACGAGCCTGTGACTCAGGATTCGTCCCTGTGAGTTTTAAGACTGGCGAATTACAAAATAGCACAGTGACGAAAATTAATTATCTTTTACATCCAAAAAACAAGTTATCTCTTTCCCTCTTTTTCTTTCTTAGAGACGAACACCGAAATAACTGGCAATTTACTTAAAGTCATCGTTGCTTAATCACGTCGCGATTCTACAGACGACGCGACCGCTTGTAACATTTTGGATCCCGTAGGATTTTAAATCCGGCATTTAAAGAGAAAGCCTGGGGACGTTAATTGCGACTGGTCGCTAAACTTCGCGGCTTTACGATACGAAACGTATCGCTGCCGAGATATTTCAAAGCTACGCCCGGGGACCGCTGCTGCATCCTCGATGCGAATTTTATTTCAGGATGAAAAGAACGTCGTCTTATTGCCTTTGGGGAATCGGACCGGGGCGCGACGCCGGTAACCAGGAATCGGATATTTTTGGCCCTCCTCGTTTCGCTTCGCAGTCTCGTTCCTTCGGATAGCTGGGTATACGTTCAGGGCGACCGCATTTTTTTTCCGCACGAGAGGAAGGCAAAAATAAATATTTTCGTAAAGCTTTATTACATCCGTGCGCCGAGCTAAAATCGGACGCTTGCGCTTTGTCCACGCGCGAATATATTCGGTAGCTAAATATTGACGTTGAAGAAATATATCTAACATCGTGTTGTGCACGATCACTGATACATGTATTTCATCCTAATATGGATCGACGCGCCGTTGTCAATTATACCTCGTTTCGACGCGATCGACCATGCGATTTGTCTGATCAACGATTCGATTCGCGAATAAAATCCAGCTCCAACGCGTAAGACTTTCTTTACATTTAATCAGAATATGATACAAGATAATTTTTAAATCTTTCGTGTACTATACTGACTGCTGCGCTACTCTTTTATCTATAATTAAATAAATTTGATTTCTAGAACATATCTTCTATTTTGGAAATAAATAAACTTTATATATTATTATAAAATATTTTTGTAAAGTGTGCCGTATGATTTGATAAACTGCAATGAGAAAATCCCAAATTTAAAAAAGATGTCTCCTCGGAATAGGAAATTTTGGCGTAAAATAATAATATTAATCGTATTCCCATTCTCTTTATCTTATATATACCATCTCGCTTCCCTTCAGGAACCGGTGTTTTCTTCCCAAAAAATATCAGAGAAGTTCACTGTTCTATTCAGTCGCGATTCGATCGATTTCACGACTCTATACCGTTCGGTCCTATCTGTTCATCTGCTCCTGCGCATAGTGTCCCTACTGTGAAATAGTTTTCTCCCTTTTTTAACCTCTGGATTCTTCGAATTTCGATCTCCGAACATCATCACAATGTGCGAAAGTCGCCCATAAGTCGTCACCGCTATTATGTGCGTGCGAATCGCACAATCTTTATGACATTTTTCGAAGTTTTATAGCGTTCGAGCCCCGACAGGACATAAGGGGGGACATTTCCCGACGTGCATCGTGCGATCGATAGTGCTATGCAACGACCTCTTAGACCTCTGCTTTCGCGCCTTCAACAGCATGCATTATAATGTCCTCGCGTTGTAATTTTGCTGCACTCAGACCAAGTAGATTTTCGAGAGAAAAAAGAATAAGATCGCGAGTGGGAGAGAACGAGTTGAGTCACGCCAACTGCATTGCGATTTGCCGCTTTTCGTTCACAATAAACGCGACGATATTCTCGGTGCTCTGGTCTTATACAGATCTCCTCCGCAAAGATTTTTTATGCACGATGTGCTCTAGCGGTCGCTCCAGCATCAAAAGCTGAATGGCAGTCGTTACATTACGTTGCAGGTATACATAGTAGCGGCACTTAACGGTGAAAGTGTGTCACCACGTTTTTAATTTGTATTTTATCGTCATAGACCGGCGGTCTTGAGACCTTCGCGCGTCATAGACCGAGATGGAGTTCCTGCATCCAGTAACAAAAAATTGAAAAAATCCGTTTCCGTATCCTTTCGATGGATAAGCGAGTTATGGCAATGTATTGCATAGATAATGATCGGAACGGAAATAGATTTTTAATATTAAAAGGAATATATTGCAAAATTTGAACGCTACCACAACAACTGCTCTTTGCTCTTCAGGCAATAGTACTTCTCTCAACACATACATACATAATCATAACATTTCGAAGAATATAAACTCGCGCAGATCGTTTGCGATTTTCATGGACAAAATGTCAGATTTCGAAATATAATATTATAAATAAGAAACAGTAAACGCAAGATTGACTTTGTGTCTCGACTCGACACTCGACTATAATTAGTAATTAGCATCAGCATAAAATTAAACGAAACATTATTGCCTTAGAGTAATGTAGAATTGCAGAATTCTCTATAGCTTATCACGCGTTTATCCGAAAATTTAAATTTCTAAAATTCCTTTCAAGAAAATATTTTAATAGAGAATATTCATATTACATTCAATTCTATATAAGAAATAATATTTAGCATTGTAACTCAAGATATAAAGAAATAATATAAACATATTACTGTGATGGTGAATGTTATAGAGTTGTAGAATTTTCTATAGCTTATCTCATGCGTTTATCTGAAAATTGCAAATTGTTAAAATTCTTTTCTTTTTTCTAAAATTCCTTCGCCAAGAAATACTTTATAATACGGAATATTTATTATCTCCAATTCTATAGGAAATAATATTTATCGCTGTAACACACGATATATAAAGAAATAGTGTAAACATTGCTTTATTATGCCGCTGTGATGGTCGCAAGGCGTAAACACGATTAAAGGTCCACGAGGGTTGTGTGTCTGCCTCTCCCACTCTCAGTGTTCGAAGAGAGAAAAAAAAAACAGACGCAGATGGCAAGTAGTGGGGCTAGTCAGGCAAGCAAGAGGGGATAGGGTGTGCTACGTTCTCTCGTTCAGGCCGCGTTTGCTTCACGATCAGTCGTTCGTCGCGCGCGCGCCCAGCTGTCAGCTGTCACATTGCCGGCGCTCTTTGACGTTCCGATTTTTCGATTTGTCGTGTCGACGCGCGTGCAAGATCCCATCATAGGATATTCACGAACAGGATCGATCATCCCTTCGTAATAACTTGAAAACAGGGGAGGGGAAAATTTATTTTGACTAACAAAATTTAATTATTATTAAGCTGATTGGCGATTTGTGCCAAACCTGATAAAAGTTTTGTTTTGTTGTTATTGCGACGATGACGGGCAAAGTTTGACGACTCTCGAAAGGAATTATATAGTTATATAGCGGAGTGGAAGTGACGTTTAGTTGAGTGGAAGTGACATTTGTCGAATGGTGACCCCGTAACACGTCGTCAGCCGGCTCTGCTTTCTCGTTAATTTTGGAGTAATCGGTGAATCGGCCAATTACCATCGCGCCGGAAGTTCCGGGGAGTGACAACAAGACACGTTCATCGCAGTGTCGTATCACGATCACATTCTTGCTAGGCTTGCAATATTGAAAGCCGAGAGTCGTCGTGTAGAATAGTGCAACGTTTGTCGCGTTCCAATATAATAATAATTACATTGCTCGCTGCGTGTCGTTGCACCGATTACGATTTATCTAATCGTCGTGATAAGCTCCGTGGATTATGGCGCCGGGTGAAATCGGCGTCACAATTAATTAATTTCAATCGGGTCACGATTGAGTGAGTCATCGGGTGAGTGTTTTGTGTGCGTGACGAGCGCATTTCTCTCTCCTCAGGTTCCTCTTCATCGTTTCGCAGGAGCGAAGAGAGACGAGCTCTTGCAAAACGATGATAAATCGGAGCGAATCGTCGAGCGTTTAGAAATCGTTATCAATCGTCGACGAGATTGAGCCCTTGAACAGAACATTCCATTGGCACTCGTCAGCAAATTAATCTATAATAGCTTGCGAATCGGAGCAGGCGTCATTCTTGACGCGACAAGAATCGCGCGGTATCACATTCACGCGTCGATTAAATTTAAAAAAAAATTGCGACGATCAACAACAAGGAGGACGACCGACAGTAGCGAGCGAATACGATAACGAGGAGACACGAGGCAGAAAGAACGTCGTCAGTGGAAAGGAGATCCCGGCCGGCATCTTCCTCTGTCGACGAGCCAACAAGACAACCACGACCATCGGGCAGCTGCTGCTACTTTGAACAAGATCCCGCACGCGAGTTTCGGCGTTCCGCTTCGGAGCCGAAGCCGAAGCCGAAAAGCTCGTAGCGCTTTCAACGAAATCCCAGTCTGTCGGTTCTGCGATTTGTAAAGACGATTGCAGAGGGCAATCAGGAGGGAGAGAGATATGACAAACGAAGCGAATTGATAGTTAGAGGAAGCAGCTCGGAAGAGAAGCCAAGATGATGATGCCACCGCCGCAGGTCGTGGGTGTTTTGTTGAAGAAACCGGGGCAGCAAACGCATCCGCGATTACCTCCCTTGGATCCGCAGGAGACTAAAATTAAAGGTAACGTGCGAATTTTTTTTTATTCTATTCCTTAATATAATGATATTTTTACAAAAGTATAAAAGAGCCTAAAAATGTACAAAAACAGAACAAAATAAATATTTAAAAAATATTAAATTAAAAATATTCCATAGTAACGCGCACGTGTATGATTTTGATAATTAACTGATGATTAACTTGAAATTTAAAAAGATATATATATAAACGAAAATATTTAAAGATGTGTCGAGCGTCAAATTAAAGAATTATCATCACACAGCAACAGCGGTGAATCATTATACGACGCCGATAGCGTATCAAATAGGTTAATTACTATAGTAATTGAGCTCTCTACATAGAGACCTAGTAATCACAAAATTTCCCATTAATTCGGGACACCTTGTTTAGTGATTACAATAAATAGGCATGTGTATGTGTGTTTATTTTAGAAAAACATATCTTTTCACTACAATACGGCGAAACTTTCTTTTCTGTCAATTAATTTCCTGTGTTTGATAGTTGATGAAATTAATTTAAAAAACGCATTCAAAAAACATTGTCGATTAATTTTCTTCGCCAGACAATACAGTTCTATTATTAAAGAACATAAACGATCAAGATCCCTTCGGAGCCTCCCCTCGCTCGGGACGAGCGGCGAAAGATATCGGACCGAAGGAAGAAATGATTTTCATTGTAACAGACTCGCGATTTGCATCTTGTAAACAGGCAACCAAAAGAGACGTAAACTTGCGCCATTCACCTCTGTCGGGTTCCACGCCGGCGTTACGTTATTATCGGTATTATGATTCATTGGGGTATGTTGTTACAACACCAAGTCGCCTAATCGCGGTCTACGCGAGCGAAAATTCACCGTTCCCTGAAATCCGGGTTCCGGCTCTCGTTCTCTAGCTCTCAGACTCCATTATCGATCTCACCGGATATCTTGTTTGTCCAGGAATGCGTTCGCTTCCTTGATTAATAGTTTGTCGCGGCTCGACTTTAACGCAAAATTGATTCGCCAAATGAGAAGAGTGCCTAAAAATAATCTGTGGATCTCCATCATCCAGCTGCCGGATGGGCGTCACGTCGAAAATCTTCGTAAAATGGAATGTAACCCGTGCAAACGCGACAATTAAAGATTAAGTGGCTCCGCCGGCTTGTTTACTCTATTACGCCGATCAGCCGAGCCGGCTCCGTTAACAATTATGTTAATGGAACGGCGACGCGCTAACAACGATAACAGTGTGTGTCGATTTAATACGAGCAAATGAGCAATTTGATGAAGAACAAACGTAAAAATACACGCGCCATCAGCTTTACACAGCCTATTTGCATACAATTATAAAGTTTCTATTTCGGGATGTAAAACTTTGAGAACTGTTTAGATTGCTTTTGATTCTGCTCTCGCTCTCCATGAAAGTCTTGAAATAACAGCAATATTAAACGTTCCTTCGAAACCCGATTCGCGAACAGCTTCTAATATTTCGTACAAATATGAAACGGTAAAGACACCTCATCGCTTTAAAAGGCCTTTTAGAAGTCCGCCTCGTTCGCACGCGATTGACAATTCGTGCTCCGTAATCCGGTATCTGGGCTACCGTGCTAACGGGATACTTTTACGTGGCCATCTATCCAGTGCGCGGGGAACGTGAAAATGGACTCTCTAGCGGGCGAACTCTCGCGGAAAACGTATATTTCTTCTGTGGACAGCAGAAATATATACGAGACATATACCGTGAAATATTATACGTATTAAATCTTAGGAAATCGAAAATGACAGCTCTCGAAGTATAATTGGGAGATTATCCGCGCCATGCGTTAAATGATTTTGATGGCGGTATAATGTAACATAATTTGAGGAACGATCGTATCTGGACTGTGTAAGGCTCTTACAGTAACAGCGTATTAAGAGCGCATTATACGCAGGAAGTGACGGTGACGTTTCAGCGCAAGTGTCGCAAAAATAGATCATTATCCAGAGTTGGATGTTTGCAAACACGAGTTTCGATAAGCTTTATATCGTATCTCTAATCACGCGGATCCATCTAAAATAAACGTGTTGTAAAAATAAACAAAATAATGACGATTGTCGAGCGAACGAAATTACACGCGGCCCGTTAATCTTTGCTTAACGCGAAAAGAGGTAAGATACCTAAATTCCTACGTTTACGGCGGGTCAAGAAACAGTAAGCAAAGAAAGCGGACAAACCTACTTGCGTTGCGGCGTTTTAATGCCGGTTTTCTATATACGACTGTATATCGAATCATTTTTTTTCCTTCCCTTGCGTGTATCGTCCACAATAAGAGTACAACCCTTTCTCTCTTCGAACGGGAACTTTATTAAACTCGCTATACTTTCCGCATTTCTACAAACGGTTACGTCACCGGCGATCCCGACATTGCGAAATCCCGTCGAGATTTTAATGAATCATACTTACTCGATAGCGGCTTTATATTATAATTTCAATCGCAACGCTTTCGCTCTTTAATTATCTCCCGTCATAAAGTGGCTCGTGAGATATCGTATACTTGTATAAAGAACATAAAATATCATCTCTGGTATAAACTTTAATTACTACTTTTCAAAACGCGAAGACTAGTATTGATAATCCTCGTGGCTCTTAAAAATACAATACTTATTGTATAGAAAGCGAGGTATGTTAATAAGAGTTTTACTATCTCTTAAGTCGCGCCGTCCTCGTTCTTTTTTTTTTGTCTTCTTCGAGCTCGGTTTGCAATTTTCGCAAAATAAGAGTCGAGCCTCGGAGACATAAAGGAGTTCTTTGTGACACGAAGGGGCACTGTGCGACTGTGTAAATAGCCAATAGGACCCTTTAAAAAAATCCGCAAGACAGCACGCACGGCTGTCAAGCCCGAACGACAACGCGACGTTTCACATTTCTCGTTCTTCAGCGTGTTCTGCAGCGGGAAACTGGATTTCAAGGTGTTACGTGGCGGTCGCTCTTCGCCGTTGGCGCGATTCATCGTTTTCGATTCGGCGGTTTCGGTGACATTCGCGAAAGAAACGAATCTGTGTATATATACGTTTGATTCGCGCACGATTCCTTTTGCGCAATGAACATCTCTCTTTCTCCCTCTCTCTTTTTCTCTTTCTCTCCGAAGTCCTCTGGACGACTTAAATTAGGGTCACAGTGCCGAATTAAGCACGGTCCACAAGTGCCATTCATGAGGAACTCGACTGGGGATTAAGATATACACATGTAGATAAAGTCGGACCCCATTTGTGTATTCGAGTTTCTGCGATTCTCTAGGAATCCTTTTTATACTTGAGAATCCTCCTGAGAAATCCCTGTCCTCGCATTATACGTTTCGCGAAGTAATCCCCTAAGTATCACTATTCAGGGGACGAAATTGAGCTTGCGCATCCCGACGCAAAGGCGCGGGTCTTTGCGGTTAAGAAGGTTCAATTGAGCTAAGGGAGGCGAAAGAGGATCATTTCTATCGTGCCATGTGCACGACAGATCGAATGAAAGAGTAAGAGAGAGAAAAGTCTAAACAAATTACAACGACGGTGGCTGACCGCACGAGCGCGAATAATAAATCGCGAATAATCGCTCTTGCGTACATATACCGGGTGTCCCACTCGAGCAGATCGACGCAACAACGTTGAATCGTGGCTTAGGTTAAGCTCATCATCGATCGTGAAAGACTCGAATCTCGGCCACGAACGCTTACCTTTCACTAAATGCTCGGCTCCTCGTCTTTTCCGCATGTGTATTCGGCGATCAACCGACTCTCATACGAGTCATTTACAAATCGCTATGGACGTACGAGAAACCAAGTTCGCTCGGATCGAGATCGATTACGGTTCTATTTTCTTAAGAGCGATATCGTTTCTTGAAATCGACACGTATCGCGGTCACGATTCCATATCGGATGTTTCTGCGTCGTTGTTTGCAACGCATATTCACACCCGGTATCTCGTTGCACTCGTTATCACACCCGCGGATGATAACACATCCGGAGTTGTATGACGTTCCTTAAGGTCTGCTCCGATCCTCGAGCATTATTATTTTCATATAATATATAGTCGTGGAACGCACATATAAAAATAAGGGGAAAAAATAGTTTCACATGATTTACTATAATAAGAAAAAAATATCTTTATGCTTTCTCGTTTGCTCCAATTATTATTTAAAATATTAACGCCAGTTATCTCTGTAAACGCTCTCTCAGTTACGTCTTATCGACAGTCGTGTTTGATATCAGCGTTTCTAATTATTGCTAATCTCTCGACTTTCTTCTGCGTCATCCTCGACCTCAGCCGCTTCAACGAAATCGCATCTCGAGCTGGATAGAAATCGAGAAGAATCTCGATGTCGTGTCGCTTTTAATCGAATTTCGATTCCCCGATTCGCGCCAACAATTCTAAAGTCAGAAAAAAGCGATTGTAAAAATATTTTTTGCAAAATCGCGTCCCGATCCGTGTGATTCAGAATCTGCTGTCGCGTATTTTCTCACGATTCGTATCAGTTTTCATCATCTATATTTCTTCAAAAGAATCGCGAATTTCACAGGCTGAGCAAAGACAATAGTTGACTTGCGATTTAAATTCTTCGGTACTAAGATCACGTAGCCTTGCAGCTGTCAACGTCGTCTCGATCTCTCTTGAGCCAAGCGCGACGACAGAGTCGAGACTTGGCTTTTTCCGAATGCACGTGTCCCCTCGTCGGTTTCTCGCGCACACAAATTAATTAGCGCGACTTGACGAGGGGAATGCTGGTCTCTCAAGTGGGTGTAATTAGACGCCCTCGGCTGTGTCGCATCGCGAAGAACACGATAGAAAAGAGCGTCATTTCGTCAACAGCGACGCAGAGAAAAAAAATATTGTTTCAACAACGAGAGAAACCAGACTCGAGGTAAAGAGTTAGAATATAATTGTGCGCTCCAAAACAATTCAGATTTGTAGACCGTACATCGCGTTTATATATTGGGTCAACTATGTAGATGAGATGCGGATCTGACGTATATCGGAGCGTTGGTTCGATAATGACTAGATATAGGGACGATAAAGGGGATGAAACAGAGAGAACCATTTAACGGGATATGTTCGAATTTATCGGCGCATGACCAGAAAAAAGGGCCGGAATAATCTTTCCATCTCCGTCTCGAACAGCTGACGGGAATAATGTCTGCGTCGGACAGGAAATGGCCCTTCCCTGCCCCTGCGTGTCAGATACGGGAACGACTTGTGTTCTTTCATTTTACTTGGTCGAGCGACAGTGACGAAGTAAACACGCGAGAACAAGAGAGAAAGAAGAGACTCGATCGTATTGGCGGAATAGAGAAGATTCCAGTTTATATATATGTGAGAGAGAAACAGAAACGAGCGAGCATCTGGTTCTCTGGAGGGCATCTAATTAAAAAAAAAACAATGAAAGAAATCCACCAGACCTCGAGGGAGGCCTCCCAGACATTCTGTATACAACAGTAACAGTTCAACGATCTGTTTTTTCATGAATAATAATTCGAATATATAATACAATTCCTGCCGTTATTTTCACTTAATTAACTAAAGTAGCTGAAGGAGAAATCATCGCACAATTCCTACTAGTCGCGATACTTTTGATAAATAGAAGCAAAACGACATATTTTGAAACTTTCACTTTGAAATTTTTACATCGGTGTCCTCTGCCAGAGATACAATATAATATATTACCGAGGTGTAAAGAAGTTGGAGGAAGAGGAACGAGCAGCTGACCTGCACGTTCGGAAAACGACTACCTGAGAAGAGAAGAGAAAACGGCGTGTTGCGTGCAGATGCGAGGGAGAAAGAGAGAAACGCGACACTACACAGAGTATTCGGTGATGAAAGAGACAGCGACAGCGACAGTAGCCGGGACGGAAGTCGACGTTGCTTTACACGCGAGCTACAGCCGTTACTGTGGCGGCGAGTGAGACGAACTTACGGTATTCTCGCGGTCGCGAGGACGACGGCGAGCGGCGAATCGATGATACACACGAGGGAGAAGGGACACATTACGGCGCATAAGGAGGATCGAACGAGGATGGAGACAGGTCAGGGCGTTGCACCGCGTTTGCTGTGTGACCTAGTGTTCCCCAGCGGGCACCGTTTAGGTTTCTCTCGGTTTTGCTTCTTATATATCTTCTCTCTCCCGCGGGATTCCCATGTCCGATCGACATACAACGAGCGTGCATTTATAGAATTTTGCCAAGGCGCGCATAATCGCTATCTGCTGTTTGATCGATAATTCCAGCAGAACACGAGAAAGGTAGCGCTAGAAAGTAGTCTACCAGATTGTTTGGAAAATTTCTAATATTAATAATATAAAATAATATTAAAATAAAAGTATATATCTTTTTTATAAATTTAATTCATAATAGTTCAGAGAAGAATAATTTCTCGAAATTAGGACAAGATACAAAAAATCAAATCATCTAAATAATATTCTCAATCGTATATACACTCGTGTTTTGCGAAACAGCAAAAAATTTTCTTTAAAAGTAAAACAAATGCGACTTTTTTCAAATCATGCGATAGACATATAATGTGCGAAAACATTGATAGACACGCTAGATTGTTTTTCTTTATCGATCTCAATCGAGCTTCCGACCAGTTATTCTAATATGTTGCAAGATAAATAAAACATTGTTACGCACATAAATTCGTTTCCTGTACACGCATTTCGCTTTTTCTCTCACTTGTAATACATACGATAATTGATTTCGCGTAATTCTTATAATTCTTTATACTTCTGTATGTAATTCTATAATTTAATACTCTATCTCTATAATTTTAGAATTTCTTTGAATTTTTATTTCTTAATGTAAATTTGCTGAAAATGGAGTATTTAAATGTTAAATGGAATTTAACAATTAAATCGAATATTCCTCTCTCTGTTCGAAGAATAAAATAAAAATTCTCTAGAACAATAATATAATATTAAAAAGATATTTAGAATTATATAATATATTTTTTGAATATGTATATTGTGAACTATGAAAGAATTCTTTTCTTGTCAATGAAAGAGAAACGGTAAAAGAGATCGCATGACGTTTCTACTTACAAGACGGACACGCAGGAGGGGACCCACGTTGCATCTATGGGAACTGTAACGACGTAATTACGGGGGGCTAGGCGCGTTACATCTAATCGTAATGACACGATTGCATCGACAATTCCTTCTGCTTTTTACGCTTCTTGGCCTTATGCGACGCGCGGCGGGAGTCGTTTCCGTTGGGTGCTTTTATATGCAGCGCTCCTCTAAGATATTGTATTGGATCGGATTTCTAAATGGACGGCTGCAATCGCGC
This sequence comes from Prenolepis imparis, assembly GCF_030444845.1. Classification (NCBI taxonomy): domain Eukaryota; kingdom Metazoa; phylum Arthropoda; class Insecta; order Hymenoptera; family Formicidae; genus Prenolepis; species Prenolepis imparis. The sequence continues at coordinate 3,069,884 of NW_028141162.1, forward strand.
CTCGATCATCAATGTAGCGGTTTTATTTCTTCATCCCCCTTCCCTCTCCCTCTTCACTCTCTTTCTCTCTCTCCTATATCACGCACGTGTGATTTTCGAGAAAATCGACTTTCGACCTAGATTCGACTGCGCGGTTCGCCGGTCATTAAATCTCGAGCGCGTTAACGTTATCTCGATTATTACACAGCTTTCTTCATTTCTTATTACATCGCGCTGACCCAGAACTATCCGATTGCGTTCGAATCCATTAATTTACGTTACAAGCACCGAGATATAACGTGTCGTTTAATAGCTATATCGCTCGAGACTTTACACACCGTCTTGGAAAGCGATAATTCAGCACTTGAAATATTTTCTCGAGCGTTTTGTCAACTGCATGACTTAAAAAAAAAAAATGTTTTGATAAGTCAGATGAGAAAGAAGGTGTGGGCATCGTCGTACATTTTATTGTATTTATTCTTTCATCCAACATCCTTTACACGTCCCTCAAAGTTTCTTTCGCCTCTGCGCTCTCATTCATCGCGGTTATTTACGCTACGGACACGTCAACGAGCTAGATCACGCTTGTTCCCTATCCTCACTGTCAAAATAAATGGTCGCCGTCGTCGGAAGTTGCATCCCTGGCCCTTCCTCTCTCGAGAGAACCAGAATCGCCCGCAGAAAACTGGTCCTGCCGGCCTGCGTGTCCTGGAAAAATGTCCTGCACGGGTGCACGTGTATGTCGGCACTTATGCTCGTGTCGCGCGTGCTGCTTTCGCGGTCTATAGGCAACACGCCCGGTATTTATCGTCGAGAGAAGGAGCGATTTTTAGCGAAAAAAAAATCCTCTTTCTCGTAAACGCGTCAACCGTACACGCATGTAACCGGGGTCACCGATCTCCCCCCTCCCCCTCTTCGTTTCGTAATCGTAAATAACGTACGCGACGCCGCCCCTACGATGGGATGATAGTCACGCAACGTTACATCACCAGCTGTTCGACCCCCGTGCGAGAGAAAAAAATGCTTATAGAGACGATTCGACAGAGCTGTGTCAACCCTTTGCCGTCGTAACGCACGAGAGACATTTTGAATAAAATTCTATCGAGTAAAGAGTCCGAGAGGAAAATCTTGCACGCCCACAACGTGCCGTTTATTTCCCTTTGTCGCTCGAGACTGAACCGCGATATTTTTACACCCTTCGATATAAACCATCTTGTAAAGTAGAGAATCGATCGTTATCGTTTGACAACTAGAACGTAACATTTAAAACGATTGTAAAGTAGAGAGCGTCGTAAAAATGTGCGTGTTTTTTGCGCGCATATCATCTAGTTTTATATTCGAATCTCTCGCTTGAATCTATATTTAGAACATAAATTTATTTTTACGTAATATAAAATGCAGCGAAGCGAGTAGTACGCAAAATTTTGTCTCATACGGCGAGTCTGTTGCGCCAAAGTAGCTCATTGTGAAAAAACAGATGAATGAAGTCGTTCAGGAATTGGTCGACTAACGGTCACAACATGTACAACATCCGGTACCTCCGGGATTCAATTAGGTGCCGTCGAGGCGCGACATAATCCCCATATCGTATTACACCCTACGTTGTACCCTCTGGCAAAAAATGGAAGGAAAGAGAGGTAGAGAATCGCGAAAGACGGTGGTGCTGGGCTGGGCTGGGCTGGGAGGATTTGCGCGCGGGGAAAATTCGTCTCGCAGAAATACGATCGATCTTCGGCATGAAAACTTGTCTCCTCTCTCTCTTTTTCTCTCGTTTCTCCTCTTCCAGATCGCTTCGAGAAACTCGCAGCGCGTGAGCGATAAGAAGCACCTCGAGAATCCCAACCCCGGGCGTATGGCGGAACCGGTGCAACAATTAATTTCCAAAGGAAAGAGTTACGAAGCCGTCTGTATCTCTCTCCTTGGAGGGTCGACCCATCTGGAATCAAGGGACAAAATCGCCGTAATGGCGGTGCAACCCTTCGGCCAGCTGTGCGTCACAATGGTCGTCACGAAAAATCGTGCAACAATGTTATCTCGATCTGCTCTCGCTTTGTGGGGTCGTGCCGGGATTGAGTCGTCAAGCAATCGGGTTAAGAAGGGACATACTTTGTCGAACGACGTAGAGTCTTCTATTGCGAGAGGAAAAATTTCCTTTTTCCTCGTCTCTTGCTTCTTCCGCTCTCGAAATTGCGATTAGATGAGCGAGTGCGAATTCTCTCCTTTCTTTCTCTCTCTCTTTTGCGCCGATATCATGCGATCGATGACATCTGTGATGTAAAGTTATCTGTCACGATTACATGACCACTGCGGTAAACCGAAATTGCTCACAATGGCGCCAACAATTTGTCCTTGTTTACCGTTTGCGATGAAAGGAATTCGGCACAAAGCAAAGGTTTGGCTTTCACGTGAAAGCAAACAAGCACGCACCCCTTTCCGGTCCGCGAGCTTTTTAATGTCGCGTCGTGAAGCCAATAAGAGACTGGCCAAAAAAAAAAGAGAAAAAAATAGAGAAAGAGAGAGAGAGCATTTTGGTCGAGTAATTCTTAAAAGAAAAGAAAGGGGTTCACAGGCTAAACGTGAAACCGGTCTTCCACGATGGCGCCGCTTAGTTCGCGCACGCTGCGAAAGCTTGCGTTACGTCTCGATTCGATTTCCATTAGAGTCCGACGATGATGTTTACTTAGCTCCGGGTCGTTGTCACGCGGCCGAGAGAGGAGAGACAGAAAAACGGCGACATCGACGCAGTCGGAGAACGGGTACACGAGAGTGCATAAGAGAAAACGGGAGGACGAAGAATCCGGAAAGAGAGAGAAGGAAAAAGAGAGAGATTGAAGAGGGGATGGAAAAACGGAATCAGGTTTCTACCTTTATACTACTCTCGCGTCGCAGTTTTGCCATGCGTCTTCCGTGCGTGCATGCGTTTGTGTTGTGTGTGCGCTTCTTTTCCTTCCTTTCTCCTTGCACGGATGCAGAGTAAGAGCAGGAGACAGAAAACCATAATCATTAACAAAAGAGCCTCGAAGGCACCATGGCGTGCAGCAACAGCTACAGAGACAAGACGAGCTTTCGCACCCCTTTCTCACGCGTGACACCTCGACACCACGAGAAGGCTCCGTCTTTTTTCGAGGGCTCCGTCGTCCGGAGTCCTCGGATGAAATGTCTCGAGGGTCGACCGAGAGAGGGTCCCGAGAAGATCGGACGATCGTGACCAGTTGGCAGCTTTTCATATTGCGGAAAATTGATTTCTCCGGATATATATGTATATATGCAGGCGTCTCTCCTGGCTTTTCTTATCTCCTTCATGGGAAAGCAAATGCTATTCCCTGCAGGCAGGATTCGAAAGGAAAAGGTATCACGAATCGGAGAAAAGATTACCGTGAAAAATTGCCACGATATATCGGAACGACGTATCTCTCGCGACGTTTAAAGGAAACTTTTAAAGTATCAGAGTTTTTTTTTCACACCGCATTGTGTGAGGGAATTATTCGCGAGAGTAGACGTCTAATTTATGCGACGAAAGGGCTACGATACGGGTAGCGTATGAAAGTCAGTTGATTTTGTTAACCCCTCGCTAAGGTAGTAATGGCTCTCGCGCAGTTTATATGGAAATTTACCGGTCGGAAAATGACCGTGTCGAAAGGCACGGCAAACGGGGCTTCTTCATTGGCGTAACGTATGCATCGCCACGCTCCTCGCTTCTCTTCTCAGCAACGATGTGCTCGACAAATTATCGGCGGCGCCGCGATCGTGCCGAAAATACGTCTCGAGAAAATAGTCGGTCCAATCGTTAACAAGTCGAACGTGTAGATCGTCGGAAATATATGTTTCTGTACCGCCGTAATCTCGCTTGCGATACGTGCTTTCGTGCCCATGTTCTTTGAGTCGCAAGTAGCAGAATTTAAAATAAGAAATGCGTCACTTCCTACAAAATTGAGGCATCGATAGTTTGCAATAATATAAAAAAAAAAAATAAAATATGAGATTTCAAAAATAAAATATAATTCTCGATTCAGCGATATTTTTCTCGTTTAAGAGTAGTCTATTAAAATAAAAATCTCAAATTGAATTTAATTTAATTACTTGGTATCTCTCTCGGACGAAGAAAAATTTATGCTCCGAGCACAACTAATCAGTTTCAATGAAAAATTAATTTTCTTTGACTCTTTTTAGCCCGTTGAATAATATTTAATATTGAGAGTCTTACTGAATTCTTAAAATATAATTTTTCATGGTATAACAAGTTTGGCGATTTTTGAATGGAAGGAGGCAATATTGATCAGAAGAATCGAAAAGAACAAAATCTCTCCGCGGTATTCTCATTTACATATACTTCGGCGTGCGAGGAAACGATGCGAGCAGAGAAACAATAAGGCGCAACTTCCTTGCTTAACGGGGTAACTGTGTCTAATTACGTAAGCGACCCCCCGCAATTTTGCGTAACACATTTTGCGTACGTTTGAACGTACAAGTTCACCAAGTCGACCTTGCTTGAATTGAATAATTATCATTACTAATCGAAAAATATAATTACGCGTACATAATATTTTCGCGCTAAAAATAAATTAAAGACCGAAAGACAAGCCGCGTATCCTTCGGCTTTTGTATGCGCCAAAAGTATGTGTACGTGCGACGGTTAAAGAGAAAACTCGAAAGAGGTTCTCCGAAAGAGTATCAGATTTCGCCCGCATATACACAACAGCCTTTATAATGTATCTAATAACCCGTAGATTCCGCTGAAAGTTCCCACCGAAGACGAGTCTCTCGTTCAAATTATTCTCTCATTTATGACGCGTTAATTTTAATAAATTTTTTATTTCTAAATTTCCCATAACCATTTTCTAAAAGGAATGGCATTTCGAACAAGCCATTGAACTTGTATCTGTGTGTGAACACTCGGCGTCTCCAATAGCCGCCCGTATTGATCGCTCTGAGAACAATCGGCTGCCGATCGCAGCACTTGTCACCGCAGAAGGAGTCTCTCAGGCTCCTAGCCAGCTGTCCTCCGATGTCCTGCCGCACGTGAGAGCTACACGCGGCGGGCATTGTTTCGCCGAGCATAATGCACTCGTTTTGTGCGCGCGAAGAAAAAGTGCGGCGGTATTGACTCCGGTCGCACGATCGATCGGCCGACGAAAGAAAAGCCCTACCGGTTCAAACTCGATGCATAAGTGCCCCCACGAATTGCGTTAACGTGAGCTGCGAGGAGTCTCTTTCCTGAATAACGATTCTTCCCTCTTGCCGGAATAACGATTGTTCTTTGAGGAGAAGGAAAAGAGAAAGGAAGCGATTCTTTATCGAATACTCGCGAAAAAAGAAGCAGAAAAAGTGAAGAGGGAACCCTGATGTGTGTGTTTGTGTGTAAAAGCTATTGAAACCTTGCATCCTGTAATTTTTATAATTTTAAAATCAATATGATATCGATTTTTTATGTTTCGACATTCGCGATAATCACACGGAAATGAATACGCAAAGCTTAATGGCTTTAATAATTCGATCAAAATAACTTAAATCTCTTAAGCTTGAGCGATTTGTGTACATAATGTTTCGCAAAATTATTTTGAAATCCATTGGATCGTGATAATTTTTTAGATAAACAGAACCATTGTCCCCGTTACCGCGTCTTTTGTCGCGCCGTTTAGGGGAAGATCCTAGATGTTCTTTCTTCCTTTGTGCATCGCTCATCGATCATCGTTGCATAAAGATAAATGACATCTCGACCGTTGGAAATCTTTTTTCCTTTATCCATTTTAATACCCTCTCCGATCTTTATCTATTTTCGCTTCCGTCTTCTAAATCTGACAGATTCTTCCATGATCCGCCAAGCCACTAGCCTAATTCGATATTTTTGTCAAATCACTGTCGATCAGCGAGTTCGTTAGATTCTCTCGCTGAAACGCACGTTTTTTTCCCTACTATAACTGCGATTTACACAATGAATTCGCCAACTAAGCAAATAGGATGTCCCTTTCTTGTTGTCGGTCTTCAGACCATCCTACACCTCTTCCTGTTCGTGTTTCGTCGCGTCATCATCTCGTTTCGAATCTGACACGTTCGACGTAGCGAGAAGCTAATTCGAGGGTTGTCGCGATTCATTGCCACGTCATTTGTCAAAGCTATTAATGATATATCGTATCTTGAGGAAATAACGCTAACTACATATTCCATTTATGACAACCATTCATTGTTAGAGAATTTTTAACCGATATTACATAAAAGATAATCACTCATTTCGTCACGAATGATTTGTCATCATTTCTCATTATCTTGTTGTTAACTTATAGAAATTTCTTTTTCAAGAGATGTGTTTCTCTCTGCCGACAAGAATATATCGATGCACGCGAAACTCTCAAAGCTGCTTTCGCCGGCAACGATGTTGCACATATTCTCGCCATACAGCTTTTCTACAGTAGAAATTTTCTCATGACGACTTCCCGGTTCGTTTGCGGAGAAATTTCGCGTTCAATTAAGCCGTTTCGCGCCACCTCGGAGAGACGTTCGTTCGAGAGAAGCGACGCGAAGAACCCACCAAGGAAACACGTGTCGCGCTCGTATGAATGCTTCCTCTGTCCTCACGTCTGTTCCTCCTCCGTTCCTCCCCCGTCCCTTCGCTGTCAAGCCGTCTTCATCTCGCGCAGACTCGCACACCCCTTTTCGCTTCGCTTTCTTCCTGGACGTTTTTGCCTTATCAATGTAAACGAAGGAACAAAAGACGATATAGATAGAGGAAGCAACGACGAGACGATGTCGCGAGCGAGAGAAATTTCTGGTTCCATCTGCGGAGATTAATGTGCGAGGAAGTTATCTGCTATATATAATATATGATAAAATGACATAAGATCGAAATATGAACGCGACGGAGTTATAAATTGGTAGTGAGATAAGATACACGCTCTTGTCGGCAAAACGAGAGACGTCTCTCCCTTACGCGTTTTTTCGCGCCGATATATATTTCCGTGTTGATGCGCAACAACTTTGTTTGATGTTAACTTCTTTCCTTGACCAGTCATTGACATCGTACGAGTATTTTTCTCGACCGCCATTGTGGCGGCAACGCTTGGAGATTGACAATAGCCTTTGTCGTTGGACGATCAAGTTTTGTATTTTGTTTGAGAAATTTCCATCGCGCGGCGAGAAAGAGAGTTCGAATAAGCTCGTGAAAAAGCTCGTCCATAGCATCGAGCATTGTCATACGGGAGAGTGTGCGTCGTTTTCGAAAGACATGGACAGGGAATTATTCAAATTCGAAATTAAATCTCTCACCCGGGTGAAAGAAAAATTTGGGTAAAACTCGTGTCTGCCATGTTTATTTGTATTGGAGCGGATTTAAAATCACGACCGGACCCACGACGGGCGGTAAAGCCGCGTAAAAGACCTCGACGGCTCTAAAAACGGGATGCTGTCGAGGGAACGGATCTTCGGGCGCAAGGTGTCTCACGAAGAAAGGCCGCAAAGTCATGCCTGCGCGCGCGTCCGAAATGCACACAAAAAGCTTATGGGCGCGGTGCCGCATTGTCCAGGGCGCATCGTGTGAGGGGGATGCAAAGACAGGGGTGAAAAAAAAGGGAGAGAGAGAGAGAGAGAGAGAGAGATAAAGGGGGGAGGGTGAAGAGAGCGCGATGTAAAAAGCGAGATAATAATAAATGACTCGCACGAAAGACGAATGCTTGATTTACATGAGAAGATCGATGGTCACGAGAAAAGGGATGCGTGTTCCTTGGCCTGTTTGCGCCAAGGTGTATATAACCCCACTCCTTTTGCATATTTATTTTCGTCAAACCGAAACTCGTCGCTTAGACAATTTTTATCGTATCGAACGCGTTTCTCGGGGGGGAAAAATTTTCGCGGAAAACGGCGACCGCGTTTGCCGAGCGCGAGAAGAGAAGGATCCTTGGAAGAGAATTGTCTCGGGAAGCTAGTTTTGCCTGAAACAACGAGCGAAATAACGCGGTTACGAGTTCAGCGATCACGAGCTGCGACTAATTGAATACGACTGCAGCGAAACTGCAGAGGGCCGCGAGACGGCGAAATTGCTCTGTATCACGAAATAAGCGACCTCCCCAGTAGCAATTTACGAGTGTAATACAGGCGTACGCGATTGGTGAATACGCTCCTGAAAAAAAAAAACGTTTCCTCCTACGCGCCGCTAACGGGTTTACCTTGTAATTACTACTAACGAACCGTTTGTTTCGCTCCAGACGAGACAATGCGAGCCACTTCTGCATGTTTGCAGTTGCTCATCTCGTAGTTTATGGCGCTCTGCTGTAGAATTATCGGCTTAATTCAAACAGAAAGGGACGCGAGGATAGAATATACATGTCACACAGAACACACATTTACGAAACCAAATATGTCGTACAATAAAATTAATTTCAAACAAAGTTTCTATAAACTTTATCCATAGACAACGTTTCTCTCGATCTAAATTCATCATGAAAATGAGCGATACATTTTTAACGAGCTGATCCGTTTAAAATCTACTACTAAACATTCGACTTGATTCTGTTAGAATTTATTCATAAGATTCTCTCTTTTCGCGACGCAAAACGCAGCGCTTGTCACATCAATCATACAATCCGCGAAATCGCGATATTTATACAGAAGTGCCGTGAATCAATCGTGACAGGATGAAATTCCCTCCCTGTATGTCGGGCGTTCGACTGGAAAGTGCTCACAGGCAGGTGCATTCTCAGCAAGGCAAGCAAAGCGAGGCCGTTCTACACTGCTGGCCGCAGACTGACAACACACCACAACCGCACATATCGTGATATGCGTCGCACACTCGGCTGACGATGCCCGGCATCGTCAGGCGAGTCGCAACAGTTACACGAGGAGGCCGTACGCGAATTCCGGTAACGGTGACCGTTTTTCCGCAACGCGCTCGTGGGTGCTTCGCATGGTACCACGACGAATAAGGTTCTCCACCCACCCGCTGCTCGCTGCTTCCTGGTGTCCGCGTGTGCGAGACCGGAAACCGCGCGACACGAACCGCCCTGGTCCCGCACGCGGATTTGTCACTTTCACATCGCGTTTCACCTCGTACACTATCAGGAACGCGCGCTTCCTTCCTTCCTTCCGCGTTGGAGACGCTTAACCGTACATATGTTCGCCATCGAAAGCGTTTTAACGCTAAATTATGGTGAAACTAAGCGAACTTAAAATTGTTATATCACGCGTTGAAAGAAAAAAAAAAAAAAAGACACGCTTGAACTGATAGATATAACAGAAGAGATCAATGCATCCTTTTTTTATTTCGATCTTATACAAAGTTTATCTCGAGGAATAATGTGTATAGGAGTGTCGTATTTGAACTAAATGCTGCGGAAAACGCGATTACTGTCTCATCAAACGCATAATCTTATTTCGCAATATTTCTTCTTTTATGCGGCCGCAAATCTCATTATGCGGGACCTACGGAGAAAGCGCATTGCCGGCTTCCTCCTTTTTTTTTTCTTTCGAGGCTCATCGCGCCAACAACCATGAAATCCTAATCTTCATCCTGCGCTGCGCGAGCAGGGAAGGGTAAAAGGGCGAAGGGAGGTCAGACTGCGTGGAAAATCGGAAGACATTCACCGGAATTCGAGGGTGTTCCTCCCAATGATGTTCGCGAATAAATAATTCATGGCGCTTCCGAAGACGCGACGCGACCGGCCGCGAGGGAAAAAAAAAACGGCGGGGTCCTGTTTGGCCCTCTGATGACGTGCCAGAACTGACAGGAGGCAGAAGAGCGTGAAGGAATGAAGTGAAAAATGAATGACTGTTAAACAGGATCTTTTATGTTGACCGAGCGCAACGGAAAAGAGTGCCTAGCACAAAAAAAGAAGTGCGGATAAAAGACTTATGCCTTGCATTTTCCTCGGAACCTTTCCATCGGGTTGGCCTCGGGAAGGATCGTCATGGGATCTATTACCTCGAAATAGTCTCGAATAGTTCTGCTAGTTTTTGTTGAGTCTAATTTTTATCGATATATATTTGCATATTTATTTTTGTAATCGCCCTCCTCTCTCTCGTCCTTTCTTTTTATTGAAAAATTAAATTATATAAATATAATCGGTCGATTAAAAAAATTTAATGATTCGAAAGAATCACCCGATAGGTGAAACACACATTCCGCGTGTCCCATCTTAAAAATTTAACAAACGGCTTCCTGAGTTTTATACGACACGGGCCAACCACAAGGGGGACGGAATGAAACGTGCAGCGACGTGCATTAAGTTGCTACAACCGTTCGTGACGTTCTTCATCCTTTGAAACTCATACATATTCATAGACTTTACCGTAACGAAAATTCGAATGATTGCCCAGGTTACTTAATATCTCTAATATATAATCACTAATATATTAAGAACAAATATGAAAAGAATCTACACGCATACATGCACATTTAATGAATATATCCATTTAAGAAATATTCGAATTGCGTATAATCAAAATTTAGTTAAATTCATTTTGTAATAAAATTTTTTATAGTTTTCATTTTCATAATATATATAATTTTTGTCAACAATAATTTTTTTTCGACACTAATAATAGGTGGAGGCTTCACTTTTCCCGTCGTGATAATGCCTAATTATTACGAAAGGAGTTACAGGTAATCGCATATTTCTTCGAGCGTTCGCTTAAGCACGTTGCCTTTCCGCGGAAAGAGAGAGCTCTGCGGCGATACAATACGACGCATCATTGTTCTTCTGTATGCAATTCCAGAATGCCGCATAACTTTCCTTCTTTCTGCTCGAAATGCCAAGATAAGAACTTTGCACGCACGAGAAATGCGCGACGTAGACTCTAATCTAGTTTTATTTATACGTTAAAAATGTATTTCTACAATATTTATCGTCCTGCATATACACTTGGCTGCGTATATTTGTACGGCAATTCTTGTCGGCTATTTTTCCAATATACTGACAGTTTGAACGAGTAGGAGAAATGATTAAAAGCGATATCTCTCGTTACACGTCAGTGAAGAAATTAAGACGGCGACATTAAATGCACGAACTTTCGCGATCCGTTTCAAGCGATAGATCAGATACGTTTGTCCAACCGAGAAGCTTTCAGAGCGACACAGGATGCGGGCCTAGAAACGGGTCACTTTATTTATGGCTCGTTCACACGTTCATGCGCGCAACGCGCTCGCTTTCTGGAGCTTAATGGACCGTGAGAGCGGACATCGCGATCTTCTTTCGTAGAGTCTTGGACTCTCAAGGACGTCGGACTTAGGCGAGAAACAGCACGTTCGTGAATGTACATACGTGCCACTTCCCGAGAATGTTTCGACCAAAAAACTCAGATTTATCAAGAGAAATCCTAAACAGATGTGTCGACGCATAAGTAGCTACCCAACTGTGCCTTTCAAAATTCGTTAATCTCTCGAATAATCGCTAAAGTAAACAATATGAACTGCTCACGAAATCTTGCTTCATCATCGAGTGCGAGTTTCGATAGAAAGAAACTTCACGACTACTTTTTCGCACAATTGGGGCAATCAACATTTTCGAATAACATAATTATTTGCGCAATCGATGCGCTTGGTTGATCAAAAGAAACATAAAAAAATTGATGCACCCACTTCGCGAGGCTCGCCGATGAGTCAGATACTTCGTAACGCGTTCATGGAAAAATCTCACAGAGTAGAGAGCTTTGTCGGCGTAGACAAACGGAATGACCATGAATTTATAGTGAGTCATTGGTGTGAAAATCATCATACGATTCAAGAAGGTGGCACATCATCGGTAACATCCGCAGAATCCGCAAACCACGCATAATTTGTCTTTATCTAGCTTTATGGTCTACTATAATGATCATTTGAATTGTAAGAACGTCGATTATAAGAATTGAAAATTCTGATGAAAAACAGTCACAAGGAAAAAATGAAAAGTGGTGTTCAACAATATTATAAATCTTGCTACTGTTTGTTATCTCTCTCTCTCTCGCAAGAATTACTCTCATAACTTTTAAATAAAAATAATTTTAATTTATCAGATATCGCGTGATTAATGCAAGATATCCGTTTAAAGATCGTTCAATGCGATTCATCGCATATTTTCATCATATTATATATAAACCCCCATTACCGCTATAGAAATATTATATTAAAATAAACAATTTCTCACTCACCGATACGAAATAGTGGAGTTGTAGTACACAGCACATTGATCTGAAAACAAAATATTCAAATTATGTATATACATGTGTTAGCAGTATCTAATGTAGCGGGATGTCCGGGAAATCACCTTATATGTATTATGTTATTATTATCGTGTCGGGTCATTGTCGTGTTTTCATATATACTTATATCTGTCCGTTGCCTCGATCGTTATTTTGTAGTTTTGACGAAACGTGCTTTGCCGTGATTGGCTTCTTTTAAAAGAATAAGCGTTTTATGAGTTTGTATATAAACCTCTCGGTCGAACGCGTCTCTCTCTCTCTCTGAGAATTTCTAAGAAGAATAAAGTGTTTCTATACGATCCGAATTAACAAGTTAAGAGTTTTATAATATATATATCTCCTATCGACATCCTATATCCGCTAACATGTATTTGTGTGTGTGTGTGTGTGTGTGTGTGTGAATGGGTGGGTGATGTGTGTGTGTGTGTGTGTGTCAGGGTATTTTGGAAGTCTGGAAACAGTCGAATATCTTAATGCAGTTTAGAAAGAAATGTTTTTATTTTGCATACCTCATAGTTGCCCCGACGTCGCCCGATGCCTCCCCGGGCCTCCTCCTCCTCTCTTGGTCCATGGTAGCACTCGCGAAAACACGAATAATTACGATCGCCCGACACTTTACACGGCACTCCCGACGCGACGCGTGAACCGCACGCGTATTTCGCGTACATTGCGCAATGAGTAAAAACGATACGAAAACTATATCCGCACGAAGCAACGTCCGTCCGACACTCGATAATCTTGCAGTCAAACTCGCGCGCAGCTTATCAGCAATGCAACCTGTAACAAATAAAATACATACATATATAGAGAGATACTTAAACAAATATAACAAAAAAATGTTACTTAAAAGAAACGTTATTATATATATATTTTTTGCTTACCTCACAGTCACAGTTGCCTCACTGTCGTCCAATGCCTTCCCGAGCCTCCTCCTCTCCTATCTGAAAACCTTACCTGTAATAATAAATAAAATACATATATATTGAGATTCTTAAATAAATATAATAAAAATTATGTGTTTCTTAAAAGAAATGTTATTATATATTTATTTTGCGTTTTTATATATTTATATATTATATATTTATACCTTATAGTTGCCCCGTTGTTGCCCGATGCCTCCCCGGGCCTCCTCCTCCTCTCTTGGTCAGCCGTCATCGCTCCTTCGTAGCACTCGCGAAAATACGAATAATTACGATCGCCCGACACTTTACACGGCACTCCCGACGCGACGCGTATTTCGCGTACATTGCGCAATGAGAAATAACGATACGAAAACTATAATCACACGAATCAACGTCCGTTCGACACTCGAGAATTTGGCAATCAAACTCGCGCGCAGCTTATCAGCAATGCTACCTGTAACAAATAAATATAAAATACATATATAGAGAGATACTTAAACAAATATTATAAATATTAATTTTTTTTTCACAGAAATCAGCTGATTAAAGCGATAATTTGCTAATTAATTTTTAAAATAATATATGTTATAAAAATTAAAATATGTTTAAAAAAAAATACATACATATATTAGAATAATCTTATTATTTCGCATTATGACACAATATAAATATGTAAGCTAGAATTAACGATAGATATATCTACGGATCGCAACACATTCGCACGCGCGAAAACAGATTAAGTTGGGTTATGTTGGCAAGAGATTTTGCATCGAATTTTTCGCGAAATATGCGTTTCGAACAATTACGACTACATATTAACGTTGAAATTATGATATGCGATTGATAAATATTACAATACAAAAGTTAGAAATCGTTTCTAACGATTATGCTTACTAATTAATCACAGCGGGACGCAGCTCCAACTGCCTGATACTCGCGGCGTTTCGGTAATGGCCGAGGCTACAAACATCGGCAACTTCATTCTAATAGCGCGCGCGCGATACTATATACATGACTTAATATTAATAATTAATTAAAATTCAAAGGAGATTTGTTCGAAAAGATATAGCTTTGAAAGATATAGAAAGAAAAAATATTAATCGAGAATAAGATATTATAACATATTATTTACAACATATTACTATTTTACAACTTTTACCATATTATTATTTTAAAATTTAATTAGCAAATTATAACATACACAATATATAAATATAAATATATAAGCTAGAATATATAATTAGAAAATTTTCGCTTTATTAATATTTCTTGATAAAAATCAGCTGATTAAAGCGTTAATTTGCTAATTAATTTTTAAAATAAGAATATGATATAAAAATTAAAATAATGTTTTAAATAATATGTTATAATACTTTAAACACGATTAATATTTTTGACAGTTATCAGCTGATTTCTGTCAAAAAATATTAATTGAGAATGAGGTATTATAAACATATTATTTACAACATATAACTATTTTAATTTTTTACCATATTATTATTTTAAAATTTAATTAGCAAATTAACGCTTTAATCAGCTGATTTCTGCAAAATATTAATTAAGTTTAAACAAACTTTATATTATTTTTTTTTAAATATCATTCGTTTTAATATAAAATCGAAGAATGGCGTGCGCGTAAGCGCGCGCTTGTGTTGTTCTAGTGCAATAAAAAATGTAAAGAGCGTGATAACAATGAAAAATGTTTCTGTCACTTATGTATGTTTTGCGATCTTCAAGAGCAATCGTGACACTACCAAACGTCAACTGACGAGATAATCGTATCCTCGCGATGCGAATTTCGCGTCCTGTGAAAAACGGCGACGCTTTCACTCCGATAATGCATCGTGAGATTTTTTTCTTCAGCATCCGAGAGATATAAATGTAACGCTGCTGTTTCTTGCGCTTTCCAAACACGCGACACGACATGAGACTCTGTTATACGTCTATAAAGTTTCTCGAGATTGTCATGCACGTCACCATTGACATATTAGGCTCGCATGATGCATCTCTTAATTTTGCAAGTATTTTAAACTGAATATCACATACGAATATTAAATCCTTCGTTCAACATATTTCCTGTGCGTACTAACGATTTCACATTTTCCGATATTATCTGACGCTATGCTATTACGACGATTCTCTTGCATCTACAGCAATTCTAAGAGACTAATTTTCTACGGGATTAGACTCTCCATTGTGTTGCCCGTCGTAAGAATGGCGACAGCGTAAGAAAGCGAAACGAGTGAAGTTACCTAAGACCCGATAGAGAACAAAGGGTTAATAATCGGCGGGATTCTTTTGGGCGAGACACACATTTTCGTTCAGGCGAAGGAGGAATATTTCCGGACAAAAGCGCGGCGCGTGTCGTAGGTCGTTGTGACACAAAACGTTCATCGACATCCGCCCACGCGAAGGAAGAATGCAAGAGAAAGACCTTAAGGTGAAATATGTAAACGCCCCTCGTTAGTATCGAGAAAGAATTCGAAGTATCCCGTCGATTATGTCCTTCCGATAAACGTCCTTTACCGTGATAAGTTTCGAAAAACGCCTAATGTGAGAAACGCATTAATGGGCCCCCTCTTTTTCGGATTTATTATACAAGCGGTGGAATGTCCGGAATTCATCGAACTTTAAGACGGATTTGATCGATGGGTAACATCAAATGTAACGGCGGTTAATTAACGATGCTCTTATTCTGAAGACTATACTGGATCCTTTTACGGTTCGTGACTGAGAAATTCGGCGAAAAAGGATTTTTTTTCTTCGCGTAATTTGATATCGTCGACGGGAAAAGACGAGGACGACGTTCTCATTCGCCGAGAAAACCCGCGAATTGCCACCGTCTCGACGACAGATTCAGTGAATCTCGCATCAGGCGCCGCAAAAGTGGACGAAGACGATGAACGAGCATTCGTTCGTCGCGGTAGAATCTATTTCCATCCCGGAGTCGAGCAAAAATAGTCTCCCGAGTGCCGCGATGAGAAACGTAGGCGTGTTTGACGCTGTTTTCGGTCGATAGTCGTTGAGGCTGAATCGAGACGAGACGTGAAATAACCACGGGGGGTGCCAGGATGATACCACCACGCATACGTCGCCCACGCCTCTTAATCGGATGACGTCAATCTCTTGATTCGTTGCCCTCTTATGTCCTCCTCCGCAATTTTTTCCTTTTTCGCAAAGGTGGAATTACGATCTTACGTCGTAAAACTGAGATGTAATGAGCGACGTGACGTAAACCTTTTAAGGAGCGCTCCTTCGGACGTAAACGGTTCGGATCACGCGGAATGTCATGGGCTAATTCGGGATAGAACGAAAGTGCGAAAGTCGGTTTCGCGAAAACCTCCTCCTCCGAAGCTTCCTCCGACAATGCGCTTTCGCGGTCTCGCGTAATGAAATATTCATAAAGCTAATAAACGCGATCGCGCGCCGTCGCGTCGCGTCGCCGTCGACGGCTTTTACTTTCGATATACATATACGATCGTAACGCAGATACAATCAATTGCTCGCGATATATGCGAGATTTCTTCCGCCGCTCGTTTATTTACCAGCCAGTCAGTTCGCGTGAATCATCGATTCCCCTCTGACTTAATCTCGAAACCGCCGCGCGAATATTAATAGCGCTACCATTTACGACCGGCGCTATTGAACGCGACGAGAACAAAAGTTCACATTGTGACGGAGAGCATATCTATAAGCCGTATATTAAGATTAAAATACCGCAAATAAAAATTGATTCGGTTGCGATAAAATAAATCAGTCCTCTCTCTTTCATGTTGTTTTCATCTGGATTTCAGGCGAGCTGTACGTGGAAGATCTGAACGAAAGGAAGACGGTTTCCATCAGGATGGGTTGGCTGTGGGTCGAAGGCACCCCGATGAGGCTACCATTGAGAGCGTTAAATCTCCGTCAAGCGCCGCCCAGCATCTGTCAACCGCACACATTTGCTCTGGGTTTTAGCCTGAGCGATTCGGAGGGTCGTTCTCTCGCCACTTTTTGGGTAATTAATTATTATCGTTAATCAATAGTCTCGTTTAACTCTGGTTTAGTCTTGGTTGAAAGAACCGATATAAATACGTCGATTTTAAGAAAAGAAATTCCTCTCTCGCTACCTGACCAGCGCAACAGCGATATCAAAGGACCAGAAACGTTTTATGGAGAACGCAAAAGGCATTCGCAATTTGGCACGGTTCCACGGACAAGGCCATTCTCGGTCGGCGTTCCTCGGCGGTGACCGTAAGGCACGAAGAGAATGAAGATAAAGCGAAAGAGGGGGAAGATAGAGGCCAGGAAAGAGAGAAATGATATGCACCACGCAATGCAATTGCATGTAAATGGCCTTTATCTCCGGCACGATCCGTTTCCTCGGCCGTAAACACTTTCACGTGCGCCGGGCGAACCGCGGCCGGCCTCCCGTTTCGCTGCAACTTCTAATTACGGGTCCGCTGGCGTCGCTATTCGATTTCTAACGCGTTATACAATCCCCGCGAGCGAGCAAAACGCGCCCGAGTTACCTATCTACCGTGAGCCGCCCAGTCTAGCCGATCTCTAGAAAATTCGTCCAAAATTTAAATCCTCGTTCGCTCGCGAATTTCACCTTACTTTACATAGAGAATCCGCTCATCACTCCTTAGGCCGCTAGCTTTCAAGATCAGAGACTACGAAACTCGTTTTACGAGTTTCGCCCTGGCGTCGGATTTTCACCTTCCCTTTTTTTCCTTCTCCACTCGCGGAATAATCCAATTAGAGCTCTCTTCTCTAGAACGATGAGAATCGCTCGGTCGACCTTATAATGAAAATCACTTCGACACGCGATTGTGGGATAAAGCGACCGCTCGAAGAACCCAGGATGTACGAGAGGCATCCTTGCTGCAAGGTCGCGGATTGTCCAGGTGGTGAGGGAGAGAGCGGCGGCACGTGACGCAACACACACGCCCGTTCATCCGTCCGGCCGTCGAATCGCGAGATCTTAAATAAGGCCAGTAGGCAAGGTCAACACACCCGCTTGCCGATTCGCACTCCGTGATAAATGCGTGGGAGATCGCTACACCGCTCTCCCATGACCCGCCATTGTCAAGGAGTCCCACCACGAGTCTCACCACGCTCGCTCTCGTAACCTCTCGAGAAGGGTTTCCTCGCCTCTTTGTGAAACTTCAAGGACGCTGGCCCGCTGGCGCGTGGCCTGTCAATCGTACGGGGTCCTTCGACATTTGTAATCGTTTTCGCGTTTTTATGCTGAGTCGGTTTAACAACGCTAATTGAAGCAATTATGATAACTACGCGAACCTCATTGATGATTGCAATCGCAAACATCGTACTTCACCGTAGAAATATCACGTGGACGCGCTCACACGATTTTACCGCTACGTAGTATATCTTTCATGTTCGACACTCGACGCTGCGTCACGATTTTCGATCGAAAGCGGCTTTTCCACGCTGTTCGTGAGATAGACAACCAACGATAGCGGAAACCTGTTGGCGAGCTTTTTTCCAGACACGCCGATATCGGCCAGTGTCGTCGAACCGACAGCGTAAACGCGCGCGAAGGTCACGTTAGCAGGCAAGGCGACAGGGAAATTTGTTTCCGTCGAAGATGGTAATGATCGACGCGCCGTCGGTGGTTAACGAGTAAATTCCATGGTGTCGGAGTCGGTCATTCGCGCGCTCGAGCGAACCGGCGACTTTCGAATCGCTAGGCCAGTCAGCGAAATCGTGTGTCACGGTCGATCCTGCGGGTAGACAGACCCGTTCGACTACTCGATGCAGCATCCCGATACCTACCTACCATACGAGAATGTGAAATCCGAATACGCATAACCGTCGGCGATGCTGCCAATGATGGTCCTACATACCCGCTTATATATATATATATATCAGATCATCCATCTACCTATCTACCTGTCTGAAAACTTTCATATTGCGGTTATCGATCAGATTATATTTAATCGCCTCGATTCTTACCTGTCATTTTAATCAATACACAGCTCTCTGTTTTGAAACTGTTTTAAAGAATTTCAATGTTTCTTTATGCATAAAGATAATTAATATTACAAGAGAAAAAAAGAGAAAGAGAGAGAAAGAAAGAGGGAAAATCATCTGAGATAGTAAAATATTTATTACATATATGCCTTAAATATTTTTAAGAATCCAAAAATATTCTGTCTGTAATAATTATTGCTAAAAATATTTAAACACGTCGATGTTTTCATATGTTCAGGCGGACACGGAACCGACCTATTGGTCTTGGGTCAGAGCGATCGCAGCTGAACTGGTGCGGCAAACACCGTTTCGTGCACAACGATGTTTGAACTTTCTGGAGATACTAACTATCTGCCCGAGAGGCCCGATCCCGTTGCCAGACAGCCCTACGGAAACTAGGAGACGATCCCGCAGCGAATTACGTTGTTGGCCGAGTGACTCGCCGTTGGAGAAGACGACGATGAACGCGACGACTATAGTTCTCGACGAGTCCAGGAGGAGGGCGAGAAGCGAATTGCGTGGTTGGTCCAGCAGCAACTCGAGCGACGAGGACCTCTTGGGAGAATATCGGAGCATACCCGCTGTGATAAGCGCCAAGGACCAACCGGTCGGCAGAGCGTGGGGTTGCAGCGAGAGCAGCGAGGGTAGCGACGACAGTCTCCCTTGGGGCGGTGTATGCCGGTCCAGCGTGGACTCGGTCGACTCTAGCAGCGTTCCCCTGCCGGAACCGGAAACGAGGGAGCAGAGAATACAGAGGTACAAGGAGGCGCGCAGACGCGAAAACGAGGCGAGGAGCCGACGAGTCCTCGAAGAGGACGCGAGGCGACGTAGAGCGAGCGCCGAGGAGAACAACAACAATCTGCCCAAAATCTTTGGTAGATCGAAGAGCAGGATTGTCGTTGACTCTTCCAACGACAATGATGACGTACATCCGACACGCTCGCCCAAGAAGGAGATTCTCGCGTCGAGCGACACGACGACGCGAAATGAAAATTCGATAATCAACCGATTACCTCCGATCAAGTCGAACGAATCGTCCACGGTAAGGTTCTCCACCGAGGAAAGTCATCGGAACGAGGCAGACACGAGAAATAACAACAGCAGCCCGAGAAACGGAAACGGCAACCCCGGAATACTCAGGTCGGACATGAACGAGAGGAGAAGCCGCGCGCGAGAGAGAAGAATCTTTCGCGAGAAGGCGCAACAAGCACCGAGCACCGTCACCAACATCGCAAACTCAGTGGAAACTCTTCGGGAACGCAAAGAGCGCCTGGCACTTCTGTCTTCCAAGATCCCCGTTTCTCGTCAATCGTTGCAATTCTGCTCGAGGCAGTCTATCGACTGCCCGGCGATCGCCTTCCCGAAATCACCGAGCTCTCCGTCGACTCTGACACAGCCACCTTGCGAGGAGGACGTCGCCAAGCTTCTGGAGCGGTGTCAAAGGGTGGACCACTACGTACCGGTACGGGAAAAACTCACCTTGTTCGAGTCTCTCTCGCGATTAGGCGGTCGCCTCGCTAGGAGTACGGAGGATCTCGGCCGAACGTCTTCGAAGCCTACTCCCAGAGGCAAGCAACGGGCCCGATCGCTTCACGATCTCAATCGAAGCGCCAAAGCCGTGCCCGTACGAGAGATGTGTCGGTTTTTCGAGGGCGATCTTTTAGAGCAGGACGGCTATCCCAAGGCGACGATCCTCGCCAAAACAAGATTCAGCGATCCACCCACGAAGAGCACCGCGTGGAGAGATCCGACCTCGAAACAGGAGGCACCCTGCATCAGCGCCTCCGCGAGGAAGAGACATTTCTTAAAGTGATCGCGATTAAATCCCTGGCACTCGGGAATAGAGAATTCCTTCGAGCTTCCGATAGTCTCTCGCCAAATATCATCATCTCTTCCCCCGTAAACTCTCATGAAACAGGCGCAAATTATCGCAAGTAACGTTAAACGAGAAAATATTTGCCAATCGAGCAATTTATGATAGTTTTCTTAAACGTCACACATTTCCTAAAAAATATATAGAGGCTTGCAAGAATCTTAGTGTCGTGACTGACTGAAAAATTTCTTTCTCTAGTGCGTTAATGTAAGGCGAATTTCTTGAAACAACTCGCGAGAATTTCTCTGTCGCGCGATGACAATTTGTTTCTCGTGGATTCCCGGGTACGCGAAACTAACTCGATTGAACCGCGCTTATCAAAGTGGTCAGATTAGAATTGGCTACGTCTAGAATCGTGTCGCGAGCGACGATTGTCACACTTGCGTCGAGAGAAAGTTCGCCGTGCGCACAGGCTTTTTTTCACGCTCGAGGCCCCGAACTGTGCTCGATTCTCTCGATTACTGGTTGTCGCGATTTGAGTGAAGCAAGAGGAAAGAGGTATCGGTTATTATATATACGCGCATCTTACGAAAGTGAGAACGGAGAAGAGAACCGACGAAAAGAAAAAAAAAAAAAAATCCGACCGCCGCAAAAATATTTTCCCACCTCGAAATTAGGTTTTTCGCTTCTTCTATCCGTCACGCGAATATAATCGTTTCGGCTCGTAGAACAATCGCGTTTGTCCGTATTTCAAAATACAAAGTTGGCATGTTACATCTATCGCACGATTGTGCGTATCAGTGAGATCGAGCGTGGCCGATCGTGACATGAAGGAAATGAGGGGAAAAAGAGAAAGAGAGAATGGGAAAGAGAGAGAAGGGGAATCGGAGAAACCGGTAATTTACGTTCACCGAGTGATTGCCGCAACGTTGAACACCTGTATACAAACTGTACGTGAGCCGATCGTCGAGCTCATTTTTCGATTAGCCTGAATTCGATCGTCCGGATTTTAATCAGGTAACACGGCTCGATATCGTTAAGCATCTAAAGAGATAAATGATAAGTATCGCGAGACGTGCGTGCCTGCGACGTTTTCCCGATTAAAATAATTACGAGTGAAATTTGTATATAATTGATTAATCTCATTTTGTACCTGAAATTGTTCTACAACCTCTTTCTCTTAGGCTATATTATATAGTTTAATTTTTGTTACATGTTTCTCGTTGCGATTGTAAATAAGTGTCTAATTATTGAGATTTATATGATTTATATATACTATATATATATATATATATATATATATATATATATATATTTATCTAGGAAAAAATATATAGTCTTTGTTGAGTGTGTTGACGTATAATATTTGCTATTAGAGTATGCAATTGCAAGGGTGCAAATCGCCCTTCATTGAATCTCTCGAATTTCCGTTTCGAGGGCCAGAGTGTAGACTGGAGACGACTTCCGCTTATTTCGAATCAAAATGATAATTTCCGCTCGTATATGATATTCCCCTCGCTCTCTCGTTCCTCCTCGTAATTGATAATAGAGAGACAACACGTATATAATAAAATCAAAGTACATACTAATTCTACACAAAATGGGGAAATGAATAAATGTCGAATTGTTTTGACAGGGAAGTTAATACAAGATGTAAAAAAAAATATATGTTCGATACGAGAAAGACTTATTAAGAAAGAAAGTTCGTGTTAAGTCCAATTTTTTTAAATATTGAAAAATACTGAAATATTGAAGGAAGACTCTTTCTAATTAAAAATTTATCATTATACACACATTTTGATAATTACATTACATAGGCTCGCTGATCGCGAAAAAACTTGGTGCAGCCGAAACTTGGAAAATAATTTTGTACAATTAATTTTGTACATCTCCATCTCTCGAGAGACGTTTTACGCTCGAAGAGAATCGCCACTTATTTTTGTATCTCGTTTGTTGTATAGTATATATATGATCTGCGATTTTCTTGAATTGTATATACACATATAGAATTGTGAGCGTAATATAGCAAAGTAAGGAAGATTATATTGTAAAAATGTCGTGGAAGATAATCAATTCAGACGAAGCGATCGAGGATTAACAATATTTCTTCATTAATTATTGACAAACTCAATTCTTTTCTGCTATCGTTATATTATTTCTCAACGTGTCAATGACCAGATAAAATATTGATAAGTAATAAAATGGATTATATCTTGCTCTGTTGTATATATATTAACTTATATTAAATTTGTTACATAATAACAACAAATGCTTCAAATACGTAACGGCGTTAATTATAAACTTGATTAATTAAAATTTAAACTTTTCTTTCATATATCTGCGAAAGGATTGCAGAGTATTGTCAGTACTCAATCGCAAAGTCGCTTGCAGTCGACAGCCGTCTACAGGGTGATCGAAATGACACTGTTGTCGTATATTTAATGACGAACAGTGTCATTTGACAAACGATGCCACCCGGTACGAAGGGTTGATCGCCAAAGAGGTCTTCTAGTCCCTCGTCGGATAATTCCGAAAGGTTATCCCCACTGCGTATCTATCCCTCGATATACTCTGATTTCTATCGCCCTCCGCCCACCTACGAATAATTGTCAAACGGCACGGAATCGCGTGCTGTTCGCGGCGAAAGCCGTGCGTCTTTGTATCTACCTTTGTTGTAATAAAAAGGGACGAATAATGGCCGTTATATAAAAGAGACTGTCGTTAGAAAGCCGGCGGAGCCTTGGCACCGTCGGCATTCTCAGCCTGTTTATTTTCCTATGTTTATTTACGCGCACATATCTTTTTCATCCTACGCGAATACCTAGTTTCTTTCCTTCCTTCCTCTCATTGTCGGTCAGGGCGACGCATCTAAATCCGAGGAGATGAGAATCGCGAAGGAAAATATATTTCGCGTATTTCGCGCAAATTGATTCTTAAAATAGATGTGTCTTAAAATAGATTTATATTATCTCGGATAATTTTTTTCGGAGCAATGAAAGAACATTCTACTGACGTTCATAATTTACCACTACTGTGTTTCATAATTTTGTTTCCATTCGCTTTCGAATTTCCTTTCCGTGCGCCGATCTCGCTCTCGTTCGTGAAAACTCGCTAATTATCCCTAGTTTTCGCAAGATCAAACAGCCAAGGATTGCGCATAATCCTACAGTATATTCTCACATATGTGAGCAATATCGTGTCAGTGTTTTCCAGATGAAGTGTCAGAAATTCATGAGCCGCGATTGTTTCCCGGGAAAGTAGCCAAGCAGTACAGAAACCTGTCTGTATTTTGCAAGAAAATGTCGAACGAGAGAAAATGCAAAAAAAAAAAGAGAAAGAAAGAGAATATTTCTTTTTTTTTTTAAATAAAAATACACGCGTCTCTTTATAAATGTTGTTTAAACTTCTTCTCTCCTTTTTTTCCTCGAACCGGAAGTAACGGTCTCAGATTTCCGTGTCTGCAAGCAATGTTCCTTTCGAAGTTTGCGCGACTAGCATGTGTATTTGAGATCGACGTTTACATAACGGTCATCGGTGCACTCTACTCCAATGTTTATTCATTTGGTTGTTTACGTACGAACTTGCGCGAGCGAGCGCAAGTTTATATCACCGCCCACTTGCTATATACATACGCTTATATGCATATAATTTTCGTTCCGCAAAAGTGGTAGCTACCGGTCTCGCGAAAAGAATCAATGGAGAGTCTATAACGGTGATCCACTTGCGATTTTTAACGAGACTGTAAATCCGTAAACAAGATCGCGCACAAGTATACAGTTCTGGGAATCAATGATTCGCCATTCGCAAAATAAGAGTAAACATATTTCCGTTCTCCTTTTTTCTTTCCCCCTCGCAGAATGGATTTCCAATCGGCGAATATATAAAAGATACCTTGTATCTTTTTCGATTCCGTTACATCGGAGAAGTCGTCGCGCGATGCAAACTTTCACTCATTATAGCTGTCCAAGTTATTTTAAAATTAGGATATATTTATATATACGCGAAAGAAGACTGTTTTGGCATAAATGTTTCTCATAAAAATTTATTAAGACTATCGTTTCGATTATGCTAGGTAAACCTGTTCCGGAGAGAGATCAATAAACAAATCTTCAACTACATCCTACGGATGGTGGAAGAGAAATGTGTGGACATATGCTTTAAAACTTTCTTAAGGTTCAGTCTCGCGTCGCAGCATCCGTGAGCAAGAAAATGTCTGCAATTTTAGAATCAACCCGTACATTATTACAGAAATGAACAGCAATCTCAAAGGAGACGTATTATCACGACGTCGACAAAAAGCAGCGACTTGTCCGAGGCGAATATCGGTAATGCTGCTCATTTACTTTAATGTAATGTATTTATTATAAACTGTATATATATATATATATATATGCGCAGTTATGCAAAGTGGAATCTGTAATACGTATACATAGGTGCACGTGTGATTCGTTTTCAGTCGCATCATCGTCACTTTTAGAGCGTCGATGACGTAGAAAGCTTAAATTTATCGAATGGTCCAATAATTATACACAAAATTAGTATATCGTGTACGAAGAGAGAGAGAGAGAGAGAGAGAAAGAGAGAGAGAGAGAGAGAGAGAGAGAGAGAGAGAGAGAAAGAGAGAATCGAAGAATATGTCGGTGTCTTAAGTCACATGTATTCGACGAGGCGGGTTTAATTTATTGCTGATGGCGACTAAAAACGAAAGGCAGTATCGACGCAGTAATTAAAGATTTTGCGAAGAATACATGACGTTGGTAGCGGCGCGTATAATGAAAGGTCAACACGTGCGATTTCAAGTTCGTTTGACGCAGGTGAGATATCAAAGTGCGATTGCCAGCTGAACATTTAAATGTCGACGATGATGGAGATCAACGTCCTGTACGTTTCGATTCTTCGAGATCAATCGCAATTACGTAGCCAGAGATTGCGACAAACATATTCTTGCCGAATAAAAGAAGGGAGCAGGTATCTTGAAATTTTTGACGAAGAAAGAATTAATATACTATTCGTGAATAATATAATTGTGTTAAAATAAATAGTAACTGTTTTGAATGAAAATATGCATATCTTTTTTAAGATACAATTTACATTAAGTATTAAAAAGAATATCGTTTAATAATACTTTTTTAAAATTCCTTCTAAAATTTTGACGCTATAATGAAGCACTTCTCACGAATGATGATTAGAAGAGGACATTGCAACGGTTTCATATGTAACGAGCAGAACGGTCTCGGCATTATTATCACGATAAGAAACCGTTTCGGATACGAGTCGAAAAGACGCAATGCGTTGAACTTGTCGTGAAAGAAGAATGGCCAACGGTATTGGAGTAATGGTCTCATCAATAGCGACTCGCAGATTGACAATTATTGATGAAACTGGAAGAAATTTGTAAGAGAGAAAGAAAGAGAAGTATCGTTCTTATGAATTATTATATCTCGTCAAAGTATTTATCGCGCGCTTCTCTCATACGCTTTTAACGTTCGGTTCGCAAGAAACACGGGTAATCGAGTGAGTGGCCTTGATAACCATCGGTACCGGCCATGGTTCGAGGAGAAACAGGCACGCGGTTAATATATTGCGGCGTTCGATCGGTCGAGATCGATCAGCGGATCCACTCTAGATCGTAAACTAGATCGCTTCTCGCAGCGATGACTCGAGCGCATCGTCTTCGATTTAACGCGCTCTCGATCAAAGGAGCGAAGAACGAGGAATTTAAATTAAATTTCTCTGCTTCTGTCATTTTTCGTTTTCTTAATTCTAAATTCTGTGAAATGTTAAAATTAATTACTTACGTTACAGCAAGCGGGGAGGAGGGAGAGGGGAGAAGACGCAGCTACCATGGGCGAAAAATGGAAAATGAAAAAAATTTTTTTAATTAAAAAAATTAAATTTAAATATAAAAAAATACAAAAATTTAAGAAAATATTTAAAAAAAACTTTCTCGATTTACATCTACCTTGTCGCGGTGAGAAAGCTTTAATACTAAAAGATGTAAAAATATTAAAGCAACCCCTCCCTCCCAATTAATCAGCAAGTGATATGTCACCACCCTGAAAAAAATTCTGCGGACGCCCATGGCAGCTACCATGATCGAAGAAACTCGTTTTTTTAAATTAAATCACAGAAGATTGACGTAATCGCGATGCTAATAACCGCACTCGATAGCTGTTAAGATAATCGGGATTTTAATGACGGATTTTTTACGCGTATTTTGACACACATGATATAACCAAAACTGCGTAAACCGACATTGTGCATTTCGATATACATAATGAATTTCGTGGCTAACATCACTTGGAACAGTTTAGAAAGCACGTCGTGCCATCTGTAACCACTTGTCTGACATATTCCATTTCGACTACTGATTTTCTCGGGGGGGATCCTCCTTATCTTTCAAAGATACTGCAATTTATTAAATAAATTTCTTTGTTTTCTCTACTGTACGAATAAGAAAATATATATACTTGCATAATATATAATTGCAAATATATATATAAAATATAAAAACGCCAGAAATATATCAAACAAGAAAGAGCCTTAAAAAAATCATCACTTCGCTGAAGATGCACGCGTTAAAAATTCGCATTACAGCACGAACAATGTCATCAGCCTTTCACATGAGAGATCTAAATATACATATGAAAAGAAACGCGTGTGTATGCACACGCATATTGAACGGGTCGTGACGTCAACGTTCCCATTGATCTCTCCCGCACCGTCAGTGCGAGTTTATTGGGCGCATAGCGGGAATCGCAGAGGCCATTCAAAAAACCCATACTCTAAATAATAGAGCGGTCTAGCCGGGACTCCGATTACAATAGACCAGTTTCTATTTGTAACCTAGAAGGAAGGAGAAATTATTTGCACGACAATATTCCGACGATCGTGACCGATTCGGGAAAGCGATAAGGAGAGGGCGAGGACGGAATAGTAATACGAGCAACAACGAAGTTAGCCGACATATGTTCAGGCCGCTATGAAGGTGTTCAGGGTTAATCCTCTCGGCGACAGAGAGCTCTTTCAGTACGCGACGAGACATCATTCTGTGCGGTTCGTGAGCGTTGTCGAGAGATACGTCGCAACACGTCGAGGCTGTATCGCGACCGTCAGTGAGGAAGAGAGAAAGAGAGAGAGAGAGAGAGATGGACGAGAAGAATCTTCAGCTGGCCAAGGCAATGGTCGACGTGAACCTGGACAAAGATGTGCCCGAGAAAACCCCCGTGACTCGGATGCACGACAAGCAGAAAACCTTCAGGTAAGTTCACTTTCGATCTTTTCCAAACGCTATTTTTGATCCAAGTTCTGTTTTACAATTGCAATTTTATATAATTTACATAAAGTTGAATGTTTTTAATCATTTTCATATTCAAGAGGTTATTTATTTTTCGTTCGCGATGTAAGAGAACTGACGAAATGTGCGAAATGTATTGCATATATATAATTTTCGATTCGTCGACGAGAGCGATTTATGCAACATTTGCGGAAGTTTGTGGCCTTCTACAACTCGTATACTTCCGTATATTTAAAATTTCCGGGAAAAGTACGAGTCGCGAAATTTCCACGTTAATCAATCGGAATACTTCGCAAAATAGGATAATTTTAGAAATAAAAGGAACATAACGCAGTTCTATATAAAATTTAAGAAACACGTTTGATTCATTAAACTCGTTGCGCGCATTAGATGTCGACGAAAGTGTCGATGATCAGCATGACTGTCTTGCAAATAAAAAATTGATTTAAGTTCAAGATCTCTCTATTATTAGAGATTATCTAGATATCTTTATTATAACATTTTGTTCAAATATTGAAATATATAGCATCCGTTCGGGAACGAGATTTTCGATCATTGAGATGGAATTTGACAATTTAGGATGACTGCGTAAACAACCATGTGTCTTACGCGTGGTATATTTGACATTATTGAAAAAAAAAATGGAAATCTGTGTCAAGGCCACGAATGGATCTTGCCACAGTCGCATCTAACAATACGTTCCCTTTTAAAGCTATATAAAGGCTGATCACCGGACACGAACGAGTGGGAGACATATCTAATCGAAGATAGAATTCGATAATTAATTGATAGTCATACAATAGTGTTATTAAAGCATTATCTTGACGGGCGTCAATACGATTATTTAGAGATTTGTCAGGTGAATTTTAACAATTTTGTTTTCTCTTGAAGCAATGTGCGATCCGAGTTAACGGTCGATCAAGCCGAGACGATGGAGCCGCGAAGGTAATACAGTATTTTACAGCTCTGTTCAGTGTTAATTGTAGCTAGCGCCAACTGGTAAAACCTGCATGAAAATATTTTCCTTTATCTGTTGAACATAATCGTTTCGTTGGTATAATCAGTTGTTCTCGTAGAGAGTTGTGTCGTGACCGCTTTTTGTAATGTTATCTAATTATTTGAGCAATTTGTCACGCAATGCAAACTTTTTTTTACATTCTAAACACTTACGAAAATAACTCAGGATAATTTACTGTCATTTATAAATCACATTTATGAAATTTATCAAGATAGTGGTTTTTGTATCTAACATTATTAATTTTTCGGATCTTGTTTCTCACTCTACACTACACCTAATTTTGAATGGCAATAGGCTCTTTTTCTGAAATTGAGAAGAGAAAGAGAGAGCCGTTAAAGTTTAATAAATTTTCATATATTATAGATGCATTTATGTTGTCATTTTCCATCTACATGTACTCGTACTTGAATATCTTTATGTAAAACTATAAGACCTTACGTTTTCTGAATAATTTGCATAATAATGCATAATTTATTCAGACTAAAGCTACACTTTTTCTGTCCGCATAATTCTGTGGCATAAGAATGTTTCATGCTGTACTTGTGGCACTTTATGGATTGACGTATTATTTCCAATTACATAAGATTTTTGTGTTCGGCCAATTATCCGTGTGATATGACAACAAAAATATATCCTAATAATATAAAATAAATTTTTTTTCTACGGGAGGGAATAAGAAATTTTAAAACGTCACTGAATTTACTACTTTCAATGACTATTTTTTTTAATCAATTAGTTTTTTTGCGAAATTTCATTGCCGCGATTATCATTCTATCTTTTGTCTTGGAATGGCAGGTATAATAATTATTTTAATTGATCGTTTTAAAGAAAGAAAACCGCTGTTCGGGCGCGATTATGCCGTATCTTACATTACGATTAGATTTTAAAGCGAATATTCTATTATTGTTTGCAAGGCAGTAGCATATTGTTGCACAATAACATTGCACAATGGTACATGATACTAATACACAGTGATATAAAATTAGAAATATCACGCTCTTGTTTTGACATGAATATATAATATTACTCCAATATTTAGGTATGTGTATATCTCGATGATAATAGTCACGTTGTTTTGCGAGTGCAGTACGCATTAACCGCACTCAATCAACATTCCACACATTCGCGTCCTTTCCATTGCAAATTTCTTTGCATTTTTTATTTTTTCGTTTAAAATATTGATTACCGAGTGAAAAAAAATAGCACGTGTGCATACGAGCAACCCAACATTATCTATACGTCAGTTGCATACTTTTAGCAAATTAATATCAATATCACTGACCAATCATCGACACTTGACACAAGAAGCGGCACGCGATCACTCTGTTCTTGTCGATGCGACTCTGGGTTATCGCGGAGGTTCTCCTTATCTCGTGAGAAATTTTTATTTTCTTTCCTTCTCCTTCAACGATACACCGTGTTTGTCGAAGAATGAAATGGTTGGCCCTCGTCAGTATAATAGTGTCAAGTATATAGTGATGCTACGTGGTAGAAGCATCCTTTTCCAAGTGCGGACGCGCATGAGAAACTCCCTTATCCGTGACGCTGTCAGGTACAGTATTTATGATAAACGTGACCCAACTTATCATTTATGTATACGTTTTATATGTATGGTCACGTGCCCGTATCTCACATCACGTATATCGTGCGTTTTTATTTTTAACTTACACTCAGAAATTACATTTGCGATGTATAAAACAGATAATTGCGATCAAAACGACTCGTTTGATAAATATATATTAGAATAGAATTTTACACATATCATATTTTGTTTTACGTTAGTAATCTTTAGATTATTTCGGCATAGTGTTGAATGTAAAAGAATTTTGTAGCTTCTTTTACCTCACTGACACTAACGTAATAGATATGATGCCTTTATCTCTTCTTATGTGTATGGAAACCTTATATATTCGTTAATTGGCAAATAGGTACTAAATGAGATCATCAAACTGCGGGTAACTTTAATGAATGAATAAGTCACTGTATAATATTAATGCGATAAAATTATTACCAACACATGAGAGAAGAATCTCGTCTTATTAATTTCGTCAAAAAATGCCATGCTAAAATAATAATACTGATAATGACTTAATGTGTCATATCATTAACCGAATAGTAATCACAGAGTCGAAAACAGCAAAAAAATAGGACAGGGATTTTCATTATCAAAAAAATATTTTATCCCTCGGTATTGATTTTTCTCTTATTCCTTATGTATCAAATCTGATGGAAACAAAATGAAATTGCACTGCCCGGGAATCGAACCCGGGTCGCAAGAATGGGAATCTTGCATGATGCCACTACACCAGCAGTGCTGTTGTTACTGTGGAGTTTCCTTCAGAGTATATGAGATGGTCGTACCGTAGAGATATAATATTAACGAATTAAATTGTATTTTATTAAATTTATTAATTAATTAAATTTATCAATATTATGCAAACGTGCTTGTGAAATTAAAACAACGTAATTTGTAAATTCTAGACAGAGTATCTCGATGAATAACAAAACTGATTGAAAGAGTGACATATAATAGGCAAAAGTCTATCAATTTTGGACTATTACATTATTGATACGCATTGATACGAATATATATTTTAATTAAAATATATCAAGTTACAATAAAAAATTCAAAAAAATAAGCTCTGTGCGATGGCCGGGAATCGAACCCGGATCAACTGCTTGGAAGGCAACTATGCTTACCATTACACCACCATCGCACGTGGTATATAACATGTTAGTAGCAAAGGAGATTATTCATTTTGATATAATTAAAAATTACGATATTCGTCGACAGTTATTTTCTATTTTGAGAATAAAAATTATTTTATTTTTGCAAATAACTGGAAATAACTAATTAGCAACGATTTATTCATTTAGTAAAGTTTGCAACAAATTGATAATTTTATTTTATATCCATTTGCTAAAGAGAATTTATCATAAGGAAACAAAGTTTTCCTAATCTAATAAAATAACGTTTCTCTTTGCACATAATAAATATACGAGGGCAGTTCGATAAGTCAGTGACTTTTACAAGATATGGCACTCAAATCGCAATCTAATTTTATTTCTGATATTTACCATCTTATTTAAGTATACACACCAAGTTTCAAGTAGATCTGTCAAATAGAAATTTTTTGACAGCGTTCTAAAGCGGATAAGTTTGTGTGTTTTGCTAAAATGGAAAAAAGTGAATTTCGTGTGCTAATAAAACATTACTTTTTGCGTGGAAAAACCATTAAGGAAACTGAAGAAAAGCTAAAAAAGGACCACAACGAAATTCAGTGAACCAATTGTGAACCATTCCATGCGACGGAGCAGAGTCCCTATAATACTTTTTTAGCTTTTCTTCAGTTTCCTTAATGGTTTTTCCACGCAAAAAGTAATGTTTTATTAGCACACAAAATTCACTTTTTTCCATTTTAGCAAAAAACACAAACTTATCCGCTTTAGAACGCTCAAAAAATTTCTATTTGACAGATCTACTTGAAACTTGGTGTGTATACTTAAATAAGATGGTAAATATCAGAAATAAAATTAGATTGCGATTTGAGTGCCATATCTTGTAAAAGTCACTGACTTATCGAACTGCCCTCGTATGTTAATGCTTAAAATTACTGTAAAAGAAAACTAACAATAAATCATTAGAATAAAGAAATATACGATACCAATATTTTACTTTTTTTTTTTACTTCAGAAAAAATTTAATATTTGGCTTTCCTTGAAAGTCAGGAGCGTGTATCGGACGTCTCCTAAATTATAAATAAAATATATAGGCAGTAAATTTCTTAAAAATTATTATCGTGTGTATAAATTGTGTTAATGGAAAAATTATCATTGTATAATTAGAATTTAGCTTATTGTAGATTTTAATACTGGAAATGCTTAAAGAAGGAGACACTAAAAGATAATTAAGAGACATTTACGTAAACGACCATTTAAAAATTTTATTTTGCAAACAGTTTTGCTTGAATTATTAAAAGCTTGAATTAATACGAAAGCAAGAACAGTTGATTGCTTTATTTTTTTATATGTGACATAAAAACTCGCTTTGTTACAAGCATTTGTAACATCATACATTATTCAATGTTATCGTGCGTGCGTCAGCAGGAATTGAACATTAGCATAGATTCGATAACTGAAAAAGTATACTATGCTCATTGTCAATAAAAAATAAGACAGAAATAGAAGCAGAGTTCTATCTTTCATCTAGTAGAGTCTGAGTATTAGAATAAATATTTTATTTATCTCTTGTAACATAAATTTAAAAAATCTTGTTAGTTTGATGATAAAAGCACACTTTCTTTACTAATCTGCAGAATGGAGATTTTATTCATCGAATTCATTATGCATTTGCCTTAAGTTCATTATTGCTTTTATCGACCGGAAATGTGTATTGTGGGCAGAGACTTCCGGCAACTATAATGTCACGAGCTGTAGTATAGCCCTTACTTTACCGAGGATGAGTAACTTCATCATAATTCATTAAAGATAATAGCAGAAAAAAAAAAAGAAAGAGTATAGTTGTCTTATAAGACCTCTAATTTTACGTAATTTCTTGATAATGTAAAAACAGATTTAATTTATAGATAATAAAAATGAATAGAGCTAATGTATACAATTGTACACAATTTAATTTATAGAAAATTAAAATTAATAATAGAGATAACAATGGATAAAGATAAAAATGCAAAAATGAAACTGCACAGAACATATATAATTTCTAAAATAAAAAATCGATTCAAAATCTTTCTCTTTCTTTCTTTTTCTGTGTAGATACATTTATAATATTCTTACATTTTTAAATACATTTTGAGAATATGTGATTCTACGTTATATTTTGATTTTCGATTGTGTATATATAAAGTTGAACTTGCAATGCATCGCAAATCGTGTGAACTCCCGACCTTTCCGTACATTTTTCAGTATCAGGAGCGTGACGATAACGGGGGCATGAGATGGTGGGGAAAAAGGCGCGCGTTAGAAAGCCCTAGCTGCCTCTCGGCTGGCTACAGCTGGTAAAATCGTTTCTCAGTGAACCTTGAGCGGTCGTCGATCGCGGTTGTTGTCTGTGCCAGCTTCGAGACCTCATTTCACTGCTTCCATTAATGAATACATTAGATTTTTTCCACTTCAATAAGAAAAAAACTATCGAAGAGAGATTAATCTTAAGATTTGTGAAAACATATGGCATATTTTTAAGTCCGGGGAAAATAACGAAATTTTAAATCGTAATCTTCGCAAACAGAATTTTTGTCTCTGAAAATGCAGTGCTGCCAATTGTCTTCTTACTAGAAAATTTACGTATAAAAGATTTTTGCAAATGATGTACATATATACGTGTGTGCTCCGAAATATCGACGAAGATTATCTGTATAAATATGGTGGTGTTTTTACACACTATATATTAAGTACAAATCTACAAAATAACTGCAAATAAATATTACAAACTAAAAATTATTTGACATTGAGTTGCCAAGTTGCAAGAATTGCCAGTATATGCAATAAACAGATAAGATAAAAAAATCAAACGCGCGACGATTACAAGCAGTGGTATTCATTATCGGTCGCCCCGTTCATCGTCAAGTGAAATCCCGCGCTTGTGCAAGTAGGTCGCAAACACATGTTAATACGAAACAAGTATATATATACAACGAAGCGTGAGATATTCTTTCGAAAGTCGTTCCATACGTAATTTTTTTTATGCAGAACACACAAAAATACAAGGCGATCAGTTATTATTTCTATTAAATCTAAAACGATCATCATACTAAAATCTCATATACATGAGATGTGCATAAAGTTTGCGTAGAATTGCAAGTAGTTGTGTCCTTGAATATATCATTTGCATCTTGTACATGGAATGAAGTAAATGCGACACCAGCGCGAACGTTACCAAGAATTATATGCTACGCTTAGACGGGCAGGTTTACCACTCTCGTTGCCGCACGTGCAAACCGCGAGTTCAACCATCACGAAAGGAAGTCTTCGGATGTCAAGAGCACGTGCTATTGCGAAAGAAAGAAAGCGCATAGTTCGCCGTGTGTTCGAAAGTAGCGCGCGGAAACCGCAATATAGAGTCACACGGCAACTGATCGTTATTAAAATCAACGTGCTCGAAAATAATTGCGACATCCAAAACAACATTTCGAATTATTCAAAAGGAATTAAAAATGCTAACTTATGCAAATGCGTCGATGAGTTGTAACTTTGAGCGAGCGATTATTCTATGAAAATAGAATCGAAAGTAGATTCGAAGAAGCAAGCTGGAAGAGAGTCGAACGCTGCGTGGAAAAATTGAAGGAAATGTTTTTTGGATCATGGAAATAATGAAGGAGAAACCACGTAGACGAAGCGTGAGCGAGTTGCTCGATTGGAGATGTTTAACCGGATGCAAGGACATCATCATCAAGAACGAGAACGATAGTGAAGAAGGGCTCTTCTTGACGGGTCGTAATAGGGAACCGGAAACACGCAGGCGGAAACGATCCGGTACTTGGCCGTGAGTAAAAGATTCAGATTATTAGCACAATTGTGGGAAAAAACAGCGAAGAACAACAATAAATAAACTCAATGTAATTATCATTCTTCAATCTATTTTAAACATTTTTCCACAAAGAAGTTTAGCGCTTTTCTTCGAGACGTTTTAAACATGTGCTATTTTTTTTATTTTATATTAGAGCGCAATTT
This sequence comes from Prenolepis imparis, assembly GCF_030444845.1. Classification (NCBI taxonomy): domain Eukaryota; kingdom Metazoa; phylum Arthropoda; class Insecta; order Hymenoptera; family Formicidae; genus Prenolepis; species Prenolepis imparis. The sequence continues at coordinate 3,105,718 of NW_028141162.1, forward strand.
ATTTTGCTGCTCTTCGAATATGTAGGTTTATATAACGGATATTTTTTAATTAATTAATTTAATCACGCAAGATAAACTCTAATGTTTTTTAATGCTGACATAATATGAAATAATACAAGCAATTTCAACCCCGATATCGTCCGGTAGATCTGGCTCTCATTTAAGAGGCTCGGATTTAATTCTCGGTATAAGAACACAGTAGCTTCGTAGATTATAAACACCATCGCTTTGAATCGCGCCGTCTGTTTGGACGCTTATATACTCAAACTTGTATCGCAAATCTTTTCGACAGCTCGTCGAAAACAAAAGTACCGTTTTTTAAGTGCTATTAGAATGTTAGCTTACCAGACTAGATAAAATTTTACATTAGTTTGATAATTTAATAAATTAGACTTGCCAACCGGATTAAAACTTGTAATTATATCTGAGAAATAGTTACAGTGTATGTATCTTTTACTTCATGTTTGATTTACTTTTGGCTCTCAGTTGTTAAAGCCATCAATTTAGAATGTTACAACGAAGATATTCTCAGATGAGAGAGAGTATCCTCTTACTTGGCTCTGATTCAAGAAACTCGGATTCGATTCTTCATACCGGAAGATTTCTTATTGTTATAAAATTATAATTATAAAAGCTAATTTTTTATTTCAACATATAATATTCAACCTTTATTCAAAAATCATATGTAATCAATTAATCTAAGCCAGAGTTTCCCAAAGTGGGCGCTACCGCCCCCCTGTGGGCGCTGGAGGGATCTGAGGGGGCTTTGCTTGCTTTAGGGGTAGTACGGGGGCGTTGAAATATTTTTTTAAGCAAACTTATCCACTTGATTATATCTTTAAAATTTCAGTTCCAAATTGTTTTATTTCAACTACGCTTACAATTATATTATTAGTTAAGATAAGAGATAGAGATAGATTTCCCGAGGGGGGCGCTGAAAAAAATTATGTTTGAAAAAAGGGCGGTAAGCCAAAAAGATTTGGAAAACTCTGATCTAAGCGATCAAGAAAAGTGACACAATGATATACATATCTAATATAACGCCATTTATAAATATAGTCGGGTTAATTGGTCGCGATGTTATTTCATCGATTATTACAAAATCGTTACTAAGTAAGAAGCGAGCAAACACCTTCGCTAACACAAAAAATATATATATTATATATATATTTCACAGATCGTTTAATTTCGCAATTAAATTGAAATCACGTAATGACTTGATTTCATCTCGTATATGTTATACGAGATACAACACGTAGTAGCTTACTTAACATTTTTGCCATGCCACGACATCACTATCGTCTTGGATACCAGATATCGAGTCATCATGAATCTTATTATATAACATAATCATAAGTTAATCAAATTTGAACATCGCGAAAATTATTAATCATTTAAAAATTTTAAAGCTACATCATTAAGATACAGAAAAAAATCATTAAAAATATAGAGAGTTAGATTAAATATTAAATGCAATAGAAAGCAGCTCGTAAGGTAACTTTGAAACTCTCCTAAAAATTCTTCGATGTTTTCTACAAAAAATAAAATTTATTTAACTGAATTTCTCTCGATCGACGTTTTACGATTTACCAAGAAGCCGAGATGAAAGTTGCGTGAAGGAGTTGAATGGATCTAGAACCAAAACAAATGGGTTGCGTGCTTGGAATTGATTAGTGTTCGCGCCTGCGTATGTAGTGCTGGGCGTCACGACGCCGGCGTTCACGACCTACGAGACCAACGTCGCCAATATCCGACACGGTTCTCGCGGTGCTTCAGTGCCAAAGCGTGCCTTAATCGTGTTGGTCCGCATCGCTCTAATTATCGCGCGCAAACGTCGTCTCTCCTTCATTCGCTTCTCAATAGACCTGTATCGTGTATTGATTGCGATTGCAATCGACACTGAATGGACGAGGCTGAATTGAGGTATTGTAAATAGAAAATAATAATTTCTTTCGTCACTATAACTCATATATCTAGAACGTACCATCTCTTATTCGTCTTCGCGATATAAACGTGGATCGTGTCTCGCGACGATACATACGGGAAAATTTGTCCATTTTCTTTGAAGAGAGGCACATATATATAGGTATTTCGCGAGTAATTACGCTAATTGATATTTAACTGCGTGTGCATCCGCAGCACACCTGAGTGCCCGCTTGAATCGGGAGCTGCGGGAGCACTTTTTGTTGCTCCTTTCTTCGAGAGCGAGAACGCGTTCGAGAACCTTTCGCCGCACACATTCCATCCGATCCGGCTTTTGAGCTCGATGGGCTTGCGCGCGCATGACGCCTCCTTCGCGCTGTCCATCGGAATTTCAGGAATTCGCGCTCGATGCAATCGATTACAGAAACGAGTGTGCGTTCTCACCGTTTTCTCTCGGCTGACGGTTGAAGCAGCCAGACGCGCCTCATCTCGCCGGATCACTTTTCGTCAACATCTTTGTCTTACTTGGCGACGGACCACCTCGCCTTATGTACCCCAACAAGTCCCCGATTCGATCGTCGTGACGTAATGACAGCGTTATTTAAATTTTACAAATATATGATATTTTATTTGCCATGTGTCTATATTATATTTATTTCGCTCAAATTTAAATTCATTATAAAACAACACACTTTTCTTTTTATATAAAAAATCTTTAATATTGCTTAAAAGAAGAGCGTGAAAAACTAATAGCGTTCAAACCGATTTTACACACATGAATATGATAAATATAATAAACACACCTACGTCAGAAATGAAGAAAGTAAACATGCCGAATAAAATATTACATTTATTGAAAATTTAAATTTCGATCTTGTGTGACGTCAATCGATCTGGCGATTAGAGCAAGAACGTAGCGTGTAGAAAGCATGAGAAAAAATTTCTTCTTCTTTGATTTATGAAGTAAAAGCGGAAAAAAAGATGTAGATAATGCATATATCATTAATAATAATAATTGTATGAATAAAGAAAATTTACCGTGTCACATTTATGTCTTATATCATAGTTACTCGATTCTACTTTTGAAGGATCGCACTCGCTCTCGTAACTGTGCAAATCGCTTTCTTCACTCGAAGAAAGCGCTGTTACGTCAGCGTGTGTGCGCGCCTCGAGCGAAAAGGGAAAAAAACAGCTGTAGACGATCGTCGAGGAGGTACACGCCATGTACTCAGGCACGATGAAAATATATCGACGTAACACATGCGTTTTAGCGCCAGAATTATCTCGGCATCGCGTTCGCTGCATCGCGCGAAGCTTACTACTATCTGCAGCATCGACGCGAATCGCTCGCGTACGAATTATTACCGACCAATCTAGATAGGATAGGGACGATCCCGCGATTGTGGACGACTCGGACGATTCATTCCGCGTGTGGCCATCTCGCCACTCGGTCGCTTTCACGTGTGTCTGTGCGGTATTAATAATTGAGAATTGAAACGAAAGAAAGAGATTCGAAGGTTACGAGTTGACCTTTAATATTTTTTTTTACGCACTTATTCAGTATTCTGTAATTTCATTCTTAGTGCGCGAGGTACCCTACTGATTTCACGATACATGATAGTGCGCAGTGACGCGAGAAATATTGAAATTACAATCGTGAGGGTAATTTTTTTTTTATGTTTGTTTCGGGGAGTCAAATCGAAAAGAGAGATTACCCGGTCCTAACGTAACGTAAGTCAGTGTCTACGACGGAAAGTTTTCGGACGTAGTTCGAGGTTGTGAATGTCATACGACATAGTAGGAAAAACCTTTTTATGCAAATGACTCTCTCTCCTTGAAGCGTGAGCTCCTCCACCGCATTCAACACATTCAATTATGCGTGATGTCATATTTAATTTTAATTAACATATAACTATATGTTGTCGCGAAAATTTTCTATTTCGCTTGAGATGCAGCAACGATAGATGGCCGCATAGATGATGAAGTAATCGCGAAATCTGATATTTCTGCGTTAAAACACATCATCTCGATTGATACTGAGAAAAGGAAAGCGCGTCCTCGAGCGTACTTTCGAAGGCTCTTCGAGCGAAGGACGCCATCGCACCATCATTTTGGAACGAGATCGAGATCCTTAGAATTTTAGGCACTCACTCCGAAATGAATAAGAACGTTTAGAAATCCAATCGTACAATCGCGCTCGTCGTGAAAGTCCCGTACTTTATAACCGTGAAATTACAGAATGTTCGAAGAGAGTCATCTGCTTAGCAATTTTCAACAGGTCGAATAAACGGAAGAAAGTTTTTGAAAAAAAAAAAGAGAAATGTATTAAGCGATTATCCTGATCCCTTAATTAAGTATAGTGGAACAAATTGTATCGAGAATGTAGTATAGCGGCTTGTCTTATTTTCATACTACATGCGTATTTTTACATACTACACGCTCTCTTTTAAATGTTGCATCGTAAATTTCTATGAGTAGTGATAAGCGAATCATCCTGATTTAAAAGCGCGAAATTAGACGGTATTAATTTTAGCAGCCGTCATTTCTTCTTACGCGAATCTTAAAATAAACGATTTTGGCAAGTCTCTCGCGTTGCTGCAGCACAATCTAATGCGTATATTGCACGACATTCACACGTGTCTTATATTTTAATTACGCTCGAAGATATCATAATTTTTAGTAACTCACTCAACTCATAATGATGATTGATATCTTATCGAATTTACTTCATTTTTTTCATTTTCTATCGGTCACGATGAAACAATTAGTCGAACCAATAAATTACTGACAATTTCATCTTAAATATTTCGTAAGCCCTGTTGCTTTTTGCTCTTATAAAGAAGATAAAAAATCCTTTATCCATCTATTGATAAGATGACGGATCAGATTTCACTCTTGCATGACAATGATGTCATTGCACAGTACGACTTTGTTTGCGATGTCGTCGAGCCACAAGACGATGGATCGAACGACTCGTCGATGGAGAGTAATCAACGAAATCGCGTCCTCAGGTAGACTATTCTCGATAATTCTTTTCTGCCAAGAGCGATAAGAAAGCAATTTCGCAGTGTTACGATTAGCAATTCATAAACTGCCGCTCGATAAGAAATTTTAAAACCTGACAAGTTATTTGTACGAAATATCTAAAATAATATTTAGTATGTATATGTCTGCACATATAAATTATATATACGAAGTCAACTTTCGCGTCACCGTCGACTATATATCCATATAGTCCATTACAACGCAAAAGATTGTGGAACTAAATTTCGAACGAGCTTGAACTATTTTTATTCTATTTGAAATGTATTTTCCTCGGGTGCATTTTATCTCGTAATTACATATAATTTCTGTTAAAGACAAAATTAATACGACTTAAGCTGCAATACAATTAAATAAAAGTCAGAAATTATCCAATGTATATAACTAAAAATATATTATAATTGCGGCTTCATATATTGATAAGTAGCAATAATTACTATAGATATAATAATCACCTTGACTCAGCGTTATTGTGAGTATATAGCTTGACGCAGAATGTCTGCAGCTATAATAATTGCGTAAATATTAATTTTTATGGCTACACTAATATGCATGTACTTGACATAGTCGTTTCAAATACAATTAAAAAGGTAGAACGCGATGTAAAGAACTCCAAGTGTTTTATTTATTTATTTTTTTTTTATTTTTATATAACTTTTTTCACAAAATATATTAATAAAAAGAAGCAGATATTTTTTCCGATATGAGAAATTGAAAGAAAGCGATTATTTCAGTATTCTTTCCATAGAGAATGAAGATGAAAGAATATAATATACAATATATCACTACAGGAGTCAAGGCTTTGAGTTGAATAGACTTGTGTTTTCTTTTACACACAGTACATTCAATAATACTGGTGAAATTACACAGCGAGCAATGACATCTCTCGTGTCTAATACATTTGTCAATTTTTGTTTTTACAGAAGAACTAGAAGCCTAAACGCACCCAGTCCCATTGAAACATTCGGGCCATGTGGTATCATGAAGAATTCCGCACAGGTTATGTAAGTAGTTTACATTGTATTATGTTTAATTGAGACATTTAAAGACGCGATTAATTATTTCATCGAAAATTTCTACTATTTCATTTTTTAATCGAATATATTTCATTATTATCCGTGGATTTTAAGACGTTGAAAACATCCTCGATTATCGCACGTGTTTTCATTCTTTACGTCGGCATCGCTAATTAAGTTACAAAAAAATATTTACGGTCGTGTCACATCGTTGAACTCAGACTCACGAGACTCGTAAATGATCACAGATCGATTAAAAATGGTTATTAATCTAGCGGTAAAAAAAGTTTCGACTGCTTAGAAAACGTTTACTCATCGAACAATATTTGCTTACTTTGGTGGGAAAAGTTCAAGATTATCTTCATTATCAAACAATCACATTGAAATGATAATCGTGTCGTTCATAGAATAAATATCGAATATACTGGAAACAATTAATAGGAACTCATTTGCATTTCGTTTTGCAAGGAATGATGACTAAGCGTAACATCGCACACCAAAGCTGCATTTTTAAACTGTACTAATATATACATGAGATACTAATTACAATTCTATAAAATTTTTATCCGTATAGCGCTGACTCCTTCGTCATTTAATTATTATATTATCAAGTATTTTGTTATTACATCATTTAATTTTATGGCATATAAACTGCAATTGGATTAATTTCAAATAATTAAAATATCTATTTTGTATGATTTTAATTTTATAATTCCAATTTTATATATGTATAAAAAATAGACTCCGCACACATCTATTAATTAATTTATAATTTGCTAAAATACTAAAAAGAATTTTAGAATCCAATGTTATGATACTAAACGCGCACTATAAACAGTATAAATATATAATTTTTTTATTCGAAAAAATGTTCGTATAGAAAATGAAAAATGCTTTTCTACATTGAAAGACACATTTGCAGCGAATTGTGCGCATTCTGTGCCAAATATGCTTAATTTCATATGAGAAAGTGTTCTAGCGTATATGCATTAGATGAACATCAATGCTTTTAACTTCTGAAATCTAGAATTATTAGAGATTTTCGGTCCAACGCATTGCATTTAGATACTCGTGCATCGCGATTCAAAATTCTAATCATTAATAAATGTTGTTTAATATGCGTAAAAGATTATAAACACAATATTAAACGATAAAGTCACAGCTCATATATAATTTCGAAACAATAGAAAAAATATAATTTTATTTAAACCAATAATTACGATATAATAATATTTGGACAATGCGCCGGAAATGCCTAATGATTTTAGATTCTAGACAGCGATCATGTAGTTTTTCTCTAGAAATGGAAAAGTGAAGAATTTTTTCGTAGAAACTAATGGCAAAAATTTTTACCTTTTCACGTTTCTGTCCCTAAAAGAAAACATAACAAAAGCCTAGGAAATGTAGGGGGAGTTAAACCTTAGTGTATACGGACCAATAAGCTACAGACATTGGTGGTGCGATTTCCCGCGCGTGCACGTGATGTACACGCGCGCGTGCGCGATGTTTATACGTTTAAATGTCCGTCTTACTTAGTTGAGTGGTCAGTAAGCTCGCGTCGCTCAATCAGAGTGCTATCATGGTTGGAATCAAGATGTGAGTTGTTCATCACTGTGCACATTTTTTTAATTTGCTCATACATTACTTTTTAACACATATATACGCGCGTTTCCATCCATTGCATATTAAAATAAGCGCAACTAAAGTTTTGATTAGATTAAAAAGTCTTACGTATATATATATACACAGATTTGTGTGCTACCATGAAAATATATACGCAAGTATTTAACATGAAGTGTTCTGTGTGAGAATTCTAAGATATTTTTCAATTTATTATATATTTCTCAAATTAAATTGGTCTTTTTCCTTTTTTTCTTAGAGAATGTTTAAAAGTCATCTAAAATATTATCAGTATCATCAAAGCATGCTGTTTGCATTTGTTTTGATAATCCTCGTGGAAGTTTATCGGTAGTCCGACAAAATTATCGATTATAACACATAAATATTCTAAGATTATCTGACAAACATTTTTAGTGTTTAACGACACATTAACATAGATAGCTCTGACTCGCAATTTCAATAACCAAATATTCGAGATATCCGATGGAGAATAGCAAGTTGCCGCGACTCGGATCAGTGCACGAGGAAGAGCATGCATGTCCGTTCAATTGTGCCGAGCGGTAAAAAAGAACGGTGCGGAAACTCTCGCCGTGTTTAGTCAGTGCATGTTGATTCTCGTAACAACGTCATATCATTGGCATTATCAAGTAGATTGTCGTGGATTTACTTTTTATTTTATTGATAATTGATCCTTTAACCGGTTATAAGATGTAAAAAAACAATATCCGCGACTATGTTGATGCTTTTATCATGTTTGAATATATTTTAAACGTCACTTGACTGTATGTCTTTCAATCAACGTTTGTAGACGAATATTTGAAGAAAAAAAAAAAATTAGTTACGTAATTTAGTCTCGCCGTTTTTTCTTTATACAATATTTACTGTATGTTTGACGGGTTCTTTTCGATGACTTTTCCTACGGAACATTGAATTTGCAGCCTTACATTGCAGTCGGCGTATAAAAGATTGCGGTGTAATACAATAACGTAATCACCATGTTAATCGTAAGCAGCAATCGTATATCATTGTCGGACCGATACTTTTTTACATTTCATCAGTCGTTACCTTTGTCCCTACGCTTCGATTGTTTCTTGACGGCTATAGAGGATGTAACGGTGGCTCACGAATAATTACATAAAGCTCGTAGAATCGATAGAGACACACGCACATGGCGATCAATCAAGAACGCGAATTTAAATTTTGTTCCTCCTGATTTCACTTATGTATAAAGTATCATTGATTCGTGCTTTTATTTCAATTCGTACTTGTATAAAATAAATTTCTTTTTAATGTGTAAAATATAAAATGGTATGAAAGACACGCGCGTAGCAACAGTTTAATGCGGCCAATTGATTACTCATTAAAGAAAAATATATCAGACAATCGATTTCCTTTTTGCACAGGACCATTCAGGATCCAGCCTTCCAGAGGTTGACATGGTACAAACCACCGGTCAGAGTTCTGGTCATCAAGAAAGTTCGCGATTCATCAGTTTTGCCACCGTTTGTTCAAATGGTCACATGGCTGATAGAGGTAAATGTATAATAAAAATATCAAATGTTTACGATAAGTTTATCTCGCGAGAAGTTGATTAGCATAAATAGCCCACTTTCCATAACAAAAGGTTGCAAAAAATTAATTCGCTCCATTTGCATGAAATGAAAGAAAAAGCTGTCCTCGTTACGTACTCAATCTCGATGTATCTATTCCTTCTTAATTTTATTCTTCCATTTTATTTTCATTTTATATCTTATATTTTATATTATATTCTAATTTTTGTATTTATTTCATATTTATATTATATTATATTCTAGTTTTATATTTATTTCACATTAAAAATATATTGTCGTTTTATATACACGAAAATTGCACTTTGTAATATATTAACTAAACGCATTGTTAACTTGTAATAAAATAGTTATCAGTAAAAGAGAAATCGTCCTTGACCTATGAAAACTATTAGTCTTGTATTTTCATTGTACTAAACATACAATGCCAAAAGTACGTTATTAATGGCTGTTGAGTCTGTTCGTAATGAATGAATAGTCGTAAAATTCTATTTTCTTTAGGAAAATGGAATTTTAAGACTATTCATTTGCGGGACTATTCATTAAAACTATTCATTTGTGCAGGAAAAACGAATGGTGGTCGTTGTGGAAGCATCTGTTCTGGAAGATCCAGCATTGGTAAGGGATTCCAGATTTCAAGGTATACGCAAGAGACTGGAAACTTTTGAAGACGGCAAGGATAAATTGCAGGTAAGAACTTTCTCCGTTTGAAATATTATAACATTTATAAATTGTACGTTTTTGTTAAAAATTTTTCACGATGTGTTTCTCTCATCACATTTAACAATTGCAGTTATTCATCATATGAAGAAAATACGCAACTTTATATAACAACAAATGAATAATCAATAATATTAATATTCAATAAATTTTGCATTAATTTACATATCTACTTTTTTCCTCTGTTATATTAATGAGATGCATTATTTCTTGTTTTTAGGGTCGAATTGATTTTATCGTCTGCTTGGGAGGTGACGGCACACTTCTTTATGCCAGTTTGCTGTTCCAGAAATCAGTGCCACCTGTAATGGCATTTCACCTTGGTTCTTTGGGATTCCTCACCCCTTTCGAGTTTGACAATTTTCAGGAGCAAGTAAACACCGTTCTCAGAGGTTAGCTGTCGATTTATTTTTTCATTCGTCGTGCTTCGTGAATAGTCAAGCTTATAATTTTTCGCTTTACGGCACCAGGTGACGCAGCTTTAACCTTGAGAAGTCGTCTAAGTTGCGTCATCTTACGCAAGGGTCAGCCGTCTGAATCAGCTACTGATCTCCTGGTGTTGAATGAAGTTGTGGTGGATAGAGGGCCCTCACCTTACTTGTCGAACATCGATTTATTCATCGACGGCAAGCACGTGACAAGCGTCCAGGGTGACGGCTTGATCGTAAGCACGCCGACCGGATCAACTGCCTACGCGGTCGCCGCTGGAGCCAGCATGATTCATCCTTCAGTTCCTGCTATCATGATTACACCGATCTGCCCTCACTCTTTGTCCTTCAGGCCGATCGTCGTACCTGCCGGAGTCGAGCTCAAGGTAGTTCTTTAAACTTTTCAACGCCAAGAAGCACGCCAACGCTTTTCAGACGTTTTATTTCAGTTTACGTTTTATTCCGATGTGATATCGATTTAAAATTTCTGAATAACTGAGAAATGAACATCTCTCTTTCAGCTTACGTCCACAAAGTTAGAAACAAGTTTGTTGTATGTGTCTTTTAAGATATTTAACAGATATTAATCAATTAACACTTGACGCAGTATTTTCGCGTAAATCGATAAGAGTTCTTTTATCGCGTCTCGAGATGTATGAACCATGTTAATATTCCATAAAAGGAAACCTGGTTCGGATGAATGTCGCCCACATTCCCAGACCGTGCGCTACGTCAGAGTTTTCACTCAAAAGTTTTTAGAATAGGTATACCCGAACTTATTGGAAATTTACGCGTTTTGTCGCATGAAAAGTTGTAATCGAAAAAAAAAATTATTTCCAATAATATAAAAAAAGAAATGAATAAATTCCTAAATTAATTAAATAATTTATTTTTTGAAAAGTTTTAAATGTACACGTGCAAGTATTTAAAAAAAAAAGATAATTTATATTTCCTCTTGTGTGATTGCGTTTCATCGGTGATTTTAAAATGGTAATTATGAAATGTACAGAAAAAAAATCAATAAGCAGTGTGACGAGTTTTTTAAACAAAGATAGTTGTGTGAAGCTGGAAAAAACTGACGCGTTATTTCGAGCCTAACGAGCCGCGACGGATTAACCGCTGTTAATATGGCGATCTTACTTTTCACCGCAGATCTCGGTTTCACCTGACAGCAGGAATACCTCGTGGGTGTCCTTCGACGGTAGAAATAGGCAGGAACTTTTCCACGGTGACAGGTAATACCGAAACGCTCGGCAGCCCAGTCTAATCGTTTGCATTTTCTACAATTATTTCAGATAAAGGCGAACAGCAATGCCCGCAGTACAGCCTACGTCTCCTTCGACGGTCGCAATCAGCAAGAGCTGTGTGTCGGTGACAGGTTTGTCCTGCTTTTGTAAAGAGCGTCGTTTCGCCGCCTTTCTCTCTATTTGTGCCTCGTCGCATTACGCGATATATTTATGTGATTTACTCTCTTTCAAAAGCTCGATAAATATCATAAAACACTACATAAAAGTGACAATATCGTTTTGACAATAAGTTTATTAGTACTTTTCCATTCTCTCGCGCTTTATATTTATACGCAATTTCCATTTCCATTTTTCTAAACAATCATACTTTCAAATTCTATCTATTCTATGCTTATTCATTCTCGTAACTTCAATATATTCCTTTTCCTTATGCCATATGTCTTAAAAGGTATATCACAATAGAACATCTTTCTGAAGCGAGACGTTGGTTGTTCTGCAGGGTGACGGTACTTTATGTTTCATTATTTATATTTGCGAAAAACATTATATATTTACGCATAAATACTAAAGCTTTTCATAAGGAAATCATTGCAAGTATAAATACATCTTCTTACATACAATATATATTAAAAAAATATAAAATTGTTTCTTTTTTAATTAAATTTTACTGCCATAAAAACATTGAAAAGCTCAAATAAATTTTGCTTGTACAAATAAGTTTGTTAAAAATTAAGCTTTTAATGATTAAAAGCTTACAATCGTTTCATCATGTTTAATAGGATAACTGTTTGATGAAAATTGCATAATTTTTCAGCTTGACGGTAACTACTTCTGTATACCCAGTGCCTAGTATTTGCGCGACTGATCAAATCACCGACTGGTTCGATTCTCTGGCCGAATGTCTACACTGGAACGTCAGGAAGAGACAGAAACATTTGGACGAATTAAGTGATCTCGCGCATTCATCCAGCAACGACACTTTAGATTCCTTCGATCGAGATAGCTAGGTCAAGGAAAACGCTCGTTATAAACTGTAACACAATCGACAATATTTCATCGAGCCCATAATGTATTTGGTTAAGATATTCCGAGGGTCGACAAATTAATGTCGTTTCGGTTGATTGAAGTTTTATGTTTTGAGACCAAGTTTTGTCAAATATAACGAAAAAAATCGGTAAAATTGACTGATCACCGATAAAGTTGTGCTCTGTAAGATTCAGATAGAAAACGTTTATGTGCGCGAGAATAGGCACTGTAGAGTCTTCAAATGAAAAGAATGATGAATGTTATGAAAACGAGATTGAAAAAGAGATTGGGTCACGGTTGTTTAAAATTCTTAATTCCTTATAAAATGCATTTGTCTTGGCCGTGATTAACGTTAACAGGAAAATATTTTATTTCATAAATCGTTTAATTTGATGAATTATTGTCACGGAAAGAAATATCAGATTAGTACTTCGAACGAATTTATAGAGATACAATATATCATTTTATTTTTCAATAATATCGTGTCTTGAAATGATTTAGCGATTTTGATTGATTCGAATTTATAAAGATTTTTATACTTTATCAATATACTTTTATTTTCTAGTATTCCTTAGATTAATATGGTTTAAATATATTATATATACATACATATATATATTTATAATATATTAAAATATATATATATGTGTGTGTGTGTGTATAATATAAATAACTACATAAAGAAGAGGTGAGAAAATTATGCCCTCTCGGTTTTTTACTGATTATAACTTATAACACTCTGATTGTAAATCGATTTGTTGTAAATGTTGAACCATGTACACCTTCCTATATATATATCTCTAGACCTTTGTAATAAAATATGTTTTATACAATGTTTGCTATATATCTCCTTTAATAATTCTATACACAGTGATAGAGAATTGTGTGCAAAACTGCAAAAAACGGAAGATTTGTAGGGAAAAGATAGGGAAGAGATTTGTATTTGTATTTATCAAACTTTCGATGTGTCTTACTGCAAATGAATTTATTTGTTTGCAACATGACATGTAAATATACATTATATACACCGCAGGAGACATTAAACATTATGCCTCTTTTGTCACGTACATTGTAAGTATTCTAAGAAATTGAGTGAACGCGATGATTTTGAGATATATCCGAAGCGTTTTTCGGAGAAATCAATTTTTTTTTAGCCACAAAGTTTCGTAGAGAAATAGTCTACAAATTCACCTAATGACAAATTCACCAGATGATAAACTCGGTCCGGAAAAAAATCCGGATCCGAATAATTTATTTATTTATTTATACTTAACATAAATACATATATGTGAGTGTATGTGTATATGCGCGATCCTAAACTTTTACATTTGGCTATATCAGTCATGGGTATGTTGACATGTTAGCGAATGCATAAAAGTCATTTACACTTAATTATATATACATTATGATAGAATATCTAAAAAGGAGACAGTGTAGTGTGTTCTTAAACGTATACGTATAAGAATTATTATATAGGAGCTTAAATTACTACATTTAAATAATTCTTCCTTAAGTTAAAAACAGTCTAGATAAAAAACTTCTATAGAACCATATCTATTTTTACAATTATTGTTATTTATTTAAAGCGCCGGACCTACATCTTTCTCGAACAAATTGTCAGTAAAAGAAATAAGTAGTTAGTAAACAAAATTTTAAAAGCGTCTCTTTTTGAAAAAGCGAGCAACTCAAAGAAAATGTTTCGCTTTATTCCGCTCCGTTTATCTGTTTAATAATCTATCATTCAATTATATGAAATTTCCTTCACCAATTAATACGAAACTTCTTAAATATTCTAGAGTTTAAAATCCAATATTTAAAAGACGCATTTTTTTATATAATATTTTTGTCGGGTAAACATTTCTTTGTACGCGCGCGATTTTATACAATAAAATTGCACGTGTCTTTATTTGCCTATACAAACATTTCGAGACGACGACAATCACAACATAATTTAAGTCGGCTTGTTTCGAAACAGATTCCCTCGTTTCGTTGATTGATCGATTTTTTTTGTTATTTCTGTTTTAATGCTTACAATTCACGTATGTGACCTTCTCGCCGTTTACGATGTGACTGTAACGAGCACAAGCTCGGACGAAAAGTGCAGGTTTGAGCTGGACTGTAGGGAAAAAAAGAAAAATAATTTTTTTAAAAATCCAAAAAGCTGTCGAGATCTGAAAACGGATTAATAATAAAAAAAAAAGACACACAAAAAATGTTATAAATTTCAAAAGCTTTCTATATGTAAATTTATGTATGCAGAACATTATTATTAACGTTATTTAACATACCCTCTCTCTCTTCTTTATTTCATGTGTTACTGCACACGTTTGTTTAGTTTCACGCAAGAAATGTGCAAGAAGGCGCTCAATCCAAGACTCAAATATAAGTTAGTATTGTTAGAGCACACACTCACATGCCTTCTGATTCGAATCGTGGTCCCCGCAGGACGGCTGCTGGATATAGAGAGCCGGTTTCAGCGCCCGGCCGTCCTGGTCCTCTATCTGAATCACCAAACCATGATTGTTACCGTTGCCGTGTGAAGAACCTCGCGGGACCATTCGCCAGAATCTCAGGCCTTGCCTGACATCCAGCACTAGCTGTTTGCCATAGCTCGTCAGGGGCGTCACGATGGAGTCCATCAATCGTTTCTTCGCTAAATATATGAGAGAGAAATCGTGGCTCTCTTATATTCTCTTAAGTAAGTGAGTCACGTAAATTCAGTAAATTCCGATTAACGATTAAACACTCACATCGATGCCTTTTCAGCGACTTCATGTAATAATAAACGGATATCCTGATTTTCTTCTCGTCATCCTCGTCTTCGTCGAAACTTCCGTTCGCGAAAGTCGTGAGATTTTCCTGCGGCAACTTATAAATTCGCAATTTTGCCGCGACAACATGATCGCCGGAAGTCAGATTTAATTGAAAATGCATGTTCATCGAAAACGGATCCGTCCAAGCCTCGAGATCCGTGTTTCGAGGTATCTGGCCTATATAATAAAATCACAAATTTTCCAATAAACTAATAATATTCTCGGAACGATGGAAAAGATAAACGAATGATTAAGCTACTAACAAGTAGGCGAAAACATGGTGAGCTTCTCTCGTTGAACCTGATTGGTGCTGGTGCTATTATTGTTGCGTCTCCCAGTTATGTCGAGGATTAGCGTCTTAATATCTTCCAACGCCTTCTGACTTTGACTACACAAAAGGAGGATCAAAATTTATTAGGCTACACGGAGCGCCTGAATAAAACGGTGAGTAATAACGAGCAGGCACATCAATTTTGTAGCAAAATCGCGCGTTAGTAAAGTCGCTTTTATTAGTATCTCGAACAACGTCGTGTAAAATATCGTTCACAGAAATAATCAACAATCATAATGCAGAGTCAAGCTATTATATGTATTTGAAGGTTTCAAAAGTTCGTACAACAATAAATAATTCGTTCGATCCGCAACAGCTCAGACGTCTGAAACGTCCGAGCGATCTTGTGAAAATATTGTAAAGCATCCTAAATATTTTACGCATTATTTAAACGATGAGCTTTCTAAGAATTCTATAGACACTTTCGGAAGAAGGCGATCCAGAAAAGGCGATCGTAAATGTCGCTTCATAAATCTAGTGCGGCGGCGCGTCTGTGCGGGCTCGAGAATTTTCACCTCAGGTTCCCGGCGAACTCTTCCGGGTGCCGACGCGGGCCAACGGACGATGGTCAGTGACCTACAGAGAGGCACGGTACGGCTCGCGGAGGCATTTATTATACGTTGCAGACAGTGGCTAGACAGTCGGCGGATACACCGGCACCCCAATCGCCTCGACTTACCGTCTGGCTCTCGCGGAGAAACCTTAACTTTTTAAGGCCGCGTCTCGAATGTTAAATCCGTTCTCAGGATGTCTCGACCGGGCTCATTTGCATCGTCCTATCTCATCCTACCTCGGGAATTTTTTTTTCTGCCACATCGGGGCTGGACATCGCGTTCGCGTGACTCGAATTTTACGCCTTTCTCCGTTACTGTCAATTACTATCAATTACGGCGAAAATGTTTATGAAATCGCGAATTCGTGCTTCTCCTCGCCCGATATCGTAAGAAGAACTTGTTTACTCGCGCGCGGTTCTTCAGGGTCTCGCGGGACTTTCATTGACAAGCGCGGTCGGCGGTTGTCGCGAAAAAAATTTCCAGCGGACTAGAAAAAAGGAGCGATGTGCGAATGCTATGGGGAAAAAAGAATGAGCGTCGTTTCTCTACGACATCGACAAGGATCGTATTCGAGACGCCCACTCGGGAGATTTCAGCGCAGTCTCCACGTCAACGACCTCGTTGACTTGTTCGAACGACAAACAGAAGAATGTATTTCCATGAACGGCGGAAAAGAAAAGGAAATGAGAAGACGTAGAAAACGCGGGAAAGGAAGTATGGAAAAGAAATTTAACGAACGCGAGCGACAGAGCGGCAGAAAGAAAAAAAAAAGTATTTCTTTTAGTACCTGAAACCTATCTGCCCCGACTTTTTCCCGCCGTCTGAAAGGAAGCGTTAAATGCGAAGGCTGCGCAGGAACCATACCTTTGAGTAGAGACTCGTAAATGACAAGCGAGACGGACAAAACCCATTTTTCATCTTAATCTTAGGTCATAATCGGTCCTTCTTTTAGAGTGTAGGTGGTCCCCGATAACATTTTATCCACAGGGTCCGAATTTATCGAGAAATAGGTCCCCCCGGTTTTCTCGAAAGGCAGGTACAGAGGAGAAGTTACGACTCTCTTCTGCGAAATCACCGGCTACGGTATACCGAACCCTCGAATGTTCGATTCTAGGCATGCTCGTTAATCTAGCCGCGGCCAAGTCACGCATTTCACGCCGGTTCGTTGCGTACGTGCCACGTCTGTCCGCCGTCTGGGAAAGGGAAGGACCTGGACAAGTCTGGAGGCCGTTGCATCATGCGAACCGGCGCGACGGATCCTCCTCGCTCTCGCCTCTCGTGAGCCGGGTGTCGCGATAATGAAATTCACTGGAGCATAGCCGGCCGTGTAGACTATTAGCGTTGGAAATTAGATAGGGAAACAGAAAGAGAGAGAGAAAGATATATATATATATATATAGAGAGAGAGAGAGAGAGAGAGAGAGCGCCCTTTCGGCGCATTTCGACGAAAATTTTAATCCTCCCCGGACCTGGAATGTTAGAGAGATGAAAAAAAGAAACGAAAACCCCGAATAGAAAAAAAGAGAAAAAATAGCGAAGAACGGTTCCTCGCGACGCGATAGGCAACGACTGATTGGGTCGCCCGTAAAAATGCACATTGCACCGTCTGGCGGTGCGACAACGACGACTGCGGCAGCGGCGGCGACGGCGACGACAGCGGGATGCAGAGGACGGAAGGCGGGAGAGCAACGGAGGCTGCTCGCGCGAGGGGATCACCCGCGCGCCAGCGAAAACTTCCTCCTCTCTCTCCGTCGCGCGCACCATCGCTCCGTCTCCGTCGACATAGGAAGAGAGACGCGCATAGACAAGGTCAACGCATTAAATTGAAATGTGTTACGTAACCTCGTAAGAGAGTTCTAACTGCAGCCCGACTAGACACCCGGCGATTACGAGGGTGCTCAACTCGGTGTCTCGGATGTCTGGCGCACTATTAAACGACATTCGTCGCGCGGTTTCTCAATCTTATTGTTTTCGGTCGCGAAAGAACCTGAAGGAACGTCCAGATATCTTCTCCTTTCCCATACTAAATCGCTCGACGAGAAATCTGCGATCGCGAAGCGAGACTGTGGAAAAACTGCCCTTCGAGAGAAGACACGTCAATCGAACCAAGAACGAGAATAAATTTTAATAAATTTGCATAGCCAAAATTAATTCGCGAGACAAATTAGAATGAAGAAAATGGCGCCGCATAAATAGGATTCGAGAATAATATCCGACCAGGTTCTCTTCTCGCGATGCAACCGCGCGCGCGATGCATGATCGTGCATCGAGCGATGCACGAATGCATCGGCAACGGCATACGGAGGACTCTCGAGACGGGCTACGCCAGTGCCGGCACGAATGCATTTACGCGTCTAGACTTAATAAAATAAAAGAAACGCCCGCGCGAGCACCCGCACGAGTGGGGCTGCGAGCAAGTCGTGGGGAAGCGGGAGAGGGCGATTTAAAAACACAGCTAGAGAGACCGCAGCGGAATTTCCACCGCGTATCCTTCCTGGCTGAGAACACTGTCCCTAAACCTGTCCCTCGCGCAAACTTTATCGCACCTTCACCCGCACTCCTCCCTTCGCGAAACCATATTCCGTGCGCGTTTTATTTACATATAAAAAAATCGCATTAATATTATATTTAATTGGAATATTTTATCAATTCGCGGACTCCATAAAAAGAGCTTCGATACGATCATAATTATTAAAATTTCCTCGGCAAAAATATTTCGCGCATTTCCGATTCAATGGAATAAAATAAATAAAAATCACAATTTTCTTTTCTTTACGAAAGAATATTATTTACTTCCCTGTCGCTATACGTTAAGTTTTTCTTTACTCTCCCCTCGACGCGATACTTTTTTTATCCATCGAGATATTTTTACGTGACGAGGGCAACGTTTCGCTGAGAACGACGTCGACCGACGTCGTCGACGGATTCTGCCTCTCGTGTGTAACGCGTCGAATTCTCCAATTTCCACGACGCTCGCGCAAATAAATACCGCCGCGTGAAAGAAATTTTATTGGCGTTTTGCAGCGACAGGTTCTGAAAAACTATTATCAGACGTCAGATCCGATATGTCTTGTTTTTAATTGCAAGAAGTAGAGTTCTACAATATATTTGTTATGCTACAAAAATGCATGTATATACGTATAATTTGAAGAGTTCTGCAAAATTAGAGATTTTTTGAAGAAATTTCGTAGAGTTCGCACAGATGCTGCGAATAATGTATGATGTAAAACTTTCGCGATCTTTTCTTGGCTCTTCAGCGACATATTTTCGGGATACGCAAAGATAAAATATTCGCTTATATATCGTATTGCTCAAATTAGCAACAAGTGCATAAAAATCGGTAAAAAAATCATGCAATTGTTATCTATGCAGTTGCATACTCGCAATGACGCATGCAAATATATTTCTTTCAAGTAACAAATGAAAAAAAACATGTCAATCTTGATTCAGAGGTATTCGCAATATAACACGTTTCATGCGAGAAATAATCCGCGAGTCAAGCGACTATCGAAAAATAAATTGTAAAATAAGATTGTAGCTGAGAAAAATGCACAACGCGCGAACGCCTTACCAGATGATAAAGGCCTCCATGGAGGCTTACCTGCCGAAGCTTGAAGTTACGTTTTCTCTAAAAGACACAGAAAGCAGATATTGTAGATACTAGAATTGCGTTTGCCAAGCGGAGAATGCACGTGATGAACGACATTTATATATTATAGAATTATGATTCAGTTATGATTCTCATGTACGGGGAAAAGCGTATGATTTTATAAACGCGGAATCAAATCAGGGAATATTATGTACCGACGTAAAAATTCTCTATTTACGAATATTCAACATCGCCGAGCTACTTTTTTCGTGATTCACTTTTCCCTATATTACGTTAAGACCTGTTCGTTTGTTTCAACTTACTCTCGACGATGAGCGCGCACCAGTTGCTGATAGGCAGAGAGATTGACTGAAGATGCGTTCTCGACGGACGATGCATTGATATTGGCTATGAATTGCTTCGTCTGATCCGGGGCGTCGTTCTGATACTCCAGAGTATCATTCTCATTTCCCTCCGGTAAGATATTCATCATCTGCTCGTCGTAATCTGACGTCTCGTTCTCGTCGACGTAGCCCAGCGAGTCCGCGAAAGCCGGTATCACTCTGTAGACATCCTCTCCAATCCATTCCAGCCCCTCGTACTCGCTGATTTTTCTATTGTCCGTATCGTTGTCCGCGTTCTTGGCGAACGAGTCGTTGAAGAAATCCGTCGTCGAGGTATCAATCGCGGTCGCGTTAGACGTAATATTTGCAATGATATCGCTCGTGATGGTAGACTCTGGAAACTCCGTCGTGCTAAAAATAGCTTGATTTCTTGTATAATTTGGCCTGACGTCTTTCAAATTCCCCAGCTGATGTACTATGGGAAGTGGAGTATGCCCAGTAGCCGCAGAAGAAGCAGACGAAGAAGAAGTAGTAGACAATGACGAAGCGTGAAAGGAATTAGCAACGTTCCGGGCAGTCGTGTACCTCAAGGTCGAAGGAGCGCGATGCTTGGAATCCTTGGACGAGGCGAGGACGTCTCTGTCTACGAATCTCGATCTCTCGTCCGAACCAGAGCTGGAATCGAATTCGGAATCGTCGTAGGGTATCTTGAAGATCACGTGGGGCTCCATGGCACGGTCGAAGCTCAGATGAAGATTCTGCGATGAAGAGTCCTGCTCCTCGGTCTTTCTCGACTCGTTCTCGTAATCAAGATTCGTGGGTTCGGACCACGACTGCTGCTGCAGCTCGAGCTTGGTGGCCAAGTTCTCGTAATCAACCACAGCCTGACGATTATAAGCGTCAAAATCGAAGTTTTTGTCATCTCTCTCCTCGTATCGGTCTCTCTTTCTGTTGTTCCTGGACACGTCGACGTCGGGATCGTAACGAGAAGACGAATCGACTTCCATGGAATTGTAGTTCCAATGCTTTGCTCTGTTTCTATAGAGATTCTCGTCGTGGAATCTTCTCCCGCTCGACTCTGTTGTTTTCTTCAATTCTTCATCCTTTCGTTTATCGAGTTCACGCTCGCGAATCGCCAGCACTTCTTCGGGAGTGTAATTGAGACTCTTCAGCAGCAACATATTAGCAGTGCTGAGATCACCTGTGATTATCTGCAGGATCGCCTTTTCCAGCATCTTTTCTACTCTCCGTGCACTGAAAGGAATTGAGCCCCTTCTGTCTAAGGCCTCTACGTGTTTTGCACTTTTCTTTAATGACTCTGACAGCAAAGTGTCCGTGGTTTCTTCACTCTTAAAATTGGATTGTTTTTCGGCAAAATCTACGTGACTATTTTCTTTTCTGTGCACCGGATAAACTCCATGGTGGTGATGATGGTGATGATGATGGGACCATGTATCGGTCGCGATGGACACCAATAAAATAAGCACGATGGTTTTAACGCCCATTATCGCAAATAATAAAAAATTATTCGAAGAGTTTAATACAGTCGCCCTGCACTCAAACGATATTCGATTATAAAATGATTCGTATTTCCAAAAATTATTGCAAAAGAAAAAAACAGCTTGAAATACTCGATTCGATTTCCAGAAATAATTTTCAATATCGAATTCGGAAAATTTCGCGGAAGATTACTCGGCAAACGAAGTCTATGAGTAATCTCCGAATTTTTAGGGGGAAGAGGGGACTTTGTTCTTCAAGAGGATTACTCGTTAATCTTCTCGTAGTTAAATCCTTAAAGCTCGTTGACAGATAATATCGCGCGCGTTATTATAATCTCTGTTTCCGATTTCAATTTCGCTCACCTCGCGGAATCACGAAGCAAGACGGCAACGAGAGAATCGTCGTGATTCTTAAAGGGTGTCTTTCCTCTGGTTCTCCGAACTTTGTCGAAATTTCTTCGGGATCTCGGGACGTCACAATCGCGTGCAACTCTGTGACCAGCTCGTCACCTAGCCACGACGCTTCTCCGAACACCGCAGCACGTCCAGCAGCACGTGAAGAAGAAGAAGAAGAAGAGGTAGAAGAGGAAAACGTTTCGTACGGAGGCGCGTTAGCGAACTGGACCGTGATTGGTCTGCCGGCGATCGCGAACTAAGTTCTAATCGCACGAGAAAGGCGCGAGGTGCGTAAGTAGGAAGGATTCGTATAGTATGCGTGTGCACGCTCTGAGCAGTAAGTCTCAACTGAGCCGTGATACTGGCCAACTCACAGACATAATTCTGTCTACTCACTAATTCCGAGACAACCACGAAGCCGCGAGAGGAGACGCGCCGGTGTTACTACGATGACTCCTTTTTTTCTTCCCTCTCCTCCCCCTCTAGTCTTCTCTCTTTCTGTCTGTCTTTCTCCTCCTCCCCCTCTCTCTCTCTCTCTTTTTCTCTCTGCACCACCGTCGTTGCCTCTCTCACGTTGGCTCCACTCTTTCTCCTCCGCTCGAGTAATCCCTTTTCCCTCGTGCACCGAAATCCCGCGGAAGACAGCCTTTTCTCTCCTCGCGATGTTTTATCTTCTCCTCTTTCTTTTGCTCCCTTCTCCCTTGCTACTGTTTCCTCTTCTTTTTCGTCCTTTCCTTTGTACTCGTTTCTTTTTTGGCACGTATCTGCCTTCCGATGATGATTACCGAAGATTGTGTCGAATTGACCCGTCGATCAAACTCCCGGTCTTTCTTTTTTCACCGTCACTTATCTCTGCGATATCTGTTTGTTTCAAATTTCGCAAATCTCTTGCTACAGATCGTCGGTTTCATTCCTCGTTCATGCAAATATTTACGTGGTAGTCGAGAATCTTCATACTGACACGCATGTGGCTCTTCCTTCTCTTTCCTTCTTGCAGACGAATATTATCAAATTTTTTTCCTCCTGTCACCGCGACCGCAAATGATGGTCTACGCGCGCGCGCGCCGGACTTTCGCTACCAAAAAATCGATCTCGATCTCCTACCGTGCGATAACTCGATCGAATCGTGGCCTCTTTTTCCCCGGGACACCGTCGCGTCGCCTTGGTATATTTTGATTACTTCACGAAAAAAAAGAACGAAAAGGAAGAATTTCTCTCCTCTTCGTCTGTTTCTACGAAGTCTCGGTCATTCGGCGAGATAGAGTTCTTCTGAACGACTTGAGATAATGTTGCGCCGAAATGCGAGAGAAATGGAGGTAGGAGAAAAAGAGGAACAGGTACAGGGAATATATGACGGGAACACACGAAGCTTGCACGAGAGAAATGTACAAGGAGGCTCGTCGTATTCGGATGGTCGTTTCAGGGGCAGCCACATACGATTTTATAGGGTGTCTCCCTCTCCGCTGTCTAGACGAATCGAAAGATATGATCTTTTGAATCATAATGTATCGCTTTTAATAAATGCAGCCTCCGCGTGCGTGCGTGAAAATACGATATGTGGCAACGCACGCAGACGGCAAGAATTCGAAAAGAAAAAAAATAGTGGAAAAAAATGAGACGACCGTGACAGATTCGATTTGCTTCCACGTATGTGGAAATCTCTCTGAAAATTTCGATTTCGCTTAATTTTTATAATGATTCGAATTCTAATCAGCTATTTATCGGACGACTACTTTTGAATTAGATATATCTTAAAAGTAAATCGCAATGTTAATTAAATAAGCTCGGTTTTGTTTATAAAAGAAGATGATAATTGTGTTTTTCAAAATGTAAATTTTTTAAAAATTATTTCTAGATGAAAAAAAAATGATATGATTCATAATATGTTTTTCTACGGAGATTGACTATCACATTCGGAGATGAAAATCTGGACCACAATAAAAATAGATATGTGCCTAAACAAACTCGTAAATCTACACTTTCCTATCGAACTTTCCGCAAAAATTATTATGACGTAATCAAATTTAATCTGATATTTTGATTGATATTTCGATGCACCTGAATTCAAGGAGAGTCCCTGACAAAGTACGTCAAGCGCTATTTTTACGAAAAATAAAAAACCTCATAATAATTATTTTTTGAGGAAATATTTAATAAAATAATTACACATTGAGACAACATTTTGACATAAATTATTTTCACACAGTTTTATCTATTTAAATAAATTTTATTTATTTAAATATAAAATCTCTGGCTAGTAATATGTCTCAAGATGTATCTCAATATTTCGAAATGTAAGTCGCAGTACGTCTTTCTCAAATCGATTCATGGAATCGTCGTCATTGACGAGTATGCAAGAAGAAAAAAGAAACAAAACGTTCACCGGTAAACAAATCGATGAATCGAGACCAACGACGTAACCACTTATTCACCCCTGCACAAACTGGGTTGGCCGACGTATCTGGTGGGGGGCCACGTGTGTCGAAGGAAGTGCATTGCGGTGTCCCGGATACACACACATCTCATATACCTTATTCTTGATTTCGCATGTACACACAGAGTGCGCACTTAAATTACATACGTGTGCGACTTCTACGGATTGAATGTGCCCTTTCTAAATACGTCTGCGAGCTTCAAATTGCTCCTTTCCATTTGCTTAAACTTTAATTGATGAATCGAGATGCCGAGATCGTTCTCATATAATAATTATATCTTAAAAAGGGAGATTATAACTCTTGTGGTAAAATTAAATTATGTTAACGTTAATCTAATGTATTTCTAGCTCTAGTCTCCAAAGTTGAACGAAATAAATCGCGTTTAAGAGGCTATACACAGTTATTTCTCACTTCGATCCCTTGCTACCCTAGAAAGAGACAAGAGGACGAATTGAATTAAGATTAAAGTTACGCAACGTCGGTGAGAAACCGGCCTTCGGAGACTCTCGGAAGAGACACGTCGGGTACATAAAATACCCACGTGCGATTTTGCGCGCGGGCGTGCAGACACGCGGGCTTAACTGCGCACGGCGAGTCCGACGAAGGGTTATAGGGTGCGTGAGAGAAGAGCGAAAAGGAGAGGGCCATGGACACGAATGCAATTTGATCCCGAGAGAACGACACGACAGTTGTCGCCGCGGTGCAACGGTTCTCTGACGTCAGCACCGAATTCTCCGTCGCGGATCGGACATGCGGACAGACAATCTGGCGTCTAGACGTACCAAAATAAATAATGCGCAGGGCCTCGTCACTCTCTCTCTCTCTCTCTCGCTTCGCCAAGTTAAATTGTTGCCTCGCACACTCATTACATACTCGTGCATCGTCCTTGTCAATAGCGACGTTCTGACGTTGGCTCATGGGGGATGTTACGGAGGTACACCCGAATGTGAGAGTCTCCGCAGAGACGCGGTGAAGAAATTCCCTCCCCACTATAGATCTTTGAGAAAAGTAAAGATAAAAAATTTCCCTTATTAAAGGTATTTCCCTTGTTACTTCATCGAGGAAAAAAAACTGCAAGGAAGAATGTACCGGCGGGTTTTTCGCAATATGGAATTCGATCGTAACAACTGGCAATGCCATCGCACCGTTTCTCGGAATTGTTTTCATAGCCCGGGGGAGGATAATATGCGAGGCGTAGTTTTCTGTTCGTGCGATGCAGACAATATCGGGGCAAGACGCAGAATGCAACGGCAGACGCGGCAGAAAAACCGGCGGATAAACATCGGGCTCCCGGGAAAAAGAACCGTCGTCTCACCTGGCATCGAGTCGCAAACGCCGTGCATCCGAGATACGCCTTCCCTAATGACATAGAGTCCTCTCTCTCCTCTGGGGCCGCCGTCGCTCTTTCGCTCTATCTCCCTCGCTCTCTCTTTCTCTCGGTCTCACCTCGGGGACGGGGCACGTCCGAGCGAGAATTTAAGACGTTCTGCCCACGCGCGCCAAATTATTCCGCCTTATGCCCGTTTCCTTCGATCGGAATTGTAAAAAGGGAAGAGAGAAAAAAAAAGAACGAAACAGATTCCACCGACGCCGGCGCGCGGACCCGCGAAGACTATTGCCACGGCAGCGGGGGTAACGGGGGGGCGTAAGAAACGGGACGAAAAAGAAATGGAAATCGTGCAATTTGCATGGTCTCTTCTCTCCGGACCAACACACTCGGGGGTCCGGATAAGGTCTCTCTCTCTCTTCTCGGGATCCGTCAGGGGATACTACGGCACACCGCACGGATACTCCGCCTTCCCAATTCTCGCTTCGTGGAATCGGGATTTGAATTTCCGAGTGGATTGCGCAATCCGCGCGCGTCGGCACCCACGCGTAGGCGCGCAACGCAATCGTCTCTCCTCGGCCCAGACGGTCATTTTAAAACCAATAGCCGCCTATCGCGAACACGCAAATCGCCGGAGAGGAGATCTCTTTCCCTCTCTCCCCTCTTTATCCCCGCGCTCACCTCCTCATAGCCTCACTCGATATTCCGCGCTCGTTCGCACACAGAGACACATGCCTTCAGGCCGGAATGCGAGACGTACTTTTATAAACTTTCTTGTTAGCTAAGCGTATAGCTGAGCTAAACTTCTTCCCCGAGCGCAACTCTCAGATCAGAGAGCCTAAAAAGTCGCATTCGATGATTCTTAAAATTGCAAATAATTAAAAATATATATAGTGTTTCTGGCATGCAAATTAAGAACAGAGACGAAATCATATAAAATATTTATAATTGATCATGTCGTAAAATTTGTGATTTTATGATATATTATTAAAATAAAATAAAAAATATATATAAAGCTCAGGGTTTGGCGGAAAAAGATTGACTTGAAGACGAGAAAAGAATTCGTGTATGAGAAACCGCACGAGCAGGGTTTTCATTCTTAAACGAAATACGTAACACGTCGAGATTGGAAGGAGAAGAAGAATATCGGAAATGACGTAAAGAAGTTACAAGATGGAACACGATCCGTGCAGCCGCCGAAGGGTGTCGCGTGCTGCGACACAGACGATGAATCGGACGCACGACATTCCAACGAAACGGGAGTAAAGAAGAAAGACGAGAAGACGAGGAAGGAAGCGTACGCGCAGTCACGTACGCGTTCCGTCTGGTTAAATCGCATAATGACGAGGTGCCTAATCACAAATTATGCCGCGTACGCGACAACCGATTCCGTCGTCGCGCATCGGGATTATGTAACGCTAAACTTGAACGTCTCGGCCAGTAATAAATACACACGTCGCTTCGACGTAAATATTTCTAATAATCTGCTCACATGATGTGTATATGCGTCCCCTATTATTAGTTACTCTTAGTTGGAAATTAAAAGCGGAAAAACAATCAATTATGACAATTTATATTAAAACGGAATAAAATAAAATTAATAAAGTAAGACCTAAGAGAGCTGATAATCCTGAAGCGCATATAAGAGTGTATATAAGAAGTTTGACATTCATATTCTTAGCTCGAATTTTAGAGAGGCTTGAATGGAGCTGGATATAGAGTTGTGTACGCATTTCTGTTCTAATGAAACAGTTAATTCGACGCTCTTGTTTTCGAGCCAAGGGAGGCGATAAGAAATGGCGCGACGCGGATGTTGACGACGTGAACGAGACGTAGGTTTCAGGCGACGTATATAGGGGAAGGGCGTGATGAAATTCTGCGGAATATTTAATTTTTCCTGTGCTCTCGTGTGTCCGGTATCAGGCAGATCAGCAGGTACTATTTCAGCGGGCGCGAGGCAGAGCGAGTGTATCCGTATTTCCGCGCATCAGATTCGTCTGAGAGAATCATCGCTGACAGAAATTATTCGACGTTGATACGATGGCTTTCCAGGGCCTTTCCAGGGCCTTTCCAGGGGCCTCTAGGATAATTACATTGCGATTAACATCGAGAGAATAATTATTCGCAAGACGATCGTTCTCCTCGTGCGGAAAATACGCCGACTTTCGCGTATCTCACGAAATTTGACTATCCGTGTTGCTCTTGGTACGGTGCCAGAAATCTAAAGCTGGCCCGCTTTGCTATATCACGCGTGCACGTAGAAAATAGAATAATTCTCGCATAGAGTGACTTATCAAGGCCGTGAGTCGGTAAGGCACATTAAACGTAAATAAAAAAATCTATTGCCTCCCCTCTGCCACAAACATTCGACGCATAAATAGCCCGAGGTGTGATGGAATATAGAACAACGCGAATATACGTTACGCTCTGAAGTGCAATTTCCTTGGCACCTTGGTATATAGTTGGAAATTTATAATAATAATATGGTTTAATGACAAGTTTTAGAATAGAAAGTCCTGTTAATATTTCGATCGTTTTCCGTACGCGAAGTATTATGTAACATCACGCCGAAGATTAATTCTCTTTCCCCCCAAAGATCCTTTCCTCTTATCCTCGAACAGCAAAGCAGCCACACCGCGCGCTTGTAAATACAACGAAGTCTAAAACATTCGGCAGACTAAACACATTATTACGTCATGTGACAGTGTCGAAAAGGAAGTCCAAGCAGAATATAATCCACTAATGAAAGCAAATCTTACGTCGGCGAGAAATGTTTCCGTTTATATCGGTAGAAATTACGCTGATCTAATCATAACATTTACTATTCAACTCAAAACTTTGCAATCTGCGATATATATGGAGTGTCTAAAGTGAAAAGGAGTTAAAGAAAACATATATAATCTCGCGTTCTACAAATCATTTTTAAACAGAGAGAATACGCTTTTTCTGCAATTTATTACAATAGTCTTGCTCCGAAAGATGGATTTTAAGTAACTCGAGTATATGAAACGGAAGAAAGAGGGAAAGAGAGAAAGAGAGAGAAGAGGAAGAGCTTACAGAGCGAGAAAAAACTCGAGACGTCGCGTCGCACACATCGTCGCTTCGAACAAAAATTCGAACATGATTCTCTAAGTAAAATAGTGTTCTCTCGCGTCGCGTCTCGACGAGATAAGCTGAGCATCATCTTCCCGATTTTTTTTGTTCTTCGCCAGCAGCCAGACAGTTTAGCCTTGGAAGCCTCCGATTACTCGGACTTTCTGCTTCGTAATTTACAGAACAATTCAACTTTGCGTACCTGGAAATATGCGGGACATGCGCCGCGGATCATGCAAAAAGCGCTTCGGCGACTTAATAAGCGTTTCCTCGGTTAATTTACAATTGATTTTCGGTCGATTGCATCGTCGTATATTATCTGTATATATTGTATATGCTCCTTTAAAATTTTTACTGCGGAAAAATAAATTATGCAAATCTTCTTTAAACTTTTTAACCATCGAAACTTATAATTAATGAGCTCATGAATAAATAAATCTAAATCGGATAGTTCTTATTGTCAAAAATCGAATAAATATCGTATTAAGTTAATTTAATTTTATCGCGTTACGTTATCAAATCACTTTCATACTAGAGTAGAGTTCATCTAAAAATCGCGCTAATAAACGTTGTGATACTATCGCGAAAACTTGTGTGACGCGATTATATCTTGAATGCAACAACTTATGTGTAAATAATAATTTTCCTCACATGTATATCTACATTGGATGATTTTACAGCTGTTTGCACTTGCAATATGTCAGAAGAACAGGTGTACATACATCTGTTTTGATGTTCAGACAAAATTCTATTCCTTCCGTTAACAAGATATACATTTATCACGCTTTGATAGCCATAATTGAAAATACATCGACATTGGGAAACGGGAATGCATTCGCGTGTACTTAATTTAAAACTATATTTTCCAAAGATGTACGAAATATACACTGTAAATAAAATATATAATTTCTAGCTAGAAAAAAATAACAA
Source organism: Prenolepis imparis (assembly GCF_030444845.1). Classification (NCBI taxonomy): domain Eukaryota; kingdom Metazoa; phylum Arthropoda; class Insecta; order Hymenoptera; family Formicidae; genus Prenolepis; species Prenolepis imparis. Next base: position 3,135,619 of record NW_028141162.1, read on the forward strand.
TAAAAATTGCCATACATTACTGTTATCAATTGAACGCATTCAGTTCACTTGGCATTGACTAGCTCGATAATGTTAAAACATAGATAATTTTCTATCGGTCGGAATGTTTTTTTTCTCTTTCCACAAGAACGTTTCTTGTAATCGCGTCACGATCGTTACGTAATGGTCATTCACGCTTTGTTCATTATTACAGTCGCGAATCGCGGCCTCATCTTCCGGTTTAGTTCTCCAGTTTCCGTGTCTCGTCGGTAGCGCGATTAGCTGCTCGCTCGGCATAAGAATTTTTTTTTTTATGCACCTGTTTTGAATTGCATCTCACGCATCGGGTCTCCAATGCGATCCGTTAAGACGACACGTCGCGTGTTCGCCGCACGCGTATGCGAAACGCGCTCCGGGACTTTTCCCTGATTACTCTTTGGTGCCCGTCCAACAAATCACTTTGTCATTCGTTCGTTTCTCGTTAACGGCGAGATAAATAATGGAAAGGTTTGATGTAAAAGAAATAAATTGGAAAGAGCATCAACCCGTCACTAAATCACATAATGAATGCGGACACGGGAGACTTATTAATCAGGAAATTGCACTTCCGTCAAAATGAGTAAATGTGTGTGTGCGCATTGTATATACGGTTATTATAATGATTTAAAAGATAAATGGTGACATTCGCAATATCAAATACGTGTAAACAAGATTATTATCGCGTTCCTAAATCGCCGAAAATTTTAAAGATGTTACACAATGATATGATGTAAGAAATAATTACAGTGATATGAATGGTAGTAGATAATTCACACGTTATGTAAATATTTGCACAAACGTGTTTTCAAGATATATAAAAATATTTCCTGTATATATAAATTAGAGTTATAAATAATTATAATATATAAATTTTTACATTTTTGTCATTTAAAATAAGGTATTTTTCTAAATAAGATAATTATTTATGATAAATTTTCAGAAAAATCTAATATTATTTTGCGTAAATTAATTTTCGAAAAGTAAATGGAGAAATCGCTGTATTAAATAAAAATGTTTCCAGTTTATTATTCAAGTTAATTCAAATATAAAAATAAATAATTATATGTTTTATCATTGTGAAGATACAAGTTCACGTGATTTATATCTTGATTATATTTTGCTTAAAAATGAAATATTGAGTATAGCCAGAGATTTGACTATTACTTTTACAAAGTTATTTAAAATTGGAGACTTAAAAAAAATTTATTACAAGTTACATTTCACAAAACTCATATGATGAGAGGAAATGTGGCAAACCTGAGACATATTCTGTATCTCATTGTCAGCAAAAACCATCATAGTTCCACGTAAAAGAGGATGTTAGCAATATATCTTTTTTCATTCAAAATGTCACGGTCAAGAAGGGAGTATGAGTTCCCCACTCGTCGTATCTTTCATACCTCGAGGTTGTATAACACGCATTATACCGTCGATTTTCAGTAGTATTCCTTGAGCGGCTTATCTTGTTGTAGATAGATAGAAAATAATGTCAGTGTGTCTTTATAATAGGTACGTTCAGTCAGTATCAGAATATACATTTCCGTCTTGAGCTTTTTCTTCGCTAAAGCTATGCAACTCGAGTATTTATCGCGAAATGATAATATGTGGTTATCAAACTTGTTTAATCAATAATGAAATCAATAATGAAATCAATAAAATTTTATCGTTTATTTTTTTAATTGCAAAAGTGCGATCTCTACGGAAATTGGACTCTACGGAAACAGTTTCAAACACAATCAATCATAAACGCGTATATTTTTCTATTTGTTTGAGAACATATCGTTAGATGAAATGCAGAATATCCGTGTATAGTGCAAAATGCATAAAGATTACCGATATCCAAATTAAGGTTGAAGTTTTATGAAGCGTTATCAACGTTATCTGTCGGTGCGATTTTAATGAGATTACAAAGTGTCTATGTGCGAGAATAACAATTCTTCCTACATGTCAAGAAAACACATTTTTCCGTTTTGTGTCGATGCTGTGAAAAAAACGACGCAAGGAGGAGACATTTCAATCGTAAAGTGAGCTAAAGAGCAGTGATTTGTGTCAGTGTTGTGAAAAGAACGACGCAAGGAGGAGACATTTCAATCGTAAAGTGAGCTGAAGAGCAGTTAAATATGTCCGGAATGACGAATCAGGCATTTGAAGTAACTTGAATTTTTATTTCTTGTGCTGATAAACTTTTGTTAAAAATGATTTATAAATTGTTATATATCAGTGAAAGTTTTTTTTAAATACTTAAAATAATTTTGTTATCTCAGATTATATGTATCTAAAATTCGAATTATATCGAAAAATATATTAAATGGAAATTTTCCTTAACTCTCTTTGATTATTCAAGAAAATGTAAAGAGATTATTTAAAAAAAGGTTTATTACTTTTATGATCGATAGGATAATGAATTGGACGTGTTAGAGAATGGTCACCGGAAAAGTGAACCTATAGCGAATCAAGTAAGTAAATCGCTTTTGTTTAACTCTTCTTGCCAAGGAATTCTTGCGAAGGAATGCCTTTGTTCGAAACAATTGCTCTAATTATAAGTTCAAACGCATTTGTGTGCACGAATAATCGACCATAATAGTAGTATATAATTTTGTCATACATTATTGAAAAATATCGTTATAATATATATTTCATTTTAAATTCGTTAAGATAAAAAAAAACTTAAAAATAAGATAAAATTTCTACACATGGCTCTACTCTTAAAAATATCACTTAATAAGAATCTAAAACAATATTAATGTATAGCATTGTTCTCGCAGGATGTTAATCATCGTGAATCACAAATACATTGGAAGACCAGAAAAAACGCGATCGAGGCCTATATTTCGAAACACCGGAGAATTTTCAAGATTTTTGGCTTAATAATTTTAAATCTTCTTGTTATAGCCTATATAATCTGCGCAGGTGTATATTGGAAAAATAAACGTATGTATGTGCTTACTCATTTTGATGGAATTTATAATCTCCGTTATATAATTAATATCGAATATGATAAAGTATAAAATGCAACGCATTAAATTTGACAAAGTGACATGATATGACGATATCGTTTTTCAATTCCAGAAAATCATTGCGATCTCCAATGGTGCGATGGCTACGGTTTGCTGCTCGTACTTATAGGATTTATTTATCTCGGTCTGTTTTATTTCTTAATCATAAAACGATATTTTGGGAAGTACATCATACAATGTTGCCTGCCAGTAACGAATTCCTTGGAACGCTTGCAAAATACCAAGTGAGAAATTAACGTCATAACTGCTCGATAAAAGATATTTATAAACGATATTCATATCGATATTGCGAAAATTTTCAGGTACGGAACATACATTGGAACGATCGTTCACTTGATTATACTAATAGCTATTATCATTTTCCTCATTCTTGATACCACAGAATCCAGATACAGATTAATCAGTATCCTCGGCATTATTATCATACTGGGATTAGGCTGGTTATTTTCTAAATATCCGAAACAGGCAAGTGAATCGTGATATCTCGAAGCTTAAGTTTCGTCAGCTTTTCGCATGAGTTCTTGACTTTAATCTTTTTTATCGCACAATCTTTTTTCGTCTTAAAAGAAAGATATCTTTTTTATTTTATCTATTATCGCTCGAAGCGTGTACGATTAATTCATTAATTTCACACGTTACGTAACAATTATCCTCATCTGTCGCATCGCTTACCGAATGCGCTCCAATTACTGTAACATAATATACATACACTAAGCGAAGCCGAGGAAAATTGCTAAAAACACGTCGCTAATTTCGCTGGAATTTTTTAATCCACTTCATTAAACTGTCTAATGTGCACGCAGATCTCTTTGTTTATAAATTTTTTATGCGCGATATGAATTAAAAATTAAAATATCTTCTTATTTTTTAGAAGTAAAATGCAAAAAAGATTGAGATCAAATTTACAATATTTAGAATAAAATTTCTTGGAAAACATAAAACACTATATTTGCAATTTTCTTCGCTTATTATCACTTTCGATCATTTTAACGATCACGTCATTAAATATATGCAGATCAATTGGAGACCTGTTATTTGGGGCCTAATTTTACAATTTGTACTTGGACTCATCACGATTCGATGGCCTGTCGGTCGCAGTATTTTCCACTGTATATCCAATAAAGTGGCCACTTTCTTGAATTATACTAAAGCCGGCGCAAGCCTCATATTCTCAGAAGACCTAGTCAGCAAGGGAATCTTTGCGTTCACCGTTAGTTGATCTAATATCGCATTTAGAAATGTTTAAAATCAAATATAAAATAAATATTATATTTAACAATTAACTTATAAAGAAATAGCACGATTGTTAATTTGATGATTGAAAAAAATTTTACGTTGCTTTATTTATTTAAAAAAATTATTAACTTATAATTTCGTTATGCATAAATTAAATTTCGCTAATGATGCATTCTGTTTTACTAGGTATTGCCCGTGATCTTTTTCTTCAGTTTCGTGATACAAGTTTTGAGTTATCTCGGTGCGATGCAATGGATGATCATGAAATTAGGATGGATTTTGCAAAGAATAATGGGCACGACGTTGTGTGAATCAATAAGCGCCGTCGCTAATCCTTTTATCGGAATGGTAATCAGTAACTTGATATTCTTACAAAAAAAGAATTTTCGGATCCATAAGAATTTGAAATATTATTTGTTTTATTTTTTTTTTCCAGTCGGAATCTCCCCTGTTAATCAAACCGTATATTAATCAATTGACTCTCTCGGAGTTGCATGCGATATTGAGTTCAGGATTTTCCACGATTGCTGGTTTGTCACATGGCCTTCGTAAACACGACTTATTGTGTCATTAAGTTACAATTTATAATCGTGTTTACCTACTCGTTGCAGGTTCGGTATTGGCTGCTTACATAGCATTCGGTGCAGAACCGGCTCATTTAATAACCGCCTCCATAATGTCCGCGCCGACTGCTCTAAGCTACTCCAAGCTCTTTTATCCGGAAACCGAGCAAAGTCTCACGAAATTCGAAAATATCGAGCTTGAAAAATCGTAAGTGCGAAAATTTTATTTAAAAAAAAAAAAAAAAAAAAAAAAAAAAAAAAAAAAAAAAAAAAAAAAATTCGTGTCTCAGTAATGACTATCACGCATGAAAATGTATATTATATTAAATATATAGATCAGACACCAGCATTCTAGACGCCGCTACCAATGGTGCATTAGCTGCAATACCAATCGTTTTGGGTATAATCGCGAATATCGTGGCTTTCGTATCCTTCATCGCGTTTTTTAATGGGACACTCTCTTGGTTCGGCGGTCTCGTCGGTTACGAAGAACTGAGTCTCGAGGTAATAAATCTTTCAACGCGTGTGTGACCTTTCCAGCGGCTAAAAATGTATCCTATTTGAACGAATTTTAGATTTCTAGTTTTGCAGATTATCTTGGCGAAAATCTTTATGCCACTGAGTTGGATCATGGGGGTTCCTTGGGAACATTGCGAGGACGTGGGTACGTTGATAGGTTTGAAGATGGTGGTCAATGAATTGATTGCCTATCAGAAGATGGGCGAGTTTAAAAAACAGGGCAGAATATATGGGAGATCGGAAGCGATTGCCACCTTCGCGGTCTGCGGTTTTGCGAATCCAGGCTCGATCGGGATCCAGATCGGCGTCTTCTCTTCTTTGGCGCCGAAGAAGAAGGAGCAAGTAACGAATGTCATTATTCGAGCCTTTCTTACTGGCAGCGCCGTCTGTTTCCTCACAGCCAGCATCGCCGGTAAGATTGAAATCTAACGCGACTATTATACAGACTTCTCTCGAGCCGTTGCTTCAAATATCACCGATTCAACCAAGTTTTACTTTGTTATAGGTATGCTAATCAACGACGTTACATTATCGTCTTCTACAAACGTTACTGTATCAACAATTTCAAACATCACACAAGCGACAACAATAAGTACTCCGTTAATTTGAATGAAAGAAATTAAATTTAAATTACAAAATTGCGTTATAGCAATCCTATTACAGAGACGTTTAATTATAAAATTTAAAAATTTGAATTTTTTATCATGTCATATCAACAATTGTTTAAAAAGAAACGGCAATCTCAAAGAACATCTCTTGTTAAATAATAGTGATGAGAGAGAGAGAGAGAGAGAGAGACACATAAATTCCATTATATAATAATTTTATCAGTAATAAATTTTTATACTGTTATAGAAACATCGAAATAACTTATAAATGATATATATGAGATCATCGGTTTTCTCCAAAAACGATGCGTTGCAAAATCTTTTATCCAACAAAATCAATTTCGCGCTTAATAATGCATAATACAAAGTCGAAATGAAAATCATGTGAGAGGGATCACTTATTAGCTTATTTAATTTGTTACTATTTGTACGTTATCAGTATATATGATAATTGTGTAAGTATCGATCGCGCGTAATGTGGAATACGTATTCCCCGTATAAAATGGGTGTGCTTATTTATATTCTATCAATAATATTAATTGTACAGTATCTTATATGTACCATAATACGCAATAATATCACAATATCTTGAGAGTAAATGGAATGTCGCGTGCGGTGCTTCGAGAAGCTAAAAATATCGAATGAACGTATCATTTTTATATTTTCTACGATCACTCTTATGGTAGAACATGTAGCTGATAATTTTCGTAAATGCTGTCAGTGCGGTTAAGCACGTCGGCAGTCACCTCCAACATTTTTGGCAGAACGTCTATGTTTCGTTGAACATTTTCACCACAGACCTAAGAACCAGATATAAGTGAAGAAAAAAAAATCATTCGACCTAATTCGGCACTCCCTAAAAATGGCTCTGTTAATCCGTTTACCTTTTTTAATAAAGCCTCCCTATTAGGCATAGCGTACATAGCAACTATCGCCGCTTTTCTGATCACCCATGGATGATGCTTTGCCAAGGTTTTGTTATACGCATCTTGGCAACAGCTGGACGTTTTGTCACCATCCGAGAGATCACCCAGTTGTCGCAAAAATTCTCTAATAAAGTCTAAAAGATTGAAATGTGTATCAGCTGATTCGGATTTCTAAATAATATCAATGAAAACGATATAGTACCTAAACCTCTATGTAATCGTAATAAAGTACGTGCGCCATTAACAAAATCAGATTTTTCCAACAATTCGTTTTCCTTCTCATATTCAATCATAGACTTGACAGTGGTGTACTGCTGATCGTCTTTATTTAATAAATTAGTCAAGATGTCTATTTTCTGCTTCAGATCAGAAGAAACGAAACTAAAGATACTGCCCATTAGCTGAAAAAATCTACGCACGCAGCATGTTATCCAAGTACAAATACTACATAGATACAATCTCATATCTCTAAGCACAGATTAATAAGAGATATCACGATTAATTTAATGACAAAAATTGATAGCAGCGAAGGAGTTTGACATCAAAATTAAAATGTTTACATATAACGTATTTTTTTAACTTTTACATATAACTATCGCGAAAAACTTTATTAAATTTTGGACAAGAGCATTATATGTAAATTCTCTGCGTTAAATGATAAATCATGTAACACACGATCTCTTAATTCAATAATGGAAAATTATTTAAGCTAGTTGTCACTCGTTTAATGTTTCATTCCACTTCCATATGTTACAAAAATGCCACAAATTGCCAAATAAATCCGTCAAATATTAACATAAGTATAAATAGACGAAAAAACGACTTGAAATCCATAATGACGAGGTTATGTTAGATGATAAAAACAGATGGGCCTTAGATATGACTTACTTATAGAGTTCGTTGTAAGCGTCTAGATACGCTCTCAGAGTGATATCATCATTTTCCGCGAGGGCTTGATCGAAATAATCGTGCACGATACGCAAATCGAAAAAACTCAATTCCGGTCCCTCCGCCATTGTCGTGTTACTGCATTCAACTAAATGCCTATCGAATCTGCTTCTGCGCCAACGTTACGATAATTCCCTTATCTTCTTTGATCGCATATAGCCCACGAAATCAGACGGCACAATTACATAACCACCAATAATCATGGCTGACTGTTACAGACACTGTAACAAGTGGTGCATGACGTGGTCAACAATGATAGCGTCATTTCTCCAAGATCGATGACTATTTGCTTTTACCGTTTGAGTTTCTTACATTCGTTCAAGTTCAGGATTGTACAACGAGGGAAAGAAAATACAACCTAGCGCACTCTGCTAAAGATCATTCCTAATCTTCACACGATAACTTGCAGCGCGTACATTAAATCGATTTAGAAATTCAGAGAAGAATAATGCTCGAAGAAATGTGATAAAGATAAAATACCATGTACTTTTTGGATAATCCAATTTTTTATATAATTGGAAATAATATTTTTATATAATTAGAAATTATTTCAAAGAGACCTGATCTCTTTTTCTCTTCTGAAAGAGGGATAGTGCAAATGCACAGGGCGATAGTGTCTTTATTATAAGCGAATATAAAATGTGGAAGGAATATTACCAGTGGAAGGGAAGTAAAATGTTTTCTTGTGAGCGATACAAGTGTTCTCAGTCACATTGCATGCTTGTCTACATAGTACTATCATCTTCCATGAGAGGCGCTACACTGGAAGATCTGATTCAGATTATTTTTTTAAAAATAAACAACATTCTATCGTAAACAATAAAATATATATATATATATTTTTTTTTAATTTAATTCGATAATTTTTAATTTTTTTTCAATAATTTTTAATACTTAATCATATAAATACATCTTGTGTATGCTGTACTCTGATTTTCTCATCGAACACGAAATGTATGCACAGCTGAACACTACCTACGTCTTTCGATACACAGTAGGAGTTGTTATATTTGCACATTATTTACTCCCGACCTCTATTTGTCGAACAATCGCCCTGTGCATTTACCGAGTTGGTTTCGACGAGGGGAACTGAGAAATTCTTGCGAGTATCTTCCCACCCCACTTTCGGCTTATTTGGACTATTGGAATATTTCAACATTTCCATACATAAGTGATAAAAATACGTAAAGAAAAAATAAGTACTTAACTTTTCTTTTTCATAAAATTAATGTTGCATAGTAAAACCGCATCTTATTTCAAATTTCAATATATTATCATAATAATTTATGTTTCATAAAAGAGTGGTGTCTGAGTTATGTTTTATAGATAATAAAATATATTTAATATTATATATATATATATATATATATATATATATATATATATGTATATAATCTTTCTTTCTTTTTTTTTATAAAAAAGGCATGTTAAGTCGATTCTCGCAAGTATTGTTGCCTCTTTTTGCGATGCTGATTGGCTGTTTCGATTCGCATTGTGCGTTATATTCATAGCATCAAGAGGCTGTTATCGCGAGAGTTAGCAGTTTGACAATTAGTCCAAAATAAAAATAATATTAATATGTTTTAAATTTGTTATAATACTTTAAACTTGATCAGCTGATCTTTGTTAAAAATATTAATCAAGTTTAAAGTATTATAACAAATTTAAAACATATTAATATTATTTTATTTTATTTTATTTTGAACTAACTGTCAAACTGCTAACCCTCGCGATGACAGCCTCTTGATGCTATGAATATAACGCACAACGCGAATCGAGACAGCCAATCAGCATCGCAAAAAGAGGCAACAATACTTACGAGAGAATCGACTTAACATGCCTTTTTTTTAGAAAGAGAAAATATATTTAAATAAATAGATATTTAGATATATAAATTTGGTTGAATTCTCAATGTAAAATTATTTTTAATTTTCAATACTTGGATATTTAAGAAGTCATTTATAAAATTTATAATATTTTAAAAATTGTTATTTTTATAGTAATTCTTATTTTATTAACTGTAGTAATAAACATGCAGGTAGATTGTTTACGCACGAACGAAATTTTGTCGCGTGTAAATCGAGGATGCCGGCTTGCTCCGAGAGAGCGAGAGGAAGAGGGAAAGAATGGAGAGCGTGTGATAGCGAGAGAGTGAGAGAGAGGAAAAACTAGAGTGAAAGAGCGAAAGAAGCAGTACACTGAAAGAGAGCGAGAAAGCGAGATGGGAATCGAACGAAGGAGATCGGAAATGAACAAGGATCAATGTCAATGAAAGAAGAAGTGAAAATTGTTACCAAGTAATTTTGGAAGATTTGATGAGATCTTTAATGATCGCAGTTAAAAGATATACACTGAGCGATGAATCGATAGACTCGCAACTCGTTATCGGAAATTTCTTAAAATGATTGAAGTAACTGATCGTCTCGCTCGATTAAATGCTTGAATTGACTGTCGTGAACAGCCAGACAAAATAAGCAAGTCTCAAAGTCGCCGGGCATTTCGCGTGTTTATATATATTGTCGAGTTTCTGGAAGCTTCTCAGAATCGAGCCGGGGATTCCGTGGTCTGCGCAATACACTACATATATGGTTTAAATTTAGACTACCGTTGCGAGACCAAAACAATAATAACCCGCGATAGGTATAAGTCAGAATACTGGAAATGACAAACGATGGTTCGATAGATTTGTGATCTTTTCGTTGTCGAAGGCTCGCTCGGAAGAATTAAACAATACATGACGCGACGACCGAAAGGTCATATGAGAAAGCATAGAAACAGAAATAATTACGGAGATAATAACAACCGGACGAAAGACGATATAAATTGATACAGAGAGTTAACAATATTAAATTTAATACAAAGCCTTTTTTTGTTATCTTTAACATACCGCCCGCCTCGAAACTATAGTTTCGAAAGGCGAATCAGAACGAAGAAACGAATCAACTAAAGAAGAAAGAGAGAAACATTACGTTGATTCGAGGCGGAGGATATGTTAATTACAGAAACTTATGCAACTAATTCGAGATTTATTGTTGCTCGATATCGATAGGAAGCAAACAAAGCTTCACGACGGGACGCTTATATTCGGATGCGGCGGTCTTTACATTTACAACTCGTACTATGTCGTCGGAACCGGGGTAACATTTAATAACGCGACCCAATTCCCATTTACACGGCGGAAGCTGTGAATTTCGAACTAAAACGAGTTGACCGATTTTAATCTGAGTTTTGTTCGCTTTCCGCCATTTGACCCTTTGTTGGAGCGTGTTTAAATAATCACTCTGCCATAGTTTCCAAAATCTTTCGGTCATTTGGCGCACCATTTGCCACCGAGACAATCGATTTTCGTGGACGTCTAATAGCGATGGTTCGGGAGTGACGGAGAGAGGCGCGCCTATCAAAAAATGCCCCGGGGTAAGCGGTTCACAATCATCGATTGAATCCGTGAGCGGAGCGAGGGGCCTCGAGTTCAGGCATGCTTCTATGTTGCATAGAAGAGTAGAGAACTCTTCAAACGTCATCGTATGGGATCCGATGACACGACGCACATGATATTTTACGCTTCGTACGCCTGCCTCCCACAAACCGCCGAAATGAGGGGCAGATGGCGGGATAAAATTCCATTCGATTTTTTGAGAAGCCGCGTGATTGAGAAAATTCGGATCTTTTATAGTAGCTCGAAAAGCCGAAGTTAATTCGCGATCGGCACCGACAAACGTGGTTCCGTTGTCGGAGTATACAGTTGCCGGTAGTCCGCGTCGGGCGCAAAATCGCGAGAAGGCTCCTAAGAACGCGGAGGTTGAATAGCCTTCCACTACTTCAAGGTGCACGGCGCGAGTAGCCATACACACGAAGACAGCGATATATGCTTTTCGAGATGCGATTCCTCGACCGGACATAGATCTTATTTGTACGGGACCGGCGTAATCGAGGCCGCAATGTAAGAACGCGCGAGCAGGGGGGGAGACGCGTACTGCGGGTAAATTGCCCATCAGATATGAAGGTACCGCGGCCTTTTCGCGAGTGCATTTTATACAGCGATGAATGACCGTTCTCACGAGAGTGCGAGCCCGAACAATCCAGAAATTTTGACGCAGCGTTGACAGCGTTAGTTGCGGACCGGCGTGCAAAGAGTTCAAATGAGTATCTCGAATTATCATCGTGACTAACGGGTGGTTTGCTAATATCACGGGGTGTTTAATTTGATCCGGAAGCGGCGCGTTTGATAACCGCCCGCCGACGCGAATTAATTCGTCGTCCCCGAGGAATGGGTTGAGCGAGAGAATCGGACTCTTTGATTGAATCGAGTGGTTTTGTGAGAGCGCAGCCCGTTCGGAAGAAAAAATTTGCTCTTGAATCTGTTTTAACCAGAAATTCAGCGCGGCTTGACATTCGGCGGCGGAGAGAGCGATCGAAGTTTTATCTAAACTCGCGCGCCGATGAGTCGGGGAGCGAAGTCGCGAAACATATCGGAGTATGTATGCGGTGACCCGGATTAATTTTTTCCATGAAGAATATCGCGATGCTAAATCCCATTGCTCGATGGGTTGTGTGAGATGCGTGGTTACGCGAGGATTTCGTTCAATCGAGACGTCGAGCTCGCAGACAGAGGATTGTGCCGGCCATTCTGACTCCGGGAGGCGCAACCATGTTGGGCCATGCCACCATAAATGATGACTTGAAAGCTGGTCTCCCGAAATTCCGCGGGACGCACAGTCCGCAGGATTTTCGTCCGTCGAAATATGTCGCCAAGACGCATCTGGAAGTCGCGATTGGATCTCGGACACGCGATTGGAAACGAACGTCTTCCATTTCGAGGGATGTTGTCCTATCCATGCTAATACGACCGTCGAGTCGGTCCAACAGTAGCACGACGCGGAGGTCAAATTCAATGACGTGCGCATAAATTCCATCAATTTGGATAGCAACACGGCAGCCGCTAATTCTAATCGCGGGATGCTTAAAGACTTTATGGGCGCGACCCTGGATTTTCCGCCGAGTAGCGTCACTTTAATTTCGCCAGAAAGTGATCGTAGGCGAAGATATACGGCGGCGGCATAGGCAGCGGTGGACGCGTCGGAAAACCCATGGAACTCGCATTGCACGGTGTCAGACCCGTGATACGTCCAGCGATCGAGTTTTAAATCGTGTAGAGCGATTAAGGAAGTTTGAATCGTTTTCCATTGGTCTAATAAATGAGACGAGAGTAGTGCATCCCAATCGAGTTTAGTCATCCAGAGAAGTTGCAAAAATATTTTTGCTGAGATTGTGACGGGAGTACACCACCCTAACGGATCAAATAATTTCGCGACTGTAGATAGAATCGATCGTTTCGTATTTGAAAGAGTTGTCGGGAGAGAGGCCCGAAATTGAAATACATCTAACGAGGGATTCCACGCGATCCCGAGAATTTTTAATTGCTCGTCAACTCGCAAGTCTTTACTACATGCTAAACCATGATTTTCGACCGCGATGTCCTCGAGCAATTTAGACGAATTACTTGACCATTTGCGGAGTTCAAATTTACCGCGATGCAGCAACGCGCACACCTGATTGCGAGCTTGGCGTAGAAGAGGAATATCGTCGGCACCGAACAACACATCGTCGACGTATATGTGATGTTGCAGAATGTGAGACGCCATGGGAAATTCGTCCCCTTCGTCCGCGACAAGTTGGTGGAGGACGCGCAAGGCTAAGTACGGCGCTGACGCTGTACCGTATGTAACCGTTAACAGCTGATATGCTTGTATTGATTTTGTGTTATCCTCGATCCACAATATACGCTGGTAGTCGTCATCGCGAGAGTCGACTTTAATCTGACGATACATTTTCGTGATGTCTGCCGAATATACGTATCGATACTGTCGCCACCGAAGAATCACCGCCGCTAAATCAGTTTGTAATTTCGGGCCGATCAATAAGTGATCGTTTAGAGAAGTCGCGTTTGTTGTACGACTCGACGCGTTGAATACAACTCTTAAATGAGTCGTGAGACTGTGATCCCGAATTATTGGATGATGAGGAATGTAAATGCATTGAGATTCTCCTAATGTATGCGTTACCTTTTTCATATGTCCTAATTTTTCGTACTCATTTAGAAAATCGGTGTATTCGGCTTTGAGCGCGGGGTTTGTAGTGAACCGCCGTAGTAATGTTTTAAGCATTTTTTCCGCGAGATTATAAGATTCGCCTATATCAATCGGAGGTCCTTTTTTAAAAGGGAGGCGAACGATATAACGCCCGTCGTCGTCGCGCGAATAGGTTGAACGAAAATGATTTTCGCACTGTTGCTCCTCTGGAGTAAGCAAGGTTACCCGAGGGACTTCTTCGATCTCCCAAAATCGGCGAAGTTCTTGATCGATCGCTAAAGAAGTTGCGCTATGCTGAACCGTGATAGTTTGACGCGACGGCGACAGAATCGATGTAGGGCCTGAGAGGACCCAACCAAGAATTGTGTTTTGTGCGATCGGTTGACCGCTTGTGCTTCTTCGTATTCCATCAAGAAGCAATTCACCGTATAAGTCGGCTCCGATAAGAACATCAATCGCTTCGGAACTTAACGGATCGGGATCGGCGAGAGTGAGATCGGCGAGATGCGTCCATGCGATATTCGATCTGGTAAGCGCCGGTGAATATTTAGTCAGTGATGTTAGAATAGACGCGGTAGTCGTAAAAACGGGACGCGATTTATTGAACGGCGAGAGTTTAATGTGCGCCGCCCAACGACAAGTTCCTGCATCGATGCCGCCGACGCCAGAGATCTCGATGGGCATTTTAATGCGCTGCAGTTTCAAAGCGTGGCTGAGTCTCGCGGTGATAAAGGTCATTTCTGACCCTTGGTCGAGCAGCGCTCTAACGACGAGTGTGCGACCCTCGGATGAGCTGACCTTGACGCGAGCCGTTGCTAACAAAACAGAAGGTCGCGACGGAACGGTTGAACAGAGCGAAGTAACAGCTTTAGTATCGGACGCTTCCGACGGAGAGCTCGACATCGTTGCAGTAAGACTTCCGGTAGACGCTGAAGTCAAGTCGAGATGCAACATAGAATGATGTTTTTTCTGACATATTCTGCACGAATATTTACTTATGCACGATTGCACCGCGTGTTTCGAACTGAGACAATTTAAACAACGATTCGCTTGTTTGATTATTTCTAATCGCTGACTCGGACTTTTCTTTACGAATTTAGCGCATTTATTTATAAAATGAGGTGCTTTGCACAACGGACATGTAATATTGTTCGTAGATACAGTGGTACTCGAGACCTTTGTCGAGCGAACAGCTTTCCCGTTGGAAGAGGTTAATTCTTCGAGAGCGCGAGCGCGTGACGCTAGGAAGCTATCGAATTCTGCATATGTCGGAATTTTCGCATCATCGCATCCTTTTAATTTCCATGCTTTTCGCGTCGCATGATCCAATTGCTGAGACACCCGGTAAATTAATACATCATTTAGAATTTCGTCCGCAGATCGGCCTAAATTTTTGAGAGACGCTATCGCGCGATTTGCTTTATCACGTAGCTCGTTGAGTTCAACTGCGTTTTCGCGTGAAACGCTTGGTAAATTATGAAGGGCACAGACGTGCACTTCAATTAATCGCCGCTTATTTTCATAGCGCGAAACTAGCGTTTTCCAAGCGATTTCAAAATTATCAGCGGTAATAGGTATTGTTTTAATTGACTCAAGAGCGCGGCCGGTTAAACTGGACGCTAAGAAATGCATACGTGCGAACGAAGTGAGATCCTTGTTTGCAATAATTAACGACGTGAATCGATCGCGAAAACTTTCCCATTCGTCGTAGTTTCCGCAAAATGGGGGAATTTTAATTGGCGGCAAATGCGATAAAGAAAATGAAGAGGTACATTCACCCTGGCTGGATATTCGACTGGACGACTGAAGGGGGTCCCCAGGTGGTTCGATATCCTCGAGACACTCGGCCATGTAGTCCAGCGTCTCTTGGTAGACGTCCTCGTGTTCGTCGAACAATTGATCTCGGAAATATGCCATCGTGTCGCGTTTATCCCGTGAGATGCCATGCAGAAGAGCAGCGTGATTCTGAGTACATTGCGTCCAGGTCTCCTTCAACGAGGTCACTCGCGATCGGATTTTAGCGGCCGTGTAATTTTTCTTTCCGATCTTTTTGAAATTGTCGAGCGAACGTGATACCGTATGGAATAGCGATGATTGATGTTGGTACAGTTCGTCCATTTCTGCTGATTAGACTGTCACTTTGGTCACACGGCACTCCGCTTTGATTCCGTACAGATTACCTCAGTAGACTCCGGCTCGAAGGACCAAATTATGTTTACGCACGAACGAAATTTTGTCGCGTGTAAATCGAGGATGCCGGCTTGCTCCGAGAGAGCGAGAGGAAGAGGGAAAGAATGGAGAGCGTGTGATAGCGAGAGAGTGAGAGAGAGGAAAAACTAGAGTGAAAGAGCGAAAGAAGCAGTACACTGAAAGAGAGCGAGAAAGCGAGATGGGAATCGAACGAAGGAGATCGGAAATGAACAAGGATCAATGTCAATGAAAGAAGAAGTGAAAATTGTTACCAAGTAATTTTGGAAGATTTGATGAGATCTTTAATGATCGCAGTTAAAAGATATACACTGAGCGATGAATCGATAGACTCGCAACTCGTTATCGGAAATTTCTTAAAATGATTGAAGTAACTGATCGTCTCGCTCGATTAAATGCTTGAATTGACTGTCGTGAACAGCCAGACAAAATAAGCAAGTCTCAAAGTCGCCGGGCATTTCGCGTGTTTATATATATTGTCGAGTTTCTGGAAGCTTCTCAGAATCGAGCCGGGGATTCCGTGGTCTGCGCAATACACTACATATATGGTTTAAATTTAGACTACCGTTGCGAGACCAAAACAATAATAACCCGCGATAGGTATAAGTCAGAATACTGGAAATGACAAACGATGGTTCGATAGATTTGTGATCTTTTCGTTGTCGAAGGCTCGCTCGGAAGAATTAAACAATACATGACGCGACGACCGAAAGGTCATATGAGAAAGCATAGAAACAGAAATAATTACGGAGATAATAACAACCGGACGAAAGACGATATAAATTGATACAGAGAGTTAACAATATTAAATTTAATACAAAGCCTTTTTTTGTTATCTTTAACATAGATAATTCCATTAAAAAGTAACTCAATAAGCTTCTTACAATTATTCTCATAACATAATTTATTTGAATAAATTATTTAAATAAATTATTTGAATAAATTATATCATGAAAATAATTCTAAGAAGCTTATTAAGTTACTTTCAAATGGAATTATCTACCTATATATTTATTATTACAGTTGATAAAATAAGATATTACTATAAAAATAAAGATGTTTTATTATATTATTAATAAATGACTTCACAACTACTATCAACTTCATCAACTACATTACCTTAAAATTTTTTAAAAAATAATTCAACACTCACCAATTTGATGTGCGGAATTGTAGACAATAATCTGTAAAATATAAATGTAAATATAAATATTATATAAAACAATTATTAAAATATTTAATCATTTATAATATTCCAAATCATTTTTTTAAATATTAAAATTAATTTGAAAATTTAAATATTAATTTTAATGATTCAAAAAATTATTTATATTATGCGCATAGTTAATTTTTGTTATTTACTTTAAGATATTAAAAAACTACATAAATTTGCAAAGAAATATTTTTTAAAAAAGGATAAAATAATTATAAAAAATATTTAAATTAAAATATTTTACTATTTATTTTTACTATTAAATATTTAATAGTAAAAGAATCTAGTTACGCATTACATAAATATAATTATATCTACATATCACTTAAATATAATACAATGTAGAAATTGTATTTTATACATATACAAATATTTATTATTATTAAATGATTTAAAAAATTATTATATTTATTATTAAATATCCCAAGTATTTCAAAATATAAAATCTAGGATATTTTATATTCATTATTATACAACAATGTAAAATTTGAATCATTATCGCGAAGATAAATAGATAATCTCACAAATAACAAATGAGAAGTTAAATAAATTGTAAATTATATTTACCCAATCGTTGCTCCGCCGTTGCCCGATGCCTCCCAGGCCACAGACCTCTCTCCTCTTTCTCCTCGTACCGTTCCTTAACACTTGCACTCGCGTTATTTTTTTCGTTCACGACGAGCGGCGACGCCCCGGCTTTTAAATATTACATTTTCGACGCGTTTCGGTAAAACGCGAGAATCGCGAGAGCTTATTCACGCGCGAATGGAACCGATGCTCTGTTTTCGCGTCGCCGCTTTTTTCAAGGCCCATTTATCGGAAGGCCTCATCGAACGACGATGATGCGGCGACTCCTCCACGACGCACTCGACAGGAGTCGCTGATATTCCAAGAAATGGGCACTACATTTCACTACGTTTTATATTTCACGACGTAGAAATCGCGGATCGACAACGCCGAAAAACTCCGGAAATTCGAATAGAAAGTGCAACGGTCGTGTGGTAGACTCGCCCGTGCGATCGCGATTACGATGTCAGTACACGATTTCGCGACGCGATCGGCTTTGTACGATAATTAAGCACGTAAAAGCACGTAAAAACACTAAATTCACACTTGTACTGTACGCGGACCGGCGATGAGCTCGCAAACGTTGATCACGAACAACCGAAAATGCATCTAGCAAGAGACAGGCTTGTGCCATTTACGGGACGTGCAGCACGGGGAGATCGCAAAGTTGTAATGGCGGTGGTCGCGGCGTACTTCACTGCGAACTCGGAGCTCGGCTCGGCTCGGCTCGACTCGGCTCGGCTCGGCTCGGCTCGGCTCGGCTCGGCAGTCCGAGTCAGATACTAGTACTGCTGTTGTGTCTGAAACATATTAATTTAATTTTTATTATACATATTATTATTTTAAAAATTATAATTAGCAAATTAACTCCTTAGTCAACTGATTTCTGACAAAAAATATTAATAAAATGTTAATTTGTTAATTAAATTTTTAAATAATAATGTGTTATAAAATAGTAAAATAGTAATATGTTGTAAATAATATATATTAAGAATTAAATTAAAGTGTTGTAAATAATATATATAATGACCTATCTGCGATTAATATTTTTTGTCAGAAATCAGCTGATTAAGAAGTCAATTTGTTAATCAATTTTTAAAATAATATGTTATAAAAAGTAAAATAATAATATGTTTTAAATAATATGTCATAATTCTTTAAACTCCATTAATATTTTTGACAGTTATCAGCTGATTTCTATCAAAACATAATATTAATCGCAGATACGGCATTATAACATATTATTTACAACATATTACTATTTTACATTTGATAACATCTTATTATTTTAAAAATTAATTAGCAAATTAATACTTCAATCAGCTAATTTCTGTCAAAAAATATTAATAAAACATTAATTTGCTAATTAAATTTTAAAATAATAAAATATAAAATAATAATAAGTTGTAAATAATATGTTATAATACCCTATCTGTGAATAATATTTTTTGATAAAAATCAGCTGATAACTGTCAAAAATATTAATCGAGTTTAAGGAATTATAACATATTATTTAAAACATATTATTATTTTAATTTACATAACATATTTTTATTTTAAAATTTAATTAACAAATTAACACTTTACAATATTTTTTGTCAGAAATCAGCTGATTAAAGAGTTAATTTGCAAATTAATTTTTATAATATGTTATAAAAATTAAAATAATAATATGTTTTAAATAATATGTCATAATTCATTAAACTCAATTAATATTTTTGACAGTTATCAGCTGATTTCTATCAAAAAATATTAATCACAGATAGGGCATTATAACATATTATTTACAACTTATTACTAGTTTACATTATTTTATTCTAGTCTCCTTTTCTAAAAAAGGTGTGTTATATCTATAGTCGAAAGTCTCGAAGTGATTGCTGCCTCTTTTCCGTGATGTTGATTAGCTGTCTCGAATGCTATTGTGCGTTATGTTCGTACCATCGAGCGGCTGTCATCGCAAAGGTTAACAGTTTTGACAGTTGTTTAAAATAACATAAAATTAAATTAAATTAAATCTTTGAATAAAATGGCGCGCGCTTGTGTTGTCTAGTGATATACATATAAAGTGCGTGTTATTTTTTATTGTTTTTGACTCGTACTTATTATTTTATGCTCATGGCAGAGTAATAATAAAAATTAAAGATTTAAAGATTTTATTTAATTTTATTTAATTTTATTTTAAACAACTGTCAAAACTGTTAACCTTCGCGATGACAAAAATAAATAAAATCTTTAAATCTTTAATCTTTATTATTACTCTGCCATAAGCATAAAATAATAAATACGAGTCAAAAATAATAAAAAATAACACGCAATTTATATATCATAATTTTATTATGCGCAAAGAAAGGATTTAGATAGATTAAGTAGTACGAGTCAACAATTCCTCACTACGTTTAGCTTTCTCGTCGCGCAATCACTCAGCTATTAATATAAAATAATTAATACGAATCAAAAACAATAAAAAATTATATGCACTTTATATATCATAATTTTATTATGCGCAAAGTAAGAATATAGATAGATTAAGTAGTACGAGTCAACAATTTCGCACTACGTTTAGCCTTTTCGTCGCGCAATCATTTAATCATTAACATAAAATTATAAATGCGAGTCAAAAACAATAAAAAATAATACGTACTATATATCATAATTTTATTATGCGCAAAGTAAGAATGTAGATAGATTAAATAGTGCGATCAACAATTTCTCACTATGGTTAGTCTTTTCGTTGCGCAATCACTTAATTATTAACATAAAATCGTTAATGCCAATCAAAAACAATAAAAAATTATACGCACTTTGTACCTATGTGAACCTAGACTTTATACCTAACCCGACTTTATAAAAATTAATTTTTTAAAACGGAAAATGATAGCATTTTGTTTGTAGTTGTTTGTAGTAACAATAATTTCGTTTGTAGTTCTATCAATTAATAAATTAAAAAATTTTTTAAATGACTCGCACACGACATTGAGATATCGCATATCCGCTTGCGCAGACTTCTTTAGAATCGTTTGTAGTGATTTCCCTTTCGTTTGTAGTTGAGCGGTTCAAAAGTTATAAACAATTAGGTTCAAAAGTTATAAACAATTAATAGTTTATTCGTCCAAGAGGTAAATTTGTTAATTTTAAAGATATCGCGAATCCGCTTGCGCAGTCTTCTTTAAAATCGTTTGTAGTTGTTTGTAGTGATTTTCCTTTCGTTTGTAGTCGAGCGGTTCAAAAGTTATTAACAATTTGTTTATAACTTTTGACCCGCTCAACTACAAACGAAAAGAAAATCACTACAAACAACTACAAACGATTCTAAAGAAGACTGCGTAAGCGAATTTAAAAAATCTTGAAAATTGACAAAGTTAGCTCTTGGACGAATAAACAATTGTTTATAACTTTTGAACCGCTCAACTACAAACGAAAGGAAAATCACTACAAACAACTACAAACGATTCTAAAGAAGACTGCGCAAGCGAATTCGCGATATCTTTAATTTAACAAATTTACCTCTTGAACGAATAAACAATTGTTTATAACTTTTGAACCGTTTAACTTCGAACGAAACGAAAATCACTACAAACAACTACAAACGATTCTAAAGAAGACTGCGCAAGCGGATTCGCGATATCTTTATAATTAACAAATTTACCTCTTGGACGAATAAACAATTGCTTATAACCTTTGAACCGCTCAACTACAAACGAAAGGAAATACACTACAAACAACTACAAACAATTCTAAAATAGACTGCGCAAGCGGATTTGAAAAATCTTTAAAATTGACGAAGTTAGCTCTTGGACGAATAAATAATTGTTTATAACTTTTGAACCGCTCAACTACAAACAAAAGAAAAATCACTACAAACAACTACAAACAATTCTAAAGAAGACTGCGCAAGCGGATTTGCGATATCTCAATGTCGGGTGCGAGTCATTTAAAAAATTTTTTTTATTTATTAATTGATAAAACTACAAACAAAATTATTGTTACTACAAACAACTACAAACAAAATGCTATCATTTTCCATTTAAAAAAATTAATTTAAAAGTCGGGTGCTAGGTTTACATAGCTAAAGTGTCGTTTATAATTATAGACTGTTGAA
Organism: Prenolepis imparis; assembly: GCF_030444845.1. Lineage (NCBI taxonomy): Eukaryota > Metazoa > Arthropoda > Insecta > Hymenoptera > Formicidae > Prenolepis > Prenolepis imparis. The sequence continues at coordinate 3,157,630 of NW_028141162.1, forward strand.
TCTCGATTCATACTACTTTAAAAAGTCTGACTAATTTTAAACTGTACTACTAAACATTAAAATAGATTTTAATTTGTTAAAATCTGTTATTTTACTCTTTAATAAATTCTTAGACTAATATATTACACATAATTAATAGTTTCATAAAAAAATTAGCACTGTTTAATCTTGATTTATACTACTTGAAATAGACCAACTAATTTTGAATTATACTACTAAAAACGAAAAATTTAAATATTTCTTAAAACCTTTTCTTTTTTTCTGTGTAATAAATTCATAAATTAGTATGTTAGATAAAGTTTCGTTTATAATTATACACTGTTGAATCTCGATTCATACTACTTTAAAAAGTCTGATTAATTTTAAACTGTACTACTGAACATAAAGTTCGATTTTTATTTCTTAAAATCTGTTATTTTGCTCTCTAATAGACTCTTAGACTAATATATTACACATAATTAATAGTTCCATTTAAAAATTAGCACTGTTTAATCTTGATTTACACTACTTGAAATAGGCCGACTAATTTTGAATTATACCACTAGGAACGAAAAATTTGATTATTTCTTATAACCTCTTTTTCTGTGTAATAAATTTATAAATTAGTATGTCACATAGTATCGTTTATAATTGTATACTGTTGAATCTCGATTCATACTACTTCAAAAAGTCTGACTAATTGTAAACTGTACTCCTGATCATAAAGTTAGATTTTAATTTCTTAAAATCTGTTATTTTGCTTTCTAATACATTCTTAGACTAATATATTACACATAATTAACAGTTCCATTTAAAACTTAGCACTGTTTAATCTTGATAAACTTAAATGTTTTCTGCTATTAATTTCTTTAAATAATTTTATTAATAAAAATATATATATATTTATTTATTAATATTATATATATATGTATATATATATAATATTAATAAATAAATATATATATATTTTTACTAATAAATAAATACTAATAAATAAATATATATATATTTTTATTAATAAAAATATTTAAAAAAATTAATAGCAGAAAACATTTAAGTTTATCAAGATTAAACAGTGCTAATTTTTAAATGGAACTATTAATTATGTGTAATATATTAGTCTAAGAATGTATTAGAAAGCAAAATAACAGATTTTAAGAAATTAAAATCTAACTTTATGTTCAGTAGTACAGTTTAAAATTGGTCAGGCTTTTTGAAGTAGTATGAATCGAGATTCAACAGTATAACTATAAACGATATTTTATGTAACATACTAATTTATGAATTTATTACACGCTAAAAAAATAAAAGATTTTAAGAAATAATCAAATTTTTTGTTCTTAGTGATATAATTCATAATTAGTCGGCCTATTTCAAGTAGTGTAAATCAAGATTAAACAATGCTAATTTTTAAATAAAATTATTAATTATGTGTAATATATTAGTCAAAGAATTTACTAGAGAGCAAAATAACAGATTTTAAGAAATAAAAATCTAACTTTATGTTCAGTAGTACAGTTTAAAATTAGACTTTTTGAAGTAGTATAAATCGAGATTCAACAGTATATAATTATAAACGATACTATGTAACATACTAATTTATGAATTTATTACACAGAAAAAAAGAAAAGGTTTTAAGAAATATTTAAATTTTTCGTTTTTAGTAGTATAATTCAAAATTAGTTGGTCTATTTCAAGTAGTATAAATCAAACAGTGCTAATTTTTTTATGAAACTATTAATTATGTGTAATATATTAGTCTAAGAATTTATTAAAGAACAAAATAACAGATTTTAAGAAATTAAAATCTATTTTTATGTTTAGTATAGTACAGTTTAAAATTAGTCAGACTTTTTAAAGTAGTATGAATTGAAATTCAACAGTCTATAATTATAAACGACGTCGTAGCTATGTGAACCTAGCACCGACTTTTTAAAAATTAATTTTTTAAAACGGAAAATGATAGCATTTTGTTTGTAGTTGTTTGTAGTAACAATAATTTCGTTTGTAGTTTTATCAATTAATAAATAAAAAAAATTTTTTTAATGATTCGCATCCGACATTGAGATATCGCAAATCCGCTTGCGCAGTCTTCTTTAGAATCGTTTGTGGTTGTTTGTAGTTATTTTCCTTTCGTTTGTAGTTGAGCGGTTCAAAAGTAATAAACAATTGTTTATTCGTCCAAGTGTGTGGTAAATTTGTTAATTTTAAAGATATCGCAAATCCGCTTGCGCAGTCTTCTTTAGAATCGTTTGTAGTTGTTTGTAGTGATTTTCCTTTCGTTTGTAGTTGAGCGCTTCAAAAGTTATAAACAATTGTTTATTCGTCCAAGAGCTAACTTTGTCAAGGCTCCTTCTATATTAAATATAAATTAAGTATTACATGGGCTATAGGAGCACGTACGCGGATTTCGGTGCGTTGATTCCAACGAAAATTAAGCGCACCGAAATCCGCGTACGTGCTCCTATAGCCTATGTAATACTTAAACTTTATATTATTTTTTTGAAAAAAATATCATTTTTTTAAACATAAAACCAAAGATTGGTGCGCGCGCTTGTGTTGTGTTCTAGTTATATATAAATAATATATAATGAATATTAAAAGAATATATAAAATAAAATTTTCTCTTTATTCTCTACTCTTCAAGTAATTGCACAATCCGTATTTTCATTCATTTATTAGACTATCCGTCTAACTATAAATGAATTTACGACACTCATGTGTGCTCAATCTATTTCAAGTATATTATTGCTATTATATTTTTTATATCAAATATATTATTACTATTGTATACATCAAATACTATTACTATATGCACATTGATATATGGCATAGTGATGCTAGAGTTTCGTTACCATTGATATCGTACGTGATGGCGAAGAAACATAAACAAAGAATAGTAAAATCTCGCTGACACATCGATTCACATAGGTAACCGGTCTCCCTAGGGATGCTAAATAATTCACCGCAGCTGGGACTGAGAGTCGGACGAGAAGCGAGGTTTGCGGAGGAGCAAAAGAGGCGGGGGTTGGTTGAAGGGCTCATTAAATATTCAGATATCCTCAATGCAAATAGAGTAAAGTCAAACGCGCGACGTCGAGCGCAGAGGCATGTAATCTAAAAACTACGCGAGGTCGAAATGAAAACAGATCCTCGCCTCCGATAGGGATTCTTCCCATCCGTATTACGGCCGACATCTCGGCGCATCCAAAGCTCTTGCCGATGAAGAAGATTGCCGCGAAGAATCGTCCACGCGAGAAGGAATTGCGATGAATATTCCGGTCGGACGAGAAACGTGCCGTAGATGTTTTTACGACGGCAACACATTTCCGGTCAAGCGATCTCACGGGGCGCCGACTTCAACGACCAATCGCACGACGACATCGTAGCTGCGGCGCATAAAAATATGTCACTGGGGTGCCGTAATATCTCCGCTGAGACTTATCGACAAAGGAAACGCGCCGGATTCTTCATTTCTGGGCACGACATGCTCAGCGATCGTATCTTCCCTCGGACACTTTTGTGCCTTTATCGTTTAGCCCTTCGCGCAAAAAAAAAAAAAAAAAGACGAGACGGACTGACCGCCAAACAGCTAAACCGGTCAACTAAAAAAAATCGTTCAACGAAGCATGCATCGCTCCCGATCATCGTTCTAATTATCTCGGTAACTCAATCTACCCATCTCGCGCCGCGTCTTGGCTTCCCGTTTCCCTTCTCGGAACTTCTCGATTCTCTCTCGTCTCGGTCTGTCGTCGGCCTAGCAGCAACCCCTCCTCGATTCTCCCTCGCTGTCGTCTACCGTATAATCATCCCTCTTTATCTTTCTTCGTTCCGTCCGCATTGGACGTCCGGTCGTATCCTTGTCTCTTCTCTCGTCTCTCTTCTTAGCGACTTGCCGTCTCCTTCTTTCGATCTCATAGTCTAACTGCGGGATCGTCGACGACCGCCCATCTAAGTTTAACAATTAACGCCCGAACGGGGAAAAATAAATTAATTGCATGCAGCTCCGGCGCACGAGACGTGTCACGAACATTCGATCTAATCGACGCAGATTCCATTGTCCTATATGTAGAAGATGAATAAGATTTTCTTTTGCCACGATTAGAGAGCGTATGTTTCTATTCACAAATGTGCGCGTAAACTGGAAAATATTCAAGTTGCTAGCTATTTATAATTATTCCTAAAATTAATAATGCACTGATTGAAATGCCAAAAATATTGAAAAAAAAAAAACTAATTTTCGTGTCAATTTAATTAGTACAAGTGTTGTCTTTGAAAAAAAATTGTGTGTTCTCCTCCTTCAACTTTCTTCTCCCTTTCGCATTGTTCCTTTGTTCCGATTGTCAGGGTTGTCAGAAACGACAAGACGACAGCTAGCGAGAGACGAGAAGGGTGTTTGTCATACGTCGATAGGCGTCAGAATTGACACATTCGCCGAGTGTGAAACGGAAGTGGCGTTTGGGGCGACGTACTAGAGGGATTCGAGGGTGCAAAGCGGATAAATATTTGAGGAATTTGTTGTCGAGAATGAAGGCGATGTTAGGATACGTATCGCTTGTTTGGGGGCTCCGTAAAAAGGATTTAGGACGATTTTATAATCTTACATGCGAGAGAGACAAAGAGAAAATATTTTCTTGATTATTTTCAATTTATAATATTATACAGTATATCAATTATTATCAAAAATATAATCGCAATCAGCTTCAACGCTACAGTTTGCTACAATTGATATCTGATTACTTACTTTCATCGCTTAAATGAGAAGGGATTTCATCCCTAATCCTAAATCTCTCGCGATGCGTCAGACACGTGAATGAAAGAAAGATGGACGGAGGGAAAGAGATGAAGTAAAGTGACGAGAAATTTCTAACCCTTCGATGTGCAGCATTACACCCTCGTGTGCGGTTCGTAGGAAAAGTTTTAGGTGAGCTACATACGAGAGGGTTGGAAACAGACCTTTTCGCAAAAGGGTCTAACGACGACAGTTTTGTATCCCATGGAAAATCACTGTCAACCAACAAGAGTCTGCAAAGTGTCGCGTTATACAAATACATACATACGCGCACTTGTAAAGTCATAGCCAAAAGCGATGATATAATCAACGATGTCTTGGTACGTAAGAAAGAATAAAAGACGCAGCATTTAATTTAAAATCAATGAAAAAAAAACAAATCGACAAATGCATCGACATATTTAGAAAAAAGTACCTTAAGACTTATCACACATCTTAGAATTTATACACGCGTCCAACATATTTTAAATTTTAAATTTTAAATAACCGAGACATTATATAAGTGTAATCCCTTAGTTTTTTTTTTTTTTTTTTTGTTACGATATTTTAATAGGAAATATAAATGTAACAAAATATAAGATTATATATGCAATCGTAGATCGGAGCAATTAAAGTAGTATTTTAATTTAAACTTTTGTCAGCGACCGTACGTGAAGTAAAGGCGCATACTCACACGCACACGGCGGAATGTAACAGATACAGACGGCGCCTGCGAAAAGCCCGGGATACCCAGGGTAAAACGAGCCTGGGAAGTTCATTAATGGATTAAGAGTGCTCGATCGATACGATTAGCGCAACGTGGCCAGCCGCTCCTGATACGCGCAACATGCATTCGAACGCAACCTAGAATCCATGATTTTGTCGTGCATGGAGATGATTGAATGGAAAACAGGGGAGAGAGAGAGAGTAAAAACGTTTCGCGAAAAGAATTATGTTGTCAATTTAACTCCGGATAGTTATAGTGATCTGAATTGCTAGCGTTTCAATCGGATCCTTTTATGCAGAAAATCATTTGTTATTTTTCATTCTAGCATTTTTTTTTAGAAAAATTTATATAAAATGTTGTACTGCTTCGCGCATAAATATAATCATAGCGAAATAACGACCGCAATATACATATGTGTATACTTTCAATACAACTATAATATTAGAAACCAATATTTCTATATCCTTCCGCCACGTTACGAACTATCAGAGCTTTATATCGATCCTCGGGATTGATATGAGCGCCGTGTAACACACGACCCCCTAGTGCGTCGCATGGGGTTGAATTTTAAAACTGCCCTCCAGAGAGAAGTGGGAAGCTGTGCGTCTTTTGAAATCGGACTGTGTGCGGTCCTGTTCTTGCGTAAGAAACTACATATCCCTTGGGATCTCACATTGGTATCTTTCGTTGTCATTCAAAAAAGCCGACATTCAAATTCCGTCCTTCTCTCCCCTTCCTATTCTCTCTTTATCTCTCTTTGAACTTTAAACAATATAAATATTTAATTCGACTTGTCAATATAAAAGAAGAAATAGATGCACATTCAATTTTTATACACCTAATCATTGTTAAAAGAAAAAAGCTATCTCGCTAGTATATTTCAATCTATTTTACTAAACTCATAAATGTATCCCCCCGCTGCCTTCCGATCACTTAGAATACCGTCCTTCTCGACGGCTTTGTAGATTAAAGAGGAGCACCAAGTGTCCCAGTCCCATGCGACTCTTTATGTCGAGCCATCTTTTTCATGCTGCTCGAACTATATCGTCGTCGTGAATCGGTTAGGCGAGAAGATCGCGACGAAAGGGGGTGGAGGAAACGTCGAAGACAGGTGGTAGGAGAGGGTAGATGGAAGGCAGCAAGGTGGTAAGACTCTGGCAGGGTGGCGGTTGGCCGGAGGTTTCAAGGTGGAGTCGGGGTCGCTGTCGCGGCTCTAATAAGCTATCCTCTCAAACCTCGTTCCACGTTACGACCCTTACATCCCTTTACGGGTACCGAGGGCAGCCTTGCAATTTGATAAACTGTCACGAGCGTACGACCATGTTACCCGAAACTAGCCAGAAACTTGCGAAAATCTCTTGGCTATCGAATTTCTTTGCTCGATTATCCATTTCGGTTTTACAACGCTGAAAATTTCGCAGAGAGAAGAACGCAACTTTACACTTAATATCTTTTTATATTAAACTTTAGACATTATTTACGAAGAATGTGTTGGAATTATGCGAGGCTCTTCATACAAATGCAAAGTTTACGAAAGAAACGAACAGCTCGATAAGTTTACAAACGTTACGTTTCCATTTCTATGTAAATCACGCGATCATAAGTCGACTACGTAAGATCTCGAGAAAGATTGCTGCATTAGTAGTTAGTTCCGGGTGGTGGCTTGCCTTTGATGAAGCCACCGGAGGATAAACAGAATAATGATTGCAGGGGAGCAGAACTATACGACAACTTCTAAATAAACGAAATATCGAAAAATAAAATTTACACGAGATCTTTTTATTAAAAAAAATCAATTAATAAAAATGATTGAAACAATATAATAAATAACTGTTTATTTAAGAAATTAAAAAATATTATCGGGATTATATTTCTTTATAAATAATAGAGTCGAAATCAATGATCGAGTCTTACGACTGAATTCGCTTCATCGATTGTATAAAAGGAGAAGGACGATTCCAGAACTACTGGCCAGCTGTGCCACGGAAACTCGAAGGTCGGGGGAACGCACACTCTTGGGAAATGATTCCACTTTGCAAGAGGCAAATGGAAATGACCCTGGGACAGTCTCCGGACCGTAATTCTCTAGGGTTGTTCTTGGTCAGACGCGATGACGATTGCGAGGGGCTGAATAACGAAACTATCCCGATTAAGGAGGTTCTGTTTCTCAACAACTTTAACTTACCACTTGCGTCGATACGTGTAATGATATGAGATCCTCGATATTATTACAGCATGTATTAGATTTCGATTAATAAAAAAATCTTGAAATTTATCTCTTATATTATCTATAAATATTACGAGAAAAATATGCCGCAAGTTTGTAAATAAAAACTAAAATTTTTTCATCTGTTACATGTAATAAAACATTTGTGATAATGTCTGTTATATAATTTATATCGATAAAATTTTCCCGAAAATAAATGACCTTCATATAATCACGAATCGCAGATTTCTCGAACCGAGGAGAAAATGTGAAGACGCTGTTGGAAGCGGCGGAACGAGCTGCATGCTCATCCTTCGGACAACGAATCATCCCGCGACGCTGCTAACGGACCCTCGTCGTTACACCCGACAAGACATTACTTGTCGGTTACGAGACATCTTCATCATACATCATCCAAGACAAACGTCTTGCTTCTGGACATCTGTTATTTCAAGATTTAATAGTAAATGTCGACGACGTTGTTAAATTGCGTTTATATAGAAAATAAATTTTGGAGATTAAAAATGTGTAGATATATAAAATAATAAAAAAGATAATAAAATTAATAAAAACAAAATATTTATCGTATATACACGCAATCGATGGTACCATCATATTCAGTAATCGAGGGAGATGTTAAAGGCGAGAGAGATAGCTTCACCCCTCGAGGGCGTCAAAAAAATGTTTGGGGATCGCGTGACATTATTTTTGAATTTTTGTCTCGTAGGAGAGAGAAAGTGAATTAGGGTGAGAATGTAGCGAATGCGATTGGCATGCCAAGAGAACTTTAGGGCAATTTAACCGTTGGCTGACAAATAACGTTAAAAGATTGCATATATAACGTAAACGTAAGATATCAAAATCAAGTTGCATATACAATTTATAAAGTGCATAAGACATAAAAAAAAAGAAATTTATTCAAGTGCATATAATATTCACATTGTTACTTGTGGAAAGTAACTTGTAAAAAAGAAACATCCCAACATTGTCTGTTTGCAATTGTTCTTAAAAAGGAAAAATTGCTAAAAATATATGTATTACACACTATTTTATATCCTCTATATTTTTTATAATGAAATTTATGAGCTATTACGCTTTCATACAAGTCTATGGCATTATATTTATTTTATTTTATACGCGCTTAAATCTAATAGTCCTCCAATATCTATTGGCGAGCACTCTGTAATCATACGATGTGAACAGCAACAAAATAAAAACTCAATAACTTCACTACCACGCACATCCAAAACGATTGGTTTCTGTTTGCGTTTCGGCTATTTTTTTCGCAGATGTCCTTTCGGCAGTAACGATATTCTATAACCCACATCCGACACGGTTCACATAATCGGTGAATCGATGAATGCACGACGATTATCGACGCACTTTTCCGTTCAAATTAATTGGACCAATTATCGATGCCGAACAATTATCCGCTGGCAACCAATTAGATCGGCAGGATTTGTCGACGACATGTTGCCTGGCAAGGAATAATTGGAGTTTATGTGTTGTTATATAAAAAAAAGAGAGACGACCAGTAAAAAGCGACATTATTCAAATAGATAATCGGTTTAACCAAAATGTTCGAGATGATTCTGACGAATGACTCTGTTAGACGTTAAAAAAAATGTTAATATTTCTGAGAGAGAACGAGTAAACGTAATATTTTAACGACTCTTGACATTTGCGATTGGTTTTTCAAAATCACTGTTAATCATTATTTTTAGTTTTTAAAAAAAATTTCCAGATATAATTTAAAAATTATTAAAAATTTCCAAAAATATATAAAAATTTAACGGCAATAGTTTGACACTGACCGAGATGAAAACTATTCAAGTACCAAAATATTTTTCTCACATACACAAGAGTTAAAAATTTGCTCTTACTCTTCCTGCGATATGAACTCATACATGTATCGTCACAATTTACTAAAGACCAACCAAGATCGCACGTGGCGTTCGCACGTGGAAAACTGTCGCGTATTCGACTCGGGAGATCACTTCTCGGCGGTTCTCCACTTGCACCGCGCAATATTAATCCGTTTATCGGCCCATCAGTCGCAATTCCTCTCGTCCTCGCTGTTGTGGCACTTTGATTTTCGCTGACGAGAAAAAAACCGATCGACGAGTAAAGCGAGAAAACGGCAATAGCGGAAAGGAGGGCACGCAACGAAGGGGGAAGAGGGGATGGGAAGGGGATAACGCGGGCGCGCTCGCGTTGTAGAGCGGTGGTAATCACACACGGTTAGCACATGTTACCCGGGGGGCAATTCTCGAAAAAGGCCGCGGGTCGTTCTAGACGACGTCTTGCGCAAGGAATACGGGGGCGGCAAGAGAGGGAAGGGGGATGAGGGATCTCGGGGCCCTCCACGCGGACCAGGGGCTCGAGGGGTACCGAAGGGATGACGGAGACGGTAGAGGCGGCGCCGGAGGCGGGCCGCACTTTTTCAGACGAGTTTGCGCATGCGGATACTTTTATGCCCCACCAAGAGCGACACCGCCGCCTTGGCGTTCTTAGAGGCTTCTTAGGATGAGTTTTGTCCCCTGCGAGGCGCACTCCACCTACCCGCCAGTCACCCACACCGCCGCACCGTTGTCGCGGAGGAGTCGGCGGATGCGTCGGCTCGTCTGGCTAGAAAGGGTTATAACTACTAGCCGCGGTACTCGCGACCTTTACTACGAATCCCTAATAGCTTCGTAAGAATTTTTCCGAGGTTGCGATATTCTCGATTATATCAGAGCGCGACGTCCTAGATCTACGATCGATTGAATCGAATATAGACTAAATTATCGATCCATTATCTGGTGTAAAATAATATTGCGCGTAAAATTGTCATCGTTACGTCCTCCTCGCTCCTCAAGATGACGCGCAAACGATCCGAGACCCCGAAGTCTGTCTAATGGAGGTAACGAGATTATCGAGAGAAACCAACGGAGTAGCGTTAAGGAGTTCTCGGTCTGGAGGTAGCTAAAATCGGATTAGCAGTGAAACGAGTAATCGGCACTGGGGCTTCTCGTCGGTCTCTCGCGCGCTACCGGACACCGTGTCTTCAGGATGAGATTTATCAGGACAATGAAACAATCGCCGTCTTAAGCTATTTTTTTATTATCGCTATACTAACGATAGAGACAATCGTATTAAAGATTTTTTTTTTTAATTTTCAAGAGAAAGATATTGTATAAAGTCTTATGTTTGTTCAGAAAAAATGCACAGAAAGAAAATATCTCAGACACAAGTCAAAATTTTTCTTGAAGAATTCTTTCAAGTAAAAGTTTTCAGATAATTTATCTCGAAAGAGAAAAATTTTTCGGGTCAGTCCCATCGTGATTTAATTCTCACGCGTTTCTTTAGGCATCAGCTGTCTGCATCGAGAGGAAAATTGGCGAAGCAAGAGTCCGCGGGGTGCGAGAAATCGGGTTCTTAGGCAAGGATAGCAACGCGCTACGAGCATTCGGAGAATGGTGAAAGTCAGAAGAAGAGAAAGAGAGAAAGAAAGAGAGAGGGTGGAAAGGAGAGAGAGACGGGGGACGGTAGGAGCTCCGTAACGGAGAAAATAAGAAAGCAAATTACCTAGCAGTCACCTACCCTCGGGGTGAGGTGTCGATATGACATGTAGGAAGAGAGAGAGAGAGAGAGAGAGAGAGAGAGAGAGAAAGAGAGGGGAGGAGAGACCCACTGGTGGCAACCCCTGGGGTTTATTACAAGGGTGGAATCAAATACACCGGGTGTCAAAAAATGAAATGCCACCCTACCGCGTTCCTTGCCAACCCCCCTTTCAACGGGAGGGTGGGATCATGGTGAGTTATGGAAGAAAGAAAAAGAAGAGCTGTAATAGGGTGAGACCGCCGCGCTCTCCGCTGATAAAAGATCACAGATCGTTTCTTCCTCCGTCAGAGATTTAATTAGATATCAAGAAAAAGATTTTTTTCCCTAATATTGTTTGTTCTCAACACAATTGCAACACTATTGTTATCTACTTATATATAGAAAGTTTTAGATTTTTTCTTTAATCTTGCTGCTTCTGAAATTTCGTGTGTGTTTAGGTTTTTCTTAAATTTATTATATAGGATCATGGTTCACTTGAACGATCGCTTTTCTTTGTGAAACAATCTCAAGGGGTGGCACGAACCCAATGCGACATAGTCACCCCATTTGCCAGCTTCGCGCTCTTGTTTGTTTCGTAATCTTTAAGATCGGAAGGGTTCAAGATATTCAACGCGAAAATATTGTCAAGCTTGATATAGTAAAATTTTAAACATTTTGTTATCGACATATCTTACATAATCTTTCTTTCCTATTAATATATTTCTTTTGATGATATATCGTAATAAACGATGAATTAGTTTCAACTGTGTCAATCTGATGAAATATCGCGAATATAGCCTTCATGATTCAGACGATACATTTCCTGTTCGCAATGGCGGAACTTCTTACGGAAACTGCCTTCGCGGAGGGAGAAGAAACGAGTAATGATTAAATATTATGACCGGCTCAGTCTTCCGCGACGCGACGCTTGTGGGAGACGTTACTTAGCATAATTAAAGGATCTCTTTGCGAATATCTCTATAGGACAAACCACGTGCCAATATGGAAGATCTTTCTCTTAAATCATTTTCATAGCTAAAACAAGTCAAACAAATATCGCGCAAGTTTTGAAAAGTTTTGAAAAATTATATTTTTTTGTTATGTTTATTAGACACTAAAGTGCATTAAAAAAATATAAAAAAAGAAAAATTCACAATAGTTTGCAATTTATTTTGAATTCCGTAACGTCGCTTAAATATTATAATAAAAAATATTGTTTTTTTTTCACATAATATTATATTTCTTGTATATTTTTATCTTACGTATAGTAATTCAAACAAAACTCATATATTTAATGAAAAAAAATCTTACGCTATTAATGATGTACTCGTGAAGTAATAAAATACAAGCGTCAGAATCCAAAATACTAGCGGATGTAATTGAAAGCAGGAGATATCATCGTGCAGTGAAAGAACCTACGCATGACGAAATGCATCTCGGAAGGTCTGCATTTAGGGACACGGAGGCGCCGCATTGTTCCTCGCAAGGGCGTAGGGATTATATAGGGGGCTCGACTCGTTTAGGGGTTCTCGTACGGCTTGGTACAGATACGTCATGATCGATAGTCTCATGTTGTCTCTCGAAAGAGTGACGTGTTACAATTCCCGCGTCGCGTACCGTTTTATTCGACGATCTACGATCCATGTATCTTTCAAGTTCCGTCGGCTGTCTGCGGCATTTGCTCTCGTCATATACGATCAGTGAATGATAATGAATTTAGAAGATATGAGATCTTTGTGTTATGTAATTAATAATTAATGATATAATATGAAAAATGTATATTATCAGAATTTATACACAAAGTTATAACGTTTATCCATCTCTCTCTTTCTCTCTTATGCATTACATATTTAAATCTTAGTTATACAGACTCGCATACTATTGTATTATTGTATGTTATATTCTGCATGAAACTCACAATAAGAGATACGTCAGTTTTGCAGTAACATTTGTCATATTTCTTTATTTGGTCTGCTGAATCTGGGGATGACTACTTGTGCTTTGCGACAACGTGTCCCTCTCTTTCTCGCACCCTGGCCGACAACGTTTCGACTCGGTTCTTCGCCCGCACTCTCCGAGAACCCCCCAAGCATCGCGCAACCCCCGTCTCCTCGGTACTAAACGCAACTACACAAGGGGCCTTTCTGCCGTCTTTGTTTTCCCTTTCTTCCCAGTGTCGTTTCGCAGTTTCGCGCGGGGTGGTCGTTGAACGACGGAAGCAGGAAGAAATCAACCGAGAAGGGCAAAAAGCCGGCCGACAGACGAGATATCGCGCGGGAGAATCGTCAAAAACATTTTCTACTTTTGACAAACAAAAGTACGCGTTCAAATCCGCGAGATTAATTAACGGACTTTAGTTGGTATCTACGAAAACTGCGTGAACAAATCGTGTTCGAAATCGAAAGGAAAGAAGTTACATTTCCTCGCGAAAATTATTATTACGCCAATATCAAAGATTTATTACTTTTGTAATTATTAGTGAATAATTAAAAGTTGTGTAAATTGTTTTGCTGAGAAAGTGAAACACAAACATGTGGTGTTTATAAAATTATAATACTTTGAAAACAGGTGTATAAAATAAAAAAAAAGTTTGCGAATTCAAATGCTGTACGTGTTCGACAAAAATATTTTTCACGAATGTTGAAGTAGTCGTCGTCGAATGGCAAAGTGAAATAATTTGAACATCACGCGTCGCGCTGGCATCTGCGTTTGTCTCTATCCGTACCCCGCGACAGATAATTCGCGATTGTGTACAATTATGATCATCAGTTTAACCCTGTAGTAGTGTCGACCTCGCGCCGCAATTATGCGGCGCGGTGAGACGCGGCGCCGAGATTCATCTCCGGAAGTTCATCTCCCCCTGAACATCCCGCGAGTCCCCCGTCGTCCGGCGCAACGACGACGGAGTCCGGAAGACAGCGCGGGGTTCGTGTAGTCCGCGGGTCGTCATCGACGGGAGTATCGTCGGGAACGTCGGTCCTGCGAGAGGAGGTTGTGCGCGCGGCGGCGACGGGACAAAGAGAGAAAAAGGGTGGAGAGAGAGAAGCAGGGAGATTTTTCCCCACCGCTTGGAAAAACCAACTCCCCCACCAGATCCGGGTACCGTGGAGGCAGGCGGCGGTGGCGGCGGCGGCGTGGTAGAGACGCGCGGGGCGACGAAAAGAGGGGGCGAGGAGAGAGAGAGTTACCCAGGGTGGTCTCGGTGGTGGCTGGGGGCGGCAGCCTCAAAAATACACCGCAACCACACCGCGCGGCTCCACCGCAGAAGCCGCCATCTTCCACCGCCGAACCGAAACGAGACCGCGCGAGTTAAACACCCTATCCTACTTCCTCCGAGTAGAAGCTGCCCTGCCACCCGCCGAAGCAACGGCCAGGTGAAGAATCACCATCGCCGCGACCGCGACCGCGACCGGCTCTGGCACATCCGGTCAGAAACATCCGCGAGGGATATATCTCCGCGCGATCCACGCGGCGGAAAAATTTCGGATCGCAGTGTTGACGTGCGCGAACCAAGATGTACCATGAATGGATCGTTATCGTTGCCTGGATCCTTACGAGTTGAAGGCTCGACGAAAGTCTGTGTTTAAGTTTTTCCAATTGTCATTTACGGTTTAACACCGTTCCTGCGATTGATCAAGACTTCGATCGACGGGAGAGATACACGTGACAGATACGGTGCGCGGTACTCGCCAAAGTTTGACGAAACTTTGCGCGGTGAGCGCGAAAACATAACGATTTGAAAAAAAAACTCTTTTCGATATATATATCCTGATGTATAATTTTAGTGAAAAAAAATACATATTAACGGGAGAAAGAAAAAAAAAGTGAGCGAATTTGATGCCATCGAGCATGAAAATCGCTGGTGCGAGATGGTGTTTTAAATGATACGTGTGATATTAAAAAAAAAAAAGTACGAGTCTGTTCGGATCTTCGGATTTCCGTGTTTCGTGCGTAGCCACGAGTGTTTTTTCGTCGTCGATAAGAAGACGGCAGACGGAAGATTCGATCAAAGAATCAGAAATAAGGGTCGCCGAGATTGCCGACGATTCCAATAAAACGAATTTTCTCCGCGAGTTGGCAATCGAGACGAAGAAGAATTTGCAAACGGATGCTCCCACCCGACAGGATAATGAAATAAGGATCAAAGAAGCCTAGGGCCCCGCGAGGGCCAAGAAAAGCCGCCGAGAAACTGCGCGTGCCACTCGGAGAAAACAAATTCAATTCTCGCTGGCAGAAGATATCGGCATGCATTCCTAATGCGTTCTTTGCTATTGGCGAGACCACGAGTTTATGTTTGCAAGATACTTGGACGATCGTCGAATCGGCTCGATACATTAACGACCAATCGTAAACGTCGAATATAATAAACAATCGATTCTAATGAGGAAACTTGAGTTTGCAGAATAAGCAGATTGCAATAACTTGATAAAGTTCTATACATATATCAAAAACGCAAACGTATCATCCAAGGACCAAGCATCATATCGACATTGATCGAGAAAGAAATCGATTTTCTCACGCGTAGTTCTCAGTTACTTTGTTTAGAATCTGAAAAATACCACGTAAACAATTGAGCAACCGAGCTCATCCGGAAAGCTTGCAGGGAAAGGTGATATCTCGATCGAGAGAACCAATGATATCGTTCTCATGACGAATCCTTCGCGAGATGCTCGACCCGAGGATCGGCCTGCCGGCCTAGACTATTCTAACCCTAGGTCAGTGCGTGGTGGTCACCAGCCGCATCAAGCGAATCCGGTGAGCCAGATCGGCGGGCCGAGAATACGGAGGACCCGGGCCTCATCCTCGAGGAGAAGAATGCACCTGGCTAACGAGGTTCCTCCTCAAGGTTCAACCGGCGGAACTCACCTCTCCGATTATGCTCTCACCGCGGATTTGCTCGCCGAGAGAACGCTGGATGGGCTTCTCGCCGAGCATCCCGGAGAACTCATTCGCACAGGTAGAAAATCATATTTATTAAAAACTAATATTTATACAGGGTAAAAATAATCATTATACATGATTATTTTTCTATCATATTTCTATTATGCACCAAAAAATAGATGATAGATGTGATTCTCAGAGAGAGAAAGAAAAGTAGTTTATATTTTTTTCTCGAACAATTCCAAGCTTAAAAAAATATCTTTATATACACATATATAATATAAAATAGGAGATCTGACGGTATATGTTATAAAAATAATTATAATCAATTATATTAATAAAAATAAATCTCTTAATTTTTCTTTTTTATATTCAAATTAGGTAGCCCACATGTGGTTTGCACCGTATTGCCGTCACATTGGAGGTCAAACAAGACTTTGCCGATAGCCTTTAAGGTAGTAGCTCTCGGCGAGGTCGGAGACGGTACCCTCGTAAGCGTACGAGCCGGAAACGATGAAAATTGTTGCGCGGAATTGCGAAATTCTACCGCGCTAATGAAAAATCAAGTCGCCAAATTCAACGATCTCAGGTTCGTCGGTAGAAGTGGCAGAGGTAAGTTTGAATGTGAAAAACACATCTCTTTATATAATAATATTAATAGTGTAACCTAATAAGAAAATATATATCCAATAATAACTCTTAATTTACGTCATTGCAATTTTTTTCTAAAAGTCGAGATACGATATAAAACTTTTAAAAGTATATATCTTCTCTTCTTCATCTCTCTTTTTGTATATTTTGCTTCACCGAAATAACTCTCATCGGTTGACGTCGAAAACTCGATCGGTCTTTCTGCCGGTTCGCCTTCTTCCGATGCGGCGTCTTAAATCATTCAGACTTCGCTACATTAAGGTGGTGCCCCGACTGATGGCCTCGTTTTTCCCGCGTCGAAAGCCAAGCACGGGCCACCACCTGGCCCCTCGTTCCGTCCTCATTTTTAATTCACACGACAAATACCGTGACCCGGTATCTTCTCGCGAACTGCCACGTTTGTGCGCGAAAAGTGGGAGGGTAAGAGGCGCACGCGGAGATTTTTTAATTCCCGGCTCAGCGTTTCAATAATTCAATGTTCCTTTCCGTCCGAGAAGGCGGCGCGCAGGGATGGCGAGGGGAGAAAAAATTGGGGTCCGAGGTCTCTGAATAATGCTCCCTAATAATCGCAGCCATTACGAACGGTTAATGCAAACGTTCGTTCCTTGAAGAGGAGAGCCGAAGATAGCGGCGGGGGAAAGAAGCGACGCGAGAGGATCTAGATCGGCAGAATCGCGGAGCAGGAAAGGAGCAAACTTTTCAACGTCCTTTTTTTTTCTCTCCCTCGTCTCTCCCTTTTCTCCACGTACAAGAGTCGAGGTGGGGAGTCGGAAGATACGAGTAACGAGGCGTCCTTTAATTCCTTTAATTCGACCGAGCTGCAGCGTTTTCTTCGTCCTGTCGCGCTCTCTCTCCCTTTCCTCGTCCTTCCCCGATGAGGAAGTCGAAGTTTCGAGAGAGTAGTCGCCAGGCGTAGCCGGTTAACGAGGGGGTGGTCGACTTGTTTATGGCAAATTGGAAAAGGAAATTGCGGGGTTTGCGATATCGGCGGCTTCCCCGACGGTAGACCCTAAACGGCGCTCGCGCTCCTCTCTTTTTGCGAATCTCTCCCATAGACTTATCTCGACCATCGTTCCCCTCCTGTTTCGAAACACACGAGAATAATTTTCGTTGACGCGAGTATTTTTACCGAGTGTCGATGTCCACTTATAAAAGTCGAATTGAACTCGAAGCGCCGTTTCCAACGTTTTAGAACACGGTCGGGCGCATCCCACATTGACCTCTTCCACTTACAGAAATGGAGAGATCCAAGATACTCGTCACGGCACAATAGAGACCCGAGAAACGATTTCCGAGAATTTTTTAGGGACTCGCGAATGAGGATATCGCGGATATATAGGAGGAAATCGTGGGATGGGACGGCGAGAAGCGTGAGAGAGAGAGAGAGAGAGAGAGGGACCGAGTGGAAAGAGGGTAGATAGAGGTAGAGTGGTTGGCTGTAAGCGGCTTTGGTTTCCATGGCAGTAAGCCCTCATTACTGTATTACGGGCAGCCCCTAACTACCACCGGTATGCAACGATTTGCCTCTAGATTCTCCATATGAGAGTGACGCGAGATCGTTCCGCGCGCGAGTATCGCAATCGTCGAGCCGGATCGGTGGATTTTTCTTTTCGCACATCTGACGCCGATGAATTTTCGCGTCGAGATAAACTCGAATCTCGTTTCGTCATTGCTGCGCCTCGGAAATATACTTTGAAAATTATGCGCGCGCGTGACACGTATAATAAAAGGGCATATTATAAAAGGAAGAAAAAAAAAGCATCTAGCCGTAAAGACTAAATGTACGATAGGTGGATCGTTATTATCTGCGAAAGAAAGGGCAAACAGATCCCAGTTGAATAAATCGAAAATTTATGATGTTTGTCGGCGAGTCACGTCGCGCGTATCGCTGCATAATACCGCAGCGAGGCGAGGAGCCCCGGAGTGCATTTTATATACAGATTCCTCACGCGTTCCACTCGCTTTTTTGCCTCCGTTGTTTTGCACGCATCCCGTACGCGAGCGCGAGCGCGCGCCGACTTTTTCAGCTGCAAATATTTGTCTCACGCTCGCCCGCGGGCTTTGTCAGGCCAATTTAATATTGCGAATGCGGACGAGGAGAAATTGATCGTGGTCGAAATGCGTGACGACGTTGATGGGGCGACCGGGATCGCGACGCGAGACGAAGAAAACGAGAGCAAGAACGCACTTCTTGTATCGATGTCAAAATTGGTTCGTGCCCACCAAAAAAAAGCTTACATTTTTTAACCTCCATTATGAAATAGTAGAAAGCTTTATATATCACAGTATTTAATGAGTACGCAATTTTGCAAAAATAAAATGCACGTTGATGGATTTTATAGATTTAATAAAATAGGATTAAACAAAAATAAGATTTGTCTAGTTTCTCTCACAGATGTTAGTCAATCGTTTTCTGAAAGGGAGAAAGATCCTCATTTTTTCGCGGATCAACGCGGATGAGGTTTGAGCGCGAGAAAAACTTGGACACGTCAAGTTTTTTTCCCCCTGACTCGGCGATTCTGCTCCGCGACCCTCTCTTTAATCGACTATAATCGCTTTCATTCGGTCTTACGCGCTGACCCAAAAGAGGGACCTCTTCTAGTGCGTGGTGTACGAGGCGGCTACCGGATATAACGACTATGCACGACGGCGAGGGGTTACGGGGGAAGTGGCGGCGGAATATTATCATACCGGCGCAGGGGCGTATATCACTCGGCCACCCCTTTCGCTCCCGACAGGGATTAGCGTCAACCTCCGACTGCTAGGAGTCACGGGCCGTACGGAGACGCGGCTGTATATGCATGTTTCTCTGCTACGCGTTGGTGTTGGTACGCGAGAGACGAACGGGGGCGGCGCGACGGGGAGGGAAAGGGTGGCGACGGGCGTAAAAACGACGGGCATAAATACCGGAGTTACCTGTGTTTTATGACGGTCCGGCCGAGGTATAGGCAGGAAGAGAGCGCGAGAATCCGAGGGAAAGCTCCGACTATCGACAGCCAGATCCTGACCGATGTCCTGGCGCAACGGATCCCTGTCTCGCCCGGAGTCGCGTCTCTCTTTCTCCCTTCTCTCTCGTGGAAGGAGAACGACTCGTTTTAAATCGCCGCCGCACGATGAACGTTGCCGAGCGCTGAACGCGAGCACAGATCCGAGTCTTCGATATCTCTTTTACGATTCGAAAGAAAAAAATGCGCGATTTGAGTATCTATATATATAGTATTACACAGCATGCCTCTCTAAATCGCATGCAAAGATATTTCTTGTAAAAGAGATCTTCTTAGTCGGTTAATAATAGCAATCAATTTTAATTATTATCTATCATTAGAAAATTTACGACGATTGTGTGGATAAGACCTTTTACGTAAGGTGGAGCACGAGACCTTTTACGTAAGGTGGAGCACAGATTGTTTCGCGAGACAACGGGATTGCGAAGAGTTATTCGCGGAAGCTGCCGTAAAGAGTTCCGTACGAGATGAAAATGATTTAATAAGTCGTAAAAGTCTCTGCCGTGTCGTTGAGAAGGGTCGACCTTTTAAAATAGCGGCTCTCGTGTTCGGTCGGCCGAACAGCTGTTGCAACCGCTTGCCTTTGCATCGGCGATCCTTTGCTTTGAAGCGTTCCCAATCCGCGCAAAACAATTCTCTCCTCAATTTACTAATCGCGCAAATTATAACGAGAAAGCAACGGACACTTTATTAGCAATATTTATAAAAAAAATTATTGAATAACAAACGAATGCAATTTGTAAATATACATATATATCATTGTGTATCGAGATTCTTAAGAGATTTAACTTTAATAGAGATGGCAATTTTTTTTAATCTGGTTTTTTGTAATACGAATATTAATTTCAAGTGACAACGAGACGAAGACAATTCTCAGCAGAGAGATAACTTCCAATGTTAGAAGATATTAGTGTTTCCGAGAGAAGAACCCGAATACGCCAGTTAAATTCGCGAGAACGGTCGGCGGATCTCGCCGGCGACCACCTCGGCGACGTTTTTTGCCAATTAAAAATTAAAAAATCCATCCCTCTCGGTCAAGTAAGGGATCGCGGAAGGGATTGCGAGGGCGCGGGGGATCGAGGAGCGGCGGATGACTGCGCCGAGATTTTCTACCGATTAAACATTATTTTCCGCTCTGGTCTGGTAGTACGAGTCCGCGTACATATACGCACATATCCGTTTCTTTCACATATATTAATTCCACGTTTCCCTACTTTATTTTCTCGATATTTTTCGCTCCTCATTCCGTCGCGCCAGCAGCAAGGCAGGCTTTTACAAACGCTTCAATGACCACTCGCTCCCGGTCGCGCCGTCGCATCTGAAAGTCGTTATGCTCGACGTTGTGATTATATTGCGAGCGAAAACTGGTCCGCCCGTGGAAATTTATCCTGCAACAAAATTCCGTCCTAGTCGTTCCTAGTCGAAACAATCGCCGAACGTCTTTCTTTTCCGCGATCTATTTTTTTACAATATCACGCGTCGTCAAAAAAAATCGCAAAGATATATATAAAATAGATATAAAATATTAATATTTATATATATAATATCGATATGTGTGTATTAAACTGCAACGTTCGCTTGAGATTTCGTGCGGATACACGTGTGTGTATAAAGATAGGAGAAATAAAAATTCCTTTCAAACATGACACGGCGGTATACACATGGCCTCGTTTACCACGATTCGGGTAGTCAAAACGTCAGAATCTTAAAACACGACAAACACTCCGAAATAACGATCCGAGCAACCCTCGCACTCGCCTCACCGGCAAACAGGGGAGTTTTTAACACTGCATGATCCCTGGGTAAACTTAGGGCGAAACGCGAGCGCGTTTCCGTGTCTTCTCGCAACAATCCTCGTCGCATAAGTG
The DNA here is from genome assembly GCF_030444845.1 of Prenolepis imparis. Lineage (NCBI taxonomy): Eukaryota > Metazoa > Arthropoda > Insecta > Hymenoptera > Formicidae > Prenolepis > Prenolepis imparis. The sequence goes on from NW_028141162.1 coordinate 3,179,300, forward strand.
GACGCGAGCCAACCTTGTCCAAATTAATTTCTCACCCGACTCGTTTTGGCTTGCTAAATCGTTGCGAGAATATTCCGCGTTCCGGCAAAAAAACTTAAATAAAAACACACGTTTCGGATACAATCACAGTTTATACAAAAATTAATTAGCATACTCGCGCGTTTTTCCTTCTCTTTACTCCATAAAATATCCGAGAAATGCATTGCTGTAAAAGCAAAGCGAATTCTTTTCGACAGTCTTTCGAAAAAGTCTAGTACGACGGAAAATTCTACGGCCGATTCGGACGGACATCATAATCTTTATAGATCCTCCTCTCGATCGAATCTGCGACCGAGCAATATTTTGTGGGATAAAAATGACGTACGACGCGTGGATTAGTAATTTTTATTTCAGGCTTGTTTGCGCGTACGAAGGATACCATCGAAATCCTCGGCGCATGAAGAAGCGCTGAAAAGAGAGAACTTTTAAAAAAAGGGTTGCGCAAAAAGGGTTGTTGTCCAATCTTATAAATTATGGGATTCAGAAATCAGAATGTTTCGTCATAATAGGATTATTGCGAAATTTCGGAGAACGCGAGAGACGATTTTCACGTGCAATTGACCATTCTACGCTCGACTCCCGCTCGTGTACGACCGATGAATTAGAATTTCGCTAGACGTAGGTGAATCGGGGAAAGGGAGAACGCAGACTCTAAACCCCTCCCTGAAGGGTAGAGGAGATCATTCTTCCAGCGAGTTACACATAATGCCTCATAAACACCCTCAAAATGCCTGCCATCACCCCTGATTCGCGTTGCCGCCGCGCCTGACATCGCGCCTGCAATAAACTTCGGTCTCGTTAGTTCTCAGCCACGAAATCTCTGCGGCGAAATCTTCCACTTCTGTTGCGAAACAACGTTTCGACATATCGCTTTCATATTTAGACGCTACAATAATCTCGGTTAAATTTTTTACGACGCATAAAAGAAAGTTTAAAAAATTCTGTACATTAATTTTCAATTATCCAATATATATGAATTTAAATAATCTTTCCAATGCAATCGTTTGATACTACTCTCTATTATTTAAGAAACAAACTCGGGAATGAACTCTCGAAAGCAACAATGTAAGAAAATTGATGGGGGCGAACGACTTAATACCCAAATGGGAAATAAAAGTTGAGAATTCGATGCGCAAAGTGTAAAATCAATTTTGACTATTCGGAAGGATATCTGTGAAACAGAGCGTGGCGCGAAAATAGCGGCCAATCACCGCGAAAAGGGAGCGCTGGAGCTGGAAATGGCACGGCTCCCTTGGCGAAGTTAAAGTCCGGTATTTCGCCCGGCGACGGGCGGTAAGCCGGTTAAATGTCGTGGTTCACCGTAAAAACGCGGTCGTTTACCAGAGGGGGGACGAGGGGGCGAGGGGGCCCGGCCGCGCCGCCATAAAATAAAACTACCCGACCGCGCGCGTGTACGCGTACCCCCGTTGTCGCACTTGGCGACACCATTATAAGCTGTATAACTTTATTGTCGCGGAAAAAAGCGCGTAAACGCCGTGTTGTTTCACATGTCTCTCTCTCTCGTTGTCGCCGCTATTTTCTTCGCTCGGTATTGCCGACGCGACGAGATGACTGTTCTCCCCCGCGTTTTATTTTGCGTACGCGCGATTATCGGCGGGAGGGGGGAGGGAGACGCATCGAACGCGTGACGAATTCCGCGCGACGCGCGCGTCATCGATTGAAATATTTGTGCCGAAAACATCGAAATTTAGTAAACGGCCGGACCAGTTACGAATCGCGTTTCATCTATACGCGTTCGCCGTATATTGTTTTGGGTCATCGGCGAGACTTGGTGAACAAAAAAATGCGCCAACGTGCGAAAGCCAACTGAAAAACATACGATAAGAGATACCTATGTTACAAGAGTCATTTTGGCCTATCGTGTGGCTCTCTCTTTCTCCAAAAAATAACAAAGCCTACAATTTCGCTAAAAATTACATCATAAGAAAATAAAAATACAGATTACAAATTATAATTATCCAAAAAGATGATATATAGTATATTTTTATGATGTGAGAAGTATTTTAAAATATGGACATGTTATCGCAGCCGTTTCAAAATTTCGAGATAATCGGATATCTCATCTATCGAGCTGCCGAATGTTGTCGACACGTCGAAAGGTAAAACGGCGAAATCGCGCGTGACGAGAAACTGGCGTATTTCAGGGGATGGCGTTTAACGCTGGCAGCATTAACATATTCCAGCCTATCGGGGAACAAACATCGACGCAGTGGCGTCACTCGTTCACCCCTTACTTCCGGCACATTTATGTTTTGTTTCCAGCGAACGCACCGCGCGAACACATTGCCGTTTCTCGCTCGTGCATGTCATCGAGCAATATCCTTCGCGATAGCAATGAGTTTCAATCCAAGCCAAGAAACTCTAATCCGCGAATATCAATCGTGGAAAAACTCCGTTTATTTAATCGTCGGAATTCAATTAAAATGTGCAATAAAGCTATATATCGTCAAACATTTATAAAAAAAATATTTGTTTTATTTAAACGTGTTTTTTTCATAGAGTAAAATTTCGTCAAACACAAATGCGTAAAATGCAAGTCGAAAGCGAAAAGATTCACGAAAAATTGAACGTACTCGAGAATATCTCTCTTCGCGGTCGGCCAATTGGATATGAATAATAGAGTCTACGCAAACCAAGGAGCGCGATATAAAGTCTACGCCTTTATGGTTTTTGATCTGGCAACGGAGCCAAAGCGGAGAATATGCATGATCTCCCATTGGAAGAATCTCGTCTCTCGTTTTACCGCCAAGCGATAATTCTTCTTCCCGCCTCCCGACGCCTCCATTCTTATTTTCGTTTCAGGAAAGAGCTTCACCCTGACGATCATGCTGCAGACATCGCCGCCGCAGATAGCCACGTTGTCGAAAGCGATCAAGGTGACCGTGGACGGTCCCAGGGAGCCACGTTCAAAGACACGTGAGTACAACTTTATCCGCGGAGGATAATGCAACCGATGGGGAGAAGATCATTAAAGAATGCAATTAACGGGACGGGATCGCGAAATATCACGCAACGTAAAAAATATATAATATAATGGAAAAATAGATAAGATGTTGCCGAATAGGCTCACGAATCGCGTCGACATTGATTCATGAATTCATTCCACGTTGCAGGACACCAGGCCTTTCATCCCTTTCACTTTGGGCCTCGTCCATTCCCTTTCGGACACCCACAGGACCCGTTGGGATTTAAGCTGTCGGGTAAGTCGGGCACTCTCTAATCAAAGACACGCGGCCACCTTCGTCGCGACGAGTTTGCGCGAATACCTGCCTCCGGTGAGGCTCACCTTCAACCTCTCTCTCTCTCTCTCTCTCTATTTCTCTCTGCCTCTCTACCTCTCTCTTCCTCTCTTTCTCTCTCTCTCTCTCTCTCTCGGCATGTCTCCCCGTCGATAGATAACTAAGTTTGCAACCCTGTACCGTGCCCCTCCCGGGAGGAAGGTAACTTTGGCGGGCCAGGCGGGTCGACGCCCTCTTCTCGCGCGCGTTTGGCTTCGTGGCTGCGAAGGGTGTCAAAATTGAGCGTCGGCAGGCACCGACTCAAAATTGAGTTTTGCCACCGGCCTCTAAGTGGAGAAGACTCTGATTAAGCCCCGGGTGTGCGAACTCTGCCTTTTCGTTTCGAGAAAGCTGCTCGATTCCCGCTCACAGAAAAGTCATTCTCGAATAAACTTCGGCTCTCCTAACTTTGTCATCGAGTCGCTCTTTTATGATGGCAAAATATTCCCTTTTGTTAATTCGAACAAATTCAAAGTTTTTTTTAAATATAGGTATATATAAAGTATTATAATATATATATATTTTTTTTTCTTGTAAATATATAAAAAGTTGTAAAATGTGTGTGTATCTCTCGACATTTTATATTACTAAAAAAAAAATATTTAACACGATATATTAATAAATACGAGACCAAACGTTTCACTAAATAAATTATATGAAATACATTCATCGGAATCGCTTTGAGAAATTCGCAATTAATCAGCCTCTTTCTTCGGGACGGTAATGCATTCGCTGTAACATAAACGATGGTTTTTTAAACGTTTCATCATCGCGAGCGTTTTCGAAAAAGTTTTCAGGTATCCAACCGGTTCGACAGGACAGTTGGGTGGCACGAATTCCATTGAAACTCGTTCGAAGCTCCAAATTTTGATGGGACTAGCCCGGAGCAGTGAGGGTCGGGTACTGATACTGGTGCACCGACAGTGTATTGTTTCGGCATGATAAGCGGCTTAACGGAGCTTCGCTCCCTCCTATCCCCGAGGCGTACTACGGGATGGCAGTCCTGCCGTCGATTTCTCGCTGCTACCCCCGTCCATTCCCCGTATCCCCGGTCTGTTCAATCAAGAATTAGCCACTGCCGCGCCCGGTAATACGCCAGAGCTTTAACTTTTCTTCCCTTTGCGTCTCTCGGCGACGCGATTTTTGCCTCCGCGGATTCGTATTTCAAAATTTCTGACCGATTGATGATCGATGACATTTAGATCAATGATCCATCAAAAATTAAGCATTACACTTAAGTGCGACATTTTTAAAATAAATGTGAAAAATTGTATGTTATAACTTTTAAATCGGATATCAAAATATATCAGAAAATCTGATTACGATAATCTTAACAGACTTGCTTTCATTGAGACGATCTCGAAGCTTTTTGTCAACATTAAAAGGTTCATATTATATCAGAGATATACGAGTTTTATTGGGATACGATTTTAGCACATCGTACGGATAAATTGTATTTGCGCAATTGGGTCACCTACATTGTGTTCCGAGTTGAGTGCAAACGGTACTCTCCACCAAATATCGATCGGTTTATTTCAAGGGATGTACTCGCGAGTTTTTTTCAACCCTTTCGCTCGGGGTTCGTCGGTCGACTCACAGGTTGCGCCTCCGTTCAGTCCGACAGAGGGTCGGTCAGTCGAGCACCTTTCCAACTTTCGAAATCGGCCAGCCGTCGGGTATCGCTGACTAGGTAAGGACGTTCAAAGGGGCGGTTTATTAAATATCTACGCTAGGAAGGTTGATAAGGAGAAAGGGAACAGCATAACCGGGGGCGCGAGGACGAGTGGCTGGCGAGTGTAGGGTTGTTAAGGTGCCCATTGAGGTGTAACTAGGGGGATGTTATTAAATTTCGTTCGGGCCTACCTCGACAGCAGGGACGAATTTTATGGGCTCCCTAAGGACTTCCCGTGAGAGCGCTGAAGTCCGATGGACGGGCCAATGCGCCTTTACTTCCCTCCGATCTCCGATATCCACCACTCTAATTTCGTCTTTTCCGTCAATCTCAATATATCAGACATATATCGAAATCGTTCATTCTTTCACATATCGTTCATTCTTTCGGTATAATTAATTTTCTATTGCGCAAATACATTCGTATTATGATTAGAAACATTTTTTTCAAGAGTCTTAAAATTCTACAATATACATATAATATATAAACGCATCTTTTTTTTTATCAAAAATTACGTACATTTATCATAGTATTATGTAAAGATAGTATTGCTTCGAATGCCACAAAGATCTGGCAATAATTCAAAAGACTAGAGGGTAAAATGTTTCCAACTTTCTTTCCCTGTTATAGCAGTTTTTAAAAGTTTCACAATACGCTCAGAAGCGATCGCTAGCAAGCTCATGGAAAATTAATGTATCCGGTGACAGACATCACACAAGATTGTCGCTGAGATTGTCCACGAACAAAAACACCGTGATCACGCGCCTCCCGGGAGGCCGAATCCGTTGTCTTTGTCAGTCTGGCTAAGGGGATGAAAAATCGCGAGGTGCCAAGATTCGAGTTAACAAGAACAGCTCGTGCAGCCCCAATCTGCCCTCCCTCTTTCCGCTCTCTCGTGTCAATTAACCGCCTACGAGGAAGAGGCTGGGTAGTGGGTAGAGGAGTTGGAGAGAGAACCGGAAAAATCGCGACCCCTGTTTCAATAAGGTGGCCTTTACCTCATTTGGGGGAGATTGTTAGGAACGCTCAGTTTAAAACTGTCTCTTCGTTCCTGGATCGTTTTGCAGTAAATTCGTGACTTTCTTTAAAGCAGAAGCTCTTTTTCCTCTTCTTACCAAACATATAATTCGTAAAAGGTGATAAATACGAGATTATATATTTTCCACAAATTTTTTATTTTGAGACCTACATATATTTCATAAATATATCGCTATTAATTTGATGACACAGAATGTGCGTAAATCTTACTGTGAGCGTTGATTAGTCTAATCGCGACAAATTTTATCGCGGGTTTCTACGATCATCGTTTCTCTTCCGACTTGGACGTACCTGATTTGCGACGCGTTTAAAGGCCTCTTTCACATATACGGAAAACCGAACGCAACGGCAACCCTTCGGGCATACGGTCCTTAAAGGGAACCTTTTTAAGGGTTGTTCCTGTCCACCCCCCGTGTCGAATCACTGCGGATCCTTTAAATTCGCGTCACATTTCACCCCCCATGCGCGTCTTGCAAGGGCGTTCCGTCCCGGGGTATTCCGTCTTTTAATCAGGTCCGGCGACCGGGACCTTTCTCTGGAAGCGACGGTAACTAATGACGCTCTCTCTAGCCGTCGGTCTCCTCTCTCGTCTCCTTTCCTATCGTCGACACGAAAATCCACCGAGCCTAAGAGATAGAAACCTGATAGCGTCTCACAATGTCCTTGTAATCGATATTCATTCTCAACCTGATTTTCTCAGTCATAAGTTTTGCACGTATGTAGTGTCGTATAATGAAAGTGATATACATTATTATATATATATAAGTTCAATACTTACTATTGAAAGCACTATTAATAAAATAATTTGTTCATAAAATGTATATAAAAAGCTATATAAATATCTAACTATAAGTTTTAATTATTAAATAATAGTAATTTATATTGTGTATCGATAAAATTAATTATCAATTATATCATTAATTTCTAACACTTTAACAAAATTATGTAATTTTCTAGTAAACATATATTTGTAGAATCAATTATCATGATTAATGATAATATTATCAATATTAAAATTTGGATTTATTTATATAACCATAAAATGTAATAAACAGTAAAGATAAGTAAAAATTTATGCATCGCTGAGCATCGCCAATTTCTTAAAAGATCCATCATTTTTGCGCTCTTTCTCGACTTCAAAGAGAAAATCTCGCGGCAGTGAGATAAAGATAGAGAAGTAGAGAGAGAGAGATAGCAATTTTCTCTCGTCCTTTCTCGAAATATCTCCTCGTGGAGCTTAGATCGGTGCCAGGGACCTTTCCAGGGTGGCATTTTAGGGGTTGCTGCGACGCGATAATGAGAACGGGCGCAAAGGGTGGGTGTGCAAAGACATCCAGCCGGTAGCTAGAGGATAGAACACGCGGAGTGGAAAGAGGAGCAATGAACAAGTCGGAGAGTGAGAGAGTGAGTAAGTGAGTGAGAGAGAGAGAGAGAGAGAGAGAGAGAGAGAGAGAAAAAGAGAGAGAGAGACAGAGGAAGCAAAGAGGTTAGAAAGTGGGGGAAATCGAGCTCCGCAAGGGTTAACGCCTTAGCACCAAGAAGGGCGTTTTTAACGCCTGTTTTGCATAGATTTGAATAGATAAGGCAGACAGGAAAATACGCGAATTAATTTATTATGTATCTCGAGGTGGCGAGATCAGGGAGGTTTAAGGCGAAGAAAACTCTTGAAGGGCTTCCCCCTTTATTTTAAAGGCTGCGTGTCAAACTTCGAATCAACGTCTTTAAGACGCTCTTTAAGTTTCATGGTCGCAAACGCGTCTTAAAACGTTGAAGATTCGAAACAGTAGGTATCATACTGGAAAAGATAGACAGTTTGTGCGATTTATTTTCACATTCAATAAAAATTGCCATGTAATATTGCGGTAATAATAATAATTGCGGGTGAAAAGTGCAATCGCGAAATTCGAAAGCGCGTCTCACGCCGACGAGAGTTCTGTAATCGACGTGACCAAATTTAATTCACTCCGCGGGCGCGTCGGCGGCGAAACGTATATAAAGCTACGCTTAAAAGCTCATATTACACGTGACGTCACATTACCGCATCTCGGGAACGGCGCGACCAAAGTACGTAGCACATTTTGAGCACGCTGCTCGATAATACATCATCCCTTAAAGCCCCCGATAGAAGGCACACGCAAAGGCAACTAACCCTAGGGCCGTAACGTTTAAGCTTAACATTTCTCACCCCTTAAAGGGTAACGGCGGCTCCTTGAACCCTTTCAGCTTCGTCCCCCGCGCCCTATCTCCCTCGCTCTCACTCTTTTCGAGATCTCGTCGGGGCCCACCCCTCATTAGTCTTCATTTGTTTTCGGAATTATCGCCCGCCAGCCGAACCCGAACCCGGCACGCGAGTTCTGTCGAAAGAGGGTGCATGGTATTTTCGAGGTTTATTAAATTGAAAATATGTTACGTCCGCGCTTTCTCTCTGGAAAGAATGGCAGTATCGAAAATTTTCATCTCATGCACAAGCTGTTTCAGAGAAGCCACTAAGTGTTCTTAAAATATTCCAAAATAAATTTATTATATTGTTTCAATTCGTCAATCTCGTTTTAATTATAAAAAGATAAAATTCTATTAAAATTTTGTATCTTATTGTGTGTAATTTTTTCGCACAAGTATTTTATCCCTACGGAAGACAATCATCTAATTTTTTTCTTGGCATTTATGAGTAAACTATATATCAATGACACAATAGAAAATTATTTTTTAAGACCGCGGTCTAAACAAACGAGGAAGAAACTCTTAGTCAGTTATTATCGGAGGATGTTCGCACGTCGTGGCCGTCACCTAAGAATCCCGGTGCCTGAAGAGCTTACCGAAGCGGTTCTTATTCATGCTGGCTGCCAACGAAAGCCGTCCGTTGGCCTTCGTAAGCTCGGTGGCAGCGGTGCTTTCGCGCGTCTCTTATCGTTTTCTTAATCCCCCTCATAAAGTAGGAGGGCTACGAGCTCCCTCACGGCTGGCCCGTTCAGTGTGCCACGCCGGTGTGGTAGGACGTGAGATAGCGGTGTCCTTTCTGGCGAGCGCGCGCGGCTTAAAGAGAGCTTAAAAATCACCCCTACGACCCCTACCGAGCTTTTTCGCGCCCTACCATCCGGTATAACGCAAAGGGTGGGAGCGTACGTGCGACCAATGGGACGATCCGCGTGTCTCGGTGGTTACGCCCTCGTGCCAGTGACCGGACAATTCTCCCCGCTTCGGGAAAACCGTTTTCCCCTGCTTGCCACCCCGCCGTGACCCCCTAACCATCCCCCATCTCACCCCCTCAACCCCCCGTACTCGTGCACGGTGGCTTCGCGCGGCAGCTTTCACGGAATTTTTAAACTGCTCCGCACAGATGACGGCATAATCTGTTATTGATCAAGGTCTTTCGAAAAACCGATAACACGTCGATAACCACGGGAGTTGCTTCTTGCATCGTTCTTTTTGCATCGCGCAACGTGCCGAAAATCAATCGCATTACATTGCTTATGTACATATTATAATATAAAATTGAAAGAAAAAATTTTCTTTTCTTTCGTAAATGTGAATAACAAAGGGAGCGAATTTTGCTTTTTGAAAAATGGCGAGAATTAATTGTTATTTCACAAATGAACGAACAACAAAGGTAGCGACTTATGTCAGTTGGTTTGTGTCAGCCGATCACGATCAGACAAACTTTTTGATGTCATAAATTTAATTGCATTCAAACACATGCTTGCGCGGCCACGCGATATTGGCTATTATCGAAAAAAAGATGATCGATCGTCTCTCTGCATTCTCTGTTGGATAAATTTAACTGTCCATCCACGTCAAAAACCGCCTCTACGTCAAAGGGATGCGTTTCTACGACTCGAACTGCCAGTCGATCACCGTTTACCTGCCGAAAATTATACAACCGTGATGCCTAGAAATATGTTACGTCTTGTCACAAAACGATCGTATCAGTCATTTTCAGATACTGTCGTCTACATTGCGTTACTCAGACTTCTAAAAGATCATATTTTTTTTTAATATCAATTTTTAATGTATAAGATATAGCAAAAGATTTTTATAAATATATATATATATATATATATATATATATATATATATGTATATTCGTATACACGTATATATTTTTATAAATTAAAAATTTATATATATATGTATATATATACACACACGCGTAGACGAATATAAATTGCCATGTAGGGCGCGAACATTTTCCACTGCAAACATTTCCATGCGATATAGAGATCACCGCGGCGTGATGACAGCGGAGACGCTGAATAAACAGAATCCTCGGAGACGTGTAATCTGCATTTCTTTGATTGCACAGGATTGCAACACCTGGGTCTTGAACAAGGAGCGGGCCAGGGATGGGGCGGGTTACCTCGAGGATCTCTACCACCGCACTGTCTTCCACCTCCCCCCGGCCACCATCCGCACACACATCCACAACCAACAGTTGGTGCATCGGCCTTCAACCCTTTCCACCATGCCATCGAACAAAGATCCCCGAGGCTGCCTGGACCTAACGCCGGTAATGACGCGAGATATTCGTAGCGAAAAATAAAAATTTCGAAGAAAGTTTAAAGAGAACACATCTTACTTAAATAGTCGGCGTTTTCTCAGGCGAGAAAATTAAACGATTAACAAGCGTGTAAATTTTTTGATATGTCTGAAAGAATCTGCAAGGGGCGACTTGGGTCCTATCAGCGTGTCCGTGCGAGAAGTGACGCCGACAACGTCACCCGGGAACCCTGGACCAGGCCTGCTGACGACGGCCTCCGTGACGGCGTCGACACCTTCCACCGAGTCGACCACTACCACGACACCCAACCCATCTGGGCATCACTCACATTTCCAAGGTAAAAGTCGAGATACTTTCGAGATGTACATGATCCGTGCTTCTTCATATGTGAATAAAAAAAAAAAAAAAAAACTGACGCCTTGTTCGTAACACAGGTCTTCATTTACTGGGTGCCACAGGATCTATCTTCGGATCGATATTCGCGCCATTATTACCGCAATCCTCTTGGCTCTATAACCCTCTGTACCACACGCAGCAGTACATCCTGGAACCAGAATGGCACGCTCTGGCTCTGAGAATGGCCCAGCAGCGACTGCAGAGACCGGATCAGGCCCGATTGGAAGAGCTTAGAAAACTCAGAAGCAGCAGCGACAGTCCTGAGAGCAGTACGAAGGACGAAGAGCGACGGGGAGATGATCAAGGCGTTTTACGTCGATCCGGATTAGATAGTCCAGACGATAGCATCGAGGTGGACGATAGGAACGATCAAGATTTGAATAGAGACCGCGTCAGAAGTGACGAGTCTATACCCGAGCAAGATTCTCCGAGAATCTCGCCGATCAGAAGCGATTTGGAAGACGCCGCGTCCACGGACGCTACCTTCCAGGAAGCGTCGATTCACTTACGGCAAAGCATAGAGAATTTGAATGACTCGGATCTTCAGATCGAACAGGATCAGGTCGCTCGTCGCGGTGATCTTACTGTGAAAATCCGTTTAGAGGGCACGGTCGATCTTAGCACGAAGAAGGGTCAGGATAAAGAAAACGTCGGTCAAGATCTAACGACGCGAAGAAAGGAGGATGGAATAGACGTCGAGAGAGAAGCCATCAGATCGCGAAGAGAGAGAAGTCCCAAGCCTAGACAGGTGTGGAGACCTTATTAAGAATTAAAACGCGTATGCTCGCTCCGCGAGAATCCATCGAGCGCGACGATTTTAATGAATTCCATGATCAAAACGACGATTAAAATAAATATGGTCCGTAGGTAAATTTTATCGTGTGTTTTTCTCTCGGGAAGAAAAACTTGACTTTTGTTGAGAAATAACGCATGCTGATTAATCTCGTCTCGATGATCCGAGATTAAATTCGGAAGCAGAGCTTGTACGATGTTGTAGATAAATGTTTAGCAATGCTAAGCGATATATCATCATCGTCAAGTTGTTGAGGAATAAATGGAACATCTCGCGCAATGTAACGCGGTGAAACGTCTGCTTGGAAATTAATTATCAAAATTTTCGGACGAACCTTTTGTCGGAGTTACTTATCTATCCCTATCCCCGTTGCGGTATCGTCTAAGAACTGTCATGGACTCGAGGACTAACCAGGGTTTACGTTCGCATATAGTATGTACATAAACAATATAACGTCCGATTATTATCTAGGTTAATGTTTCAAATACACGTTAAGCACCATCCCTCTCGTCATTCCGATTAAGAATACTTAAACTTGCTGAATGTCTCATCGACTACACGAGTACGCGGTTAAGGCACGCCTGCGCGCGCGTACGATTTTGAAACCTTATCTTTTTGAAATCAGGATGTATTTTTCATTCTGCCATCGTTTTTAAATTCATTTCTTCAGAATATTGTATCATCGATGATTTTTGAAGAAAAAAAAAGATGAGCAAAGAAAACACTCGTGTAGCAGATGACATTCAGTTTCCCGGTACAAGCAAAATTATGAGTAGTTGACGTTGTAAATAAATACCACAATCCTAAAAACTTCAAATCCTGGCCAAGTCACATCCTCTATTGAATTGTCTCTTTTTTAGAGACGAAACGTCGTCGTCGTTTGACGCGAAGAAACATTGATATATATATATATATATATATATATACATGGAAAAATTTCATTGTATAATTATATCGTTCATAAGATCCACAAATTGTTTTAACGACATTGTATGTATGCGTGACTATTGGCCTTAATCAAAATCATTCATTGTTTAAGTACGTCATCACGAATAAAGTAATATCATCCGTTCCACGATATCGATTTATTCTCTTATACGATCATAGATTTCGCCGAGGATATTCAATCTGGTAAGTACAATATTATTTAATTATGTATGTACACAATCACAAAATATTATTTGCAATTGCATCTTTCTTTGAATATAAAATAATTTTAAAATAGAAAATGTAGAATTTTTTATTCCGCGCGACTATCGTTGCGCGACAATTAGTTAACTACGTATATTAAATAATTCATAAAATTAATGTATATAAATAATTAATGTCAGTGTCATTTTCTTTTCAATTTACATGCTAGTCAATATAATCTTATTTCTAATATTTCTTTAAAATGCATTGCGCACTTGAAATAGTCTTACAGTCGCTTCGCGATAAAGTGGTGGACAAATTGCAATCGTGTATCGAACGATCCGCGTGCAACCTAATCCGGTCGGACGAGATGCAGCAGATTCAATAATTCGCCGCGATTGCAATCGAGCGGGATGCACCGCACGCAAAAACGGGCAGGCTCGATATCCGCGCGGTGAAAAGGTCCGCGTGATTGATGGAAAACAGACAAAGCGCCCGTCGACCCCGCGCGCTCTGACCAGTGTCCCTGAAATCGAGATAAAAAGACCGCAAAACAATTTTCTACATTATTTTCCGATGCGCACCGAATCAAATGAGCAATAATGCCGGACACGTCGTGCCCTCATGAATCTTTTCGCGTTTTTCAACGAGTCGATCTATCTATGTCCCGCGATCATTCGTATTATCTTTACGTTTCGCGATTATCTTGGTTGCAAAAATTTTTACATTTTCGCAAATTTTCAAACATTCGTTAACTAAGATAAAAGTAATTTGTATACGAATAGTATGAAGTGTTTAAAGATATTAAAGAGTCAATGCGAATAAATTCCGAACCAACTTTTACTTTCGCACCGCTAATAAATGCAACGGGTAAAACATGCGTCGCTCTTGGTATGTGCGGTCGAAGTACCGTTCCCGAGAGTACGAGAAAACGTATTAAAAAACAAAAAAAAGCGGCAACGCGTTTGGCGGCGACACGGTTTTCCGCCTTCTTGCGTCCCCTTTTTTTCCCCCAAAATCCGTATATGTCTATACATACTGGTCGAGTTATCGCAACAAACTACCCCAATGACGACACGATTAAAATTTCACGGCAAGCTGCATGGGCTCGAACGTTCTCTCATTCTCTCATTCTCTCTCTCTTTCTCTCTCGCAGCAAACTATCTCTATATGATCCCTCTCTTTGCGCGTCGTGACTGGCTCCCGATCGTCCGGTTGCCGCTCTATCCGATCCTCGTAGCCCGTCTCTCTCATCCACCCCCTCCCTCCTCATCCCGTCGAGTGATTGGTACGCGACCGCAGCCACCCCCGCTTTTTAATACACCCGCACCTGCATAGGCTGCACCCGCAACCGGTGAGCCGCTACCGTGTATATATATACGACAGGGTGCATCCAACCCTTTCTACGCGAGCCGGTGATCCCCCTTTACCCCCTTTTCCGGCATGGAACTCGCAGCCTTCGTCTCTCTCTCGCGCCAACGCGCCGCGTCAACGTCACACTGTACTGAGTGATTCATCGATCGAATACGTATTCGCGTCGTCCCTGCGTCCATTCCCCAAAATAGCGACAAAGACTAGTCCTCTCATAGCGCGTAGTTCGTACACAGGCTCGCGACACTAAACCGCCGCAAGTCGCCGGATATAGGAAAATGCATTTCAGGACAGCTCGTGGCCTGACCAGCTGATTCTTTCCATCACGATGACGAACGGTGTTTTACGTGTCTTTCACAGATTTTGACAGATATTTTATATATAGACAGCAATCACTCGTTTGACACTAAATCGGCCAAATCGATTATTTTTTATTGCAAGTATACTTTTTATCCACGAGATTTATATTTTTCTATATATCTACTTTTAATTAATTACTTTTAATTAATTTTAAAAAAAATATTTCTAAAAATATATAAAGGTATAAAAAAGTTATTTCATTTACCTCGATTTGATTATTTCATTTGCATTCTTTTTCGAGTAACGAATATCAGGCGAAAAGTTTAACACGTAGTTTAACGCACACAGTATCGAAATTAAAATACAACCACCGAAAAAGAAGAGATAACAATAGACACGGACGTGTTGACAAAAAGAAAAAGAAGGAGAAGGAGGAAAAATGCAATCGCGGATATATATAGAATAAGAAAGGCGAAATTGCTTAAAGGACGCTCGTTTACCCCTTTTCCACACCACGGCGAAGGTGTTGAAGCTCAGAGAAAAATATCTCAGCCGTAAATAAATTATAGGAGCCGAAAAAAGTTTACCAGCACGCCGGCGTCCCGAGTTTCCGGATAGCGCGACGCTCGCTAGGAGAAGGTCGTAGATGTACTTTAGTACTTTTTGTCCTTCCAAGCTGCCATCGGCCCCGCCCGACCCTCCGCCTTTTCCGTTAGGAGAGGGCGTTCTTTTTTTTTTCTTTTTTTCCACTACCCTCTCTCGCCAGCCGAGCACTTTAGATAATAAGGCCAGGGCGTTCGCTACGGACGAAAGGGTAAATTGGGTATTCGTCCGAGGAATTATCTCTCTAATTTCTTTAACGTACTAGTCTCTCACCTTCCGTTCCTCTTATGTACGTATAATTTCCATCGTACCGCGTGCAATTCTTCCCCCCCCTTCTCCACCCTGCAATCTGCCATCCTCTTACCAACGGATCGCGACAGGACCCTATCAACGGATACCAGAGCTTCTTCATGCTTCCTGAAGATGAAAGCATCGGCGACCTGACGGGAAGATTGGAAGATATCCGCTTGACGTAATTATTTCGTCGATTCTTTTGACGCGGTTGTTCCAGTTCGATTCGCCGCAACCTTATATAATTTTATCGTCTTTTCGATATTCAGCACATTCAGTTGCTATAGACTACTCGATTTAGATCAATTATGCGCGAATCAAAAATAATCTCTTTTTTTTTTCGAATTATATAACATTTAATTCCATCGCAAAGAATTGTCAATCAAGCACATTGAAACGCGTGTACAAAGCTGTGACGATGTAAGACGGTCGCTGCGTCGCTTGCGGGAGATGTTACGAAATCATTACAAGTAGCACGCTGAAGCTAATAATAACAAACGATCGGCGATGCGAGAAGGGATGGCGGTGTAATTCGTACAAATGATAGTTCACGACTATCAGTCGGCGAGGGTAGAAGCTCGTATCCATCGGAATGGCCCTGAAATTAGATCCCACCCCTTGGCGCAGGTCCGAGTTCGACAAATTCGGTTAGTCGGATGAAAAATGAAGCGTTACTATCGGCGGCCCGGCGGTGGAGATTAGCCGGTCGTTCAATTTCTTTCGCGATAAAGCCGAACTTATTTTCTACATGCATATTATAATCACGAGATTACTAGAATTGCTCTTATTTTCCGAGAAATTTATTTATTTTTTTTTATTAATTTTACAAAATTTATATACAATTTTCCACAATTATTTTTTCATAAAGTTAGCGCTCTTTTTAGACATTACGATGATCAATTTGGCCGAGAAGCCGACTCGAGGATTACTTTACAAAGGACGACGAGCCCGTTGCGACTCTCACGTCACGCGGATCCGATGTCAATGCAGAAATAACTGTAAGAGAAGAGGTTTGTTCCTCTCCCGTGTGTAGCCTGAAGCGCTCGTCATATTATGTTTGCTTCTGGTGTTTGCGACTCCCCGTGCTCCGGACGACGATATCTCGAATGAGGGGTGGCTCCTCGACACGGTGAGGCGGATATATCCCTGTATTTGTTTCTCGAGTGCACGAAATATTTAATGATCCGCGCGATATATGATAATCTATAGTCATTAGGGGAAATACGTTATCCTTGTATCAGTTATTTTTCTCAAACAAAAAAAAAAAAAAAAAAAAAAAAGAAGGAAGATAAACGAAATCTCGACTTTGCGACTTTTCTTTATTTTAAGTATCACTGACAAGTCTCAAAGTCCTCTACTCTTTTCGCGCGAACGTTCGACGACAAAATCGAGCTTTACGGCAAACCGTGAACGACCTTAATTCCATTTAGCTGCGCTTTCCAAATCGTCGGCAGCATCTTTTCAATGGTAGAGACGAACGAATCGAACGAAACGAGTCGATGAAAGGGGAAGCGAAGCAGGAGGTGGTAGCACCGCCAAAAGCGTAACTCTGCCAAAGACAATATAAAAGTTGGGAGGGTCTCGCGGGATTGGAAGTCGTAAATATCATCTGCTAAATAAAGCTTCATCCTCGAGTACGACTCGGGCGATGGTGAAAACCCCTTTGCACCGCTGGCAGGAGGGGGACGAATCGAAGACAAAGACTCGTAACGCGCCGACTGACATTAAGGTATTGAAAGGAAGAAGGGCAAAGCGCGTAGGCACTAAACGATATCTCTATCGATCATTTACATTTGTATTTGTGAAATTTTTATTTGGCTTTCACGTTAAAAAAATTTTTTTTACTAAATCCTATAATAATTTCTTTCTCACGTGTATCGAAATTCATTTCATGTACGGAAAATATAAAAATTTTAAATCTCAATGCAATACAGCACGAGAAAGAATACTTTTGCGTTTCGATCGCAATTATTCTAAAGCTTCTACGAAGGAATGACGCAGAATAAAATGAGATGCGTCCAGAATTAAAATTTTCCCCATCTCTCCTGTGCATCCTAGAAATGTATTCTTCGCATCGGGGAGTGTGCCATCACGGTTTCTCTCAAGACGTCCGCGTCCCTTCGAAAGCATCGCGCGAACCATTAAGCAGAAGCGTTTGGCTAACCAAAACAAAAATCCGGCAACGATATTTTTCCATTCTCTTCCCCGTGATAAACGCGGAAGGGAGGCGGAAGGAGGGGGAGGGGGGAGAGTGTCGACCGAGGGTGGTTGAATTCCGTGCGTGCCAGCACGGACAAAAGACAAACGCCGTCGTCTTTCGTTTGTTTCAAGCGTCATTTGTTTGACGATCTGGATGGGCTCGCTCGTGGCTTCTCGAGACTCGAGGGAGTAAAAAGGGGGTTTGTGGCGTATTCGGAGGAGGAGCGGGAAAGACGCGAAAGATATGGGGTTGCATGGTTAGAAAAGGCCACATTTGAATGTCACCGGAAGGGAGGGAGCGCTCTTTCATCTAGACTTTTCGTGCCACTTCACGTACCACTTCGTATATGGCAAAATTTTTGATCGGAAGAAGCGAGCGCTAACGACGCGCGATTGCATCTCTCTCTTTCGAAAATTGTAAGTACTTGAAAATCATAATCGGATTTTAGCGGCGAATGGAATCGAGGAAAATTCAAACTCGGCCTTTTCCTTCGAGATATCGGAACGTCCTGGACACTTTAGACTTTATAGAGAAGAAAATGACAATGACGAAAGACGCAGGAGAAGGAAAAGAGCAAGCCACGCCAGGGGGATTTCTTTCATCAGAAAATAATTAAGGTTTTCTATGGAGATGATGAATTCGGCGAACCTGCCGTTCGCTCAGTCAACGTCAAAGGTTGACAATAGGTTCAATAGATGGAGCGTTCCTTTATTTAAAGTAGCTTTGTGTCCTCCCGACTGCCGAACCCTCTTCATGCTCTGATCCAATGGATCGCTAGATCTAAATTTAGATCAGATAGATTCGACTCGCGGATCCGCTTTTCCGTCCAGATGACCAGCAAAATTAGCAAAAAAGAAACGCGTGCGCGCGTTGACTAATATTCAAGATTTAATATATGACAAACTTTAGGGAAAAAAAAATTAATTCAAGTAATACAAAAATCTCTTTCTCGCTTGTCTCTCTTTGTAAAGAAATTATAAATATTATTTGTTTCTATTATAATATCTCCTGGATCGAGCAAGATCGAGATTCGAGTTTGCCGCAATAAGTCGGGAAGAATGTTAGGAAGCTTAGCATAAAAAAATCGATCGTTGTTGCAGCTCGTACAATTCGCCGCGTTCGAAATGAAAACAAAGACGAGCGTTTAACGATATTGTCACGGGAATCTCCCTCGGGGGAGGGGGAGCAGAAAGCTGGTTCCTCCGAGCCGTGGCTGACGGGAACCAGCGCCGGATGTTGGGTGCCGCGCGTTCGGCTGGGTGGTATTATTCCGAACCATTTGTCACTCGGGCAAGTCGACAACCCCTTTCGCTTCTCTCGCTCCCTCGCGCGCGCCGTCGTTTTCTTCTCCCGGCTCGTGCCGCCTTCGTGAGTTTTTATAGCCGCGAATCGTCGCAATATGCCGACAAGGAGCTTACGACACCCGCCTCGAAGAGAAACTCGAGGACAGATTAAGAGGGTGCAAGGATTTTTTTTCGCTCAACTCTGTTCCTCCTGAACTCTCTCGTCGAACGGATTAAGTTCGCGTAATCCGGGACTTTGCGAAATCGTTTGACGAAGCAAGAGATATAAGTTGCTTGAATATCTCGACGCGAAAGGATTCCGAAATTGACGAAGACGTATCGTGTTTGTTTTTATCATTGCGTGTTTTTCCGTCCGCACGTATAAAATGAAACGAGAGTCCTCTGAAGTACTTTTCCCGGCATCGCTCAACGTTTCGTGAAATAACGATGTACGTACGACGCGATGCAACGGAGGCGGAAAATGCGTACGTTTTCGCAATTCTGTCGACGAGTCGAGTTCTGAAATCGAAAACAGTCGTAATCTTGCGCCTTTCCTAAGCGCGCAGCGTTTCCGAAAAAGAAATCTTTGACGATTCGTCGTGACAGCGCGCGGAACGGACCAGCGTGTGCGAAATCGCGAACATGTAATCTGCTAAAAGTCTGCTTAATTATGAGCGGTAGCGACGCGGGAATATCCGAGGCGAACTGGCGCGGGCACGCTTCTGTTTTCGGACTTTTCCATTAGCCGGATGAATCGTTAGTCTTTTGTTGACTTTTATTGGGGGATGTTGGCAGGGCGGCGCTTGTGCTGGTACGTGGCACCCGACGTGGTGCCCGACGTGGCGCACGAGCGTGATTAATAAAGTAAGACATCTCTTTTTCACAACGCGACGTAATTTCGCGCGTTTCCTTGCGCGTTACGCGCGGACAATCATTTCGCTCCTATTTAAGCGAACGAATGATTAATTTCGGTAAGAATGTAGCTACAGTTTCGTCGAAATCTTAGCGCAAGCTCGATACGTCAAATTAACGACAGTCGATATTTTCCGCTTAAATCGACTGATTTAAAAAGACTCGATGTAAAATAAAACGGAATCGAAAGTACAAGCAAACAGTTACCACCAAGAATTCGGCCGGTTCTCGTGGTCCGGCTTCATCGGATCGACTGGAGGGTTAATTTTCTGGTCAGTTGGTCGCTTCTGGCTCTCTAGGGTTATAGTGGCGATCTCGAGGCCCGTAACAACCCCTACTTTACCCCCCACATAAATATCCGGAATTAGCCATTTCTCCTAGCTTCTCTTTCTCTTTCTCTCTATGTCTCTCCTACCTCGTACTTGCTCGGATTCCCCCATCTACCTCCCGCCCCCCCGAGGTCCTCCTCTTCCTCCTGCGACTAGCATGGACTTTAGTCGTTGGGTGGGGTCTGCGATCACTTGACCGATTAAGGACCAAAGCGGAGGGCTTCGATTCGAGTAGTCGCTCCGTTACGCGGGGGTCGTGAGTGGATTGACGTAATTGAGGAGAAAACACGATGCAAACCGTCATTTCGCGGCAGAGTCGAGTAACGCTCGTATATCCCCTCCCCCTCTTCCCCCTCCCCTCACCGCGAGCGTTTTGACCCGCGATTAATCAACTTTTGGCTTATCCATGGTCGGGCAACTTTTTGCGCGTTTGATCGCACGTACGCTGAATATCCGTCCCATTTAAAAAATCACATTCACGCTCGCGCCATTCAATCGCCGAACAATCGCACATAAGCCGATCTCGACTTATCATTAAAACGGCTGATTCCGTTTCGATTTTCCTTTAAATAAGACACAAAAAAGAGTATAAGACGAAGAATTAAATTTATGACAGATGCGCAATTTCCGAAAAAAATAATTTTAGAAATGTGACATTTTTGCTTTCATATAATTTTCTTTCTCTAACATGTACATATATCATAATAATTGAACATTACGTTCCGTTCGCTATCGCGAATGACGCGAATCATAACCGAGAGCATAAGAAAATGAAGCAACTATGTCGTCTTAAAATAAAGAAAAAGCGCGCTCTAGATATTTTTGACGCGCGCGGAAATAAAAGCGAATATCATTGAACGTTTGTCAATATGCTCGATACGGATTTAAAGTTTAGAGAAACTTTTCCTCGACTGCGCATTGCCGACACTGTCAGCTTCTGACTTGATCCTTTGCGTCAGCGAATAGCGGGGATTTCCTCGCGAATGAGAGATCCAGGAGTGACTGCGGCACCGAGCGGCCGGCCAGCAGGCGAGATCGCCTCCTCTCGTTTTTATTCACTCGGGATTAAACAAAAGCCAAAGCTCCTTAAACTGCGGTCGCGGCTAAGCTGGATACATACGAGGGTCCCACGAAACGGCCTGCGCCAGAGCTCTCGCTCTTTTGTCCGACCCCGTGATCCTCTTTACTCTTCGCGAACTGCCACGTAACAACGTCTCTCGATGCGACACAAAACTGAACCGGAGCCTATGTTTAGCTTATTTGATGAGCGCATTAAGTCAAGTTCATGAAGCCTCCGAAAAACGACAAGTTGATTAAAGTTTCGTTCATTTATTATTGTTTTAAGATATCAATAACTTTTTGTCTTAGCGATAGAAATTTAAATAATTTGTACGAATTGATGTTATACATAAATATATATAAATAAAAATAATATATAAAATAAATCATATATCAATAATTAATATATATAATTGCGTGTATATATTAAGAATTTATTAATTGTATAATTAAAATTAAACTACTTCGCGAGTCAACCAATCGATATGTGTTAACAAAATATGTAAATAGATAAATGGTAATATATTTCGCTACTGGGCGTCCAGTTAGCTTCGAGGAGTGGTCGAGCGAGTAGAAATATTTTTCTCCTAATATGAATTCCGTCGACTCCACGGTCGTGAATCACTTCGATATCTTTGTCTCTTAGTACCGGCTATGAATACAATATCGAAATGGTAAGAAGCAGGGCTGGCTGCGCCGGATGGGATAAAGTCAGGATCGGCGATAAAAACGGCCCCGACGAAATAGCCTTCGGCGCTTTCATTCGTATTCGAAAGATTCTCATATTTTCGATCTCCGTTGCGAGCCTTTAATGCGTTAATCTCGTCGTAGTTTTATCGCGACGCGGACGTTAACTTAGAAATAGAAATAGAATTTAGATTATATCCACGAGAGATTGATCGCCGGTCATTCCGCCTGGATTTTCGCAAAACCCGTCGACCAGAAACCCCGTGTGGGAAAATCCAAGTCGCGCGCAAAGCACGTCGCGAATTCTCGAGGCTCTTCTCACCCTTTCTCCCTTCTCCTCCCCCCGGCCTCGCACGACAAGACGGAAAGTTCTTCTTCTCTCGGAGCAGCCGGCGGGATCGGGATCGGGATCAGTTACGGGGTAAGGTCGAAGAAGGACTGATCCTGTATTTGAATACGGGACTCTCTCGGAGGACTACATGCATTTTAACTACCGGACAGATGCCGCGGCTCTCACGCTGCCCCGTCGCCTAGTCGTCGTCAAGTTTCCAAACTATCGTTACTGGGGCCAAGGATGTGGGGGCCTTGAATCCTAAAGACGGCCTCCGCACTTTGAACTCCTGGTTACGCTCGACATGGAAGCGTTTCCAGTTAGAAGCTTGTCAAACAATAAGAGAACGCATCTTTATCGAGAATATCCTCGACTAACTTGGATCGTTAGAAATTAAGGTCAATTTAAATTTTATTACGCGCTATATTTTAGATATTAGCGGCGATATAAAGTATCGAGAAAAAAAATATATACACGTATAATTGATATTTTTTTGAAATAAACTTCGTCGAGGGTATGTTATCAAAATCACGAGCGTTACCAAAATCGCGAATTGTTCTCGTGATTCGAGATCCACGATAGAGTGGACGATTCGTTTGATCCCGGTACATATATCGATAAAACAGCTCGACGAAGCGGGTATTTCGCAAAGGTATAGGGCTTACGAAGCATCTTATCTAGCGCCCGATGCGAATACGAACAGCGAGAGGATAGCGTAGATTCGAAGAGAGACAAAGTGGAAAAGGGACAGACAAGGAAAACGAAGAGAGAAACGGAGAGAAACGGAGAGAAAGCGAGAGGGAGAGAGAGAGAGAGAGATAGAAAACGACAAGACAAGAGGAGCGCGGAGCCGGGCGGTGGTGCTCGAAGGAGAAGGAGTAAGAGACGAGTCGGGGTGGAATGTGGGGTGGGGGGTCGGTGTTGTAGCCGAGTGGGTACCACCAGAGGTGGGTCTGGTTGGCCGCGGCGTCGGCGGCGGCGGCGTCGGCTGTCTTGGACAAAATCAATACTGTGGCCACCCATCCCTCGACACCCCTTTGCCTCATCCCCAATCCTCTACCCCCTTCCTACTAATCCCCCTCACCTCCCCCTCCGATCCCATCTAAGGCTGTGGGGCAAGTCGGAGGAGGAAGAGGAGACGGAGGTGGCGGACGCAGGGTAGTGCGGGCTGGCTGCAGATGCCGCGTAATTACCACCCTCAAGACACGTGTGGCGCTCGCGCATCCAACCAACTTCCCTTCCCCTCGCCGGTCGACGCTATCCGACCAGCACATTGGTGTGCCGGCAATCCCGAAGCTGTTGATGATAGTGGATATCGTCTTTCTCTCATAAAGATGTACATATATACACACGCACATGCGTAGGTATATATATTATATATGTACACACATATGGATGTACATACACGCGGAAATCTCTTTATTAAAAGTATAACTTCTGATATCTACCCCCTCATCGACATTGATCGCGGATTTCACTTTTTCTTGGACTTTGTACATTTTCGCATTACCGTTACACGATTCCCGGCGCGTGTTGCAAAATGTGTTCTCCTTCGATGCTGTGACGATCCTTTCGAAACACGTGTATGCTAATTTTACTTTGATCTTTCCAACGCGCATATAGCGTTGTACACATTTTTTGCACTTTTTCTTCCTCGCAGATTTTATTCTATTCCGTACTTGATTTTTTTATAAATATAAAAAAGCATTTAGCATTATATTATACTAATAACGTCTATTTGTTGTTATTCTCCTTTCTATCAACTATTAACGTTAAAACAATTGTGTCATTTAAATGTAAATTATTATAATTGAAACAATCGTACGTGATAAAAAATCGCAAAATCGCGGTCTTTCCAGTTAGTATTCCCATCCCACCAACGCTCCCTAATAAATTAGCATTCTCGTTCTAACAAGGTCCAGACTTCATCCCTCAGGGGGCTGCGTCGAGGACTATCTACAACATACCACCCTTGCCGGACATTGCGAGCATAGCTCTTGCCAGACCCTCCTCCCTCCCGCCCCTATTCCGCGGCACGCCAGGGCGGAAACTACCCTTATTAATATTATAAGACAAACCAGGAGAACCAGGGCGCGGAAGAGAGAGATGCGCCCGTATGTAAATAACCAGGATGTTTGTACGACGAACCGACTTGCTCTTTGGATTTTGGAGAACTCGGACTTTAATTGCGTTTGTAATATCTTGATTTTCAAACTGTGTGTGTTGACCGGAAATATCTGATCGTATTTAATGACTCTAAATACAAGCACAAATTATTGCACACGAGGACTCACGAACGAGATAATTCTGCGATAATATAAATAGAGACGAAAACACATGTCCCTTTGTACAATTAAATTCACGTAGCGTTTGTAAAATTTTTAAAAATATTTTTAAAAATTATGACAAAGAATTTCACAGATCTAGATCTTTCAATGGCCGATATGAAATGTCGAAGGATAAATTTAGAGCGATTCGAAGACATGGCATCTTTGGTGAATATAACGATTCCGTGCTGATGTACGCGAGAAAGGGTTGCTCGGGGTACGCGTTCTTCAGCCCCTAAATCAAGCAAACAACCCCCAAAAACACGAGAACCCGAGCAGTTACGCAGCTGG
The DNA here is from genome assembly GCF_030444845.1 of Prenolepis imparis. Lineage (NCBI taxonomy): Eukaryota > Metazoa > Arthropoda > Insecta > Hymenoptera > Formicidae > Prenolepis > Prenolepis imparis. Next base: position 3,204,147 of record NW_028141162.1, read on the forward strand.
TTGGTCATTTGCGGTTTCGACAATGTCCAGGATTACGATGTCGCCGATTTTTCGGCTATTCAGTCTGCTTTCGTACCTGCTTACGACATCGAATGTAATATCCATACAAATTCCTAATTATACAAAATGTATAAATTTTAAAACCAAATAGATTTGTTCGTCACAATATCGTTACATAGCGTTACGAATAAATAAAAAATTACGCAAAAGATATCTCGATCTATAATAGCAGAAATCTCGTGTCAAAACCGATCTGGAACATGGTTGCTTAAAACGAAACCAGCGCACGTATTCGACTAATCATACCGCCATTTCCTTTAATATCCGTAGGTGGCCACCCTATAGAGACCCGACCCGGCGATCTGCGGCACTCTCGCGAGTCTTAGGAACTTCCGGCGGGTTCATGCCGGTAGGCATCTCGCATCCGGCGTCTAAATGTTTCAACTCCGTGCGCAAAGGGCGAAAGACGTCGACAAAGAGACTTACGCACATCGAGAGCTTTATTTCGGTATAAAATCTCTTCCCGCATGTTATCCCGATTTCATCAGAGAAGCTTGTGGATTACAGAAAATATTCAAAGAGATTTATATATCGAACAATCTTTTAATAATGTATATTATTAGTAATTTATTCTTTTTAATATATAAAAATAATTTTTATATTACATGATACATGTCGGAGATATTTCCGAGATCTTAAAATATATTTTATTTCTATAAAAGACACAACCTACATATTTTGCTGATTGGTATTTTATATTTTATATAACATATTGCAGTTTTGCAAATTTAGGAAATTAAAAACAGTACGAAAGATATTTTTTACATTAAATTGCGAAAAAACGTGAGTTTATCTTTTTTTTATATATTATTAGATAATTTGTTATTCGACAACTGACGCGAGGCAAAAACTACACTCAATTATCTGCCGGCTACCAGACCATTATATCGTGACCGTTGTCGTTATATAAGAGAGCAATAGGCTTTTTATTCGCTTAACACGATCCACGCACTAGCGTCCGGCATAGGTTAGGTATCGATAGTCCGAGCACGCTCTAATGACGTGCGTGTGTTGCAAGAGATTTGGCCAATGAAGGGAAGAAGCGAAAGGGTGTATGGGCGCCGTAGATTTTAAACCAAAAAAGGTCCGGAAGGAGAAACGTAGACTATCCTTTCATTTCAACTAAAAAGCATCAAAATAATTTCCACAACAATATTGCATCAATTTTAAAATTATTTCAAGATATTTTGAAAAGTCTGTCACGCAAAATGATACGACACTGTGTGATTAATTATCGCGTACTACAATAGTTGAATGAATTTTAATCGGCGCCCGAAAGTCGCGTACGCTATAAAAACGTCTTAATGAATCTGCCGCTATCAAGAGTAAATTTTTTTAGACGATTTCGCGAGCTTTTTGCTCTGCGCGTCCTTCAGCGCGTCCTGTACGATCTAGCGTCGGCTTTATAGCTACGGATTTCCAATAAACCGCCACTACCACCCTTTTTATCCATCTCCCCTCACCCGCCTCCATTCTCTCTTACACAGGGTTTAACATCGATCCTGGGCACGCGTTTCCAATCTAACGAGCGCATCTACACGTCTAAATAGCCCCATCAAACCGAAACAAATCTTTCTCGAAATCCTTGCCCGACGATCTCCCGCCGCCCGAACCGACGAAAACACGAAAGCGAGAACCGGCTACAGCAGAGTCTAGGACGATCTTTGCGGATGGAACAGACGGCATAAAGAGAGACAGAGAAAGGAGGAAGGGAAGGGTGGCGAGAGGAGCAGTAGCGGATGGTGGCGGTTCGTGTGTATAGTTTCTCCCGAGGGTTGAAAATGTGACGACGACCCGGCCGCCCCGAGATATTAAACTATAAATCCTTATCCCGCTACACACGGGCCGCCAGGAGCCGCCGGCACGTCGAGGATCTTGTCCTCTGTCGCAGGATTCGCGTTATGTTGGATTCACGTGCCTTTGGTCCGCTCACCGCGATCTTCGCCCGACTATAAAACCGCGGTAATCGACCTGATATTTATGAACACAGGCTCGGTTAGATTTATGACGCAGTTGTAAACTAATGTATTACTAATAATACACGAAATTGATCAAAAGTTTTAAAAAATCATAAAAGTTTTTAATATAACAAGAAGAAGACGCAAGAGAAAGCAGAGAAAAATTGAAAAAGAATATAAATACGATATATTTCTAAAATATGTATTACTAAATGATTTTTTTTCAATCTCTCTCAATTTTAATGACCGATTGTATCGAGTAAATTAGAGACTAATTTTTTCTTAACATGTATCTTTTTGATATTTATTCTGTCAAATTAAATAAAAATTAACTAACACGTTTAACTAATTCTCCGATACTTTTCAATTATGTACATAATAAATTAGCGCGTATTCTAACGATAACCAACACAAAATAATAACATGCATATAAAAAAAATATATATTAGATGCGTATAGATATCGAAAAGAGGAGACAAAGCGAACAAAGATGGGAAAATGGAAAATACAGCGGTCTTCCCCGCGAATGGGTTAACCCTTCCCATCGGACGCGTTTTCACGCCGTACGTATCCGAACGCTCACCCCATAACAAGGGTCTTTCTCTTTGTGAAGCGAAGTCGATGAGGTCGCCAGGTCGGACCTCCTCCGACTTCCTCCTTCCTTCTACGAGTCGTCTCCCTAGCCAAGGTGTATCGTTACTTCATGGTGCTTTGAGTCAGTGGCAAGGGGTTGGAGGAGGTCGTACAGGCTGGCGGAGACGTAAGGGGGATTGCTCTTAGCCGCGTTAATGCCTTGAGAGGGGAGCGTTAATTAATAATTGCAGGAGGGTGCCACCAGTCCCACGAGAGAACGAGAGAGAGAGGAGAGAAGAGAAAAGAGCAAGACCGGGAGGTAAGAGCCGGAGGACCATACGTGCAGCTAACGGCAAGTAGAGATCATCGATCGTCGTCAACAAAGTACATTCACCTTTCTTTCCTCGAGTCGCATCTTTATCTCGTTACAAAGTGCATCCGTCGGTCGATGCATCGCAAGGCTCGCCAATAATTCGCAGCAAAGTGCATTCCCCCGCGTCGCTATGTTCGCGTATTTTTATCTTCGCAATTTCAATAATTTTAAAAAAGATGAGAAATATCCACGCGCGGAAATACTTTGTATTTTTTTATTTTAAGAGTAATTGCGATAACATCGTGATAAAAAAATGAAACTCTTGAATCTATATAGGAATGATTTTATCAACAAAGAGAAGCGCGTTTTTTCTTACTTAACGATTATACGATTATAAGGATCGATTACAGTCGATTTATGGAAATTCGCTTTAAAACCGTGTTGATCGTATCGATAGAAAGTGGATGCCGACGGAACACCTACCCTGTAGTTTGCAGGTTGAAAGGGTTTTGCCCTTTCGGCGAGTCCAGAATCTAGTGTCGCGAGGTTTTGAGGGGCCGACAATCCGAAGGAGGAGGGAAAGAGGGAGCCTAGAAAGGACGGGGTTAGCTGTCAGAGAGATAAATCGGTCCCGGCTTAATTAAATCTTCTTCCGTGCTACCCGCCCGAGCCAGTGCCTGCTGCTGGACACCATCCTCGGAGGGTCGAATTGTTTCGAGGATATCAACCCTGATTTAGGGCCACGCGTATTCCCCAAGTACACCGCGACTACTACCTGACCAGCAGGCGTGATCTTCTAGTGTTTTGCGGATCTCGCGTTTCTCACCTCGCTTCGAAATTTCATCTCGTCAGCTTAACTTATTATTGTTAGTCGCCAACGTTTCTCGTTGCATTCAAATGCCGCGCGACCGAGTTTCTTACTGCTAATACTTTAAGAGAGTATTAATTATTTTCTTAACAAAAATCTCGGATATTTCAAATAATAATAATAATGAATCAAGATAGCGCAAGAAAAAGATATAAATACTGACGAGATTGTGAATCTTACCATTAAAGATCGTATAATAAGAAAACAAAGCAAATTCCATCGTGTTAGAGATACCTGAATTTCGCAGACTCGCGAAATTTAATTTCAAAAATTCAATTTTATCTTTAATTTCAGAATTAATTTTTTCCATTTCAAAATCTCATTAACACCTATCGCAATATATTCGACGAAAGACCGTCTCGCTTTTTCTCGCAATTAACGAAATTATTATTTTCCGCAAAACTTTCGCCCGATGGCTGAATTTCTCGATCCACTACGGTCGACCTAATCTCCGCCGAAACACCGGCGAAATGATAAGACGCGCAAAGCCCTAATTCGCCGACAGACATCTCAATAACGCGTTGAGAGATCCCGCTCGCTCGTAGGCCACGCAGGCGGCAAGCAGCCGTGGCAGTCTTCCGACTGCATCTATATCCTCGCTATCTCGGCAATCGCGAGTTACGGAGGTCGGTGAAGCGGATGTGCTAGAGAGAAAGCCGGATAGACGGACGCGGGAAGAGCGCGGCTGGCTAGGTGGTAGAGAGAAGGACGGAGATGGAAGCGCCGTAGGCGGAAGAAGGACCTGGGAAGCGTGAGACCAAGTCGGAAAGAGAGAGGATAGGAAACGGAGTAGAGAAGGTGAGGAGGTGAGCCGAGGGTGGCTGTACGTCGATAGAGCGGCGCGCCACGGAGGCCAAGATACGACACCGCCGCCACCGCCAGCAGACCCGTAAAGGGGCGGGGGTTCTCTCTCTCTCTCTCTCTCTTTCTCTTCCTCTTCCTTGGAGTGGGTGGCGAGGGGTTAGCAGGATGCTTGCCTCACCGGGAGCAGAGACGACACAGGAAAAGCGAGGTTCTGCGCGCGGGGGTTGAGGAAAGGAGAGACGTAACCTCGCTCCTTCGCAACCGTGGGCAAGGAGCAGCACGACGAAGATACTCGGCGAGGTCTTCCTCCTTTTTCGCTTTGTTACCTTCTTTTTGCACGGATGGCGCAGATGTTACACCGACGGACGTACATACGTAAGAGTGCGTCGCCCTGACTTTGCGCGGTACTCCGGGGATAGACGGAATTTTTAATCGGCCCTCTACGTCCGATCTTCTTACGAGAGAGTAGAAGCGCGGTCCAATGTGACATTGTCACTAAGATTTTTCGGTTTCTCATGAATTTTCGATGAGATACACGCAAAAAATTGAATTGACTCGAGAACACTTTGCGAGAATTGCGCTACGAGATTGCATTAACAGCAGAAACGATGATGAGATAATTGCAAGTTAAGTTTACATTGAATAAAATTGTCAGAACGATAGTTATCTATAATATTTTTAAAAAAACATTCTCTACATATCTATTTATACTTGCAATATATTTTATCAAAACAATTTATTCGTAAAATTACGACCCACGCGCGCATATTTTATTCATTTATAAGTAACATTCTCCGTTATTGCATAAAAAAATGGAAATAGTTGAGCGAAAATTTTGCAAGAACTTGTCTTTTTTACGAAAAATACGTTTGACCGTATAATACACGCACGCACAGACAGGTGTGCGTAGAATTACGCGATATAGTAGCTATATATGCGTCGCGTATGTCGCAGATGGAGTCGGGTAAGCGGGTGAGTATCGGTATTCGGTTAATTATGGTCCCCCATCGGGCCTGCATGAATTCTTGACGCGGGGGGTGTTGCAACACCCCGTGCCATGCGCGCCTGTCATATCCCCAGCAGCATTGCTGCCAACGTCACGCGCCGATCGGTACGATAGGATCGTACGCTGACGCGATCAACCTAATGTAGGATAACGCCCTTTCCTCTATATATAACAGAGCTCGAGTATCTGTGAATAATAAACCTCCCTCCGATCAACTTAAAAGTAAACGGCACTGTTTATTTCGCATTAATGTATAATGGCAAAAATTGAAAATCCATATATCTCTAAATACTTTATGAACTAAATAACTTTACTTATTAGAGCAAACAAAGAATTTGAAACTTTTTTAATATCTATACATGAAATCATTGCAGAAATTGAGATTATTTAATTGCGTCTTTATATCTATTAAAAAAGAGAAAAAAATACACAGGAGATACAATAATTATTTGTATTCTCAAATAAATAAATTCGTCAATGAAAAACGTTGAAAAAAATGTAAAAGAAAAAAAGAGAAAATACACAAATATTTAAATACAAAATACTACGCGATTACTCGATTAAAATATTTTCCAACATTTAACAATTATTATTCGAATTTAACTTCTGACACTAAGACCAGATATGAGCTTATCGGATGAGATGGTTTTCGTGAAAAATATTGCTCGTTTTACGGGCGGTAGAAGCCGAGCCACGTGGAGGTGGGGATTGTATTTAATTAAACCTCCAGGGGCTGCCTGATCGAGCATCAATACCCAGTGGTTCTCAGATCTTTCGAAAGGGCGAGACGTTAAATAATCTGTACGACTTCTTTGTCTCGTTAAAAAAGAGAGAAACGCATGAGAATGATAATTATTGTCTCATTGCATAATTATAATTATTAACTTTGAAAATATCTCACAATAAACTTTTTCTTGTTATGTTAAAGCAAGGGCAAAAATCTTTTTTCTTTTTTTATGACAAAGATGTATATTTGCATTTGTTATAATTGCATCGCATTGCATAATCCAATCAATTGTCGACTGGAAGCAATATTTTGTTCCTAGTAGAAATTAGGAACAGGATCGATCGACGATGTGCATGCGAGAAACGCGGGGCTGCCGAGAAAGCAGATTGTTTCTTGTAGCAAGAACGTATCTAAAGCGCAGAAAGACTACGGATGCAGCTGCAGCAAGAAAATTAATTGCGCCGAGCTGCTGCGGCTGCGAATTACGGCTGATGTAAACCAATTTTCTCGGAACGTTTATATAGCGAGGATTTGTTTGAAGCTAGAGAAGCGATAAAATTGCGACAATCGCATAAAAAATTGCAAACAAAATTTTTCCAGCAAACGGACGAAACGTTTGTGCTATTTTGCAAAAAATAATCTTGAATTATATATATCTCTTGAGAAATGTTATTCGATGTATTAAAAAGAGAATAATTTCAAAATTGACTTGTAAAAAAGTTCCTTCTTCACGCGATAAGTCTTATCGAGGGATTCTCGTCTCGATTAATCGGACGAGCGCGTGCAGCATCCGAGATGAGAACCGAATAGGAAAATCCCTGTCGGCGGGATGTACGAAGGCTTGGGAAGCCTTATTAGCGATTTAGGGTGGGCCGCCCCTTGTATTGGCTCGAAACGCGGCCGATCCTGGGAATTAAAAATCACTAAATTCGGTTACACAGACGCCGCCCCGCGCCGTTTCATTTCGCGCCACCCCACGCGATTGCGGCAAAGTCTGCACAATCGAGTCAGGAAATCCGTCAAATTAAAAAGTCACGTCGTCGTCGTTGAGAAGCGAAGAAAAGATTGCCGATCAAACGAGAGTATATAAAAGCAGCAGCCGTGATTTAGAGTATAAATTCGAGTGACCGCCAATTTCGCGAATAAAAAATTGGATCCGTCGACACTTAAGCGAACGACCGCATCGCCACGCGTTCTGAAATATAAATCGCGAATCGCTTTGCGGATTCATCGATCGGCAAAAATCTGCGAGAGTGTCGATTGAACGGTCGTTCGAAGTTATTTTTTTCGGTTAAGCCCTCGCGGTCGGGATCGAGGATGACTTTCTAGTTAGTTTGTATGTATGTGTGTGTATGAATCGAAGCGGCTCGTGAGGGGAAGGGAAGGGGGGGAATAAAACGAGGCACGTGGGTACAACGCCGCAAATTTTATTCGGCTCCAGCGGCCACTTCCGCATACGTGACGAGAACATTTCCTCGTCTAGGTACGTTAATTCCATGCATTTAAATGGTCATTAACTGCCTCGCGGAACAAACTGCCTTATTGCTGTTCACCGCGCCTCTCCGCGAAACGTATTGCGTCAATTTTCTAAAGCGTTACGCGACATGTACACTTTCTCCGAATTTTTCTTATCATTACGCCTATTTAGCATCTCCGAAAACCGCGGAGATCCGGAAATCTCCGATGGGAATGGGGGAAGGGAACAAGAGGGAGGTTTTTCGACGAAATACCTCGCGCGATACCGCGCATTCTTGCCATGGGAGTCACCGCCGCGCCCTTAATTAAAAATCCAACGAACCCCCAAAAATGAGCCCCGTGGTAGCGCGCCCAGAGAGAAAGGGCACACTCTCCCCGCGAAAGAGAGAAGGAGAAGGGGTGGGCCAGAGGACTGTACGGTTAAGGGTGGCAGGGGCAGGCGGGCAGGGTCGTACGTCGAGGCAGACCGCATTCTTTCGTTTAATTCCCGCGAATTTATAGGAGAGCGAGAGACGACAAACCGTGCCGCAATAGCCGTTGCGCGGACTTTTCCGTGTTTCTCCTCGTTGCGGACTCACCCTTAAAAAGTATTGCCGTCCCACGTGGCGGTAATTGGATCCTACCCTGTCGTAGAAGGACCACACGCCTTCATTGTTCCCTCTGTGTCTCGATGTGACTCTACGCGCACTTTAGCAATATTTTATTCAGTTTCGGTAGAGATGTATATTGCAAAAAAATTCAAGTACAAAACAGAGAATTATGTATGAATAATCGAATATTACGCAAGAGATCGACTCGCGCGATCGTATCCAAAAAATCAACGCGAGTAGCGATATCGTCGATAAGATGTTCGATAATCGAGAAAGGAATCCGGCGTCGTTTAGTATTGAGGGAAACCAAGACGGAGGCTCATGAGAACGAGGGTAACCGAGCAAGACGGTCGAGGAGGGAGCCAGCTGAAATAATTAAACCGACGCAAGTTTTTACGACAAGGTGTTCATTACCGTGGGTAATTAAGACGCCCCTTAACTAGACCCGCTAACCACCCCCGGGGGTGGTAAACCAACTTCTCGGTTGGCGCTGCGTGGGGGACGTTACCGCCTTGGAGAAAGTGGAAAGTTGTACTCGGCGGCAGCCGACTCGACGGAGAAAAGTTTTCCCGTTTTTATAAGCGGCCGGACTATTATCGGCGATTATGTCAACATCGGCTTCCCGAGCGTTTTTAATGGAATGCTCTCTCGCTCGTACGTCCTTAAATCTTTCTTGTTACCGAAGTAATGGTGATTCTTCGCGATTAACGCGAAACTGTTTAAAAAAAAAAAGTTTCAACGATTAGCTCTCTAAATGATTGAGAAAAATACTAGCTATTTAAATACACATTGATTTATCTCGTCTCGGTAATTAGAGATTTCAATTTTTTCAAATGACTGCGTAAATTTAGATAGAACGGTTGCTATTTTGAAAGACAAGCGGTTCGCGAGTACGTCGCGTCGGGTATTAACGCGAGGATCCAAATATCGGCTAAGTCCTTTCTAAGCTGCGCTCTGGCTAGGGAATTAGCTTGGCCCTGCGCCCGCATTAATAAGTGACCGTCCTGGGCAAACAGCGCCAGTGATCCCTCGATTTCAAGGCTAGCATCGGGATCTTCTATGTTAACGCTAAACTTCATAGGAGATCGCGTTGCTTTTAAGGCTCTCAAGATAAGCACATTTCCGCCGGGATTAACCGTCTTCGTCTATCAATTTATACAGTCTACACATTACGCTGCATAATTCAACAATTTAATTAAACTGACTTACATTAAACACAATTAAACAATTAAACACGATATATAATTAAAAATATCTACGCATTTATTAAAAATGTGAATTTAATTTGTATCTTTGAGAGTTTCTATCCGTCATCAATTAAGAAAAGATTAATATCGAAGAGAACTAATTATCTGCGTGCTTTACATTGGCGAGACTTAATCGAGAAATCGATCCTAATCTTCCCCCGAGACACTGAAATACTTGTGGGCGACGGTAAGGCAGTCAGGGTCAACAAATCTTCAACCGGCAAACCTCAGACAGATCTTAATATATATATCGAAAACAGCGGTGTGTATCCACACAGACCTCGCAGGACTCGGAGAATCGAGAGCGCGGGATAGTTGAGGGTATAGGTGGTAACAGGACTGTACGTCTGAAGGGGGGCATAACTCATCCCTCGGAGCCAGTGTCGGTGATGTACGGCGGTTGTGGGACAGTACGGAGGATGAGGTCTATCGGTAGGAGACGATGGCGAGGGGCGGATCAGCCCTTAATAAGGCAGAGTGCACGCGAGCCGAGTGCAAAAGAGAGTCAAGTAGAGACGGAATCAAGTGCTCTCCTCAGCTGCAGATTTCAACGCGAGAATCTCGAGCCTCGGTTGCTATTTGATACTCAAATGCCGTAATTTTGAAACAAAAAGAGGGATATATCGAATAATCATTTTATATTATTAAAAATTGTCGCACCGAGATAAGCATTGCGCGGTGTTAAAAATACTCGATAGAAATAAATTTGCGAAATAATCATAATATTCTTTTACGAAACGAGACACTTTCATCTCAAAGTGAGAAAACTTTCGCTCTTTTTCATTAAATACTATTATAATATAAGTACTAATATAATAATATAATAACGTCATTACGATTTTATTGCAATTAATTTATGTATTATTATTATTGACGAGAAATAGAATATACTCCGGATTTATTCACGACTCAGCATCTCGTGCAAATTGACTGAAAAATTGCCACGTTATTGCTTAGCATTTGAAGAACGGAGAGAGTAGAGATCATTTCTTGCGAGGCGTAAATTGCGAAGCGTATATAAACACCTCATCGAATTCTCGCTATCGAATTTATCGACGCGCGTGCTTGAAAGCGGAGCAGACTCTTAAAACAAAATACGCGGTGAATCACAAGCGCGAAACAAACCAGCGTGTACATACACACCCACCTATCGTCGATGAAGAAAGGAAGGGAGGAAGGGAGGAGGGACGAATAGGGATGACCGTACACTAAAGCGTGGAACACAGAAACACCAACCACCACCTCACGAAGGGGGAAATTCCATGTGGCAGAGTTATGGCCCTTGGAGGTGCCGCTGGAGAGCCTGTCTCCAGCCTGGCTCTCGAAGAGCCCTCTCTTTTTTGCATCCGGCGCCCCGTGACAAAAAAAAAAAAAAGAAGAAAAAGAAGAAAGAAAGGGACAGAGAGGAGAAGAACGGCCGAAGAAGAGAAGAGCACCCGCACCATCGGCTTCTCCGGTCTCGTTTAAAAGTGATAAATGCGCAGCTGGGAATATGACTGAGAAAAATAACGCCGAGAGGCGCTCGGAGGCGAGCGGGTTGCCGAAGGGGCCAAAGAGTGGCGGAAAGCGACGGCCGGGGGAGAGGAAGGAGGGTCGCCGATTGGGGCTCGAGAAATCGAAAAACTAATATCCGCCCCCGGAGGCCGTTTGTTTCGTATTGTTTCGGACGCCAGACTCCCAGGCGGTTGTCTTTGGCGTGATTGAGTATCGCCATTCTTCATGAATTCCGCGCTTTCTTTTTATCACGTCTCGAGCTTTCCGATGACGACCGGCGGAGTAAACGAAGGGCAGAAACGCAAAGGGAGCTGATCGAAGAGGTAGAAAGATAGTCGCGGTTGTACGCGAGATTTTCAAGCTAATGTTCAACAACACACATACTCGCTCTCCTTTTATATATAACACTACTATTACAATGTTTAATTGTTATAGAAGATCGAAAAGATAAAACGAGATAAGAAAAGACTGATGAAAGTTTATTACTTATAGTATGAGATAGAATTAATATACATGTAATAGGTAATCTGCGAATTGCTCCAGCAAACATAAGGGATACTGAAGTTTGGCCCTTCCTACTTAGTTGGTCAACAAACTCAAGGGCATCGCGCGGGCGCTTTAAGGGAGGTTAATACGAATACCCTGAAGGGTATAAATACGAGGCCGTCTAATATATCTGACTGTCGTAATCCCCGCCATCCTTAATTATCATACACAGAGATGAACCACAATGAGGATAGATTAGAAGGTTTTAACGCGTATACAGCCGTATAATTCATTAATTTTCCGAATCGACGAAAGAGTGGAAGTTTTTACCGGAAGCTCGGGTTCTTTCATTTTGACGTCGCGTGTTATTTAATAATTTATTAATTAATTTAAAAAACAATATGGTTAATTAATTTAAATTGTGCCGGGCGAACGTTATACTTTAGATAAATTGGAAAAGTAATATTCGCTGTTGCATCCTAAATTCGCATCGTAAAACAATGTGAAATTAATTATAAACGCTAATAACGAGAAACATGAGAGAATTAATGACAATATCGCTATCCTAACTATAAAGAACGCACTGATATTTTTAACGATTGAAATATTAAAATGATGAGACACTCCCGAGTCCATCGACGAATAAAGTGTACTTTAAGTTGTCTAAAAGATATTAAGATTTCCGCGTCGAGGCATCAAAGCGCGCGCAAGAAATCAATTTTTAAGAGAACGAAAGATGTCGAGCGGATGTTGTAGACTCTATCGAGAGGGTGCTTTACTCGCCTCTCGCCAACCCGCGCGCGGATCTCTCCGCGGAGCGAGACCGAGGGAGGGTAGTTTTGATTTATGGAGACCGGCCGGCAGATTTACGAATATCAAATTCGCGTTTAAGGGGGGTCGCGATGGTGCCACCGTAGAGAGGGCTGCAAAAGCTACAGTGCCACGTAAGGATGGGCCGCGTCTCATGTGTGTACATTACGCGAGAATTTACAGTGTTGTAGGGCGAGCCAAACGTTGCGCATAACTTTCGAAGGAAATGAGGGAGTTCTTATTGGTCCCTGCCAAGTCTGCCGAGGAATTTCTAGGGTACATGCCCTTCGCGGCCGTAATATCGGGGTGGAATGAGTTTCTAATTAGGTGGTACTCTGACAAAATATGTATTAGCCGCCTGTAACTAGAATGATTCTTTCACTCTTAATTTTAAAACGTTCTTAAGAGAAAATAATGTCGCAATCTTTTGCGTGTTACGCGAAATAAATTAATTGTCGCTGAGTAGGTCCAGCGTGAACAGCAAGCAGGTAGAAATTAAACGATCTTTTCAAATTCGTAGGCTTGTACATTATTTGGCTCACCCGGCCAGAGCATCGAAACAACCCTCGCCTGGGGAAGCTACTCCCGACGTTTAATTACGCGTCCCTCCCGTGAAGCGACGAAGGTTCCCTTTCATTAAGGCAATAATTTTAATAATTTTTATCTTTCCGTATAATCTGCCTAATTAAAATTACGCTTTGATCGCGCCACAGCGCGCCCACCCTACTTAATACCGCTTCTCCGAAGGCATTTTGCACTGTCTGCCAGTTTAATGTATGGATTGTTTCTTATATCTCCTCGATATATCAAATCTGTTGAAGCATTATAGAGAACGTTTAATAAACTGTTCGCAATTCGCTATTATTAAGATTTTTGTCTTAAAGAAGGATATCTTAAATGTAAGACATGAGCGGCACCTAATTATATAATTATAAATTATATAATATAATTCCTTTTCGATCGCAATACATTTTTTTTTTTTTTTGAACAGTGATTGTAAGGCTTAAAAAACGAAAAAGAAAAAAAAGGAAAGAAAATAGTATCTTTTTAAAAGAAAACTAGAAATTCATGAGTTGGGGAAAAAAACGTTGTATTAAGCAGAACGTCTTTTGGAAGGCTACGTTATCGGCGCGCATTTCTTTAACGCTTCTCGTTTCAGCCAACACTTTTGAAAACTTTCCAACCCGCTCGTCCCTTCTCGCGCATCTCGTTTTCCACGGTAGCCGGCGGCTCGTCCACGTAAAAAGATCCAAAGGGCTGGAAGTTGTTTAGTAGGTAGATCCGGAAAAGCCGAGGGAAAAGGAGAGAGAAAGAACGAGAGAAAGGAAAAGAAAGGTATAGACCGGCACGCGGAGGCAAAGGAGGCAACGTATTCAAATGTTGATGAAATTGACCAGACGCGCTTTGATCTGGCCTCTTCAAATATTCGCCAAGAGATTGAAGTGAACATCTGAGAAGAGCGAGAATTATCTTTCCCGGACGGAAAAAGACGAGAGCGAAGGAGATTCGATGAGCGCGCTTCACTGCGCGTACATCATTCGAATATTTACTCGCAGTTGCTGATTATCGCGCGCGCAAGTTTTTCAAACAGTGGTCGAGATAAAAAAAAACTTTAAACTGTGAAATAAAAAAATTGTACAGGTGTAAAATTTACCGCCACATGTTAACGATTAATACTTTCAAGTTTCACGTTATATAAATAAGTAAATTTTTCTTTTCTTTTTTTGTTATCAAAAAGAATAAATTATTACCGTGCGAGAGAACGTTGTAGAGGTAATGAAGTATTTCTCGACGTAATAAACGAGCCGTCGTTTTTCTTGATACGAGCAACCTGAAAGTCGCAGACTTTCTACAAGTTCGTACGTGTCAGTGTATAACATTTGCTCCCCATTCGAGCGAGCAGTACGCGCATTAGTGTGCTTTATGCGAGGAACGGCTGCCGCGAAACGAAGGTAGGGTATACGCTCCCCCCGGTGGATTTAATATTTAAAAGCGCATCTGAAATATGTCGATTCTAGCACATAAACACGAGAGGCCACCCTGCACCGACTCGCCTCTTAGGGTCGCTCGGAGTGTCTCGCATGATTTATTCGTCGCGTTACTAGAACCATGAGGTTTAACCGAGACGGAATTTGCATTCTTACGTATATCCTCAGCCAGAACTATTTAAACGTGCAATTCAGTAAGCTTTGACATATAATTTCGAAAATTACAGAGAATTATTTGTACTTGAAAGAATATAACGAGTCACACATTTCTACCGACGTTTTATTTGCAAAATTTTTATTTCAAGATTTTTTAAATAATTTATATATCCGGTTTATTTGTACCAAAACTATTTGTAATATATTTCGTAAATGTTTCTAATTTATACGAATATTTTTGTAATTATAAAGTATTAAAAAAAAATATTTTATAAAAATTAAAAGTAATGATAAAATTTCAAGATATAGATAGAATTAATATGATGGGCTTTCATTGCAAAATAATTGTCAGAGTTTATTCTTATGTAATAATTAATTAATAAGAAGAAAAATTTACATTGAAGGATTAGGATATCAACCAGAATGTCAATCGAATCCTTCGCCTTAAAGTCAATTTCTCGTCACCATCCTCAGGAGCACCAATGGAAGGTCGATAAGAGGGCCGCCCCCTTCTGGTGGCAGATCAGCCCGCAAACCGCAAGGTGCCACCACACCCCCAAAAACCACCCCTGACACCCCCGCGGCCAATGATCGGGCCTAGCCACCCCCAGAACCACAAACCAACCGCAAGACGATGCGCAGAATCGCCTCGCTCACGCACGCACCGCGCATTCCAACCGCAAAACAAAATGGAGCCCAGGAAACCGCTAAGATTTTCAACGGCGGCGGTCGACATTGGAAGCGACTCTCCGAGATAACAAGTGCAACGAATCGCGAATATTAAACGAAGAGAAGGATTTAATAAGCGGAGTACATTTTGTAGAAAGATCTTGGGAAATCTTCAAACTGCTTATTGATAAATAATTAATACTTCGTCTTTTGATGATAAAGTATTCTATATCATATTTAAGAGAATCGCAGGAGAGATGTTCTGATAGAGAATAGCTGCCTTGTGCGTTAACATGCTATCGCATCACGTAATATATTATTCATTTGATATAATAATTAGTCTAATATTAGTTTAATATGAGAGTAAAAAGAAGAATAAATTCTAACAATATTTTTCATTTTTATCTTGAAAAAAAAAAGCGCACCACCTCATACTCATTGCCATCGTGGAGCGCATTCATGCAGAAATCATGTCGTGCTTCTACTTTATTCCCCGCCGGGGGATCCGAATGGCCGTCGTCAGATCGCAACGATAGACTAGAATTTTTCCGCGAGAGTTCTCACGAGTCTTGGCACCTCGCGGAGGTGGGCAACCTGGCAGGTTGCAGCCTGGGGTTCTGAGGTACCCCAGCGTGGCCGTTGTGGCAGCAACTGGGGGAACCGACGCACCACCCGCGGTGAGGAAGGAGGCGAATGCGCGGCCGAAAGGGGAAAGGGGTGGCGGAGGGTGGCCGAGGAAGTGTAGGAGGGATTTTGAAAGAGGATCGGTGGTCGAGGTGGTAGTGGCGGAGGTTGTTGGAGAAGGAGATGGAGAAGGAAGAGAACGAAGGAAGAGAAGGTGGAGGAGGCACAGAGTCTCGTGGAGGAAAAGGTGGCAAGGGGTAGAGAGCGAGAGTACAGAGGTGAAGAGAGAGAAGGAGGACGCGGTGGGCCCCGGGGGTGGGTTGCCTAGCTACCGGCGAGACCCGGCCAAGATACTTCGAGATCTCTCTCTACTGCTTCAGGTCAGGCTCGCATATTTCTCCAGCGCGTTTGACCAGGTTCTTTGGAGTCGGGAGATCGAACGCAGAGAAATGGCTAACCGACCGAACCGACGATCAACCAACGCTAGGACGCTCGTGATTCACGCGGGGACGCGGCGAAAGGACAAGGCGCGGCTGACTGATTTTTCAGAGTTAATGATTACTAATCGCGCGAATATAAAAATTAAATATATTTATAATATTAAGATGTATATTCTTTCTCTCATTTTTTTTTAGAAAATATAAAAAAATATTTTCTTATACTTTCCTTTACGAAAAGTGATATTAAGAATTCATTATTTATCTACTTTTACATGTAGTAGATGTCTTGCAAGATATATGTATATATATTTGCTTAAATTATAAGTATTTCTTAAATAAAACACTTTTTTTAGTTAAATATATTTTTGTCAAATAAAATCACAAAGAGTTTAGGTGCATTATTCGTGAATAAAATAGAACTACAAACTTTTGGGCTTTTGAATAACTTAATGAGACCATTCAACACATCAATACAGAAGAATTCACGCTATAATTCACTACAAGTTAAAGTTTGTAAACTTGTTATTAATTACAGCCACATTTTTTATTGAAAGAAACTCATCGTCTTATCAATCTTTTTTCTTAAGACGATACCGGTGCCGCCCTCGTACGAGGAAGACAGTAAAGACATTTAAGAATACTCACCCTCCTCTCTTTCTCGCACCCTTCTTTAGTTCTAAGAAAACATCACCCTCGTGATAAGGTAGCTTACCAAAAGGTCGGTAAAGGACGAATTTTAAAAAAACGCATGAAATTAATTACTATAAATGAAATACAATTTATCAGCAAGCTCTTTTATTTAATATCTTTTAGATATCCTTTTAAAATAATTGACCAAGTAACGTAAACATATTTTCTTTTCGAAAACTCTGTTCTTTAATTTCAAAAAAAAATATTCAAGAATTTAGAAAAAGAGAGAGAGGGAGAGAACAGTATAAAGACTACTATTTCAAAATTTATATTTTTTTATTTATATATTTGCTACTGAATCGACGTAAGATTAGGGGTTGAACGTGGCTATTGAACTTGGGGTGAAACGAGTCGGTAAGAAAGAAAGAATAAGGATATTTTCTTAAAGAAGTTGCGCCGCCGGCAAAGCGTCTTTTAAGAAACCGCTGGTACACTTAGTTACTATCGAGAAAGATGGCACCTACTCTAAAGAATCTTAACATTAGACATCAATGTCTTGTCAAAAAAAATTTTTTTTTTCTGCATTTATAACATAAAAAACAGTATATCGCTTTCGGCTGCGATTCGCTACAGAACTGTTATTAATATCGTTATATTTAAATATCTCGTCCTAAATTGTTGCGAATGCAATTTTACCTCGAAATCTGAACACGCGAGAGATCCCAGAACCTCCGTACAAGCTTTTTCCCCGACGTTTCCTCTTTTTCCGTTCCTTTCGGCATGTCTGCGTTTCCGCCGCGCCGCACGAAGAACAAAGGACGGCTTCACGGTCGGTTAATTTAATCTAAGCAAACATCATATAGATGGTACGGGAATGTGTTTCACGCGGTGTCAGGGAGATCGAGGAGGGTGGAATATATTCAAACGCTGTACGAGTACGCGTGCAGGGACGGGGGTTCCGCGGGCCGTGGATCTAGATACATACGTAAGTACAAGAGTATTCAAGACGGTGCCGTGGAACGATGTTTAGCATGTAGATGAAGATCTTGGTAATCAAGGACTGGCGGCCCCGCGGGCATACTTCGTCAAGTCTCTCTCTTATTTCCAGACATCGCCATGCGATGCACGAATCGGCATGGAATTTAATATGGTGCTTTCTGTCTAACAGTTTCGCGCGATTTTTTTACAATATAAGCATTGCATACTGTTGTGTGAATTCAAATTTTGAAGAGATTTTCACAAATGATATCCGATAAATTTTATATCAAAAATAAGAGTAGCTCACGTTTCTAAATATCCTAAATATTCCTAAATAGCTGCTTTTATAACAGTAAAATTGGAAAAAATTATTTTGTTTGCTTTATAACAGTGATATAAAGAATGAGAATAAAAGAAGAGTAATGATGATAATAATAATTAATCAATCTCTAATTGATTTAATAATGTTTCTAACTATCCTAAATATTCCTAAATGGCAAATCTTATAATATATTTCTAAATAGTTTTTAAATATCCTAAATATTCCTAAATGGTTACTTTTATATAACAGTAAAATTGGAAACAATTATTTCGTTTGTTTTAATAATCGTGGTAAAAAAAAAGAGAATAAAACAAGACTCAGAGAAATTTAGAAATAATTTTTAAAAAATTTTAGAAAAATTTAGAAATATGTTATAAGATCAGCCATTTAGGATATTTATAGAAAGCATTATTAAATCAATCAGGGTATTGAATCAATCAGAGATTGATTAATTATATTGTTATTATTACTTAGCCGAATATTTCAATTAACAAAGAAGAGAATGCGACGTTTGTACGTATCCAGCGATATCTCGAACCGGAGCCGTATCTCGTTCGAAATGATCGGGTCTCGTCGTCCGAAAATTCACCCCGTAATCGACGGACAAAAAGTAATTTCCCATCGAGCGCGACAAAGGGTGATTTTGCATGGGGGGGAGGTCGTGTCGGCGATAGCCACGGGGGTGGCAGTGACCGGTGCGTGTAACGACCACTCGCCCCGTCACCGCGATCCCCTCGCTGCCACCACCGAAATCACCCTTCCCTTCCCCTGCACCGCCGCCGCCGACCAAAGCGAACGTTTACGGGAACGCCACGTGCGCTCGATGCGTAGAAAAGATGTGGGAAATGTACGTACGTGTGTACAACGCATTCGATCCGACCAGTATGTGGGGCTCTGGGGCATTTTTTGTTCGTGCTTCATCGTCCCTAATTTTTATATCGCCGCGATCAGTAAAATGCGTTTTCATAATTAAAATATTGTGTATTATATATATGATGATTGAATAAATGCATCAATCAAATTCAGTTATATGAAAAAGTATAATATCAGTAATTATTGTGATTCCCCCCTTTCAAGGAAAAAAATATATATCAAAGAAATTGTGAAATTTTTCGTACATAACTGCTAGCTTATTTATCTTAATAATATAACTACGGAAATGAAAATTAAATATTCCTATCGATCGATTGCTTTCAAGTTGTATGGCTCAAGGGATTTCCTCATAAACTATGTTGTGCGTTGTAAAAAATTTAGCACATCCTCTTACTACTGCTGCTCCTTCACGTTTCATTTCCTTTTTCACCGAGAAGCTGGGTCGCGACCGCATTATAAATTACATTACAGCAAATTATTGTTCTTCATTACGCAGGAAATGCACGGAGTTGCGACAAAAGCGTTCAACATTCGAGAGAGTCGCCACGATTCGGCCCGGTTTCTCTTTGTTCGAGGAGGCGATATATCGCGCCGCACGTCCCGACGACACCAGCGAGGACAGAGGACGAAAAAACAAGCGCGAAAGAATCGCGCGCGGAGCAAAACGCCGACAGAATCGTGGATTTAAAACGCGGAATCGGTAACGCGGCGTAGCTGCGGGACAATAAATCGGTATGGCCAACTGCGCGCTCGAGTCAACGAGCCGTGTCCAGTTTGCCGCCCCTTCGGGCAGCGGGTGTCCTCGCGAGGGGGAAGAGGGTGGGAGGGAGAGAGGTGAAACAAACGAAGGGAGGGCGGGGAAGAGAAAGGGTAGAGCCGCCGCGGGGAGCGGAAGGGCAAGAGGGACTATCCCGACATTCACCGCATGCTATTCTTCATACTCCATTATCCGTGCTCTACTCCACTCTACTCCATTATGCCGGCACCGCGTATAAACGACGAGTCGGTACCTTCCACCCTCCGCGTTCCCTCCGGTCCGCCCGACGCGAACCACCGTATGTCCATCAGGTCGCCCGTCGTCCTCTACCCTCGCTGTGTGCAACAGCGATAAACACCAGCCCGTACGCGTCTCTCGACTCGGTTATCGAATGAGAAAAGTACGCACTTGCTACTTTAACGCAGATCGCTTCATAATCCGCATCAAATCTCGTCGGAATGTATTTTTTGACCTACCAATTTCGACTTCTCGTTTGCGTATCGCGAGACATCGACGTTTTAATTACGAATGTTTTTGACATAATTGTAAACGATGGAAATGTAATTTGATATTAATTATTAAGAGCTTTCGTAGAGAAATTAAATAATGCCCACCCAAAAAGATTAAAGTTGTATCTTTACAATAATTTGCGATACTCTGTTGTCTCTTTTTGCAAAAACATAATGTTATATATTATTATTATCAGTATCTCTGTGCGTTTGTAAAACTTATATAGTTATATAATTAAAATTGACGAAATATATTGGCATTCGAAAATTTGTTGCCAACGCTTCAAAAATACATCGCTATATAGTAGAGCGAGTCGTATGCTATTTGATATACTTAACTCGATGTACTAAATATGAAACGTGCCTTCATCATATACGTACATATGACTTGGCCCGAGGCAGACGCGAATTCCCCTTCCGAGACTAGGTTTAATTAAATCTTTTGCAAATTTGCATATACGCACTTCCGTCAGTGAGAATGCTTTAGAACCCTCGGCGTTACCGAGACCCCTGTAGAGATTCGTTTCCACCTACCTTATGTAGATCTCTGCCGCGCGTCCTCTCGAGATGATGATAATCTGCGCAAAGGTGACTTGGAGAGAGCAAGGATACGTCCAAAAAATAAGACACTAAAAAGAAAAAAGAAAAAAACAAACTGTGTGAGTATATATCGACATCAAAGAAATAAACAGTTTTATAAAAAATATAATAATGTATAATCGCCACGTAATAAAAAAAATATGTTTTCTCTAAATGAAATCCTAGAACGATAAAAATTCGAGGAATAGGTGTACGCAGGGACAAGGAAAATTCCAAGAGAAAATAGTCCATCTGTATCATATTTTGAAATACACTTTTACTTCGATTCGGTCAAAAACTACGATAACAATAGATCGGTAGATATGTATATCGGAAATCATTTTCGGAAACGCGCAGAGCGCCCGTCGCCGGCTTACAAAAACGGATAAGCTTCTCGCCGGCGCGGTTACGGTGCCTCTCGCGAAATCATTTCGCGAGTCGTTTCCCGAGCGTTCGTTTCGTTTCTTTAGCGGAAATTTCGATGTAAGGTCTTCGATGCCGGCACGTTCGTTCATTCGTTCGTTGAATATACTTGCGAGAGCTTTCTCGCCGCCCGCGCGCTCCTCGCAACGACATTCTCGCGCGACGGGTAAACTCTTTCGCCTCACGTGAATCGAATCCCATTCGATTTTATCGTCGGCTTGACCCGAACGTGACCGCACGTGACAGCCTTTCGCTGCCGATCTTTCGAGATAATTTAGGGTCGCTGCGAATATCTCGCCGAAAGCGCGAAGCCGGATTCCTTCAGACCGAGAGGTATTTTTTTTTTCTTAATGGGAAGAAAATCTTCGCGGATCTCGAAGAGGAAAACTGAACTGTGGAAGATATATATATTTACAGAGAGAAAAAGAGGAGGCTTGATCGCCAAAGTCGCACAGCTTTGACGATATTGCACGATCCCGCAGCGTTCGCAATTATACTATGAAAACGTAATAAATGAAATAAATTAAAACGATAGTGATTCGATGAAACGGCAATGGTCTAGCTATGTACATATATATACATCCTGCGGATATCAATTATAATAGTCGTCGTCATCGCCACTTTCACACTCGCGCGCTCACTCTCTCGTACACAATCCGCTTAATTACAAATCCTTTCTCTCCCCCCCTTCCTGCTTCATTCACTCTCCTAAAATTCGTTGGCGCGAGAAACACAACCGGTAAGAGAATTTTAATTTCCCGAAACTTTCCGGAAGAGCGTACCTCGGACTCGCCCCGAGTTCCTTTCGGATCAAGTTTTAATGCCCACTAATGTTCGTCGTCAAGAATCGTCCTTGACACTGGATAGTTTTCAAAGAATCACCATGTCACACTACAAAATTATCGACCACTTTCGTCGTAGCGGCCGAGAGCTTGAAGAGCGATTTTTTTTTTAAGCGTTACTTTTCTCTTGTCTTCCAAGAGTTCTGCGGTCTCTCGACGACCAAATTGCTGGATAAGAAATTACTTTCCTCCGCCTCTCAGTACGGTCTCCAGACGTTGTTATCTGGTCTAACTTCTTCTTGCCTCACGCTGCAACTGTCCGCGACAGCCCTCTGTTCGGCGCTCTCAGAATTCTGGAACTGATTCCCGTAAAGCTGGGAGTAGAGTATGCTGGGCAGCACACCGGGCGTCGGAAAGTAGTTGCCGTAATTCTGCCCGAAACCCTGCTCCTCGTGCACTGGGCTCTCGGTCGTGCTCGAGTCGGTGGACAGAGATCTGGGCGACACGTAATCCTGATACCTCTGGCTGGTGGAGCCGCCGGTCATGAGGCTGCTCAGCGGATCCAGCGGGTCAGACTGACCCGGTGTCGTGGTGTCCGGTACGACTGCGACAATTCGAGCAACGAGAAGCTACGTTCAATTGGAGTAGAGACAAACACGTCGATCGAGTTTGACTCTCGAGAGCTAAGAGCCTCGAATCCTTCGAATCAGCTAGATTTCCAACCATGAGGCACAGCCGTGTTCCACAGTAAATTTTTCTTTTTTTTTTTTCTTTCTTTTTTTCTCATCTGGCAAGTTCCTGATTATAATTCAGCGAGTATGATCCCAATGAAAGTGTGCGACTTTGATCAAAATTCACATCAAAGCTTTATTTGTCGAGTCAAATTTATCGAGACATTATTATGACAGGCTGTGACGATTGAGCGATACCCCATGGTTGTTCGTTTGTCGAGACCACAGCGAAATTCGACAATAATCGTGCAGCAGGCTGAACTTACGAGACGAAACCGCGGAGAAGGCATCCTGCTGCGGCGCGGAGCCGGTATTGCTGGTGCCGGATGTGACGGTCGAGCCCGCCGTCGAGTCCGGTGCCGTCGGCGTATTCATGGAGGCTGTGCCGGCAAAGGACGCCAGCGTGGATGACGGCGGTGGTGGCGGAGGGGGCGGCGGTGGGGGTGGAAATGATGCCTGTGCGGCACACGACGACAGGGGGCCCGGGAGGTAGCCGGCGTAGCCGGCCGTGCTGCCGTACCCCCAAGAATTGCTCGCCGTCAGGCCAAACTGTGACATGTCTAGAGAAACCTTCCGTTGCACGTCTTGCCAAAAATACGAAGGAAACGAAAGAACGGATAATTCGCGCGACGAGAAAGCAAGGAAACGCCTTTGTACAAAAATATAAATCGAGAAAGCATCAGCGTCATCGAAATACCAGCCAGCTGCGAAAAAGCAATCAACGAGCGAGGAGACAGGTAGCACAAAGAAACAACACGTGTAAGAAAAGCGGGCTAACACACAAATATCGAATAGCAATTCCCGGCAGTCGCGTCGAACGAAAAAGATAAATAATAATTGCGACAATCGGATAAAGCAACAGAGGGATGAAAAGGCAACGGGGAAATTTTCGCCGGATTATATGCCAATTCGAATCACTTCACGAGATGCATCGGCGGCGGCGGCGGCAGCAGTAGCAGTAGCAGCAGCAGCAGCAGCAGCAGCAGTGGTCCTGTGCGACCCTTGGCGGATGTATTTTTGCGGGGTATAGGCAACGTCCCCGATAGATTTTCCAATGAGTCACGGGGGTTGAATGCAGAAAGGACGAGCACGAGAGAGCATTCGCGAGAGGGACACGGCGGGATGCGAGGGAAACGGAGGGGTACATCGAGATCAAAGGGTTGGTCATCTCTTCCCCCCCTTACGTTGGCTGGGGCCAACTCAAATAACCGAGCTCGCCTCGGCGAGCGCCACCGGACCGTCGTCACGAGAGCTAACCCTAAATACTGCTACCCGCCTACGTCCGTGCTTTCACGTCCTTCGGCATTACCGGATTCCTTGCGGTCCGAAGAGGAGTCTCCCTTTTTATGGAAAATCGCCGAAAAGTTGCGCACGAGTCCGTCCGAAATATGCGGGGATCGCTGGGGGGTTCAAATACCGGATTGAATCCTCGCCTCGAGCTCATTTCGTCTTTCACAGAACAAAAAACTAATTGTTTTCTCGTATTTTTTTTTTTTTTTTTTACAAGCATATATCTTATTTTATAGCTTTATTAATCATATCGAAAGAAAATCAATAATTTATCAGTATAACGTACAGCATATGAACTTTTATAATTTTATTATAGAGAAAAATAACCGCAGGGCAAGTGTCTCTCGAAATCAAATTCGCCAAGCTTGTAGTGTGAGAATAATACGGCCGCGTACGCGTATTATCGGACGACCAGATGTCCGATGAGGGGGAAAAAAGTTAATAAAGGAAATATTCGGCGTGCTTCGTATTTTATCGGGAAATTTAGTTAGAACAGCGGAGCAGTCAGCCCTCACGTCTGAGGTAACTCATTAAAATGGCCGATCTCGAATTATTGTTTAAACTCTTTTTTTTCTCGTCTCTTCTTGCGCGCTAACCGGAACCGTTTATCGATGTTATCGCGCGCCCGAGAAAAAAGTATTAAAAATTTTATCGTGCACCGAGATATCGCGTTCGCGCGTGCTCGTCGGTCCGATTTGATCGCATCGATCAGAGACGCGATATTAATCGACGATCGAAAGTTTCTTTTTTTTTTTTTTTTCCTACAATTAGCTAACATTCTCTCTCGACATTACTTTGACAACGTGCTTTGCGCGCAAACTCGCGAATCTACGTTATAAACGCGGAGAGAAGGTGAGGCTGCGCCCCCAAAACAGGCAACCGACTGGGACGCGCTTCCGTGGCAACCCCTTTAATATAATATTTAATCTAGCTTTGAACAGGCTTGCGGTTTCCGCCTCTGAAGCCGAGAAGCTAGCTGCCGAGCCTATCCAAAAGCTGTGCTTCTGTACTCAGACCAGTAACAGTCTGGTTGAAAATATTCCCGAACTCGACAGAAGCCGCCCGTTCGATGACAAAAATTATCTAAATTTCATAACACAATTTAAAAAAAAACGAAAATAAAATAAAATAAAAATATTTCTTCTCGGATACAAGTCACTATTTTACATTTATATCTTTGATATCTTTTTTGCACGCTTTAAAATTGTCAAATATTTTATATGAGAAATGGCGCGGTTAAAGGATCACTTACATCGAAGAAAAGCATTGAGAGATGGCGATGTAACACAAAAAATAATACACACATGCATAAAAACAAGTCATATATTGACGAAACATTCAAAGCCGAGCTGTGCGATTGAGGGTTACGATCATGCGGGGACTCGGTCGATTTACTTACTCTGACAATTACCGGGCATCGCGTGTCTAAAGGAAGACAACGGATCCCTCGGCTGGAGCGGATTCGGTAACGGTTGCAACGGATTCGGCAGAGGTTGCAACGGATCCACCAGAGGCGAGGCAAAGAACGGGCCGCCTCGTTGCGAGGCGAACGCGAAGGCGTGAAATTGTTGCTGCTGCCCTAAAAGAGACAGCACTGCGATCAACCGTGCGCCTGTCCACTGGACCTCCGGTACACGTATCAATCCGCCTATCTCGTCTACGCGTTATTTTCCTCGAAAGCGAACGTCTCGGCACAAGCCAAATATTTTATTTACGCAATTTACAAATGATTTTTGCAAATGGTATAATTTTTTTCCGATGCATATAGATTAACGTAGAAATAATTTATACGCTTTTTTTTCGATTGCAAAAAGTATCGTTCATTTACTGAGAAACGACAGACGGAACGATACAACTAAATGCTGTAGCCGTCCCTTCGAAAGCCGAATGAACGAGAGGGAGAGAGAGAGAGAGAGAAAGGCATCGATACATTTTATTTCCCTGCGACGGTGTCGCCAACCCAATTAAAGACGTCCCAATAGGCGGACGTCCTATCCGGCTGGCTAGAGGTCACCGCACAGGACAGCCGTGTGCAGGTTCGTTCCCTTCCCCTAAAGGCAACGATCCAACGCGGAAGGTACCGGAGGCCAGAGAGACCGACACGAAGAGGGTAGCAGGACGGAAGGGAGGTGGCGGACTCCCGCCGTCCTGATAATCCAATCGAAGCCCTAATTCTAACTCGGCAAGCCGAAATTCCCGCCGGTTTGCTGAATAGGGTACGCTCGATCCGGGGACACAATGGGGGCGCGACGGCGGAATACCGACGGGTACCGAGAGACTAACGAGATCCTGTTAAACGACCGGCGATTCGTGCACGCAGGACCTGAGAGGAGCCCCGGGAGAAAATTCTATAGATCGGATACAGGTCTCCTTAGGTAGAGCGCCTTTTTATTCGCCTTTTAAAATCGTTAGCCGCGACATGAATTTAACGTCAATTCAATTATCGAAGCTATCTCTGCGTACATCTACGGCGCGATGACGAAAGAATTAACGCGCGATCAAAACGCGATCAAAAGAGCCGGCAAGGCTCTTGAAACAAGGATTCGTTTCGGTAGTTTCCTAGGATGCCAGCTTGATAGATTTAATAAATTATGCCGCTCGACCCACGAATTTATCACGTCAGCCTAACCCTTTGAATTCGAAGCGCCGTTCTTCGCAGTATTTCATTAGGCGTCGAGCACTCGTGCGACCCTTCTGATAGTTACGCGCGCGATCGCTCGCTTTTCTAAACGGTCGGAACCCCCCGTTACTTTCTCCGTTTAAACGAGCTAACGAATAATCAGCGGTCAATTTTTCACTTAATCGATTATTTCGGTATCGTTTTCGATGAGAGTGTATTTTTCAAAAATACTTTGAGACATTTTAGATTTTTTTTTTATTATTATTGATTATATTTTGTATATTCCCGATTCATTGCAACCCGCGCGATGGCTTTTGACAATACTTTTTTTTATTTATTCTTTCGCGGATTAGAAGGCAATCCGGCGCGGCGGCGTGATTGGACAAAGTTGTAAGTTCTCGGCAAGTCGCGGCTATCGATTTCATTGGACACCCTCTTTGCGCGCCGTGACTGCCAGGGAATTTCTCGAGAGTTAGCAGCTGGCAACGACAGATCCTCATTTCGTCCCGTCGGCAATCCCCGGGCCCCCTCCTCCCCCGCGCAAGCCGCGTCCCGAAATCGGCTCCTCTCCGCACGGATGGTGAGCGCGACGCTGCTCATTTTCGATCTTTCCCATCGTCGCCGAGAACCGTTTCTCGTTTCGTCAAAGATGCGCGCACACATCCGCGAACCTTCGGATCCCGAACGGGCGAGGAGTCTCTCTTCGCGAGGAGTATCCGGAACCCGGTTGAGTCTCCCTCAATCAATTTCCTTGGACCCCGCAGCCTTTCCGCGGCGGCGGCGGCCACCTTCGGCTACCAGACGAGGGTAGAATGTGTAATGAATTGCTTGTTTAATTAATTACAACCCTTCGCGCGGAAGCATTCGCCCTGTGTTATCTTAGATAAGGTTTATTCGTTCGTTTCCACGTTCGATTGTCGGAATTGTCGGATGCACGAATGCACAATTTGTAGTATTTCTCTGGATGCATATTTGCTCATATACACGAATGGCGATTTATTTTAAGCACGTGCTCTATATAATTTTTATTTATAGTAATCTTGAAATATATTTGATGTTGCTTTTATATATGCATATATATACATTTACTTTTATACACAATTTATTGAATTATATAATAATTTCTAAAAAAGAAAAATATATATACATATACACACATCTTATATATTTTTTGTGTCTTTTAAAAATTATTACATAATTCAATAAATTAAATATAAAAGTAAATGTGTTATTCATAAAAATATATAATTAAGATATGTAGTTAAAAAATCCTTATAGTTTGTTCACATAAAATAACACGAAATGACACGCGAATCGCGGCTTTGAAAGAAGCTCATGCGGACCACCCATAAAGACAAAGTCCTTTCATCTCGCACCGCCATCCTTGAAATTGTCGCACCATTACCCTGATTCAGTAAATGGTTTGTTTTCATAGTAGATTCAAAGCGCCGACTTGACGAACGCTTATTTCCGACGTCTTATGCTATCCTTAACGACGACTAAAAATTCATATCCGGTGTTCGCTTTAAAGATGCTTTTTAACGCTTCGCAAAAAGTGTTCTCATTGTCAAACGAAAGCAATTCTAATTTCATCGACTTGGAATTAACTATCGATATGTTTAAAAAAAAGCACGATTCTCATAATATTCGTAATATTCACGCTCTATACTTGTAATAATATATTTCATTTTTTAATTTCTGAACGAGAGATAACGAAAAGTTAGCAGCATTAATATCAAAAGAGAAATTGTCTCCTCTCTCTCTCTCTCTCTCTCTCTCTCTCTTTCTCTCTCTGAAGCGCGTTACGTTAGTATTTTGCTTGGATGCGCGTCTCCGGGCGGTACACCGAAATTTCGCGTTTTCATATTTTGGATTTATGACGGAAGTTTCGTGGGTGGTCCGCAGATGCGGCCAAGCCGGCGGATGTGGTCGCAATTTCCCAAGGTACCAAACTTATGCTCCGTGCTACCCAGAGACCGCCTCGATATATTAAAGCTATCGGATATTTTTGGTACGCCTTCGTAGACGACATTACGACGCTCTCTAATATCTAAGCAGAGGCGGCAAACGTGAAAACGGGACTCTGTCTCGCGTCGCAATGCAATAATGCAACTAAAGCCTAATAAAGCTAGACAATAAATTTTGAGTAAACTTGAGAAAAAAATAGAACTACTTGAAAATTTTTTTAATACTTTTTTTATTACGGGATCGATATAAAGTAATCCCTCAATGTTTTTTCTCTTTGTCATAGAAATCTACCTTAAGATCAAAACTCTATTAAAAAAATTGTTCGTGTTCCCCCTCTCCCCAAACAAATTGGCATGTCTGAAAATAAATTTCAAGAGCGTACAATGCATTATGTGGCAAGGTTACGCGGTAGGTAGGTAACAAACGGAGAATGAGAGGCGTTTCCTATTCTTCGCCCCTATGGTGGAACCCCTGCAGACAGCGTCGACTACGTGCGACCTGCCGAAATAACGGGTGGAGAATCCTCGGTAATTGTATGTCTCGGCGGTAGCTGCTCGCGGAGGAGTTCTCGCGATCGGATATCCGCCAAGTTTGTAGGCGTTGCCCCGCGTTTTGGCTAAAGCGCCGCGATACATACAGACACATACGCACACATATATACAGACATATACACACACGCACGCACTCATCTCCGCGGGCAACGCCCGGGCAGTTCTTTGTCAATGTTATGGCGGAGGCCCGGTGCTCCGCTGGTTATAAATAATGGCAATTGCGCGAAACTTAGCCTCGGAGGTAACGTACGACCAGTACGAAGCCGCACATTGAGGCCATTTCGAACTTGCGGCTTTTACTGCCTCCGGTACCATGCCGCTCGTTCGTTAAGCATTACCATCGTTTCGAGAGATTTCTCGGCAGCCCCTGGGCTTCGCGGATATATATATATATATATATATATATATATATATATATATATTTCGTTTGAATCTGTGAATCGCGAAAGTCTCGACGCGGGGTAATATACGCGACAGTATAGGGGGTAAATCGCGTAAAAAGTGTATAATAATAAATATATATATAAGAATAGCAATGCTTACAGTGATACTCACTGGTCTTGGATCGCGGCTCGCGCGGCCCGTCCACTGTCACCTTGATCGCCTTGGTGTAGGTAGCGATTTGAGGCGGCGTCGTCGACACTGTTATCGTCAACGTGAAGCTCTTGCCTGAAACACACAACATATATTTCACGCGTTAACGCGATTGCTCTAAGTGTATCGATCTGTTAAATTTATTACTGGCAAATTCTCTCGTTGGCAAGTACTCAATTTTAACTCACAACACATCGCAATGCGCAAAATGCGGGGATACTCGAGAAGAGGAGGAATTAACTTTCAAAATGTCAGACGCGCGTTTTTAACGATTTCTCGCTTTCTCGCTATCGCGTCG
Organism: Prenolepis imparis; assembly: GCF_030444845.1. Lineage (NCBI taxonomy): Eukaryota > Metazoa > Arthropoda > Insecta > Hymenoptera > Formicidae > Prenolepis > Prenolepis imparis. Next base: position 3,234,341 of record NW_028141162.1, read on the forward strand.
ATTCACGGACGCGCCTATTCAACCGATGTCGAAAGTTCGCAAACGCGGTTAGCCGGGCGAAACTCCGTGGTAACCGAATTACACGTCGGTAATGTATCGAGGGCGTCGTCGACGGTGACGGTGGCCAGCCAGCGCGGCCGAGTTAAGGGAACAGAGGACGGAGGACTCGTTCTCTCGGCGGAGGATCGTGCGGCGGCGGGAGGAGGGGTTCTCGTTAAAAAGCTTCGGTTAAAAAGCAAAAGGGAGAGAGAGGGAGGGATGGGAGCGAGCCCCTCGTTGCGCGTGCAACGGTCCACCGCAATTTCATCCCGCGAACGCGCCGAAACTCCACCGCGAAAGCTGCCACCAGCTCGCGCGATCGATTCGGCAACACGCTCGAAAGCAAAAGCGCGCGAAAATGCGGGTAACGTCTCCTCGATGCGAAAAGTCGCCGCAGCGGGGGAAAAAAAATTGCACGCGAATGGAGGTTCACCGCAATTTTAACCCTTCGCCCTCTCTCTTTTTCATCACTGTACATCCGGTACCCGGACCGACCCGAGCGGGACACGCGTGTTTTTTTTTTATGTCGTTGAATTTTTTCACGGTGCATTTGCATGACGCGTTTATACGACGTCCCGCCGGTACTTTGCGTATCTCTCACGTGACGGAAATGTAATGATTATTATCTTACTAACCCATATATCGCGTGTCCCGCGAGCACGCGACGGATATATCTGCGACACGAAACGTGTTTTCTTGAAATTAGATACGTTAATGCGACAAAGGTAGCGCCGCTTTTATCCCGCCAACGGTTTACAATATATAAAGAATAACACATTATGTTATTTATATCCGCCCCTAAACGGAGTTCTTCCCGCTAATGCGTTGTAACGCTCGCGTTACTCCTTTCGGGCGCGGCCATTACCGTATTTTTCTATCGGACCCATTAGACACGTTTTCGTACGAATTGCGAAAATGGCGATAATCGATCGGGTCACACAAAGTTCACCTCGTCGACCTCCGGACCCTCCCACGAGTCGGCATCACGAGGAGACGACGAAGAAGACGGTAAAGTACCGCCGCGGTACACGACGTAAGATGATCGATGGCGAGACAAGAAAAAAATGAAAGTATGCGGAGCGAGGTGGAAGCATCGCGGAGAAATAATGCCGAGTGTCGAGCGTGGCCACACGGCGGTTCGCCACGCGAGCCTTTCGTTTTCCAGCGGGGATTCCCCCTTTCAGCTACGAGTCACGCCACGAGACTCTCTCTCTCTCTCTCTCTCGCCGTGCTTTTGCCCTGCCAACCAGCCTTTTCACCTCTACTGCCATGATTCCAGTTAGGTAGATAGGTAAGCGCGGGTATCACCCTCGGTGCCAGTCGCCGTTGCAGCCATTAAAGATCGTCCGCGATCGAGCTCGAACGCCCGCCGTCCTCTTACACGTACCTTTTGAAGGCTCGCCTTGTTGTTAACTCATTCGAGCTCGTTACGTAACTCGGCGTGTTCTCGCTTCGCTCGGCGTTACACCGCTGGCTCGGTTAGAGATAGACTTGCTTTCTGATAATTGCTCGCATATGCGTGATGTAACGACATTAAACGCGCGTCGGGATATAATTTTCGAAATATCTCGAAAAGAATTACACGATGATCGTCGCGTTATAAATTTAGGAAAATGCGACGTTGGAGAAACCCCGTCCCCGAGCCATTCGCTGATTATGCTCGTTAGCATATCTCTGTCCTCGGCAAGCGTATGAAACTACGTCTGTGCCGGTACACGTGTCCCGATATTATGTACCGCTACTGTCGGTGTACTGTGTCGGGCCAATTAATTAATTTCAGTTTTCCCCGAACGAAACGCAAATGCGCAATTGCAGTCTGATAACGAATTGATTACGGCCAGGAACTGCGGCCGTCGTCGCGAGTGACTGCCACGTTTTTCTTTTCGAAATGAAACGAGCCTCGTGCTCTGCGGCCGATAAATCAACACTTCGCGAGTGAATGCGTTTCACCGATTCGATGCATTTCATAAATTTTTATTACGCTCTCGCGCGAGAATCAGTGAGAATTATTTAAATATTTTGTGTTTAAATTAAACATTGCGTACACATGCACATTTCCCTTCAAAAGATATACATTTATTTAAAAGAGTGTGAACAATTTTAAATCTATAAATATTATTAAAAATTATTTTGCTTTCTCTCTTTCTCTCTTCCTTCCCCGTTTCATCTCCATTCACTAAAAGTAAAACTACAATAATTTTTTTTTATTCTCGATAGTTGCTGTCTTGAATTTTGTCACACACATTTCTCTCTTGTTCGCGTTATGTATTACAAGACAATGATTAATAGGTTTAAGAGAAAGTGTGTTGTAGAATTAAAGCAACTTGGTAAGATTGGCGACGTTCCCGTGACGAAGTTTATTCACGGCAGCAAAGTCGAAGGATACCTCGCCCGCTACGGGTTGGAACTATAAGCGCGCAAATGATCTATCTCGTTAAAGGGCTTAGGGCCGAAGGGTGGAAACAATCCAGTACCTTCAGGGTAGACTTTGCAGTGATGGAGCAGGCATTACGGTCGAACGTGCGGGAAGGGGGTTACGGCTTATCATCGATATTGCAAAGCTCTCGACTATCGTGGCAGTACGCTCAATCTTGTCCGGACTAAAAGCGGTTTTAGGCGAAGACAAAAGCGTGACGTCGGGACACTATGCGTTTAACGATCCCTTACGTTTATCGCAATAGTAATAATATCGAAATATGTGACGTTTCTTTTTATAGATTGAAAGATAAGTGCATATAATTTTATTTTTAATATATATATACCATTTTTTCATGTTACAAATATATTAATTAAACGAACGAGGCAATAAAGAATGCAGTTACATGAGAGGAATTTGTAATCTTTCTTCGAATCGAAAGGACAAAATTCAGTGCTCGCGAATCCGTACGTGTGAATATTTCCACGCTCGACAAACGAGAGGATCATTAAGAATTCCCGAGCGCACATCGGTTTCCAGGGAATATTCAAGGAGCCAGGAAACCGTTAGGAATCCTGTCGAGAGAGAGAGACACTTCTCTTACATTCTTCATCCTAGCTTATGTTAATTCCGCGCTCGGCGAAAACAATTGAGAGCTAATCCCAGACAAATGACTGACGCGTTCCCGTGAACTTGGGGGAAGGAGTTTCCCGCTTCCTAGCTAGAGAATTTGCGAGTTTCCCGATTCTCAGGCGATTAAACTTCCCTTATCAATACGATACGAAAATATGACAATAATACACTAAATATCATATCATCGTTAATCGTAACATATTTATCGCAAGCTATACTTTTCCTTGCGTGAGCTAATTTTAATATCAATTTCAATAATTAATGCAACTGTGTAGAACTATAAATCACAACTCGCGATAAATTATGTAAGTCAAACAACTTTATCGAAATCGTTAGAAGTAGGTCGGATGCACACGCGGATACTTTAAGTTAATCCAGAACTCTGGCGCGAGAGTTCAAAAGACGCAGTTAGACGAAATACCGGCTCTAATAACGTTAATTAAAACTCTACTGAAACCTCAATTAATATCACCCGTCCCAGTGTACTTCGCCGGCTTCTTCGAGCGACGCTTCGTCCCTCTCAATTCGCCCTTTTCTCGACGAGAGACTGGGCGGCAAAGCGAGAGAAGGTCGCACGGTGATGCCGACAAATAAAAGCCATTACCCACCCCAAACGATCTTCTCGGATCCACCCCCGCCCGCGCGGAGAACCAACCCCCTGAGTCGAGCCGAGTCGAGACGCGAGACTTTTCCTCCGAAGGGCCGAGGAAAAACGAGGGTTGTCTCAAGACGACCGCGACCTACCCTTACTATGCGGCGTACACCGAATTCTTTGAAGGGGTTTCTACCGTCATCTTTCACCCCTCCGACATTTTCTTCCGGCATAAAAGACGAAGGGCGACACGCTCTAAGCAAAGACCGAAGAACTTTGCAATTTTATGAATGGGAAGGAGGAAAGTAGGGCAAAAGAGAGAGAGAAGGAGAAATGTCACCGACACTTTCATCAGCTCTCTTTGTCGCAACGAATGAAATGTTTGGCAAACGGCGACACAGCTCTCTTCTCACAGAAATTTAAAGAAGTTTTAAAGAAAGAAATGACGAAAAAAATGACTCACCTCTTCCGCTTCTGCCGACGAACCTCAGGTCGTTAAACTTGGCGACTTGATTCTTCATTAGAGCCGTTGAATTTCTGAGCTCGGCGCAACAATTTTCATCGTTACCAGCACGAACGGTCACTAGAGTACCGTCGCCTACGTCGCCGAGAGCTACGACCTTGAAAGCCACCGGAAGAGTCTTGTTGGACCTCCAGTGCACCGGCAGGACGGTGCAAACCAAATGCGGCGAGCCTGTCGATCAAAATATCAGTTTCACTTAATTAACAAAATGGCTATCATATGTGTACTTTGTATAAATTTTTTAAATAATCTCTACAAGCTGCAGAAAGTTTATCACAATTGAAAAAAATTTCTAATTTCTTTTTTTTTTTTTTTTTGTTGCGATTACTATCGATAATCTCTCTATTTTCAATTACCTGTTCTAACTAACTCGCCGGGATGTTCGCTGACAAAGTCGCCCAGAGTCCTCTCGGCGAGGATGTCGCTAGTCATCTTGGTGTAGGCGTCGGTCAACGGAGAGACGCCCGACTCCGGCGAAGCCGCCGCGCCAGGAGCCGAGGCTCCTGTCAACTGCATCCTGCCACTCGCGCTGCTGCCGCCGCTTTCGCTGGTACCGCTCGACGTGCCGTTACTACCACCACCAGCGGACTCGTTGCTGGACGTCTTCACCGAGCCAACACCGTTTCCGGCTACCGTGCTTCCGCTGCCGCCGCCGTTGCAACGGCCGAATATATCCATAGGCAGTCAGAACACCGGCTGAAACATCCTTCCATTCGGTTCACCCGCTGAGTCGAAAGCGTCTCGCGAGCATCTTTCAAGAGCGCATAATCTTTCGGGTCAAGCTTAACGGCTTGATATCTCCTTCGCGAAAGTTTAAGATCCTTCTCAAAATTCAGAGGCAAGCGCGGCTCACGAGATGTCGTTAATTTTAATAGCTCTTCTCTCTAATGTTGGTGCCGAGATAAATGTTGAACACGACGTGAGAATTTTCTTCAAATTTCTCCATAGAGTTGTGCATCGTCGTATATAAATCTGACAGTGGACTTATTTCTTAACACTTTTGTGGTGAGAATTGATAGATCTTCTTTTGCTTGGCGTAATATAATCTTAGAAATTGTGTGAATTTTTTTACGAGATGAGAATCCAATTTTAATCTTTTTCAATATTCTATCTTCCAACCCGTAGCTGCATCTGCAAAAATAAAACAAACGATCTTTCAAGAACGCTGTTACTTTATCCTATAATTTCTTCTTTTTATATAAAATTATTCTTATAATTATTTATTCATATCTAATATATTGAACCTAATAAATTTAACGCGTTGAATATTATCGAGAAATCCGATTATTAAAAAAGCAAAAGATTGATTTGACAAGGCAAGTTCTCGCCATGCGTCTGCACCCTCGCGGCCGTCGCTGATCAACGGGGGTATTCTAGCCACCCTTAATCCGTTTAATGATATCTTCTACGAGCCGTTATCTCACGACCAGGACCCTTTAACCGAGTTGTGTCCCAACTCTCGCGATGACACGACACCGACTCGGGAACGGAAAAGCGAAAAAGCGGGCGGCGGTGGTTGAACGGCGGGTAACGCGCGAAGAGTAACGAAAGGGGGTGAAAACGGTTGACACGAACAGGAACGGCTCGCACACTTTTCACGCGGCTGGCTCGTGACGTCACCGTTCATTCAGTAATTTTTGCGCACGTCACCGGGGCTGACACGCCGGATCCAGGTGGTTTCAGGAGGGGCAGACCGGCACGATGGTGGGGACGGAAAAAATAGGGGAAAAAGAACTCCCGGCGGTAGGCACCCCCCACACGAATGCCCAACCCCTACGCACGTACGACCGCGTGTCAAACTGCACGTGGCTACGTTTACTACGTTGCCTCCTGTCAATGACGGTCTCGCGACTCGAAAATCGCGAGCCAGCCGATATCAAATTGATAAGACGAAGATACAATCAAAGTTAAACATGCGCGACTATGAATACAGTTATTACATGGTAAACGTGCTAATCGATACTCGTGAGTGATTATCTTTTCTTTAATTCTTGTCGATCCTTATATTCGGCTGCACGTGAGGGGGAGGAGGAGGAGCTTTGTATTAGAAATAATTTCACGATGATTTAATCGTATGTAACAAACACATATTGTAATTGATTACTTCAAAATGTATAAGCGGAGATAATCACATATATTGCGTTATATATTATCTAAAGTACTGTTGTGTAAAGCAATTGCTGCGTGTTCAACATTTCTCTAAAGCCAAACTGAAATTCCATTGTATGAGAGAATAATGCGAAATGTTTCAGTAATAATAATAATCGAAGTCGTGTTTTCTCACGATTCTTTTGTAAGAACGCTCGACGACTTTGCGACGGCTAAGATTCTCGCTTAACTTCGCATTCAAATCTCTTACGAAACTCGTTCTGTTTACTGTCTTCCGGTGGGATTATAACACTAATCGCATATCATTATACGATTTCGAAGACTTTGTAAACAATTAAAAAGTAAATTGAATACTTGCAATATAATCGTTAAACCAAAGAGAATTTTTAAAATCGAAAAGTTTCATCAAAAGAATTCCTTCGAAGAGTTAATGTAACGATGTTGCAAAAAATAATTGTAAATTATATTATTCACTATTTTTAAAACATCTAGTATATGTATCTGCCACCCTTTCTCCCGCTTTCAACAACCAATATTGAAAAATATTTCACAAAAGAGAATTATCCGTTTTTAGAAAATAAGCGTTAATAATGTAACCTTTTCAAAAATCTTCACTTATTCGCATTTCAAGCACTCGATTATCCATTAAACAGGACAATCGATTACTGATCAAACGTTACACGAATATCACGTTCGTTTTCGAGCGACACAAAAAAAATTCTCGCATAATCACGCACTTCGATGTACAAAGTCCTGTTCGAGATGAGAACAAATGTCTCATCAAACACTTCACTCGACAAAGCCTATCGGTAACGATCGGGAATGATCTTGTCTCTGGAAACGCGTCTCGTCAAGATCGCTCGACCGAGTTCGAAGAACGTTTCTACGATAATTCCCCCTTAGGCGATCCCGAAGGGACCCCTTCGGCGGTTCGTTAGCGGCACCCTCGAATCATCTTTGTTCCCCGCGAGAGCAGCGCGAAAGTGGCAGTTCGATATAGCGCAACGGTAGTCGGGAGTGTATTTCTGAAGTATCCGTTGGGGGTCACTAACTATAATTTCGGCGGTTCGTGTGAGGCAACAGCCGTTGACGCACTGGTCCATGCCAACACACGCAGCATCCCTTTCCCCTTTCCTGGTTCCTCTCTCACACCCCTCTGCCACCCCACTCCTTCCAATCTTCCTTCCCTATTCTGGCTGTCTCGCTCTCTCGCTCCCTCCCTCGCTCTTTTCCTCACCCTCTCTCTTTTCGTCCCTCATTCCGCCTCGCGTAACCTCTTTCTCTCGCGCGCACGCCGCTCTTTATCGCTTTATCTCCCACCGGACTCGATCTCTCCCTCTCGCGACGTCGGCTCTCTTTCTCTCGCTCTCTCGCGCGCTCTCTTTCCCTTCGACCCTTTTGCGGTATGGCTCGCGTGCTGGACATCGGTGGGGAGTCAGGAGAACCTTCGATCGATCTATCGAACCCCGATTTGATCGGTTTTCTACGTTACGGCCTGTACGCGCGCGCGAACATTTTTCTCTCTCTCTCTCTCTCTCTCTCTCTCTCTCTCTCTCTCTCTCTCTCTCTCTCTCTCTCTCTCTCTCTCTCTCTCTCTCTCTCTCTCTCGTGCGTAACTCGGTGCGATCTGCGTTGCAACATCTCGATACTTCCAATTAGGCTCGACGAGCAAAAGTTTCCGCGGAATTAATCACGTCAAATCCAATGTTGAATTTGCGTGCGAGGGAGAAACTTCCGGCATCGAATATCGGCGTATATACGTGAAAGTTTGCAAAAAAATATCATTTGTTCGATTTCAACAATCTCTCCTCTCTCTCTTTCTCTCTCTCCGAATCGACCGTTCCTTCCAACCGACAGATTCGCGCGTTTTTTTTCCTCAAAACGCATCGTTGTTTCATATGCATCGGAACACTCGTACAACAGTATCTCGTACAATGAAGCTTCACTTTCGAAAATCAAACAGAGGTCCCGGCGCATCCTCGCAGTTGCACTGTTTGTACGAATATGCAAACAATGGAACTACCCATTTCCTGCGCGAATATATCCTGACGATATCCAACCGGTCGCGAACCTGCCGGCAGGCAAACACTCGAGGTCCGTAGGACATGTGCGGATCCACTTGTATAAAATCAACAAATTCAAAAAAGTTTTTTCCGTGTCGGTTTGGCGCTCTTACGAAACGACATCTTTATAACTCTCTTCAATTAGGAAAAAAAAGCGCGAAAAAAAATTTTAATGATTCGATCTTTTTTTTTAAAGATCCTCGCGACAATAATTTTTTCCCATTCGTATTTCTTTCTATATACTCTCCGAATTTTTCCATTAATAAAAATTTCCCTTTTAAGTAGTTAATTAAATTCAAAGTTTTAAAGTTTAAATTAAAATATATTCGACAGAGATGAAAATCGAATAACGACAACTTTCATCAAACTTTCTTTCTTTTTTTTCGTCAAGGAAAATCGAACAACAATTTTAGCGGCGACCGTAATAATCCTTGACCGATACACCGTGTATTTGACAGTACGGCGCGGCTCGCAAAACGGAACCGAACGAAACGCGTTCGCGCTACAGAAGTATGCGCTGGGTGTATTCAGCGGCGAACGATCGCCGACGAGACGGTGACAAACAGCGCGATACCGCTGGAAACGTGGAAACTGGACGGCCGCCGTCGTATTGACAAACGACCTAACGCCCGTGTGGACCATTGCGTTCGACGAGATTCGAATTATCTCTGTTGGAGCTTGTCAATGCAAATGCCATACCTACATTCAATTACCGCTCGTCACGCTCCGATCAACTGCCGGGCAGGGCACAAACCAGGTACTCCGTTATTCCATCGCTGTTTCTTTGCCCGCGCGCTCGAAATCGCGAATCTCCCTCCCTCATTTTACCAGAAATTTCGACTCAACGCAGGGGGTGATTTGTCCCGCTTTCAGTACCGCGATGATAAGTAATATAAAAAGACAATGTGTAACAGTGTATTTTTATAAAAACTCTCCCCTTCAAATATTTCATCTATTTTATTCGGTTTAAGATTTTGGCTATTTTTTTTCACTCGTAATGTAATTGCTACTATTATAAATCATTGAATTAAGCTGATTAATTTTGTGCATTTGCAATTTTTAATTATTTGCCTATCCATTAAAAGAGATAATCAGTCGTTTCGCGCGTTTCTATTCATAGACATACAATCGCGTCACTGTAGGATATCAGTCGATATCGCGACGCATTGAAGGACGTTAATTAACGAGCCGCGCTCTCAATATAGTTGTTGCCACGAGTTGCTAATGTCTCATGCGTGTGTTTAAAAATTAAAGTAAGAGTGTCTCCACTTGTTTTTTACAAGAATATTATTTCTTATTCTAATCTCGTACTATATAATACTATAAATTTATTTATTTATTATGAGATATGCAATCGTGTAAACGTAATAATCTGGTTATAATTATTATTCCGTGAAATAAAGTAATTCTTGGTAATCACGTATTTTAGTTAATATTATCGGGCGTGTAAAATTTAATTGTAATCTTCTAAAACGATGTAATCAAGTACTCACTTAATCTCCTAAATTCCGAAATGAAAAATCCGCTTTCTTCGTAAATCAAATACGATCTTTCGACACGAGTCAACACGATCGATCGAAAGAACCATCATTCACCGCAGATCTCGACTAGTCAATTCCAGCACGATACTCTTCGTTCCTCGATGACTCTCGAGCTCACAAACGTCCCACCGACACGTGACAACCCCATCAAAGCTTGATGGGTTTTACAGGAGACCACAATCAATCGATGGTAACACTGCTTGTCCACACCGATCTTCGAATCCAAGCACAAACACGTGACAGAGAAAACGAGTAATTATCGCGTGTACGTTGTTATAAACTGGATTAGATAATCGTACAATTGTAAGAAGTTTACATTCATTCGAACACTATGGAAATGACAACCAAATAAATCGAACGGATCACCAAATAAAAATTCAATGCACCACACGTGTCGCGAACGAGCTGTTCAAAGGATCACGCTTTCACGTTCGCCGATCTGTGATTAAAAAAAAAACAACTACACTAGCCGAGGATCTAAAATTGTCGGCGATCTATGGAGAATTCGACAGTCTATGATCCACACGCAAATAACACGAATCGTCGATAAAATCGTACCGATAAACAGCATCTCTCACCAGATCTTCGATCGCAAAATACACGCGAGCATGTGTCACGGCGATCGACCAATAACATCCCGTTGTTCAATGACCGCCCACCCAAAAAAAAAAAAGAGCTCATGCCATACCGTATACGAGCGATGCGATATTGGCGCGCGTGGCCCGGCTCAAAAACCGGTTCGTCGGTACGCTCGATTGGACAACAATACACGAAGAACAGCGGACCGGGGCACTAGCAGAAGCAGCAACAACAGCAGCAGCAGCACCAGCAACCGTGCCGCGTGAATACTACACACCGCCCTCCCTCCCCCCTGTCACCGACCCCTTCTGTGTCCTCCCTCTGCCAACATCCCCCTTTCTCACCCACGCACCGCGTCCGCCCCGAGTTGTATTCCGTCTCGGTTCCACCGTCGATCTCCTCTCCTCGCCATCCACGAACACCCCACGAGGCATCCGAAGCCCTTCTCCTCCCCGTTTCTCCACTTCGCCCCCTCTCGCGTGTGGCCACCCCTACTACGTACCGCGGCCACCCCTACGACGCCGACAAGGGGGGTCGTACGTGCCGTGGGTAGGGGGTTCCCACGGACGAAACATGTGTAACGCGCAGCCTTGATTACACGCGGGTTTGTAAAAATTATTATTATGGCCGCTGGCGCGCTGCACCGACCGGACGGCTGATTTTCCGCGCCCTCGTTACCGCTGATTCTCCTCTTGTCGCCTTCAAACGGACTGATAACTTTCAGGCACACCGTGAAAGTGTGCGACGTCTTTCTACGATTTTTTGGGAGCACAAAGAATCGTCCCCCCGACAAAAAATTATTCTTTTCAATTTTTCACAATTGGATTTCTTGTGTGTGTGTGTGTGTGTAATTAGCAATTTCGTGGAAAATTATATTATGTATGACTAAAACATATATATTGTTATATCATCACATCTTGTTTAAATAATGCTACGTTGCATATGCACTCTCATGTATAAAAGTCGATAGAAAATCTAGTAAGAAAATTGATTGCCGTGTCATATGAATTAGTCGATGCACATAATTTGCGTGCGCGGCTAAAAACGCGAGTATTTCTCTATTTCTGTGATACTCCGCGGAAAAGCCGAATCGCGTAATGAAAATGCATCATTGATCGAAAGCTGGCGAAAGCAACGTTCGATAAACACATACGCACGACGAATGCACATTCACATTGATTCCTGGTCATTGGGTAGAAGGAAAAATATCATTACATAGCATTCCGTGCCAGCGAATCAGAGTGCTGGCAACCTTTGCTTCATTTCTATCTAAATAATCATAGCCTGTCTCGTGTCTATTTCATTATATGCATTCATCTCTTATGCATATTGCGCATAAAATATTATGCACTGATCCGATTAATAATATGTTTCTAGAGATGCTAGAGAGTTTCTCCCCGAAGTCAAGGCTAATATTATATAATATTCACATTTTAACGCAATTTTAAACGGACACGAATAAAATTGATTATTTGACAATTAAGCAAATGTCGATTCGGAACCTTAGTTTGGGCGCGAAAAAATTTCGGATAAGCTTGATATATTGCCCGATCTGCGGGTCCGGTTTGCAACCGACGGATACAAGCCGGCTTCCCTGGTTTCTGGTCGAAGTGGGGCTAACCGCAGAATCGAAGGCAAGATGGCAAAAGTAAGTCGAGAGTCAAGGGGCGGTGCTGTGGCCTGACCAGCCCACTAGCGGCATCCACGTTCTCCTCTTTCTGTAAAAGCTAAGATCGTCGGAGAACTCCCATTTTCGAAGACACCACAGCTTTTAGCTCGTTCATAATGTATACACGCTGCACCGATACAATTTCATACTTGCGAACGTGGAAAGAAATACGACAATACAAGATCTAAATTTCTGTAAAGCTACAAGACAATACAAGATTTAAATTTCCGTAAAATTCATTATAATCTCTCTCATTTCTTTTCTCGAAAATGAAAAATTCTCACATGAAAGCGAGCACTTGAAAGCAAACATTTTAATTCCGTCATTTTTGTCTTCTCATTTTATAAATTATATTTCTCAAAGCATTTTGGCACTTATGTTAGTGATAACGAATAATATGTGACCGAATGAATGGACAAGAAAGTTGCAAATAATTTTATAACAAATAAGAAAAATTTAATAATATAGAGACACAAGAATCAAACAAATTCGCTATCAAGGAAATCGCAGGAGCTCAACGCGGAGGAAGTCATTGACTTCCAGATTGCGGGAACGAACAAAATCCAAAAATCCTTTGGAACACTTCGTAAAAGGCCAGAATAAACATTTCCTGAACGGTTAGTAGCTACGTGGTGTGAGAGCGAGAGGCGAGTGAGGGGTGGCTTGCGGTTTCAGCGGGGATGGTTGCAGACTCCGCAAGAGCGAGCGAGAGAACCGTAGGAGTGGGTGGTGTACACGTGGCAGAAGAAGACGGCTTCTCGAGCAACTAAAAGTAGTTACTAAAAGCTGGGCGCGGAGATGGAAGAGAAAAAGGGTGTTGTTGTTCGTCGGAACACAAATACGCAATTCTTTACAAACGCGAGCACGATATTGTAGTATGTTTAATGAATAAAACTTTGAAACAGAAAGCTTGTGTAAAAAGACTGAGAAACAAGAGATTTACACGAATTCAAAGAAACCAATAATAAAATTTGATGGCGAAAAATATTTCAACGTCACGGTTTATATGAATACGAAATAAAAAATATCATCGCGCGCTGAGTATCTATTTATATCAAAATAAATTATTATTGTATATTTATATATATAATATACATATATATATAAAAGATATATATTTTTCGTCATATTTCATGTTAACGTACCGTCATTTAAATGTCAGTTAGCACCTTGTAAGAATTGATGTAAGCAATGATGTGTTTAATGAGATACTCGATTGCGCCTATTGTGTCTTTATTTTCTATTTGATTTTTTAATATTTGACATAAATAAATATTTTTTACATCCATGAAAATGCATTCCCGGCATAGAACGGAAACGATTCTCGCTCTTGTTCAAAGCAAAGCACAGAGATGGCGACACGGAGGCACTTTTCCGCTCATCCTGATACGGCTTCCGAATATTCGTACACACGAGACTCGCATCAGATACGCGCCATTACGAGAAGAGGTGGTCGTATCGCTTTAATAAACAGGTAGACGCATAATCTGCCTATCCGTTCGTACAAGTAAACGCATCGAAATGTTAACTGATAAGCTATCAGTTGCGCTTGTCATCAAATCAATCAAACATATATGAGAGCAAAACTCTGAACATACATACAACTACCAAAATATTGTAAAGACGATTGGTCTCTTTGTAAAAAAAAAAATAAATAAAAATGGATTAATTGTTGCGCTATTTTATGCATAGCTTTAGATCATTTGTGGATCAATTATATATTTTTCCGTTGTTTTTTTTTTCTTTTTCAATTCTATCGAATTAAACATTTCAAGCTAAAACATTTTTTATTAAACAAAGCTATATGTTGCCGACAAATTCTGGTAAATGTAACTTCCGCAAACTCGAAACGGAATATATTGACATATACATATTTAACACACCGAGAGTTCGTGACGCCTAAATGATTGTGGCAGATAATCCAAGCTATCGATGGTCAGGTTATCCAAATCTAAACGATAGCGAAAGGTCTACTTCTCCGCGGATTACCGGCCGTGGCGCGCGTATTCGGCGGTCAGGTACACCCCAAAACCTCAACAATCCGACCAAGAGTACATCCGATGCAATCTGGTCCGAGCCAATGGTCCCGCTTTAACGTCACCCGTATACGTACGACTTTGTCGTTCGGCCCCAGCACGCGTGTAACAGCGCGAGCGACAAACCCGCGCGACTACCGTGCGTGGAGAAAGAGAGGACGATTAACGGGACCGCGTCGGCAGGGTAGCCGAAAGAGAGGAACGCGAAAGGGTGCGAGGAAAAGCAAGGGGAGAGAGAAAGAGAGAGGGAGGACGAGAGAGAGTGACAAGGCGAGGGAGAGAGTCCAGTGTTTTGTTCGCGCGCGATGGACGCGTCGCCATAGCGACCGGCGGTTGTTTATTATTGCGTCCAGCGGTCGTAGGGTGGTACAGGGCGGTTTACGAGAGGAAAGGGTGCGGGGACCCGCGGGGAACGGAAAGCGGAGGACGGCGGGGGAGAGGGCGGATAAGGGGAGTCAAAAGGGTTAGGCAACGCTGTAGAGGGAATCGAAGGGCGGAAGGACGCGAGCGAGTGAGAGAGACAGGGAGAAAGAGAGGTACAGGAGAGAGGAGAAACGCTGGTGTGCAACGAGGGAGTGGCGGCCGACCACACGAGGCCGAAAAACACACTCTCCACCAAACCTACCCCTTTCTGCACCGTCCTCCCGCAGCCTCCTCCCGGTGGTAATGAGAGTTCGATAAAGCGCCGTTACCAGTGTGTGACGTCAGGCGAGTTTTCTCTCTCTCTCACTCTCTTTCTCTCTGTCCTTCGCTATCGTGCAATTTCTCTTCTCTCTCCATCTCACTCTGTTTTTCATTCTCATTCTCTCTCTCTCTTAGTCTCTCTCCTCGTCGCTCGCTAGAGCTTTTATTGCTCGTTACCTTTTTCGACCGCCGTTAGCGGCGAAGTCGCGAGGTGACAGAAAATGAAGGCATGGAAACTGCATGTCCGCTTTTTTCCACAACGATAAAAACGTCCCGGTAGATCGACGAGTATCATACTTGTCGAGCGAGAGAGGAAGAAAGAGCATAATTTGCATCGATGCCACCGTATCCGCCGGCCCAAATTCGCGCGCGATGATGCTAGATATAACACTTCATATTTAATACGAATTAAACCTTACATATCTTCCATTTTAAATTAAGTAAACCGCCTAATATTTTTGTAGTAAATAAATGTTATATGTTCGCCGCTGCTGCTTCATAATAATTTTTAAATGCGAAATAATATAGCATAAAATTTAAAAATTCATCCCTTTCCTCTTTAAAAAAAGATAGTCGTAATAAAAAATCAAAGTTTCTTTCGTAGCTATTGCGGGAATTTTGTTCATTATCGACGATTACCGACGTGTTTATTTTCGCGAACCGCTCGCGAGAGACACATTTGATTACGACAAGTAGGTTTTTTTAGAAAAGTGTAAATTAATCGTTCCTGTTACAACCGAATGGCGGAACCGAATCATCACCGAGTCTCGATGGATCGATCGATCAAGCTTTAATTGATCCCAGACTCTCGACGCACCTGTTCGGATTCGCGTGACCCCACATCCTGACCCCGTGAATTTCGATTCCCTTTGTACCCCGTAACCGGCCTTTAAGACGCGTGCTAATTAAGAAAGGTATCCACACCGCACAGCTGCCATGAAATTGCGACGATACCCGGAATCACTAACCGGCTCGGGGAAACAACATAAGGCCGACGAATACGCAGACGATCTAAATACTACTAGAATTAACCCTGGCTTTCATTACGACTCATTAATCCTCGTGTCAATGAGATGGTGTTGTTTAATCTAATGTAACGCCGTATGTATAAGTTACATGTACGCTCTCTCAACATGTTCTTTTCACGTGAAAAATTACTTATTTATAGAAAAATATTTTTAAACTTGTAATGATAAAGCGGCATTATAAGAATGTGTATTCGCGATTTAACATCAAATACGCGATAAGTACTTTTCCATATTTTTTAGTCATTAAAATGAGTTAATTTATTGAGAGAAGACACAGAGAAGGATAACGAGAAACAGCGGCGGTTTAGATATACACCCTAAGAAGAAAAATACCGACGATCGGAAGCGCACTAACGATTTTCCACGAAGAAGGGTCTCCGGAGATGGCTACGAGAGACAGGGTCAGCGCCGGATGTCCGGAAGCTTCCTATCAGCGCCTCGAAATCTGTACCGTCAGCTACCGACAACAATTCGACTACGCGCGGTGGTCCACTGCTAAATAAAGTGCGAGAAGAAAGAAAACGGAGGAAACGGTCAGAAATCAAGATTCGGAGTGAAAATTTTCAGTGTTGGTTCAAACCGTACGCATAAACTAATTCGATTTCTGGCCCTAATAAGCAACTCGAGCGTGTAAAATTATTTCATTAAAAATGCAATAAATCGATCGATTCGCCATTATACAATAATGATGAGTGAATGGTATTGGATGGCGAATCGAATCTTGTATTAAAAACTCGCTCACTGATTTATCTGCGCTCCAACTGCTCTCATGTTTTGATAATCCATTATGTTATTATAAATAATTCTCACAGTTTCAATTCAGTAAAGAATTCTGTAAAATATTTGCAATAAAAACATGCCCCGTTAGAAAAGAAAAATAAAGTGAAATCAAGCTACTTGACGATATCAGAAATCTGTGCTCTATCTCGCATTAAAAAAAATATATACATATATACGTATGACGATAGCTTGAAATGACCTCAAAAATCTTAAATCTATATCACGTACGATAAACGATCATTTCCGCTATATATGTAAAAAAAATAGACAAAATTTCTCTCGTACACTTTTCTGAGCATCCGCTCACCTGCTCTCACCTTATGATAATTTACTGTTTTTTCGATTGCCGATTCGGCTGCCCGGCGCTAATTTACATTTACGAGCGAGATCGGCTAATTGCCGGTTAACCGGTTGGCCGAACGCGGCGAGTACCTGGCTGCAGTTTGTTCCCTTCCAATGTAACCGTTGTTCTTCGTGAGAACGAAAGGGCGCGCGTAGAGGGCTCACACGGACATTAATTACTAGCCGTTACCTTCCGACTCTCACCCCGACGTAAACTTCCGTTCGCCAAACGCGAAACAAATCGATCAACGATGCAATCTTACACGTTCACGATTATTGGTTGACTACAACGTCGCAACTTAAAAACGCAATTGATAAAAAAATCATTTTTAAACATTATTTTTTTAAAATGTATAAAAATGTATCTTTCGAGGAAATTTAACCAGAGAAGATCGCGAAATGCAATACTTACGATACGTGTGCTTTCGTGTGCACTGTATCGCGATATCCGTCGACGGTTTATTTCTCCTGAATCAACCGTACGTTCGAAAAGTGTATCGTTTCCTTTTAGTCTCTTTGTACGCGCGAAACGGCCCTTCGTTTAACTTTAATTTCCCCCGTGCACGCTCGCGCACTTGAGAGAGTGCGAGGTCACAGATAGGAGAAGACAAACAACCGTGTGATATGGAGCCCGTAAAGACCACCAAAACGTAAACCGTGATACAGGCGCCGCTGAACCGACTCGTCGCCGCAATGTGTTATCGTCGGTAAACGAGTCCCTCTCTCTCTCTCTCTGTCTCTGTCTCTCTCTCTCTCTCTCTCTTTCTCCCTCTGTCACTTGCTATTCGTCTCTAATTCTCCCCGGTTGGCCCCGGTGTGTATGTGCGTCGCTTTAGGAAGATGAAACTTTAATTTCGCCCGCCGGGGTCGAAAACAAAAGCAAAAGGCCAATTATCACGTCCGCGAGCCGTGTGCGATGTCGTGCCCGATTCATCGGCTCATTTATTTCCAGCGTTTTCACCCGTTATTCATTCGGCCCGTCTCTCGCGCTATAACGCCGCACGTACCTACGTTCATTCGTTCGTTTGCGCTCGCTTACGTTATCGCGCGATATCGTCGCGATATCCCCGATGCATTTCATCTCCCGCGCTCGCTCTCTAATGGACGTCGATTCCCCGTGGCCATCGTTGGGCACCGGTTTTCCCTTTGATTTCGGAATCTCTCGCACGGCCAAATTTTATGGGTGGGAAATTTTTTTTTTCGCGCACGAGCCCTGATACAGGCATAAACCTTAATGGGTTAAAGTCCATCGGCGTGACCGGGGCTAGGCGACCGGGTTCGAGGCATTAACTAAAAACCGAACCGAACGATTCGCCCGGCGCGGCGGCCGCGATAGAACGACAGGGGATCAGAGGCGAGGAGGAGATAACGGAGGGGAAAGGGGAGGAAAATGCTGGAGGGCCGTGACAGGCATCGGGCTCTGGATCTCGTTGCAGCGCACATTGTGTGTACGTGTACCCAGGCCGAACACACATTGCTGGACGCTGGAAAATGCCGATCGCTGCGTTCATCGTCCCTCGTGGCCATCGACGACAGTCAGTAGTATGTCTGCTCTATCGTTTTATGAGCACGGAATTTTTTGTTACGTTTATTCTCCGGTAATCGAATTAATATAGAGTTGAAAGTTGATTATTAGATTTAACGAGATTGCGCGCGTATGTGTAATTTGTTAAAATTAACGTGTAAATATCGCGCTATAGCCCTTAGA
The DNA here is from genome assembly GCF_030444845.1 of Prenolepis imparis. NCBI lineage: Eukaryota > Metazoa > Arthropoda > Insecta > Hymenoptera > Formicidae > Prenolepis > Prenolepis imparis. The sequence goes on from NW_028141162.1 coordinate 3,253,083, forward strand.
TTTAACAATTGATATTTTTGCTCTACTAATCCTTGGATAAGACATTTGTCGAAATATATATATAAATAAATATATATTAAATGAAAATCAATTTTAATTTTAATTAAAAATCTAGCAATCGATATATATACGGATCCATGAATGTAGTTTTTCAATTCCGCGAGCAGATTTCAAGATACAATTCTATGCCTATTGCCGATCTATTTTTATTACGAATAATATATGCCTAAGTAAAACGTTACAAAAATCCTCCCGCCACAGAATAAACGAAAAATTACCGGCCGGAAAACTAAATACCGCCCAGGCGATGCCGACCGCATATTTGGGAGCAAAAAAAAAAGGAACAGGAAACCCGCCCGGCCTCGCGCGATTCACTCGTATACAGCATCTGACAACGAGAGACGAAAATCATGCGCCGTCGGTGGCCAGCGTGTGCCGGGGCGGGCGATCGTTGGATCCGCGGAATCCCGGTCGATCCACTCCGGGGAGGGAAAGAGGGAGGAAGGGAGGAAGGGGGGATACGCTCGCTCGCTCCTCTCGAGAGCCGGAAGTAGCCGTGAAAAATTTTCCCGTCGACGTGTGGTGGCCCGTGTACGAGGCCAGGACCGCGCATTTCGCGGTGTTCGGGGTGTCGGGGGTGGTTCACCAGAGAGTGTACCGCGGGTTGGGTCACGGTGGGATGAGTCCTCAACGGTGTTGGACGCGCGGGAGAGGCAAAAGGGGAGAGCAGCGCGCGGGGGGCAGGCGATGCAGAGCGCTCCGAGCGCTGAGTGCCGAAGGGGCACCGCGGGGGAGTGCGCGGAAGGAGCGAAGTGGCAGTGGTGGTGGCAGTGGGTGGCTGACGGTGAGGGTATTTGTTGGCGCGAGTGGCTAGCCAGTCGGATTACCACCGGGAGGGTGATTCGAGGGGGGTTCTCTCGTTGGGGTGGCCGCGTTCGTCGTTGGGATGGGGTATGGACGACGAAGGCGAGAGAGGCGAGGGGATAAGTGGGTGGCTGGCTGGTGCTGTGCGGTGCGGTGCTGTGCGGTGCGGTGCGGTGCGGTGCGGTGCGGTGCGGTGTGGTATGGGTACGCGCGCGAGCGACACATACAGTGGCACTCGACGAAAAATGTAGCCAGAGAGCGACCGCCGCTGGAAAATTTACACGCATCACGAGGGCGAAGCTGAATGGCGAGGGTTAAAAGAGCATCGCTAATGGCTACCGCGTCGGTTATTTTGTGGATTTTTATAATACGACTGGTCGACTCTCTTCTCTCTCTTTTTCTCTCTCTCTCTTTCCTTTTCTATCTTTTTTTTATTTCTCTCCGGACTCTCGCTCTTTCACGAGCTGTCGGTTTCCCAAAATGATGGATTTTCTTCCGCGAAACAATCTCTCCCCCCTTTTCTCGATTTTCTCTCCTCCTTCTCTATCTACATTTCCATCTCCTACCTTTGATGTTTCGCGCCATTTGAAATTTTGCAGCTGAAATCGCGCGGAATTAATAATTTTCTATTAAAATGTAATTCAATCGATCGTCCCATGCGATACAGTTATAATTACAGCAGAGCTCGTGGAAAGATAATTTTTTTTTAATCACTGATTGCATAACGTTTGTCGAACGTATGTACCTACCGTTATTATCGCTCCACTCGGCCACAAAGTTTATCGATATAGTTAGAGGCTTCAAAACCGGTTTTTATCGCGACCGTTTAAATCGAATTTCTCACTACTCAATCTCTCATTAACCGGAACACGCTGCGTTTACAGAGCGCGGATATAATTGAGTCTGTTTTTTCGCATTTTGGAATTTCTGGGCTTTACCGAATGAAATATTTCGAACGGAAACGAGAGTCGCTTGACTTCCCCCTTGCGTATCCTTACGGAAGTACCGGTAATTAACATCGCCGTTATCTCTCGCGTACAACTGTTATTTCTTTCTGGCAACAAGTGCTTGAAATTGGATATATACGCGAAATTATGCGCCTGCAAAAATAATTGCCGCTTCGTGACATGATTAGGAATAATTTATTTTAATTATAGAAGTACGTTTGTTTCTGGGATATTAAATATATTAAAATCAAAAATGTACCACTCATTGTCAATCGGAAGAGCGATTACATTGAATCGGGAAAGACAAAAAAGAACGTCGAATCTCTCCGAGAAAAGTCTCGGTCGGGCAACAAATTCGGTCTTTACCGAATTCACGCACCACCTCGATAAACGGTAAACGGCGGCTTCGCGCATCGAGTGCGCAGGAAAATAATTTTAACCTATCAAAAAAAAATCTCCGTCGAGTACGCTTGGCGGCGGCTCCGATTTCACCACTTCAAATACACTAGATTCAAAGAGAGGCGCATACGGGCCGAATAAATTTCAACGTATCGAAACCTCCGTCGAAAGCACGCATGCCGGCAAGTCGGATTTCGATGCTTTCTATGCGCCAAAGGTCGCTAGAGACGAAACTCTCTCGGAAATGATTCACGCGTACCTGTTTCCCCATGCTCCACGACGACGAAACGAGACCCGTAACGCTAACCCAGTGAGATAGATAGCCATTTCTGGTTGATACCGCGATGGACACGGAGAAAAAGCGTAGGGATGGAAGGAAGGGGACGAAGGGGGGAGAGCGAGGCTTGCGAGAGGGCATGCGAGAGAATGTGAGAGAGCGTGAAGTCTGGCAGGATGCAGTGCAGCCTGACCGAATCCGTTCATATATCGCGGGGCCAACAAACCGACCGAATCTCGACAGGACGGATGGGTAGGCCGCGTTTTCATCGTCGCCACTCTCCGCACCGCGCCGCAGCATCATTGAGAGAATGAGAGAATGAGATAGCGGGAGAGAGAAAGAGAAAGAGAGCGTGAGAGACACACGCCACATTCTCACTCTTGGTGTGTACAATGTATGCGCGCGTGCGGACGCGCGCCGCACCGCCGTTACGGTTTCTCGTAACCGACGCACCGCGTCACACCGGCTACGAGCAACGAAAGGCTCATCCCGTATCGAGAGCGATAGAGAGAAATATAAAGTGTGCGAGGTATACACACACGGAGAGGGAGAGAAAGAGAGAGAAGGCGCGCGCGATACTGGCAGTGCAGCTCGGCACTCCGCAAATTTTCAACCGCCACCCACTCGACCACCACCCACCCACTGCCTCCCCCCTTCCTCCCCCACGTCTCATCCTCCGACCCTCACTTCCTCGCCCTCGCCACCGACCCTCTTCCTCTATTCGAGCTCGTTTTTGCCGCGTCCACCGCCAGATCAATGGGGTTGCTAACACGGGTAGGTATATATGTCCGCGTCCCCCTGCCGTCCCCCCGGTCAGTCTACCCCCCGCTCGCTTACTCTCCTCCCCTGCACTCTTCTTCCACTCCGCGATCCCGCTCAACCCCACGGCCGTATCCGCTTCCTCCCCTCGGACATCCTCTCGCAATGCCTGCCTCCTCTCCGCGACTCTGTACAGGGTGATTATAAAGTTCTACGCGACTGATACCGATGTGCTGATTGATGAATGGTTCGATTGTTCCTTAAACCTTAAACCTACGAAGGACCAGAACTTGTGGATCGTGGAATTTTCAAACGAAAGCGGACGACACACGAGATGGATGACATTTCATTATATATAATGAGAAAAAAGTGAGAAATTATTACAATATAATGTTAAAACTTTTTAAAAGTCTAAGATAACTTTCATCGTTTAAAATTTAGCAAAAAATGAGAATATGTTAATTGAAGAGTTAATATTATTGTTTGCCTCATTTCTATAAAGGCATTTCTTTTTTATAAATAGCTACAGATAAAATAAAAACTTATTTTATTGGACGTTTTATAAGATATTTTATGTATTTTTATATCTCTGTACGTATTTTCATTTGTCTATCGAAACTGTGACTTTTTCATCAATCTGTACCTCGGCGAGTCGCGACTTGCGAACTACACGACAGTTGGACAAGAGGATCGATCGATAATTCTATTTCGGTTACGGACAATTACGACTGATTCGACCGCTAATCAACGGCACGGCGAGTGGTTTTCTCCCCGGCGAGCCGACAAATATCCTCGAAACGATCTGAAAATGTTATATAGATCACTGTGCCCATAACTCGCGACGCTCTACTTGTATAAGAGAAAAAGAGAGAGAGAAGGAGAGAGAACAGAAATGTTAAATTATTTTATACACGCTAATTACGCTTATAGCCAACAAGACTGACAAAAAAAGATATTTGCATAATTAATCAATAAACTACTGCAATTGATCTCAAACTGAATATAATTATAAAAATACGTGTCCAGTTACGCTTTGCTAAATTGAAAAGACAAATGAGTGATACGATTAAATGTATCACAGATGTATAATTAAAAACGCCCGCGGCTATCGCTTTCGATATCCGCTATTTTCATAAAAGGAGGGAATACTTTTACGAGCACGGCTTATTAAATTCAGGAAACTTAAACACCACCTGTTGAAGGTCTTCGACCGCCGCGGTGTCGTTCCGAAAACGTTCAAGAGTCACTCCCTCTCTCTCTCTCTCTCTCTCTCTCTCTCGGAGAGCTTCGCGCACACAGATTAGGAACATTTTTCAAACGAGAAATCGCCTAGCGATTTTATTCGCGGCGTGAAATCGCGTCCCGGCGATTTGGACGGCGGCCAACCACTTGGAAAGCGCTCGCCAAAAAACGATCGCTACCAGTAAAAATGTCTCGCGCGTGTGGCTTCTTCTCTTTTGTTTCTTTTTTTTTCTTTCTACCTCTCTCCAGCCGCTAAATTAGTCGACGGCCATCATCGGCGTCGCGCGTGTGATCGCTGGACCGGTCCAATCGGCGTTCCGATTCAGCGGCCCGTAAAACAATACGCGACTGATTACTCGATAACTTTCGCGCGACCGAGATGGGTGATGCGGGGGGAGATGAAGAACGGAGGGAAATGATGCAGTCGCAACCCGGCCGAGTCCGGCTTTTGCGATTCATATGCAATGGAATTACTGGTTTACGCGCCGCCGCGCCGGTACCGTATACATATACATACATACGAATGCCGATGTACGTATTACATCCCGAGTTACTAAAAAAAAAAACACACAAAACACGAGTGGATTCTTACAGATTATCTCTTCAGTTGGCCAATCATTTCTCGATTGTCGTTTTTATAATATTTAATATGCCACCGTTTATATTGCAAATAACAAGATTTATTAAAAATAACAGACAGACGGAAGGAGATATGCGATTTAAATGAAACTTTGAAAAAAAAGATAAGTCGATCAAGATGTCATCCTTTTCTAAGAAAGATATGTAAAGTCGATACCCGCAAATTAACGCTTTATTAATATTTTTTTTATAGAATCAGTTGATTAAAGCGTTAATTTGCTAATCAAATTTTAAAATAATAATATGTTAAAAATATTAAAATAGTAATATGTTGTAAATAATATGTTATAATATACCTTATCGGCGATTAATATTTTTTGACAGAAATCAGCTAATAACTATCAAAAATATTAATCAAATTTAAAATATTATAACATATTATTTAAAACTAATATTATTATTTTATTTAATTTTATTTTAAACAAACTGTTAAACTACTAACTCTCGCGATGACATCCTCTCGATGCTACGAATATAACGCACAATGCAAATCGAAACAATCAGCATTGCGGAAAAGATGCAACAATACTTGCGAGAATTGACTTATAATTTACATGTCTTTTTTAGAAGGAGATATTAAAATATTCTACATTTGATTAATATTTTTGACAATTATCAACCAATTTTTGTCAAAAAATATTAATCGCAAATAATATATTATAACATATTTATTGTAAAACATTATTTTAATATTTTCAACATATATACACCCCCATTATTGCTACAGAAATGTTATGAAAAAAACAATTTTTCACTCACCGACATGTTGACAATAGCGGAGTTGTAGTACACAGCACACATTGATCTGAAAACAAAATATTTAAATTATGTATATACATATGTATGTGTCGAATATCTTAAAAATAAGATATTATAACATATTATTTACAACATATTACTATTTTAATTTTTATAATATATTATTTTAAAATTTAATTAGCAACGCTTTAATCAGCTAATTTCTGTGAAAAAATATTAATCGAGTTTAAACAAACTTTATATCATTTTTTTTAACATAAAACCGAAGAATGGCGCGTGCGTAGCGCGCGCTTGTGTTGTTCTAGTTAAAAAAAAGAGAGAAAAAATTGTTATTAAAGCCGCACAATTGTAATTATCCGTAAAGAAATGTTCCATCTGGCGTGCATTTGTTGAGCATTGTTTCTTTCGAATTACGAGCCACGCGACTGGTTTTTTTTTTTTTGTGAGTCCCGACAGGGGGAATCGAGAGTAACAGAGAGAGAAACTTGGATATGGCTCGGTTGACGATTTCGATCGGCCGAGTCGAGTTGAAGAGGCCTGCGAGGTCGACAGCCGCCTCGAAATCGCCGTAACACACGACGGAGGGAAAAACGGCTACTTCAAAGTCTCCACCGGCGCGGCGGCCCGGTGCGGTCTCTCTCGCGGAACCGAAAATACTCGAAATCCCAAAACATCTGTCAGGTATCACTCCTCCCGGCACCGCTGTGTCCGCGTTAAATCAGGTGAGCTATTCGCACAAAGAACGACGACGCGCTCCCCCTCTCTATAAACGCGCCGCATAAATGCATCGCCGCGGAAGCCTCCCTTTTTTCTCCTCGTACTTTTCTTTCTCCGGTCCACGCTAAGCAAGAAACATTCGCGAGAGCGATTCTAATTTTCCTTTGTTAATAAAGGCTTCCTTGCGTGCGACGTATAACAAGACGCAACAGAGTGTGTAACAGACGCAAAGAATGTTTTGTGTGTTCCTCTTCGGATGTTTCCTCTACCATTAGAGTTTAGCGCGTATTCCGAAAAAATATTACGATTAAAGATAATATTATAACGCGATACAATACGGATAACAAAAGATATAGTTTTGATTTAAAAAAAAAATACATTCAAAGTAAAACTGACATATCTGAAAATGTTAGCAAAACTATAAAAGTCAGACAATTTATTAATTGTAAGATGCATTACACACACACACACACACACACACACACACACACACACACACACACACACACACACACACACACACACACATATATATATATATATACATTACGCGCGCAATATTCACAACCAATTAATTATTCTTGGAAAGGTTCAAAACACACGACACACAAAACGATTTTTCTTGCTAATAAATTTTAAAGACGTCAAAGTCTGGCCACCATTATTTGTCTTAACACATGGAATTTAACCTTTGTGTAACGACAGATAGCCCACAGATGGTCAACTTTTTGAAAATGCCTTTACAACCTAAAAACCTTTTTCAAATCCATTGTAACGGCGTTTACCTGTACGCAAAACTCTTTTCAAACTTTCAAACTTACTAACAATAAAACTCTGTCTCGAAAACCTTTAAAACTCGAGAATTAAGAGATCCACGAATCTCCAGGTACGAAAAACTCTTGGATCTGACGTTAAATAGTGTAATCTCATCTCCAGGCAACGTTTGCAAAACAGATTATAGTGATTTCGGCGCATGCCTTCCGGGCTTCACAGCCTTAATCCGATTTGATCGCCGGCGTCGGAATCTTTTTCCAGGGTATTAAATCCCGCGCGTTTATACTTGCAAAAACAATCGTCAAGCTCCTAGCTGAGAATCGCAAAAATTCGTTAACTTTTTCCTGACACAATTTTCCCGCGACGTTGCTTTCATATATATACAATATATTTTTATCAGATATCGCGTACAGACAATTGCAGTTGATTAATTCCGCTAGAATCGCCGCTTACAATCGGCAACGCGAATTTACGACAAATCAAATCTAAAGAAATTCCTGCGAGATCGAGTTAAACACAAAAATATCGCTCTTCCCGCCGTTTTCGTTCGAGCCTGACGTACCTAACGAAATGCAATCGAATTTTTCCGCGTTTCGTAATTTCGAAATAATAAATCCGATTCTTTCGCTCGACACGGTTATAGAAATTTTGAATGACGCACGACAGATGCACCGATGATCGCCGAACCGAAAGTCGCGCCAATTCGATTCATCTCGTAGAAAATGTGACACATAATCAAATTGATCAGCTGATCTGAGGCTACTGCAGTCGAGATCGTGTAAAATTGTAAAAGATCCGCATATGTACACGCGTATATTCCTGTCGATACGCGCTTCCAAAGTCATCACGCGCATCTGCTTCTCTTCATTTTTTTCCCTCATTCGTGTTTTCATTTCGAAGAATTCATCAGGGCCGAGCGAAGCCCACAGACACAACCTATACGATTAACACATCAGAACGACACAAAAGCGGCCCTCGGGATGTGTCATGGGAATCATTTCCTTTTTTTGTCGCGCGCTGCGCCGGGAGTAAGCGGACTCCTTCGATTATGTTTGCACACATAACGTTTGTCTGTGGGGTACCATGATACACCGCGCGCCCCATCGGGCCGTTTCTCGTCTCACAGAAAAGATATCGAGAAAGAGAGAGATTCGGCAAATGTTTACGCTCCTTCGAGAGTCCATAGTGATCCACTTGAAATCGGAGGAGGCCACAATGGCATTTGCGATGTAATCCTACCCGATTATTTTGTCATCCTCTTCGCAACGCGCTGCGCGCCTCTGTTGTCGCTCGATCCACGAAAAGAGTTTAACTCGAAGCTAAATATTTTATCGGAGTATTCTACCGAATCGGATCTCTTCCGTATCGTTAAAAGAAAGTAATCTCTTTTGCAGTCCGTGTAAAGCATTCCGCGGGGATAACTATTTCGGTAAATATTTGACCGCTCATCGCTTTTCCCAAATCATTTCGGGATACGGAACCGAAGACAAGGGGCAAATAAAGGGCGCGCATCCCCGAGAAACCTAAGTAAGTTCATCAAAGCCACTCTCGCCAATCGATATTTGTCGAGAGAGAAGGTGAATTATAAATTGGGCCGAGTCTTCCGACTTCGAGTCTCTCTCCTCGAACCGTCATGAAATATGTAACGGTCTTAGAGAGTAGTTTCGATCCGGCGTCGGAGAGAAGGAACGAGCGTTAAAATGGAATTAACACCCCCGTCCGCTTTAAAGTCCCGGGTGGGAATCAACCCTAAACTATTCGCGATGATCATTCGACCGGATGTCCTTTCACGTTCGGGAGGACTTGACGTATCCTTGAAACGTTTCCCCTCTCTATATGGTTCTTCGATAATAAATATTATTATTCAGAAACTGAATATGTATATTACGTAGCAAAGTTTTGAGTCTTATAAACTTTTTATTATCTACGCTAACTATGCGTATCCATGTCGACGGAATCACTCGGATAAAATAATTGCGGGCCAGATCTCTCCTTCCGTTGAAATCGCTTTAAATCCATAACCGCTAAGTCGCGTCTCATTAGTGTTTTACGCGAACGCTGTTCCGCGGCGCATTTTACGATTCTAATGATGGCCAGCTTGTTGGACCGAAACGCAGAGCTACTCTAATAAAATAAATCATGCGCGGTGGAGAGAGACCGGTGCTGCGAACAGCGCTGCCGGTTCAAATTAATCCCATTGTGCCTGGATTTGGTCGGGGCGCCAATTAAACGGATTATTATCGTCGCTACCGTCATTACTTTTTGTAAAAAACACTCCGCCGATTCGAACAAATCGCAAAATTTTAGATCGCTCATTCTCTTTCTTCTGAAAACTAGACTACCTCTCATTACGCAACATTAAATTTTACTTTTTAAACTAAAAATTTGTCGTACATATATAAATTTGAAAGATAAATATATATATATATTTTTTGCAATAATAAACTCAATCAAGATGCGAATTATAGAGAGAACATAATATTCTTCAATATTATACAAAGATATACTTATATAAAAAGTGATAGAGAGACGCAAAGAGAAAGAGAGAGAAAAAATATATAGATATACATTTATAAATTTTTTTAAAAATTGAGAGCAAATTTAGAGAGATATATATTATTGTCATATTTTTTCTAGTTATTCTATCTGTTTTATAATTATTCTTATCATTACACGAATACTGAAAATTTGCGCTCTATCGCAATATTAATCGATAAATTCCTCGTACTTGGACTATCTAATCTAACTAGATGGTACCAAACAAGCTGCTCAGACACGTCGTCCCGTCTAATTCAAGCAAACCGCTCTCCAACCCGCGTCACCGAAATCTCGCTTCTACCCCTACGACGCGTGTCCCCGCGAATTCCCGACTACCACAGTTGGGAAATACACGGTGGGTCGTGGCGAAGATGGCTACCGGAAATTGCTGGGTGACCTTACTTAGGAGTTAGCGCTAGAACTTAAAGGGACGGAGGACCGTCGAAGGGTTATCGCATCGCCCAAGGCGCGGGGCAGGGCACGAGCATTAATGAGGCAATACCCAGAGAGAGAGAGAATCCAACTCCGTTCCATCCCGACTCGATGAGCCATCCCGGATTACATTGTCTTCGACCTTACTTGATTATGAGATAGTCTCTGATATCTTCGTAATATGATTTCGTACATACGTATATATATATAGTGCGTTAATTCGGAAAAGATTCGTAAATGGTATTCGCGAGGATATTAAAAATCTATAAATAGTTACTTATTATATATAAAATCCTACTGATGCAATGCTACTGAGCGCATTTCTCAAATAAATCAAATTTTAGTGATATAACGACAGCTGTATGATAAGCAAAAATATATTTGACATCTCAATTCGACGACGGCTATCGGATTCCTAAACTACATCAGTAGCACGTGTCACTCATCTCACTAAAATTGTTCAATCAGGATTTGTCACGTAGTGCCGATTTTCCACACACACATATCGCGTTCTCTTTCTCTACCCGCCTCGGTCGTGCCTTCGTTCCGCATCTACTCCGCATGGGGTCCGTAACAATACTAGGTAAGGGGCTGCAAGTAATAATGCCCCGGAGCATCAATCATGCAACACGAATGCAAGCATACATTGATATATACAGAATTTCCAAAACAAAACCTACTGACTTCGTCTTCGAATCTGATGCCAACTTTTATACAATCTTTTGTAAAACATTTTCTAAATGTATATGTATCCCAACGATAAGATATATGACTATACTTTTTTCTACTTTAATAGACTATTGCGACATAGGTCTGATAAATTTGAACAGAAGTGAACGTATCCAAATTTTTAAAACTGCCACGAGAAAAATTCTATACCCGTACGAAATCAAACTGATGGAAGTCCACGCAAATCCGGATAGATTGAAATAAAAATCCTATCTCCATCTATCGGGATGTATGGGACTTTACATACCGGGTCCTATTCCATGTCGCCCAGAATTTTATAGCGACGTATTTTTCGTTGAATATTAAACAGCGAGCGCGAATTTAAGGGAGCGTGTTGACGAAAATTTGAACCGCGATTGAAATCGGTATGACCGCGGTCACAAAATCGCTTGAAACAAGCGTGTATATACGCGACTTTAATCATCGTCCGATAAAAATCTCGAAACTCATCGAAAATCGTCGGAGTGCAGTAACGTCCAAAACTTTGCGTTTATAACTACAACACGCGGATGCGAGGCGGGGTAGCGTGTCTCCGTGCCGTCGATATACACTGCGAAGATTTCACGTGTGCTATTTCAGCGAGCGCAAATGTGTCCGTTTGTATATACGTGGGTAAATTGCGCTCGTGTACGAGGGTGCGTAGCAGCATCCCCGAAGGGTGCGTCCCGAACACGTGACGCCTGATTCATACACAGACTGCTACGGAATCAATTTGTAATCTTGACTCGAATTAAGGACAGCGGGAGATGGCGGAGAGAAGAAAGGAAGGGACAGGACAGAGAAGAGACGGGGAAGGGGAAGGTTGGAACGTGCGGAGAGAGAGAGAGGGAGGGAGGAGAGCGGTATAGATGAAGATACGTTTATTGGTAAGCGAGTCTGGCATTCGGTCCGAGAATGTGCCACCGGTATACTGGAATCCCGACTGTCTCGTGTGTGTTGAGGGCATTATAGTCGGGTTGTAGGTTATTAGGTGCGCCGACTAATAGGCATCGATATAGCGTATTAATGGCAGGTAACCGAACGGTGATAATGGGTATCAAAGGTATCTCGCAGAGCGATGCGGCACGATGGGGCGCGCGAACGCGCACCCACCACATGCGCGCGAGGGGCTTTTACTTGCCGCGTTTTATGGAAAAATATGGAATAATGCCATTAGCCTGACGCAATCCGGATCCGCGCGTCCCTAATGCGTGTTTGCGTTTTTTTCGGACGGAGAGCCGAGAAACTTTCATCAGCCGGGGCACAGTTCAACATAAATTCGCGAAAAATGTGTAACATTGTTGGGAAACGTGAAATTTAGAGTTCGCCCCGGACAAGTAAAAGTAACGAAAGAAAAACTGCAAATCTATTAACCATCCACCAATCAGACTGCAATGTCAAACGTTTTCGCGTCGTGCGGAGAAAAAGAATGTGCGAACTCGCGATTTTCCTGACTCGCCGGCTTTGCAAACAGAAAGAGAGAAAGAAAGAGAGAAATAGATGCGCGCCGCGTCCCGTAAGATCGTACATAACTCCCCTTTGTCGTGCCGTGCCGAACTTAACGTACGAGTGCGCTCCTGACGAGAGGAGGACTCGCGAAAAAGAGCCGTACTAAAACAAAAGGGCGTAGCGTGGTGACGGCAAGCGGGCGTAGCGGAGGATGAGCGCAGAGGCAGAAAATGATCGGGGCAAACGAAAACGGAAACAAAAGCGACGCAGTATGGCGACGCTTCCGGCTCGCTCACCGCACACAATGCACTCCTCTCGTGTTAACTTGTGTGCCTCGTTGCTGCTGCTCTCCTCGCCGCGCATCTCTCTCCCTTTCTCCTCCACACTCATCCCACCGTCTCCGCGTTTCTCGCGCATCGTATGTATCTCTCATCTATCGGAGAGTGACATCAATCCCCGCGAAATTCCGCCACTCCGATGTGTTACGTTTACGTGAACTACTGTTAAAAGTCAAAAGGCCGCATCTTCAAGAGACTACTCTCTTTTCGCGATCTCTATCACTTTATTCCCAAGAAGAAAAAGAATCGACATTGGATATAATATAATTATGTATCTCCATTTGCGCAATCATAATTAAATTTAAGTCAAAGATAATTGACGCTAATAATCTCGGTGTCTCTTAACGAGTCTCTGCATTGATCGTGCGATCTCTCACAGAATCCAAGCCATATGGAATCATAACAACGCCTCTTATGACGCGAGTCTCTATAGTCTTTGGCACGGCATAGGCACTAGACAATATTAAAGGGCTCCGACGCTCTTTTGCTGGGCACTGACAAGGAAACGGAAACCTAACGTGCCGAGATGTTTTAAGAAATTAGTCCTCATTGTTACGTGAGTCGGCAAAATGACACAATCTTACGACTTCGTCCGACTCTCCGACTCTCTCGCCGAGAGTGGCGCTATTATAATTACTTGTCACAGCCGGTTCTCTGTTACGCGACAATACCGAGTTAACGCTCAAAGCTTTCGTCTTTTCGCGACACGTCAAACGCCATTAGTTGCGGAAATATGCCAACTGTATATGTGTCGAAATGTGTAATAAATTAAAACTACGAAAGAGTCTAAATATTGATACGAATTTAAAGCTTAATTTTATAATTGTAACACGGATGAAATAAAATGAAATAAAAAATTATATAACCGTACATTTTTCAAATTAAATACAAAAATTTACAAAGCAAAACTTATTCGGAATGTTTGCGTATTTCTCTATTTTTCCAATTAATTCAAATACAACGTGAGCAAATGTCGATAAACAATTCTATTTAATTATAAGTCCAAAAAAAGTTAGGGTTAATCCAGGATTCATCCCCGAATTACAGAAGCACCGCAAATTTTATGGCACTTGATCAAGAACAAGTTTGTATGCGGAAGTGAAAGCGATAAAATTATATAATGAAGGTATAAAAAGGCTTCTATCTAAAACTCTTCTGTGTTAATTACCGAACTGTATGTGCCGAAATATGTAATAAATTAAAACTACGAAAGAATTTAAATATATATAAATATTGACACGAATTTAAAGCTTAATATTTTAATTGTAACACAGATAAAATAAAAATGAAAGTTATATATATAAGCGTACATTTGTCAAACTAAATACAAAAATTTACAAAGAAAAATTTATTCACAATGTTCTCGTAGTTGTTCATTTTTCTAACTATAACTTGTCAGACACGATGTGAAAAAACGTCGGAAAATAATTAAAAAAGCTATAAATCAAAGAAAAAATAGAGTTAATTCGGTATTCGATCTCCCAAACTACACAAGAACCACAAGTTTTATAGCGACTTGTTCAAGGATACATACATTATACACAGTAACATGAAAGTGAAAGCGGCAAAATAATGAGGGTACAGAAAGGCTTTTACCCAAAACTCTTTCTACGTTATTACCAAACAATTGTCTTGAGAACTATTGAAAGGATGCAGTCCGGTTATAGCAACCACTAAAATTTATGACATTCGCTACAAAGCTATCATGCCACAAGCGGGAGTACAAAAGCGGGAAAAAAGATGAGCAATTTGGTATCCCGGAACAATCGTGTAAAGCGCGTAAAGCAAACATTTTCGCACACGCACAAAAACTCAACGCGCATAAAACACACTGTTCATTTATTATCTCTCGCAAAATATATCCATTTTAATGGACTACAAATTAGCGCGTCTGCATTATACGCGTTATCTCCAATATACCCGCACATTTAAACCGATGTCACATCTAAAGCAGATATTTATTAAAGTCAACACTCAAGTCATAGAATTTGACCAACGTGATATTGAAGATTCGCACTAAAAATTAAAGCTAGTATTATAATTCTGATATTTAATTTCTCGGATACAAGAAAACAAATCTTGTGTAACCTGTCGTTTATGCATTTCCATTGTTGCGAATAAATATATTATTTTAACAAAATTACAATCGCAAAACATTTTCTGCAACTTAATGTCTGTCTAATTTGTAAAGTGTAATGTCGAAAAGATGATATAAAATTATGATAAATTTACTTTGCAAGAATTATTTTAACAAATAATATATTTTAGTTTACTTCATACACACACACATAAATAACATATCATTTTTTTTAATTTGCGTTAAGAGATTTTATTGCACAAAAATGAATTATATAACAAAAAATATGTTCAATATATCCGTGTTATTTTTTTAATACAAAATAAAACTGACCAATACAAAGTAAAAACACACCTATACAATAAAAGAATTGCATATGATCAGCATAGGACAAGTGGATTGTGATTTAAAAGATTCTGAGCAAGTGGATTGTATTTTTTAAAAAGATTTTAAGAAAGTAGTTTTCTTTAAACTTTAAATAATCTCTTCATTCAAGTAGAAAAAATATTTGAAGGCTTGAAAATCATAAAATTGAAAAATCTCGTTATACTAATTCAAGAATTAACTAAAAAATTTAATTTGACGCATTCGATATATTTACGCGATAATTGATGAGTACAAATTTCTGTATCACTGATGAGAAAGAAAGTAATATTTTTTAAAATATACTATTTATAATATACAAATGATCAAAATAATCATTTCAGTGAGGAATACTTTTTACAATACTTTAAAACTATGCGTTTGAGTATTATTGACAGATTAATTCTCTATTATTTTTCGAAGAATGTGATATCTAGTAATATTTGGATGGACATTGTCTGCTAAATCCGTCAATGAAGTAATTTGATTTTACGTATAAACGTGATAGCATGTGAAATTTATTTGTACAAGAGATCAGGACTTTTCTCTTCTTCTCTCTCGTCACATTATCTCTAGTTATATGCCAGTCAATTTTTCTTTCTTTGTCACATTATCTTTAACATGTATTTATTTTTTATATGTATATGCAGAGTATCGTGGGGATTAGTTTCAATCAGAAAATTTTTTAATACTTAGAATTGAAATTCAAAGATCGACGCAAATATAAAACATCTGTAAAAACTGTTGCGTATATATTTTTTAAAGAAATATATCGCAGAATAATTATAGATTCCTGTATGTCAGAAAATAACATTTAAAATTCAACTTTTTTTTCTACATACTCGGTTTTTTTTTTTTTT
This sequence comes from Prenolepis imparis, assembly GCF_030444845.1. Taxonomy (NCBI): domain Eukaryota; kingdom Metazoa; phylum Arthropoda; class Insecta; order Hymenoptera; family Formicidae; genus Prenolepis; species Prenolepis imparis. The sequence goes on from NW_028141162.1 coordinate 3,269,225, forward strand.
TTTTTTTCTTTTTTTTTTTTTACAAAGGTCAACCACAGTATTGGAATTGTAATACAAATATATGCGTACATGCATATGTGTACATAAATTTTAACGACAAAACGATTTATAAGAATTTATTAAAATTTACTGTTAAGAAAACGATCGTTAAAATCAATTTATAAAAATCTTGAAAATTATGCAAACATGACGTAGAAAAATTCGAAATAAACCATTAAATTAATAGACACATAATATAAGAACACATGATAGTATATGTGAAATACAAGAACATTAATATTTAGGTAGACATTCCGGCCAAGATTCTTTGTAACCTCGGTTGACCTTTTTAAGGAAAACGGATGGTACATCGAGAGCCAGTAAAGATTTATTGTGGGACCACCAGTCGCTCTTTTCATTGACTTTTGCATAAAGACGAAGCCCCAGTTTTAACTCTTAACAATCAGTTTTCATTCAATTTCAACTCTTTCTATGTCTTGAAAAAACAGGTCATAGACGTAAAATTAACCTTAAGAAACATTTAATCTTCATTTTCTAGGTCAACATGCGTTTATATTGCACGCTACAAGATTTATGAAATAAAAATGGAAATAAAATAAAAACCAATTTCATGGTTTTACTTTGTAACAAAGATTTATCTTCTGCATTGTGGGTATGCAGAAATCAATTTAGCTAAAGTTTCTTTGATCAGTCTCGTTAGTTATTTGTTATTTAGTCATTTGCTAATAAATTATATTAGTGAAATCATGAAATCATGAGCGAGTTTCTATCAAAATGGTGTATAACAAGATATAAATGAAATCATTTCGCTAATTTCGATACATTATAAACGCGTGAAAACGGAGAATCATAGTAAAAGATTAATGAATTTGATGACAATATATGAGAAACTTGAAAAATATACAAAAAGAATAAGAAAATAATCTTGAAAACATTTTCTTGCAAAGTAATTTACCGTAATTTTATATAACTATTTCAACACTACTTTATTACTATGCAAAATATAGATCTTTGTAAAAACTTCATTTTAAGAACGCTATTTATAATATAAAAAAAATTAAATTAAATAATGAAATGAATCAATTTATAGAATTTAACTTTTAATAATTTCTTACAAGACATGACAGTCAACAATCTCGTGAAATCAAGATATTGGTATATACTCATTCTTATAATATGTTCGTGTGCGTGTGTAATATTCTCGTATAAAAAAATATTTAAGTCAGTTAATTAAATTTTCTTTAACTTTTGCATAGAATATAAACGAAATAAAAATGTTTTTAAGTATGGAGTCTCATAGAGATGTAAAACGATTTGCTTCTGATTTTTTCAACGTTCTTAAATTATATACATCATCTTATTATAATATTTCAGAAATATACATCGCGTACATGCACTTGTAAGACAGAGAAAATATAACATGCACAGAAGCTTTGTCGGTTCACCGCTTGGGCAAGACGCATTAGCCTTGGAGGTCAAGAAACGCGTGCAGCTGTCGGAGTCGGGTCGCGGAGATGGCTCGCAAGTGGTGGGGTAGTTGGAACACGTGCGCGTGAAAATTTACGTCGTCACGTAAGCGTGGCGTAGGTGGCTCGGTAAGTGGAAAGGTAGCGACGGGGCCAGCATGATGAGGAGAGCAGAACACGAGAAGGCAGAGAGACCGAAGAAGGGAGACAGGTGAAACGGGGTAGAAAGAGAGATGAGTAAGAGACGGAGTGAGAGGGAGCGAGAGACCGAAAGAGAGATAGAGGGAGAGAGAAAGGGAGAGCTCGAGTGGATATGTTAAGGAAGAGCGGAGGCGCCAAGCCACCCTTGGCAAGCCAGGCAGCAGGCAGGCAGCCCCTTTCGCAAAGCACCCCCTAAGCCTGGTTAGGGGCGAAGGCGGCGAGCCGCGGAGGCCACAACACGACCGCCGTCCTCATTGGTCGACGCGCTTGTCCTGGGTGGGGCTCCGGAAAAATTGGAGGGGAGAAAAATCCCCCCTAAATAGCTGTGGCTACGGCCACGAAAAACTAGAATCCGCTCAGCCGGCATCGAGTGCGCGTCGGTACGATTTATTTTACAAGTCCGCGGTACGAAGGTGCAATCGAAACATCAACTCGAATCTGGAGCACGGATGAACTTTCTTCGCTGAGAGAGAGAGAGAGAAAGAGGGGAAGGGGGCACAAAGAAATAATTTGTGTTTACTGTTTATGGTGATTATCTTTTTCTGCGAATGTGACAGTGAATTATGAAAAGACCAGTGATCGATCGTGTTCGCCGTTTATTAGTGTTTGCACGATCAAATTCATGAAAGAATAATTAAACTCTTTCTTCTTAGACTTTTCGCTTAAATTGAGGAAAAAATGCATTTACCGGATGGTCCGTTGGCGATGGAAACCTACAAAGCAATCTACGAGGCTCTCAGAACCTGTCACGGGGAGTTGATGCAGACAGGAAGTCCCTCCATCCTGTGCTCTACACTGCCGACCCACTGGAGATCAAACAAGTCTCTTCCGGTAGCGTTCAAGGTCATATCGCTCGACGATGTCACCGACGGCACCATGGTTACCATTAGGGCTGGTAACGATGAGAATTGTTTTGGCGAACTAAGAAATTCTACGGCCGTCATGAAGAATCAAATCGCCAAGTTCAACGATCTTAGATTCGTCGGTCGCAGTGGAAGAGGTAAGTCGAGCACACTTGTACAGTCACACAAATACAAATTCTCTATATATACGCTAAACTTTAAGAATTAGATTTCGCTTTCATTTCAGGAAAATCATTTTCATTGACGATCCAGATCAGCACGATGCCGAACCAAATAGCAACATATTCCAAAGCTATCAAGGTCACCGTAGACGGACCACGCGAACCAAGATCGAAGTCGAGTAAGTCAATATACATAATATATTATTTATGATTTTATAATCGTAACTATCGACAAAACTTACGACAACTATCGAAAAACGGAATCTTATATACACAATTAAGCAACTCACATGTTTTGATGACATAATATTTCAAAATTTAAAAGAAATTAATTTTGTTTATCTCTCTCTCTCTGTCTCTCTCTTTTCTTTTTAAAAAATATACGCACGAAGAAAAAGAGAATACGTTACATACAAATACAACAAACGTTAATAGCGAAACGCGATTAGAGTCAGAAAACGAGGGGAAGAGAAGGGAGCGGTTATCGGTGTGTTTTCGGTCGGCAGCCGAAAAGTCGTCGGAAGCTCCGTGACCACCGCGGAATCCGCAAACGGGGCCTCGCGGGCGTTTAATAATCCGGCGTATATCTGGCGGACCTCAAACCGCGAGGTGGTGGCGGTTGGCGCTGAAACGCCGAGCGTCGGCGGGCTCGCACGTGCACATGAACGAATGAGCGAGCGAGCGAGCGAGCGAGCGAGCGCGCGCGCGCGCGCACATGCACATGCACATGCACCGCGCAAGAGTATATATACATATACGGCGATAACACGAGGAGAATAACACAGTGAAACGATTCTCCCTTGGCAGGATGTCAAATCCGCGAGAGAGAACAAGATCTTCGCCGGCATTGCATTCTTCTTCGAGCTCTATTCGCGTTTATTTTCCCCGAAACCGGCCGCCGGTTGGTCGCCGCGGCGCATTAAGTCAAATTGTTTATCAGCCGGCAGCCGAGAAAGAGAGGAAGACACGGGAACGGAAAGGGGAAGCGAGAGGGCGAGGGAGATAGACGTCTGCAAAAGAAGCCGCGTTTACGCGTTTGTTTATCGCACCGCATATGGCGGTAGCATGTGCCGCGCCACGAAAACCCGCCGCGCCACGTCGTAATAATGGATTTTATGCCACGCTCGTATAAACAGAGATACACTAGCTGCTGTGCTCCTCTCTGGATCACCCGGCTTGAAGCGCCGTTAATCTTCGCTTTTATAGGTCTTGGGTTCCTTCTTTCTGATGTTTGTCGGTTCGTTAGTCCGCGTCACCGAGACTTTATCTCTTCGGAGCGGCAGAGATCATGTAACGGTTTCACAAGTCGGTCTTTAGTTTTTATTTTTCGCACGTTTATAACGTACGTATAGCCGCCAATGTAAACTGCGAAAGAGAGAGGGAGAGAGAAAGAGAGTCTTTAACAAATTAATCGCGTAGATCGAGTGAAACGATAGAATCTATTTTTGTCAAAAATAATTAATGTAATAAATTTATAATCGTGATTCATCCGAGCGATTTATTTTACAGATTATCAATATGGCCCCGGATTTCCCGGATTGGGTGCCATACTCAATCCCTGGTTGGATACCACGTATATCACACAGGCCTGGCATTTGCAACATCCTGCTCTAATTAAAGGTAAAGTCACGCAATGATAAAGAAAGAAAGAAAAAAAAAAAAAAAAAAAAAAAAAGAAAAAAAATGCAGGGGAAAAAATGTTTCGCCTCCGTGTATCGCGAACGCGAAGAAAAAGTGTGGAAAGAGTAGCGCTTACGAGAGAATCCGCGCGTTATCGATTTCGTCGAGTCCGCGACGCCTGCCGATGATTCATACCCCCGTGAGCTGGACCGAGGGGTGAGAGTCTGAGTTCTCTTTTCCCACAGCGAACCCCTCTAACGCTCTCCCCTCGCCTTGCTCCTCTCCACGCGCGTATGTCCCGTCCGTCGTTGAAACAACAATGCGACTTACTACTACTACACTATCGCCCCCGCGAACACGATCAACCGAGATTAACCGATTCTATCTCTCTCCGTCTCTCTCCATCAGGAGCGATGCCAATGCCACCACCGGACCTGTTCAATCCGGGCTTCCCGCCGGTTTTCTCGCCGTATACGTTCGATCACATCAAATATTCCGAATACACCGCCCTGACGGCTGGTGCGACGACGATGACAACCGCGTCGACGCCAGCAACGGCCGGCCTTCTGAGGACTAGCCCGTCGAGATCGCCATCCAGTGGCACGTCCAGCAACGATTCCCCTGTCGAGGAGGTCCGAAGTGCCTTCGTGCCCCTTCGAATCAACACTCTGCCGCCGAGCACGTCCGCGTCGTCGTCGTCGTCGCCGCTGCAGGACAAAGGCGCGAAGAAGCCGACCGAAGGCGTGAGAAACGAACTGAAGGCGCCCACCACGCTCATCTCCCAGAGGCTATCGCAATCGGAGAGGAGTCCGTCGCCGACGAAACCATCTACGAAACCGGTCTGGAGGCCATACTCGAAGCCGTAGGTCCAAGGCAAACTCGTGTGCGACAATGACAATTCAAGTCCCGAAAGGCTAGTGAGAGATTAATTCGTCTTCGCGATTTAATAGGCGACGCGTCTCTGATACGAGCTGCGGATTTTAGCTCGGAAGAATGACAAAATTTTCTTAGTGTATCTTTTTCCGAATGTTGGCTCGCGCGCGCCAGTGCACATTTCTCTCTTCGGTTTTACGAAGGCAGAAAGAAACACGGGAAAAAGCTAAGCTAAGGGGTCATTTCATCGATTTAAATCTAAAAAGCATTGTTCATAATTTACAAATAATTTTATTAATGAATTTGAATTTATTAATAATTAGAAATTTATATAATTCATTATGAATTCTATAAATTTAAACAAACGTATACACATCCGAGAAAACGAATTGTATATACCGTGTATATAGTTCGTGGACAATAAAGTAGTTATAAAGAGGATTTATCTGCATTTTCGTGTGTTCAAGGAAGTTTATGTGTAAGTATAAATGAGTGAATGAGTGATGAAAAAAAAGAGAGACCAAAAGACAGAGATATCGATATTATTTATAAGAAAGACATTTATCAGAAAGATTTAATGTAAACAGAGATGGTATATAATATAGAGATGCGACACGAGAAGAATAAAATCAAGATCTATACGTAAAAATATGTCTAAACAGTCTGTCATTTAATCTCACCTCTGTTTTCAGTACCCTTTTCAAGTTAAGTTTAATCGATCGATCACTATTAGATCCTACATATATGAATATACGAATGATCGATATCGACACGCGTGCGCGCAAAATCTATTCTCAAAAGTGTCGAAAAAGTATCGTCGAATAGTTCGAGCAGAAAGGTAGAATATGAAAGAAAGCGGAACGCGTCGTGCTGCTGCAAGAGGGGATCCATATTTATTTTTTTTTGGTCGCGATTTAAATCTGAATGGTCGTACCGCCGCGCAATCGTTCCGTCTCTTTCGTGTGTAGGGGATCCCATACGGCGAACACAAGGGTGGAGAATGGTTTATATCGAGGGGAGTGCGTGAGATCTGTATTAGTACCTATAGAAGCTCGGGACATCAGCGGTTCTCAAGTATGTCGAAAATAAATCCGACGAATCAGTGGTTCTTCGGCGTACGATCGCCGAAATCGGCACGAATTACTTCTAGAGATTCAATTTTTTTACAAATAATTATGAGTTTTATTTTGAACGCTCCGGACAAAAAAATGAGATCGCCGCGCGATAGATAACATTGGCTTTATTCAACGAGAGACGTCGTCGCGTGACGCGAAATGCCCGTCGGGATTGTGTCCCTGCATCACGCTGAAACATGACCTGGGGTAAGGGATAGTTTTTTTTCTGAATTGTTCCGGTCGTGTTTGTCAACTGGTGCACAGAGCACGAGTGCAGTTAATTTCGGTGACGTCGAATAACTCAATTTTCGCATTCCGGTTGCAGGTGCGACGTATGCACGCGTTGTCGCCGATATACACACACATATATATATATATATATATATATATATATATATATATATACATACGATATATATATTCTCCGGATCGAGAAAACGCCCCGTGGCAAAAATTCGATACGCGGCACGTAACGTGTTGGCGCGATGTAAAATCTTGATCAGATTGCCTTGATTAAAAATCGCGATCGAATGGCGATGTTCTCTAAACCGGTCACCGACCGACCGGTCGGTCGGCTTGACGTAGCTTTGCACGGCGCTTAATAGGATTAGCCCCAGCGAGAAAATGAGAACCGCGTTGACACCCCGTGTAGCCGTGGGGCTGTTCGTTGACGAGTAGACAACGGAACCAAGCAACCATGAAGGGTCACCGCATGAACCGACGAGGCGAACCGATCCAAGCCAATCCGACGCGACGCGCGCGAGCGCGATCGGCGCTAACTAATGTTTGCTCAAAGAATCGTCATGTATAATTGAGTCAGCCGCGATGGCACGGGATGGAAAAATCAACGACGAGCGGACGTGCGGATATCCGGGACTGAATAATCGACTTTCGGTGTACACAGACCTCCGCGCGCGCTCGCGATTTTCGGGACAAACCGCTCTTATTAGAAGGACCTCTGGCATTTTACGTGTCACGATGTCGAGCGATTGCGTTTGACCTCGTAATCTCGCAATTAGTATAAAGGTAGAGGAACTGAAAATTTTTCGAGATAATTACATTAATTATAGCGCAACTAGATTTATCATATATACGCGCGCGTATGCGCATGTGTGTGTATATAGATATATATGCAAAAATTCCGTGTAATGATCTCGCGTGCGTTATCATAAAAAATTCACGATACGAAAATTTCATTTGAAAAATATCAAATCAAATTCGTTCCAGTTAGTCTCTGTGTGTACTTACATCGAAGTAAATGAAATTATTTTTGCTATTACAAACGCGGCAAAAAGCCGACGACAAGGGTATTCGAGACGGGAGCAATCAAAGTATAATGCAACGCGGAAGGAGCGGTTGATTTGCACGCGCGCGCTTTGTCGACACGTTGACAGAGAGGAGGATGTCGATCCTCTTCGCTAGTCTAGAATCGTGAGGACCCTGGTTGGAGGGTCCTAGAGTTAGGCAATCAGCGTTGATGAGGGGGTCAGGTCGAGGGGCAAAGGGCTCGGACAATTAGTAACTTCCCCGCTCGTCCTCTCCTGCGTGTCGCTCTCTCGTCCGGGTTCACCTGCCCAACAACGCGCCGACCACAGGCGTTACGCATGCGAAAGAGGCCACTGTGTGGGGATGTGCGGCGGGGTCGGGACGCTGCGTTTACGTAGGTATACGCGTGGATCGCGTTGTACGCACAGGATTACGCGCGCGTTCGTAAAGGTCTCCACGGTTGCGGAGGCAATGTCAACGCAATCGGTCTACTTCGCGTAAATTCCTCGTTTACGCCGAGAATAAATGACTGCCCCCCCTTTCCATGAAAAAGAGAGTCGAGATAATTCACTCTTGACTATAGAAATCAAAAATACGCGCTTAAAATACTGTACTATTAATATTACTGAGCTAGCGCGATATATTCGAAAAACGAATAAATTTATTAACATTTTCAATATAAAGTTAACCGATAGCTCAAGTTTTTTCGGCTTGTCTGTAATTTTCGCGAATGATTGTCGAATTTCTAGATCGAGCAGCATCGAGGAATTTCTCTTGGACTCTGGAGATATCGCGACACGACGAATAAAACAGAAATGAACAAAAGAACGCCCGCAGCGCTACTCAAAGGATCTTAATCATCTCTGCGAGTCCTTCGCAAACTAATCTATAAAAGAATCGTCCCCACAGAGCAGGGAGAGACACTAATTGTTCTTGCGATGAAACGTGTCGAGGATTACACGGCGGCGTCTCGCAGGAATCCGGGGAGGGAGGAGGGAAAGACACGCGGCGAAAGACCGCGGAAATAATAAGCCTCTTTCGAGAGGCATTCGACGACGACAACCAAGACGATTTCTTCTTCCCTCAACGACGCACAGAATCGTCGTCGTCTTCGCGGGAGGCGCGCCTCTTCAAATTTAAACGTCTTTTAAACTCGCGACTGCTCGAGGGGCGAAGGTAAAGACGGCCGTCGCGCGACCTTAAGAAAAAAACACGCTTAACGAGCTGTTTTGCATCGCAATGCCTCGACCTCGTTATCGGTTATCGACCCGTTCGCGGCCGCCGTCGCGGGATTAAAGAGTAACCTGCGCCGCAGTCACGTGTACTACGTGTGCCGCACGTTCACGCACACGTTTGCTTCCGTCGAGGCGCGGTCGTTTGACCGCGTCGATTGGCGGCACACGAGAGCTCGTTGAAAAGGCGAATCGTTTCAGCGGAAACCGCCGATTTTCAAGCCGCGTTCCACCGCTAAATCGGCGAGGCCGCGCCGCGCAGCGCCGTCGCTCCGCGAAACACGCGGATCGATCTTTCCGCATTTGTTTCCGAGAGGAAACTTGTTTTTCGCTCGTGGCCCGGCCACGCTCTTTTGTTCCTTTGCGTGTTCGTATTTTTTTTTCTCCCTTGCTCCGACCAACCTACCCCACGCGTTTCTTTTTCATTTCCCTTTTTTTCTTTTTTTTTTCATTAGCAATATCACAAAACTACAAGCACAAGTACTGAGGGAACCTTAGATCTTAGGGGAGCCATTGAAGATGATAAACCGCGCAGCTTTTATCCCGTAGAACATATTTAAATGATTTGGAAACCATTCCAAGAGTATTATGTATGTATGTATTAGCAGGCCGCAATTGTACTCTTACGGTCGGAAAATCTAACTGTAAAAATAGCTTTGTTCAGAAATATAGGTAAGATGAAAGAATACTTAACGAACAAAAATGTAATATATGCCGAAACTTTCAAGTTGTAATATTTCATGAGAACAATTCAACTTTTTTGAGGTTTGTGTCCTTTAGCTTATGTCGGAAAATGAAATGAGTTAGAGATCAATTTTTGCCAACTATTTTTCTTTGTCGGCATCGGTCGAAAGTATAAAACGACTCAAAAGATAAAAAAGTAATTAAAGTAGTAAAGTTATACGCTTGTCAGACACGTATAAATCTTTCTAAATTTTATTCTACAACAAGTGCGCATGATTTACTCGTGCTTTCTCCAAGTTGCAATTTGTCGCAATTCTCAGTTCGAAGCGACTTTTATGCATTCAGAGTTAAGTTACGCGATTCGAATATGAATCTCGCGATTCTACCACGTTTACTGACGTTAACCATACTGACCCGAAAATCCACGAAATCGGTTCCTCGATCAAATTCCTACCTAAGTTCGAAGCGTTTGGGCCGGACCCTCGGTTTCTTTTTGCGAGGGTCTACCCAGCTTCCATCCAGCGACAGAACGGAACTCATCAGTCCGAGAGGAAGTGGACACGTCGGAACAATTTCCTTACACCGTCTCTCTCCTTCCACCGTCCTCGTACAACCCGACACCACCCCCTTAAACCGGCAAGCCTCGTTTCTACCTCGTCATCGCAGTCGCTGAAATTCTGACCCCTCAGCGATTGACCAATTTGCCAAATCGATTCACGTCGAAATGAACCTACGTAATATCTCCAGTTGGCTCTCTCTCTCTCTCTCTCTCTCTCTCTCTCTCTCTCTCTCTCTCTCTCTCTCTCTCTCTCTCTCTCTCTCTCTCTCCCCCTTTCTCTTTCTCGCACGCGCTTCTTTACATAACCCAGAAGCTTCGTTACAGTGTCCGAAATGTGAAAATCATCGAGAGTCGAATGCATTATAACATTTGGATGCAAAACTGCATTTCGAAGATTTTACAAAAGTGGTATAAAATTATTTTACAGGCGAGAAATTTACTATATAAATATTTAAAAATTACACAATGTGCAATAATAATTTTCTTCCATATTTCCGTTAAAGAAAAATCAATTTTCGAAGTTTATCAAAAAATTATTATTTATCGTCAATTTTTTTTTATAAATGTGAAAAGAGTTGAAGATATTAACGTAACTTTGTTACGAAAAATAATAGCATTATATATCTTGCGGAAAATTGATCGAGATTGAGGATATGTATTGGTGAAGATATATTTACTTCTATTAGCTATCAACGAAAAGAGAATGAAAGATGCAGGAGGGTTAGATTGGGGTCTAGACGTACGTGGCAAAAGCACCCCGGCATTTTTAATGCCGGAGCAAGTAGGTACTTAGTACCTATCCTTTCGGAAGCAGAGAGAACGAGAGAGAACCTCGTGTACCCACCCTCCAGATATTACCCTTTGGAATAGCTGCAAAAATTATGGACAGCCGATAGGCCAGCAGCCGCTGCAGGGGTGCGTCTCATCCATTTAGGTCCATCACACATGACTGGATAGGGTGAGACTTATCCCGCAGAGGTTCTCACATAGATTACGAATCCTCCTTGGTGACACTGACTAGAGACTAGACGGATAACGGGAAATGCTATTCGTTCTCAGCTTTAAACTCGCTTGTTCGCAACTTCTCCTATGACATTCTACAGATAAAAAGATTTCTTTGACGATCTACTAATCGAGACATTATCGAATATAATCGTTTGATTTTAATTATTTCAATCAAATTGTTTGACTTTTCATTTTCGTTTGTTCACAAATGTCAACAAATGCGAACATCGCGTTCGATATTAACGTGAACCTGAGTATCCAACATATCTTTTGTAAGCAGCATCTGTCTTGTAATCCTTTGTAAAAAAAATCTTGAAAATATTATGGAGCAAAATCCTGCTTACGAACGTCGTTCATATTTCAAAGGCGACACCGCGGCACACTTTTTCGAGGAGCAAGCGTGTCGTTACTGATCCTAAAGATTGCTTGGACGTATAGTGCAGACTACAGGGGAGGGATGAGCTCGCCCTACCAGAGCAGATTTATCGATTATTCTTGGTCCAGTGGTCCCCTTTCATCGAAAGCGGCGTGCCTTATTCGATGGCGTACGTGTATAGCGCGTGAGGTTTACGAAGGCAAACATTCTAAACATCTGCGACTGATTATATCGTAACAACGAAATTAATGCGAGTGAGCTGATAACGTACTTCTGCCAGTTACCATCGTAATTTAAGTAATAAACAAGCATAATTAATCAGAATTAATCATATCTATTGATTAATAAATATAATGATTGTTGCATAAATCTATTTAATTAAAAATTATATAATCAAAAAGAGCAATAAAGAATAAAATTGTTTCTTGATTTTTTAAAGGATTCTATACACGTGGTATTTGTTTATATCATATCACACTTCCTTCCCGCATCTGCCATTAATGTCACCGACTGTACACGGAACACGCGGCTGCTACCCATGTACATAACACCGCATTCTAACGCGTGTGCACGCACACACGTTCGCGCACACTCGCTGCATTCTCACCCTTCGTACAGCGTATTACGGTCGTCGGGGGTAAACCACCCTGGCCTCTAGGAGCCGAGAGCGGGAGCCCGCAGGGGTACGCCGCGACAACCCCCGTAGCAACCCCTCAAAATCAACCAAACTCCCTCCCCCCTTCTCCTTTCAACTGCACCTCCGCCTTACTCCCTTTTGAAACCTTCTGATCCATTCTATAGACGTTAATATCTCGTGGGTATCCATTCGCTTCGGATTCTTATTCGAAAGTCTTATAGATATCGACACTGCACGCGACATCTGATAATCACTGATATAAAAAATAAAAAACCTTATTATTTTTTGTATAATTCTGTCCGAATAAGTATTTTTTATAAATTTATAAAATGAAGTAGATATGTGTGTTATAGAAATTCTACACAAAATTATTTGTGAAAATTTATATTATAAATTTTTTGTCTCAATTAAAATAGATGTACATCAAAAACAGATTTTAAAGAAAAATGTCAACAATTCTTGACATTGTAAATAGAATCCCTGCTATTAATGAGACACGCATGCAACAACGAAACCAGTGACAATATGCGCGTTCTGCTTGTGTGCATGTTGCGTACCCAGGGTTCTTTGTACAAAGGCTACCACTAGAAATAGGGTGGCTGAATATATTGGGGAGAGCTAACACCATTATCTAATACTCTCTGACGGCCATATGTGGTGTCCCAGCATCGTACCATTCTCGAAAATTTTTGGCACGATCGTCTCAAAACTGCAATGCAATATTTTTGTTTTGTAAACGAGTCGATCTTTTTTCCGGCGTAAAACTGCGAGAAGCTAAATTTTATTATAATAATCAATATGGACGTTGTTACTTGAATAAAATTAATAAAGCTAACTAAACTTCTATATATATATTCATTTTTCGCATAATTCAAAAGCTTATAATTAACCACAACAATGAGGACTGATAAAAGACATTACAAACCGCCGTCGTTATCACTTATCTTGAAACATTAATTAGTCCTAAGAGTAAGCATTTAAACTTTAAATATATGCGATTTTTCTTTAATTTCCAAATTCTCATTTAAAATTAATATATATGTATTTAATAAAATAATATATTTAAAATTATAATAAATATATTTAAAATTAATATAAATAGTTAACCTTGTTATATCGCGTTTAACAAACTATGAATTTAAATATAAGATTTATACGATGGATTTATGCGACACGCAAACCGATTAAGAGTGTAAAAAAAAATAAGAATAACTACTTCGTGTTACACGCGTACGCGTGTCTACCATTTTTCTTTCTATTCAAAAGCTACGCAATTTTTTAAAATTGATGGTCAAATATGTAACACAATAGGCTTTGGGATATATACCCAAACTAACTAAATTTTGATTGGATATGAAATCTTTCGTTACGCCTAGTCTTTGTATAAGAAAATAGTCGAACAAAATTCTTTACACCATAAAAAATCGTTGCAGAACGGAAATGTCGTCCACGCGTGTCGAATTTTATAAATTGGAACAAGGTCTCTGATCCTAAATACCTAGAACGACCGACTGACATATTTACGTGAGATCACCAACGAATTGCGACATCGAAATGTTGCAGCATTATCTAGCAGTCTTGTTACAAAATATATTTTAAATAATTTTATAAATTTTGCAATATTATATATATATATATGTATATATATATATACATAAAATTGTAAAAATAAAATTATATTTAGACGGTTATTTTGTCTAACAATTTTCATATTAATTCGCGCAAACATAAAACGTCACGAAACAATCGAGAACAGATTGCAGACAAGATACTTTATTAGTAACTCAAGCGGATGTCTTACAAGATCCCTTTAATCTAACCACCGCCAGTGCGGAAATCCCAAATCGCATTTCTCTCTTTCTGCAAGATTGAGGCAACCCTCGCGCGACGCTATCGAGACGCGAAGCGGAGGGTGACGCGAGCAAGAGGGTGGTCGGAAAGAATCGTGATCCAGTTCGCTCCCCTCGCTTATGGGCTCTCTACATTGAGGAGTGAAAAAAGGGAACGCAAAAAAAGAAGGATGAAGATGCAGGTCCTCTGTTCGCCAAAAAAACGAGAACTTTAGGTCAGTAGGTCTCTACCGTGAAGTAACATTGCGACGAATGAGACACGAATATTTATGTGCTAACGTCATTTATATAAACCTTTCGTAAAATTGACAGCATTTATTTTTACTTTCTGCCTTTAAGCCTTGCCATACTCAAGTTAGGAAAGGATAAAGAGAGAGACAGAGAGTTTTCTTTCAAGATTAGAAAGGAGAGAAACAGTTTGGCCAGTAAAAATTGAAAAGAAAGGACAATAATATACGCAAAAGACAACATAGTGGCAATATTCCACTCCTAAAAGTTTTTTGAAAAACATAATGATTTTCATTCGCTTCACTCCATCTCACGCACACCATGACGGATGCTTCCTTCTCTCTTCTCCCGATGTTTCGCGCGAGGACCAAGTAAATTTATTGTAAGTCGTACGCCCGAGCGTTATTCGAATCCCGTGAACTTTTACGGTATAAGCAAAATCGCTTTTATATTTCTGCTTGAAAATTATATGGCGCGTGGCTCCGTGTAGTAGTGGGGAAACGAGACGAATTTTTTTTGTGATGAAGAACCCTCTGATTGACTGCGCGCGCCTCACGAACGAGAAAATTTACAAGAATATATCGTTAAGCCGAAACCGGCGGGTTGTCTTAGTGAAAGTTTCCCAAATTACAATGCTGTCTCGTGACAATATGGCCTTGACCATAATACAGCATCGTGGAGTGACTCCATTACGCTGTTGGAGAGTGAAGGACTATATTTATTTCGGATATAAATAGATATTTTTATTCGCATTTTTCGAAAGCATTTCTTTCAATGCAATAAAAGCATTTTTATGCTCTATTTTGCATATAATTTTATAATTCGATGGAATTTTATATTCGACGAATTCAGCAAGAGAATTATAATCATTTGACCGAATTCTGCAATCTTGTAAATGATTATTCGATCTGTCACCACGAATGCTCGCATTTCTAGATGCACACAATTCCCATTCGCGAACGCGATCTCCCACATAAGTGAATCAGGTAAAAATAGGTAAGATCAGGTAATTGAGACATCTCTGTCCCCGAATGAGAGATGTCGTCGAAGATGCTAAAGTACAATCACACGAAATCTTATACGATCTTCCCGCGGACAATACGATTCAACGATATAATACCGAGCATCCTGGTGCGAACCACGCGGCCCGAAAGAATTTCTCTTCCGGGACATTCATCGACGAGCGACGCGCCAAGTGTAGGATCATCTCACGGGATATGTGGGTGCCGTTGACCGAAAGATTCATGGCACATATTTCAACATGAGCAGACAAAAATCGATCAAGAATTGCATTGGTGATTATAAATTTAAAAAGATCCAGGCTATAATTTTTTTAAAAGCAAAGGTACAAAAATAATATATAAACATTTAATAGAAAATATCAATATTACAAAATAAATAAATTAAAATAAATTAATAAATATCTACTTTCTTAGATGTGCAAATGTTTATAGTTTTGACAGATTGATAGAAAAATCACCGAACTGAAATATAATAATTCATCGAATCCAACACACACATGTGAATATGCAGACACACAAATACATTCGACAGACGCAAAGCTACATTCGTGGGCCGAATGTTCTCGGTTTCATCGAGAGATGATGCGTCCCCCCAACCTTGGCTAGGCATGAATGAAATCGGTCCGGGTATGAAAACCGCGCGGATGAATGGAAAACGGCGGCCGAAGGCGTTTTCACGGCGATCCGCGCGGTGTGTGTTTGGTGACTCGACGTAAATCACTGAAAATCTGCTTTATGCTCGCGGGTGCAAACAGCGGCGGACCCGCCTCCCCGCATCGGGTTCATCGACAATGGCAATCCGCCCTCTGAGCGCGTAACTTCGAGGCGGATCGCATAATAAACACGTTTCTCGTCAGCACTCTCGATGCAACGTCCTGGAAAACGCGAGTCGCCTGTAAATAAAGGACGTATTCTGGCACTCGACAAAACGCGAGATAAATGGACACTGCCCGGCACACACACGGATATCGCCACCCCCGCCGCTATCCTCCACCTCTGTTCCCGTGTTCTCGACCGCTCGCTCCCGGAGGGACTGCGACCTCTCTCTCACGATGCAAACTAAGCGATTCCGAGTACTTTCATTCTAAGAGTGTAAAACATTCAATACTAGATACTGTCGCCTTTCCGCCTTTGGCTATAACATTTTTTTACGATTAATCTTTTTTCCGAACAAATCTCTGTTAAAGGAAAATTATGTTTAAATTAATAAAAAAAAACTTGTAGAGAGAAAGTTTAGACATCGTGATTATAAATATATCGACATTTATAAATTCATCAATTTAAAATATGATATGACATAGAAGATCTGGCAAGATAAATAAAAGCATCTATACACAGCCGTAAAGTAAAAGTACCAATGCTTGGACATGCATCTATATCTGAACATTCGTATTTTTTGGTTTTTAACCCCGAATATCTAAACTTTCAGCCATAAACATATGTACGTACATTTAATATATATATATATATATATATATATATATATATACATACATTTCATATTAAGGCGCGTTCTACAATACGTCGTATGTCACGGTCGGATGTCGAAACGCAGGCGATGATCCAATGAGAGACGAAAAAGAAATTCTCATTGGACCATCGCTTGCGTTCCGACATCCGACTGCGATATACGATTTATTGTAGAACGGGCCTAAAAATTTAGATATCCATATTTAAAAACCAAAAAAATACGAATGTCCAAATATAAGTGCATATCCAAGCATTGATACTTTTACCTTAATTGTTTGTTCCGGGGAACGCCTCCATGGGAAAGCAAACGCCAATGAAATTGAAAAGAGACAATCGTGCCTTTATTTATGGTACAGAACGCAAGAAACTATTTTCATAGCCTACTTTATGTAACTTCCAAAATATTATATGTTCCAAAGTGGAGGTAAGGATCGAGATATTTCTGTCAAAAAAACCCAACAAATTATTCTAAGATTTACCACAATGAGTGCGCCCAACCGGAGACTGACCTGACGACCATTGTTAGATAAATTATGACATTAGCAGGGGCCAATGTATAGGAACACGAATAGAAACTTTTCACGCAAAATCAAAATGTGTATATATATAAACGAGAAAAAAAAATTGTCAACAAAAAATAAAAGTAAGGTAATAACAAATCAAAATGGATAAATATAAATCTAAATATTAATTTTACTATATGTAATTTTATCAATTTCAAGATAAATTTTTCTACTATTTCGCCGTCACAACAAAAGCTATTTTCATGTTAAACTTTACTCGCTACTAAAATGCCATACCAGAGCCACAGGGTAAGCTATTTTAGTTCGCATATTTTTAGACGAAATTGTAATCTACGTTCATCATCGACGCCTGTTTCCAGCGACGGACATAAAGAACGATACTTTTGCACATTGTACGAAATATTCATAAAGTTGTATATATAATCATAAATGCAAATCTTATAATAAATTATTTATACGATACTTTTTGAAATAAAAACAAAATGAAAATATAGAATTTCTTATATCAATATAAATATCTATAAAATTGTTAATGCAATAAATCAATATTTATATTATCTATGTATAATTGATATATGTACGTATTGAAGTCATATAAAAAGTTTTGATAAAAAATCTTAAATGTCGCCTCGGTATATAATCTGCAGTATGTCTCTAGAAACTGCAAAACGGAAGGAGTGTGTGAGTAGAAAATTCTTTTCATTCGGTAAACCAATTTAAGCTACCTACGTTGCGTCACGATTATGTTAACATTGAACTAATGATCTTTTTATAAATTCATATCTCTTTTTCTCATCAATCTATCATTTTCTTTCCAAGTATTATCATCTTTTAAGTCAACTAAATTGAAAAAAAAAAAAAAAAAAAAAACTTTAAAAAGAAGGATCATGAATATTACATATACATATATTTACATTCTAATATAAATTAAGCAATAATATTAACAAAATCTTTTTTTGTTGTATACTACGCATTGCAAATGGTCTTTTTATATTTTTGATGTAAATTTTGTGTCTAAAAAAATTACTGTAATATGCCAAGAGATTTATTTATAAAAATAAATCTATCTATATATATATCTCTTCTCTCTCCTTTCTCTTTTTGATTATCCACTCTTCCTCCTGTGTTGCAGTCATTCGCACAAATGTCCATTTATTCCCACCCATACGACTATAAAAAGGATAGGAAGATTACGCAACCATGAAGTTGAGAGTTTTCCTAAATTTCGGAGCTAACAGAACGGATTCGTTCCGGCTGTAGTACGCTTACGACGACACGTCCGGCACACCCCGGCGAGCAGCGCAGGCTCGCACGACGTGCTAAGAAGATCTAAAGAGTCGGTTTTATGCACCACAGACCACCCCGGAGGAGAACAACTCCACCACGCGCGCTCGCTTACCCACGCTTCGACAATGATGATGAATTCAACCTCCATTCGTAACACGTATTATCTAACTCGCCGAGTTTTTATTCGAAATTTATTCCAATAACTACGTCATCTTCAGAGATTCTTTCGCGTAAAATCGGTTTAATTTTATATACTACGATAAAAACAATCTAAAGCCGGCGTCACACGATGTACGTTTTTTTGTATGATTAGCTTGTATGCTAGCTTGTATCCTGTACGTTGCTTGGTTTGCTGCATAGAGCGTTGTATAAACACGTCACACGAAGTTGGTTTGCTGTATGGAGTGTTGTATGAAGACGTCAGACGAAAGAAAACGTCAAACGTCAATCATAGCTGGTTGATAGGTTTTGATAATTAAATAAAATATTTTAAAAGAGATTGATATGGAGGAACAACAGCTCCTGTATATAGTAAATGAAATTTTGCGACGACGGAGATTGGCTGCATTCGTGCTATTACTTCATCGCGAAATAAATACAAGAAATCGTAGAAACTATTTGTTCTTTATTCCACATTTTTTTATTAAAATATTAATATTCTGTCAAACGATTTTGACATATCATATCAACAGTGAAGATTGCATTGAATGAAACATTTCCGAAACGCTGATTGGTGCATGCAAGGAAACGAGCACGAAATAATGCACCGTAGCAAACATAGAAATCATACAAGCTAGACTTTCGCACTCAATGCATCGAAGTGTCTGGCATGCACAAGTGCAAGCACAGCAGCGTACAAACTAGCGTACAGCTAATTATACAGAAAAACCTACATCGTGTGACGCATAATGCTTTAAAATTAAAAAAAAAAACAATCATCGAAAATTTGTTATTACATCCGCTAAATAAATATGCCATTTCTATTTCTTTCGCGACTATATTCCCTTATTTAATTTCTCTCGTTCGTAGCCAGCGCGAATACAAGCTCAATGCAAAGTAAAAATATAAGGTGGGGTTCTCTCTCTCTCTCTCTCTCTCTCGATCGAAAGATCCAACAGAAAATGAAGCCATAACCCCGTCGCGTATAACCACGGATTGCCGGGGTTCTTTATGGGCAATCTATGGTGATGGAGATGATAGGCAACGAGATATACGTAAACCTGATTCTGGAGGATCTTCCGCGACCCTACTGGAGTACGTAGCTGGAGAGGCGCTGGGAAGAACCGCCTCGATTCCCCAATAGTTTAACTTACGGCCGGATTTACTGGCGGAGATAGGCGAACTCCCGCGCATTGGCTGATAGACCCGCGACACCTACGCTCTCACGAATCCTCAGCGATCCTCAAACTCCTCCGAATATACATCGCTATATTCGCCGATCGATTGTAATATATCCCTCTTTCGAAATATTTGTATGGATAAATAAGGGTCATAAATTTCAAACACTACTTATATATGACACTTATTTAAAAGCTGTCGAATAAAGCATTTCATAAGTACGCCTTTCTCTCTCTTTCTCTACTTTGATATCGTTCTGATTCAGTTTCAAAAAAAAATTTATAATAACCAACGATTGAAAAGAAAATCACAGCAGATTAATTGATTTGACCACTCGAGCTATTAATTACGCGGATGTCTCTCAAAGTATTGAATAAAAGATCTCGGCTATAGTCTCGGTAAGAGCGCGGAAACCGTCACCGGACACCATATCCGAGGCTAGTTTCTCCGGTATCGGAAAAACGTGGACAGGAAGCTTCTCGACGAAGCGACGTGGAAGCACCCCTGCTTCCGTGGTAGCCAGCGGCAAAAGAGAGCGGCGAGCAAAGCGTTCAAGAGAGCGTGCGCGAGTGAAAGGGAAAAAGAACAGGCACAGAGAAAGGGAGGCGGAAGGGCGCGGAGAGAGGTCGCGGGAGGATGAGAGCAAAGAGCGGAGGGATGAGCTTGGTCTCATCTTGCCTCCACAAAGCGGCGCCGCATCAGATAGCATTTGTTTTAAATATATGGATCGGGGGGTATGGGGCCCAGGGCGTGATGGCTGGTAGGGATGCCACGGAGAAAAAGAGAAAGGGGGAAGCGGATACAATACCCCATATCCTACGCAGGGACCACCCTCCGCCCGTCGCGAACGTACGATAGAGAGAAAGAGAGACAAAGGGAGAGAAGAATGGATGGGGCAGAGGGTAAAAGCAAGACGGGAAGAGAGCTTCAACGGTATACGACACAACTCGTTTCCTCGGTATTCCCCAGTTTCGGGAGCCAATACTCCAACTCCCACCCTCTCCGAATCTACCGAACGAGTCTGCTCTCCGTCCGACCTCCTCCTCTTCAACCCTCCCTGCGGCCAGATATCGGCTTCCCAATAACCTAACCGACTGCTCCGCGCACCGGCTACCAACGCGGTATCCGTGTCCTGGTTTCCTTCCCAAATGTCTCCGAATATCCTGCGATCCTTACTTCGGTAGAAAGAAGAGGGGGGAGAGAGAGGAATGAGAATATTTGTCGAGAATTGCTTGCGTTTAAATATATATGAATGCAGTCGAGTATAATAAAACGTTGAAAAAAAAGAGAAAAAAAGATTGCGCAAAAATGGTCAATGTAATGAATTAGATATTAGATGATCGATTATTATTTATGAAAAATTAAACCGAAAAATAATAGCCTAAGATGACACGCGTGTCATTGATAGATCGATATAGTTCTTCTTGTGCGTGAGGACCTAAACAATTTGTAAATCATTTTTCTTCCTTCCCGAGATCCTTCCTAACTTCCCTCAGACGTTTTAAAATTTCGGATTTCGGTTCAAAACTACTTATAGCTCTCAATAGGTCTAACAATGCCCGACGATATCCGGCTCCCTCCCGCGCGCGCGCCACAGGCTTCCGGCACGGTCATAAATGTATCATGGACAGCACGAGTGACCGCGAAACTTCTTGAAAAGAAAAAAACCAAGGTTTGTCCGCGTGTCTTAAATGAGAAAACCTCGAAAGGATGTAATCGATGTAGTCAATAACGGAAAAAAAAAACCTCGCATCCATTGGGAATATTTTGTCGCTCAGCGGGATACGATAGATTCTCAAAGAATTGCAAGACATTTCAAACTGCACATATTTTACTGCCGTAGAAAAAATGTGTTTAATCACATTAAAACGTCTTTGACGATATCTTAATAATTCGTGACAATTAATTTTGTTTTGTTCACTAATGTAAACTATATGTATATGTATATGGAATTTAATTCTAAATTAATTACCGTATAGTATATAAAGATTCCTTTTTTTCACAGTATTTCGAGAAAATCGTGTACGCGGAATGTCTGCGATGCACAACTACATAATACGACAAATGACATTTGTGTCCGGTAGCATTCCTTCATTCCGATCAGATCACGGTAGCTGAAGCCCGATGCACGCAGCGCCGAGCGAGATGCGAGAAACGCGGCACGGCGTACGGGAGGACGGAAGGGAGAAAGGCAGGCACTTTGTCAGGGGTCAGAGGTCACTCGAATTTCACACGTGGATTAACTCTCCGGCGAGTGGAGTGCGCTTAACTTCCTTCCTCCTCGTCCTCCGGCTTCCTCTCGTTCCTTCCTCGTCCGCGCTTCCATCCGACCTTCGTCCCCTTCCTCCCCTCGCGGAAAGCCTTGCTGCGCGAATTCCGAGATCCACCCTGTGCAGCCGCTAATGAACGCCCGCGCGCGAGCTGCGACAACCACCATCCCCCCACTCCTCCCCTCTCACTCACCCCCACGGCAATATAGTACACGGGAGTGCATGACAACGAGCACCTGGGCCGATGAAGTCGGGGACTCTCTCTCTCTCTCTCTCTCTCTCTCTCTCTCTCTCTCTCTCTCTCTCTCTCTCTCTCTCTCTCTCTCTCTCTCTCTCGTGGTGGGGGATCGGTCGGGGTGTGATATTCGCGCGGTGATCGTATTAAATCTCCTTCGAGCCGTGCTTTTCACCTTGCCGCTCACGCCCGCCGGCTGCGTCGTCCATCGGTCTCGTAATTTAACCTGACTTCAAATAAAACCATCGACCGGGGTATTCGCAACCCCCGACATATCCGCTCCAATTTAGAAGTAGTCGTAGAACGATGATCGCGGGTCTTTCACGAAATATCGAAACTACACTAATCTGATGAAAATTTTTCGCGACGTCAGAAAACCCATTTTACGACCAATGTACTGTGAGACTTTGTTATAATACTTGACATAATTTATCACTGAAAATATTTGCGTTGTGTAGATAACTTCAATCAATTTTTTAATAGCTTTCAGAATAATTTTTTCAAAAATTTGAAATATTTGTTAATGTATAAAAAGGTTCCTTAGCACATAGCTTTTTAAAATTGAGATAAATATTGTGAAATAAACATTATGTGAAATGCAAAGAATAACTGTAAGTGTATTTAAAAAGAAACGTTTCTTTTTTCAAAGACGATCCAAATAAAGAAAATAAGAAAATTATGGTAATTGTTTCTGACCAGATTGAATTGTGAACATCGGTCTGGTCATAAACTCGAAAGTGTCCAAAGAGAATGTATTAAGACTGCAATAAAGTTATTTTTAATGGACACAAAACATGCCAGTAACCTATACTGTAACTATAACAGTATAACAGTAAAGCTCCTCCAAAATTTATATTACCACACAAAAAGTTTTTTTAGCTATAGTATGAATAATTACAGAATAAATGTAATTTTGCTTTTCTTATATTATATTATCATAATATTTAAGTAATAATTTTTATTAGAATAATCGAATAACTGAAAAACTTTAATGAAATAAATGCGATAAAATAATATTCATTGCATCAATTCTATTGTAATAAATGACGCCATGCTTCGCTGCATAATTTTATGGTCAAATCCAGAAATTATAGAGAAAGCATTTCCGAAAATGTGGAGGCTCGCAAAGCCCGATAATAGATCAAATTATTTCGTTAATTAAAAGGTAGTTGTTTCAAACAATCCTTGCGTTTAAATTCTTTTTTATGCGATACGCAGTCTTGGAAAACAATTAGTCTTCATTTCTTCATAAATGACTATGTTTTACGCGCGAATCGAAATCAGTTAAATTCGCGATAATAACAGCAAAAGCGGCAAAATCTACTAAGACATATTTATTATTTAAATATGTTTTTTTCTAAATCTCGATTCCAAAGACAATATTTTCGAAAGCTTCAATTTTTATTTTCGACCAGAGACACTTTCTAGCGAGAGCCTCGTGAAAAATTATTTCTCGATACGGAGTATCGCGTTCGAAAAACTCGCTATGCGCTTCGCGAAAGCACTTCGATCGAAAGCATAGGTCTGATCGAAAAATAGATTCGCGAGAAGTGCAGCAAACGATCCTGCTTTTGCACAGATGAGTGAAAATCGTGCGATTCTCTCTTTCCCGATGTCGAAAATTTATGGATCGTCTTGAAAAAAAAAAAAAAAAAAAATAATTTCTCGCCGTCGCGAAGAAAGACTTTCGGTCAAGGCGTGGTGTCGTTAATATTTTTTTTTGACCTTTTTTTGCAAGTTGTTTTTCCATAAAATTTTACCGTTTGCACATACCGTACCGAAATATTATTTTTAGCATGGGAACGTCGGCAACGTAAAAATGGCGAAGTACATTTTACGAGCGACAACTTGCTCGGTCGCGCACAGCGAGATTCTTTTTATGAATTTATGCGAAGTTACTTTTCCCCGACTTTTTTTTTTTACTATGCGGCAATCCGTCCTCGGTTTTAACTTTAAGGGTTATATTGCAGTGGTACTAGAGCATTCTCCAATATTGGTGAACCCGTACGATATTTACTGTTTCGTCCTTTTTATTATTGTTTTTTTGCTTTCTCTGGTGAAAGATTAACTTTATTACAAGGATAATTTTTCAACCCTTTTCTTTCGATTTTCCGTTATTCAAAAGAAACGAAGGATATGCGATACAGCGATCTCTAACCCTTTCTGAACATTTTATGATTTTTTAAAGAAACGGCCGAGAAAGGTATTATTTTCTATATTATATATGGATCAGTCGTCATATAACGGACAAAACATTTTTTACTGTTTCCTATCCTTCGCCTAACTTTTGTACTATAGGAAGGATTAAATACAAAGTAAAATTTTACAACATTCGCTTGTATATTCATACATCACGAACTAATCAAAAATAAAAATAAAGTAAGAATATGATTAAAACCTGCCGACATTATATTAAACAGACATCAGTACAAAAAAAAAGAATGTCATTTATTGATTGATCTAGATAAGGAAAAAATATATTCAAAAGAGACAATTTCTTTGAAAAAACATTTAAGTAAAATATGATAGAGCAATTATTTCCACAGCAGGAGACAAGAAAAAATGTCAAGAATTCTATGTTTTTCCCTTCAAGATCTCCTCAAGGTTTCTTTGCGTGAAAATTTCAAGAAAACGATAACCTAGTTTCAGTCAACATTGTCGTACATTATGATAATTTTTTACGGTTGGACAGTGGACAGCATCCAGCGAGATTAAAAAACGATATACCAAAAAAAAAAAAATAGAATCCCGTTTTCTATAATTCTCTAGTAAAACTTTCGTCTTTTACTATTTTTTTTAACAACGGTAACGTAGTGTCGTATATTTTTATAGGATGCTTCGTTTTTTTCCGCCTCTCTATTTCAACCACGCAGCACACAGGCTTTTTACGCGTTTATGCCTTCGGCGAGCACACCGTGTTAATTTTTAACTAAAACAGTGCACAGGTTTTTAGGCCTGACCTTGCTGAATCTGTGGAACATTTTTTTTAACGGCACGCAGTAAAGAAATAAACTCTCGTTAACCAGTCAATATTTTATGAGACCGATTTCATCTAATCTCTGAAACATTATTTTTCACAGTATAAACAGTGAAAATTCAATATGCTTTACAATGCGTTAAGTAATATACGAATAAATGATTTAAATCTAGTTATATATTCATTGGGACACGCTACAACACAATTTTTTTTTTTAGAGTTTAATGTGACCATTATCTCTCGTAAAGATTTCATAAAATACTCAAAAAAAGAAACTAAGAAAAAATATTAAAAACACATCGAGATGAAAAATGTCTTACGATTTTCATATCACAATTTACCTTCTCAAACCTCAAATGTATCACACTCTAGATGGTATACGATTCAAAGAGCTGATGATCACTGACTTTAAATCGAGAAATAATCTGCCCTAATACGCATCTTAAGATTCACGACGTGATGCATGTTGCATCGCAGCTGTCGGTAGTCGACGTTTAACCTCTTCGAGGCCAGCGCACCGCAGACCAAAGTCAAACATGCCACATCGGGGCCCTAACGCTCTTATTTAAAGCGGAGATATCATACATGCACGTGCGAAGCTAACAA
The DNA here is from genome assembly GCF_030444845.1 of Prenolepis imparis. Taxonomy (NCBI): domain Eukaryota; kingdom Metazoa; phylum Arthropoda; class Insecta; order Hymenoptera; family Formicidae; genus Prenolepis; species Prenolepis imparis. Next base: position 3,295,090 of record NW_028141162.1, read on the forward strand.
TGTCGAACGAGACCGAAGATACAGATTATACATAAACGCATGCTGCGACATGCAATTAGGTCAAATTTTTATTTACCAATATTGTTACTGTTATTAGGAGAATATATTAAAATCTTCTAAAAACTTTAAAGAATTAAGTTTGAAATATGTATGTGTTTGTAAATATAAAAGTATTTCATATAATGAGAAAGAAATTTATAAATATACAGTTGTTTCAACCAGAATACACAGATTCTAAAGAATGTACGAATTTCATTTCAGTATTATAAATGTTAAATGAAATTAAAAGAACATATCGAGTATCCGAACGCCCATTTTTCGCACCGGCATTTTCCGGCTTCCGTTTTGCGAAAAATCTCGCACCTAATGCACACGCTTTAGAATACACCACGCAACGCGCGTTAACTTCTTTCCCAACCTCCTCTCTCTTTCTCTCTCTATCTCTATTTTTCTCTCTCTTTCTTTCACTCTCATCATAGGTCTACCGCCATCCAAATTCAAACATCCCTCCTCACCGCTCGCGTTTCTATACACACGTACAATCTCAAACGCGCGCGCGTTGTTGCAAGTGTGCGGTATGCGTGAAAGGGCTCGTGGCTGCACAAAGAGTGTGGCCAGGCGGTCCACGATGTGTTGGTGACTTAATTCGATGTGAATATATGCAAGCCCCGCGCCGAACCAATCTCTATCCCTACTCTATCGGTCGCGCTTGGAGCATACACGTAGAGCACCGACCGAGTGGTCGGCTAATTTCAATACCTCCCTGCCAAACCCCCTTTTCTCTTCCTCCCTCTTTCCCTCCTCTCCCGTCACCTATACATCCACGCTAGATAGGCTCCATGTATGTATGTACGTGGCCTCCAAACTCCAAGCCGCCCCGCAGCTTTGTGTATGTGTACGCGATACGAGCGTGTGTCACGAGCGCGACAGAGCCTGCGTACGTGTCGGAGTGGATTGTTTCGCTCGCGTGACGTGCGTGTGCGCGTACAACTACCTAAATGTATTTGACGCCGAAGGAGATATATATAATATATAGGGGATGAAGGGGGAGGGGGAGGAGATGAGCGTAAGAAAAGATAACGAAGAGTGCCGGAAAAAAGAGACGCATTTCTACACAAGAAGCACGCTGCAACATACGAGTCCGATATCCTTTGATTAATACGTCTTGCTTTAATGTTCGGTTTCGTTTCTCCACGAGATTTTCTTTTCGCTTATTGCTGATCGCATACGATATGACAAGTGATTTAATTATTTAGTCACTTCTTAAAATATCTCTGATTTTAAAATAATTGTTTATTCCTATAATTCTATATAATTTCGTAGGATCACACGAGATTAATAATAAATTTTATTTCATAAAGATTATTTATATAATAAAAGAGTGTAAGAGAGAAAGCAACAAACTGGAATCTAGTCCCCTGTATCATTTTTGTAAAACAAATATCACAAAAAAATAAAAATCCACTTATTCCCAGCATAAAAAGATGCACAACAGCTTCTTTCCAATAATTGTGAATGCAATGACAAGTATGCGATGGGGTTGGAAAAAAGAAATTACGGGAAAATGCGATAAAATCTTACATATTGTCAACATTATTACAACGTCTGAATGAAAAAGCGACTAACTTTATTTATTTCGATACGCGAAAATAATGTATACAATACGTGCACATGTATAACTTAATTTTCCCAAATGTAACGCATACTTTGAAAATCTTTCGGTTATAGTTGGAAAAGCTATTTTACGTGACCGCTTTATTGAAAAAGACCGCAATTTCTCCCCCGTTTCCATCGTCTTTAAAAGAGAGGATCAAAAGGAACCGCCGGCCGCGATCGGCGGCCCTTGTTCCGCAAGAACTGCCCGAGCAATCACGCGCAATCACGGCCCGTATTATAAAACTGTCCCCGAGGGAGAGTTCCCGTACTCAACACTGTACAATGATGACGGGGAAGGTCAAAAGAGTGGAAACGCGCGGGGGTACGGTTGGCGGGGAAGGTTAGATCGCGCGGCGGGTTCTCCGTTCGAGATCTCGTCATCTCGAGGGGATCCAGAATGTGTCCGGCATCGTATACACGAACGGCTACTACGTAACTTCGTATGGCGATAGCGGGGACACGTTGTCCGAGACAATGGCACCCCATATGGGGAAACGACGGCATGACGGTCGCGGCGAAGGGAAGAGAATTGGGAACGTAAACTGGACGGTACGTATCTTTACGGGTCATAAAGACTAGCCCTCGTTACGGGAGGGACTCGTACCACACTCGTGGCCACTAAGGCGCCGCACCACGAACACTCCGTCGCCTTTAACCCTCTCTCTCTCTCTCGCTTTCTCTGTATCTTTTTTTCACTCGTTTCAGCGAGCCCTATCTTCCGCGCCGATCGCGCCCTACGACCCTCTCCCATTTCCCACTTAACCCTTGATTCATCTGCAGTATTCTAAATACCGTGCTGCGCGGAGGAAATAATGTACACTCCATAAATGGAATTAATTTAAAAAGATTGTATGTATATTATTAAGATAATGTAGAAAAAGGATTCTCTTAAATTTTTCGACTTATTCAATTCAATGATAGATATTGATCGTGAGAAATTAAAAAATTTTATAGAGTATATTAAAAATCCTAGTATAATATATACATTTAAAATAAAATAATGCCTTCAAATATTATGAATATTTTCCATTTTCTTTTAATGTTACTATTTCATTAAAAAAATAACTTGCTAACATGATCATTGGAATAATATTCATACGCGATAAAAATAAGAGTCAAAGTCCTAAGAGAATTCAATTGAGGTTTCGGGAGATAGGTACGAGAGGGATCAAAATGGGCGTGTTGTTGGTACCATAAACACCCGCAAAACCCAACCTCTATGCCGCATCGTGGAATCTCTCTATTGCGGATGACCGATGGTCCAGAATGCACCAACGCAAAGGCTTGTTTCGAAAGATTATAACTAAATTGTATTTAAATTGCAGTATAACGCTTACTACAATAATATATTCGGTTAATATATTTGTATGTGGGGTAATTATGTTTTTTTATAATTTTGTCACTTTAACAATATTATACATATATATGCCTACATGCCTATTTAATTTAATTTTTCGCAATATATAGATACATAAACATTAAATGAATAAAATAAATAATTAATAGACTCACCAGTCGATGCATCGCCGTTTCGCCATCCATCTCGCGATGTTGGAAGATATCCGCAACACTTATCACAAACTGCGCGAAATACGTGTTTGGAGAAACGTCTCACGACAAACACTCGAACTCGCGAAGCGACGAACGTCGGTTTTAAATAATCGCGGATGCCCGACCGCGTAATCCAATGGGTTGATCGAGACGTTCGTTCGTCGCTAGATTCGACACTCCCGATTCATCACACGCGACGTTCGAAGGTACCTGTCGACACTTATCTCAGATTGCACTCGCGACTCGACATCTGCAATGTTAAAAGATATTCGAGACATCAGACTATGCGAAACATACGTACATTATTTTAATGTTTAAAACATATATTATTTTAAAATTTAATTAGCAAATTAATGTTTTTTTAATCCGCTGATGACTGTCCAAAATATTAATTGAGTTTTAAGTATTATGACATTATTTATAACATTATTTTAATTCTTATAACATTTTTATTTTAAAATTTAATTAGTAAATTAACGCTTTAATCAGCTGATTTCTGTCAAACAATATTAATAAAGCGAAAATTTGCTAATTAAATTTTAAAATAATATGATATAAAAATTAACATAATAATATATTTTAGATAATATGTTATAATACTTTAAACTCGATTAATATTTTTGACAGTTATCAGCTGATTTCTGTCAAAAAATATTAATCGAGTTTACATAAACTTTATATTATTTTTTTTTAAATATCATTCTTTTTAATATTAAACAGAAGAATGGCGCACGAGTAGCGCTTCTAGACTTGTTCTAGTCTTTTTCTAAAAAAAAAAGCATATTAAGTCGATTCTCGCAAATATTGTTGCCTCTTTTCCGCGATGCAACTGTCTCGATACGTGTTGTGCGTTATACTCATAGCATCGAGAGGTTGTCATCGCGAGGATTAACAGTTTGACAGTTAGTCCAAAATAAAATTAAATAAAATAAAAAAAATGTTTTAAATAATATGTTATATTTAAAACTGGGTTAAAATATTTTTGACAGTTATCAGCTGATAACAGCCTCTCGCTACGAATATAACGCACAACGCGAATCGAGACAGCCAATCGCGGAAAGGAGGCAACATTACTTCGAGACTTTCGAGAATCGACTTAACATGCCTTTTTTTTAGAAAGGGATATTTTTATTGTGCATACCTCACAGTTGCCCCGCTGTCGCCCGATGCCTCCCTGGGCCTCCTCCTCCTCTCTTGGTCCAAGGTAGCACTCGCGACACTCGCGAAAACACGAATAATTACGATCGCCCGACATTTTACACGGCAGTTCCGACGCGACGCGTGAATTGCACGCGTATTTTGCGTACATTGTACAATTAGAAAAAACGATGCAAAAATTATAATGACACGAAGCAACGGCCGTTCGGCACTCGAGAATTTCGCAAACTCGCGCGCAGCTTATCAGCAATGCTAGCTGTAACAAATAAAATACATACATATATTAAAACAATCTTATTATTTCATATTATAACATACATAATATAAATATATAAGCTAAAATTAACGATAGATATAGTCACGGGTCGCAACACATTTGCGCGCGCGAAAACAGATCAGGTTAGGTCAGGTTATAATTAATTAAACTCGAAGGAGATTTGTTTGAAAAGATATAGCTTTAGAATAAGTATAATTCTTGACTGGCGTCTCATCTCAATATCTATAGATAAATATATAGGTATCCGATTGTCTTTATTTTAGCTTAATTAATATTTTTTTTGCTTTTAGAAGACAGAACTCTTTTTAGAACTCATGTAGAACTATAAATTTTTTAAATCCTGATAATTACTGATAAGAAAAATACCATAGGACAAAGTGATATGCTACGTGAAGTTGGCATATTAATTTGTCCTTGGGCATTTTCTTTGGTTTAATTGCCAGAACTATTTGTTTAAAGTTTAAACTATCAAGAACTCTAGAATTATTGAAAATAAGGTCAGAACTCTCAATTATTTATGATCTCCCATTAAATGATATGCTAGCTTCACACATACATTATATATCTCATTAACACATACTAATAATCGAAGGAGGAATAATTTCAGTCGTAAGATTATAGTTTAAATTTTTTTATATAAATTGAAAATTATGGTTTATTATTTGGTATAAAACTATTTGGTGGAAAAATTTATAACTCTAAATTTAAATTTTTTTCATTCAATCACGCGTAAATTTACAAATGCAATGTTTTTAGTTACTCGTGGTTTTCATTTATAACTATAATAGTACTGCTATGATAAGCTACGATAAGTTAGAAAAACTTGTCGAAAATGTAGAGCAGAATGATTTATGTTAAGCCAGAAAGCGACGTTTAAAAAAGAAATAGGTATGAGGAGACAAATTCCAGAACGATCGCCACGTAACTCTCGAGGTTAGTGCAGCAGGGGGTCAGTATCCATAATGAGACGACGTTCTCCGAGAACGTTTTTCTCTTCGCAATAGATAGTCCCTTTTTTGTGTGTGTGCAATGTCTTTCTCGCGCGTGACAGTAGTGCGATCGCCAGAATCGATGGGTAGCCCAAGAATCCCGTAGAGACGATAACGCATACCTTTTTGTTTGCTGAATTTGTATTTTTGAGCACTTTGGTTTATCGTTTAGCAAACAAGAAGTTTTGTGGCATAATTCTTAAGGTTTCATCTCGACTTGTGAGGTAACTTCTGACGAGAATTTTTTTTACTTCTGTTGAGTGTATAAAATTAGCATCTCTATGCTCTACAATCTACAAAATCATAGTTTAAAAGTAAGAGTTCACAAAAAAAAGAATTCTTGTAATTTTTAAAAATAATTCCGTCCGATATAATAATCAAAATAGACTTCGAAAAATGGGAATTTTCACGATTTTTGACACATCAAGATTAAATAGTTCTAAGCACAGTAGTAATACTCTCTTATAAAATAATTACACACATACACACAAAATATGCATATACATATAAATATACATATATATGTATACAACATACATATACATATAAAGTTACGAATTTTGATCAAAAATGTTTGAGTTTCGATTACTCGGTGAAACAAGAAAAACAATGAAAAATTGATGGCTTTAAATTTTTAAAAATCAAAAAATTTTATTTATTTTACACGTATTTTATTTATTGTAATATGACAATTTTTTAAGACGGAATATAATTGTTTTCATTTTATTTCATTTTATCTTGTATTTTTTAGTCCTTTAAAAAACAAGCCAAATAAAATGCAATATAAATGAAGTAAAAACAATATTACTAATATTTAATTTTATTATAAATTTAATTTTTATTAGCCGTCTAGTTCATTGGTTTTCGCGATTATATTTATAAGTGTAATTCAAAACTTCAATATTTTTTATCTGAACTCGTCATTACCAAAATATCTTTGATATTCGGAATAAGTTTTTTAAACCACAAACCGCAGAACTGTTACAAAAAAAATATCAGGAACTACCAAAACTAATAATAGAATTATGCTCACTATTACAATTACAACTATTTAATCTTGTATCAAAAATCGTAAAGTGTGTATTGGCACTCATTTCTCAAAGTTTATTTATGTTGTTGTAATGAACGAAACTATTTTTAAATATTATCAAGAACTCCTTTTGTTCTGAAAAATTCAGAACTCTTACTAAAACTATGATTTCGTAGCATAAAAGTGTCAACTTCATACATTCGTCTTCTTTCGCATGGACCTTATTCACTCGTGGTGGACCGCGGAGGTTGAACATAAACGATGTCATGATCTTTAGTATTGTATCGCCGGCAGAATTGAAATCCTATGTGAAATCAGCAAAGTTCTCAAAAAACGACCCGAACCTTTCGCTCGCCCGACTCTAAATAGCTCTAACGCATAATTGGGCCTCTGACCTATTGAAAGTGGTTCTCGCGAGGTTCGTTTACCGTAACATGCCTCGCGCAATCAATGGAATCGAACAAAGATGTATGTTACAACGTATTGCGCGCGAGAATTTCATTTTTGTTGACATCAAATATGATGCTGATATTTTATTAAAGTTTGTATCAAATTGTGTGAAAATTTAATGCGAGATAAAACAAACGTTATATTAATAAGCAATTGACATTTACAAATTTAGTTCTTTCCACATTAAACGCTGGAAATATTTAAATATAAGAGCAATAGTTTATGATTAATAATCGTTACATGATCCTATTCTTCCGCCCTTCAAAGTACACACAGTAAAATACCATTTTACTCCTAAGAAGTTTAATTATTTAATTTTTTCCAAGTTCTTCCCCTAAGTTTTAACAATTCTTAAGGTTTGACTTTAAAATCGAAATTGATAAAGTTCTCATTCATGATTTTTTTATTTCTAGAATTCAAATTTTTCAAAAAATCAAAAAATTCTGTTTTTGGAAAGTATGACAAGTTAAATCTATTCTAATTGAAGCAAAAAAGTTATGGCTAATTTTCGTATTGCAAAAACGCCAAATAGACATTTTATATTTCCGGATCACTATTATTTAATCGACAGAATTCTTTTAAAACATAGAATTGGAAATCTTTTAGAAAGAGCCCGAATTCTATTAATTACATCGAAATTTTTAAAATAAGCTAACTTAACGTAGGTAAAGAACTGACTCCGAATCAACTCGTATAACGACGCGCATAATTCTGAATGACTGCAAAGACGACCCCGTGGAGTGCCAAAATATTGAGAGGGGCCTTATACATATAGCTTCTCCACGTAACTCGCCTAAGAAACGCCGAGAAGGAGGGCGATAAATAGTAGGCTAACCTCATTTTTCATATGGCCCATAAAAATCGTCGTACGTGTATGGCCGATTTGAATAGGGCCCCCAAACCTTTCAGCAAGCCCCGAAGAAGAGAAAGATGTTGGTGAGGCGCTGCCATTGGCAAGCGCGGAAGCGTGACATTATATTTATGTTGTCACCCCGCGTGTCAACGTCGGGCTACCGGCTACACACTACACACTCGTGAGAGCGAGAAGGGAAATAAAGAGAGCGGAATAAAGAGCTCGCGATATCGTCGAGGGGCCTGTTCGGGTCCTGTCTGCAAACATCGCCATTGGCGCATCCCCATCGCTACTCATACCGCGAGAACAACAATACGGAATTCTTTCGATACCTGTGTATAACTGGAGCTAGTCATCGTAAAACCATCGAATCGAATCGCGAAGAAAGCCATGGGGCTTCTTTTCGAGCCTTTCCTCTGATCAATTCTACGCGCGCCGATAGATAAATCAAATTCGAACATAAATGAATTGATATAATTTTTTAAAAAATAATTTAATAAATCGTAAAGAAAATTGTGTAAAAAATTAAATAATAGTCCCGTAGAACGCGTAAGCCAATACAATAACGCAATTATTCCGAGTAGCACGTATAATTAAATTGACGAGATAAATAGCAGACTCTTTCGACTAAAGTCGTAGACGATAAAACGGAGAAAGATCGCAGGGGACCTTTCCGGTTCGCGTTACACGCGCGTGCCTCTGTTGTTGCAACTGTCGCTCCGAAACAGTTGGCCCCACGACACTCTCGAGAACGTCTGCGAATCGTCAACTTAAGATCTCGCGCCGACAACATCCGGCCTTTTAAGTTAAGCGATACGTCGCCGGCCACTTAAGGTAACCCACGATCTGTCAACGATTTCACAATTTATTTTAATAAGGAAAGAAATCATTTGCGGTAGCCGAAAAGAATTTTCATGTAAATGCATATCAAATTACCGAACAGATTTATTACTTAAAAATTTTATCACTATTTACCATTTTTTAATTATAATGAAATCAAAAGGCTCTGATATATATTCATTTTTTAATAGTTATTATCTTTTTCAAAATCTTACGGCACATTTCGAAAAATCAAATAATCGAAAAATTTTCTCAAATTAATTGTCATTCTTTAATTATTATTTTTCAACAATATCAATTATTTGATCGTTCTATAAAATATTTCTGTTAAAAAAAGTCTATATATTTCCCAAAAAAACAAATGTATAAAACAGAAGAAAGCACTCAAGCAAACGGAGTTCCGGGACGCTGATCCAGCTAACATTCAGACACGAAACACGTGATATGTACATATATCGAATAAAATCTGACGCGAGTCTCTCAGTCTCCGGATGTGAACATTGACATTATCCGATAACCGAAACGTACGAAAAAGACCGTGACGAATTACTCGAAGCTGGCTGAAAAGCCCCAGAGAACAATCAATATCCGTCGTTTGTAACTGGCATAAGTCGTACGTGCTCGCGAACGTTATATAGGCGGGCAACGCGTGCCAGTTTCCATCGGGAGTGACGGTAACAGCTGTTGCACGTCCATTTCAGAGCTTTCCCCGCGGAAAACTCCGCGAGAAGGAGAGAGAGAGAGAGAGAGAGAGAGAGAGAGAGAGAGAGAGAGAGAGAGAGAGAGAGAGAGAAAGGGATATCGGCGGCGGTGATCGCCGCGTAAACACAACCTAAAAGCAGTAGATCACCCGATTCCTCCTCGTACGTTTCTGAAACACGCACAGTTAACTATCTTGCTACCTTGAAAACGCCGCGCCCGATCGATTTATGCTTGTCAGACAGTAAAGGAGCAAACGAGCCGGGACGAAAGCCTCGAAGAAAATATCGATCCGCGCGAGTAGACTTTTCATTTGCGTGTCTTGAGGGAATCGAAATCCGAAGGAATTTGACGAGACGCGAAATTTTCTCTTCTCTTTTAGTTCGAAATAACATCTGAGAAATCATCTGCAGTATGTATGTAGCAAAAATCTAGTGAAACACATCGAGATTTACACTGTGAATAACACATATAAGGTAATTTCAAATTACATTGAAAATAACACCGAAAAAAATAAAAATGTGTGTGTGTGTGTAAACAAATGCTGTTGATTCGCATTCTCAGAATTGAATTAAATTTTATTTTCTCAATTATTAATTTTTTACAGCAAAAGCCGTAAATGAGAGGATAATAGAATTTGTTGTCTGTAAAATCTGATCTATCTCTGCCTATTTTTTAGAATTAAGCGCATTATTAGAATCTCTAGAACAGAATATTTTTATCCTTTGAACGTGCGATTGCGTAGCTTCAATTAAATTAATTTTGACTCTGTGATTTTCGCAATTTCGATAAATATCAAGGAATTTCCCGAAACGAACGTTCGGAGTAAAGTGATCGCGGCAGATCGCGCGAAAGCGAACGAGAGATAAGGGTATAAAAAATCGACCATTCATTCACGGCGCACGATAAAATCTATCCTGTCGAGAGAACGCGAGATCGTATCGTAATGTAGTTTTTACAACGACAAATACAGCGGATGTCTGGCGTATTCGCTTTTACCACAAGAAGACTCGTATATGTATAACTCCCGAATGCTTTCATTCGCGAAAGCGCAAAGCTCGTCAAATATATACACGAAAGATTTCGATTTAAACGCGTTATTCTTCCACATTTCTTCGCTATTTTTCCACAGAGGATGAAACACGAAAATAATTCCGATGACCGAATGTGTGTGTGTGGCGAACGAGAGTCGTCTCAGAACTTCCCGGTAATTTCGCCTCCTCTATTCTCCTGCTTCGTTCATGTATATACACGCGCGCAGCGAAAAAAAAACCATGCAACTGCGTAATTACCTTGCGTAATTGCGGGGTCGCGAGAATTGAGAAGTTTCGCGAGGGTTGCGCGCGCGGTCGCCGAAGAGGAAAAAGATCGGTCCATTCATGCGCGTATACGCGATAAAATCTCAGAGCCGCGTTAAAAGCGCGCCAGATCGTATCGGTCAGTAATGCGATCCCCCAGCAACATAATGGCGCAAAACCCGGCCCATTGTTGTCGACCGGGGTGCATTCGGTGCACAGGATGTGCTCCCGATTTTCTCGGGTCTCGTATAATGTGGCTTACGCCTAGCGGGGGGATGATAGGAAGGGGATAATGCAGCGAGATCCGGCGATTTAGAGTATACCGAAAAGGAAAGAGAGAGAAAGAGAGAAAGTTGTAGCGCGGCCGCATCGAGTGTATATATATTCTGCACGGGATACACTCTTTTTTTGCCAAGTGTAATCCGTGAATGTATCCTCCTGCGGAATTACAAGAATCCATTTTCCCACGTATAATTTAATTCAACTACGGATAAAAATACGTCTTCGAAGCGCTGCGACGCGCCGCAAAAACGCGCGTCGAGGCAGTTTCATTAGGACGCGCGGTGAAATATCTCTACCCCGTTAGACAGTAAATTTGCACGAATTAGAATTTCAAGCGTCGCACGATAGCGCGGATCTCCCGTGCCTCTCGAAAAGAAAAAGGATGTCGACGAGGAGGATAGCGCGATGCGACCAAGGCGGGATACAAAAAAAACGTGCATGTAGCGTCGATATTATTTTTTAACTGGATGATATACGACCGAGCGACGATTTACAGAATTGCAGCGCCGACTGACGATTGCTTCGTTTTTAGTTACGTTGTAAAAAAAAAAAAAAAAAAAAAAAAAACATTCCGAAAGAGGACGTTTCGCACGTTTCCTTTGTATTCGTACCGCTTCATCCGGCTACATCTTTCTTTACACATCGACCACGACGTCTAGAAGAAAGATTTTTTTTTCCTATATGCTGTTCGTCAAAACTTTACATCTTTATGACTGAGGTTTGATTTTTTTTGCTGTAGAAAAAAAGGTCAGAGAAAAGGAAAGAAAACGCAGGAACCGCGTGGGACAATGGTCTCTCGATACGCCGGGCGGGCAAATGCTTTTAATTTTTATGAGATTTTCAGGTTAAAAAAGCAAACCTGAGCGCGCACGCGCTATGTACACTGACCGAAGTAGAATTTTCCTTTTGCGGGCACTTTTATTAGGATTGTAAAATCCCTGCGGCTCGCCACCGACCGAAGGAGACGAAAAAAAAGTAAGGAAAAAAAACTTTCGAGCGAGACGCAAGCATCAGTCTGGGGTGCAATCAGGCTCTTAATAACGGACACGTGCTTTTTTTTCGATCGAAAAACTCGCGAAAAAACTCGCTGACAAGCGGACGCTAGAAAAGATTCTCGCAAAAGAAAAAACATAACGACCTATGATGTCGCGAACTGCGAATTTTTTTTCCTATGGGCTACGTTTAAGACTAATTATTATTGGCGGTTAACGCGGAATTTCAGTCTGCGATTCCGACAAAAAGAGCAGTAAGAAATTTTCTTTCTTTTTTTTACGCATATAAAATGAGAATTGAACATGTAAATCACCCGAAACAAAATTAGAATGTATACCTTAAGAAATTATTATGTTGACTATATTAATAGAATTGTGGAGGATTTATATAAAATATCACAAGCAATATTTTATCGCAATGTACTGTCGAATATTTGTCAAAGTACTTGTCATACGGTGCATAGAGAAGTGGCGCCATCAAACGACCATGGACAAGAAAAACGGAGCGAACATTTTGTACAGTAGATAGCATAGAAACCTTCAAGTCGTGTACGATTTCAGATATCTAACTTATCAATTTACTGTAAATGGCGAATAATTAACAACCATCAGCTGATAAAATAACAAGAACATTTTTCAGTATATTATATTCTTATCCATCGTCGAGCGCAATTAAAAAATCGTAGAGTATAACAATTTTTCAATAATTTTAAAATAATTTCAAATTTTCCATTAAAATATAACAAATAATAAACGATACTTGGATTTGATCTATTGTACAAAATGTATAATTACGCAAATACATTAAATACATTCACTCACCGGTCGCTGTGTCGAATAAGGTTCTCGGCCAAAAAATTCTCATCTTTGCTCAGAAGTTCGTGTAATCCAAGAGTGTAATTCAAGAGTGTAATCCAGAGAAGAGGCACCACAATAATTTCACAATAATATATTAATATATATCTCACAATAATTTCGCAATATTCTCTCTCTGGACACTTGCGACACTCTCGACGTGTTCGCGAACACTCCCGAGGACTCCCGAGCATTCCCGAACGTTCCCGAGAATCGAACGACGCGGCGCGGCATAAATGTACTGGCTACATCTTTATTAGATCGAAATTCCATGATATTTGATATATTATCATTGCGTACCGCGCACAATGATGCGGCATTCGACATTCCCGATGCACTCCGAACCAACGAGCAACGTAATGTACGTAACGGTCATCGCGATAAACGGCGACACGAAACGACGCAGCCGGTTAAAGCACGCTTTCGACGCCTTTTATTGCGCCACGCGACGAACAACGTGTGTCGCCAAAGTCGTCCGGAACTTTGTTCCACTTCCGCAATCACTTCCGCGTACTTTCGACACTCGCGTACACTTTGGACGAGTAAAAATTCCGCGGATAACGAGAGCACCGGCCGCCGACTTGCAACGTGAGATCGCGCGATGTAAAATGGTCGCGATACTCTGCGCAGTAGCCTGCGCAGTAGACCCGTTGTCGACGCGTCCCTGAAATATTTTCATACTTTATACCAACACTTTTAATCGCGTCGCACGGGGAATAATATATCGCGCGGATCATCCGAAATTCTGTTCCACACCCGCGATCACTTCCGCGTACTTCCGACACTCGCACGTATACTTTCGACGAGGAAAAATTTCGCGGACAACGCACGGCGACTTGCGACGCGAAGTCACTCGGGGTGAAATGTTACGATGCTCTGCGCAGTAGCCTGCGCAGTAGATCGTTGTCGACGCGTCCCCGAAATATTTTCATACTTCATACCAACACTTTTAATCGCGTCGCACGGGGAATAATATATCGCGCGGATCATCCGAAATTTTGTTCCACACCCGCGATCACTTCCGCGTACTTCCGACACTCGCACGTATACTTTCGACGAGGAAAAATTTCGCGGACAACGCACGGCGACTTGCGACGCGAAGTCACTCGGGGTGAAATGTTACGATGCTCTGCGCAGTAGCCTGCGCAGTAGATCGTTGTCGACGCGTCCCTGAAATATTTTCATACTTTATACCAACACTTTTAATCGCGTCGCACGGGGAATAATATATCGCGCGTATCATCCAAAATTCTGTTCCACACCCGCGATCACTTCCGCGTACTTCCGACACTCGCACGTATACTTTCGACGAGGAAAAATTCCGCGGACGACAACGCACGACGACTTGCGACGCGAACTCGCGCAGGGTGAAATAGTTACGATGCTCTGCGCAGTAGCATGCGCAGTAGACCGTTGTCGACGCGTCCCTGAAATATTTTCATACTTTATACCAACACTTTTAATCGCGTCGCACGGGGAATAATATATCGCGCGTATCATCCGAAATTCTGTTCCACACCCGCGATCACTTCCGCGTACTTCCGACACTCGCACGTATACTTTCGACGAGGAAAAATTTCGCGGACAACGCACAACGACTTGCGACACGAAGTCGCGCAGGATGAAATAGTTACGATGCTCTGCGCAGTAGCATGCGCAGTAGACCGTTGTCGACGCGTCTCCGGAATATTCAGTTGGACGAAAATACTTTGATTTCCGTCGCGCGAGGATCGTCCGAAATCCTGTTCGTATTTCGCGATCACTTCCGCGTATACTTTCGACACGTGCACACACACTTTCGACGAATAAAAATGCTGCGGATAAATCGCGGCGACTTCAGACGCGGATCGCACGAGGTTAAGTGTAGACGCTTCTCTGCGCGGTATAACGCTTCTCTAGAACAATCCATTATTACGGAAATGTTTTTCATTAAATCGGGTAAGTAATAACGCATCGCGAGAATCGTCGGGATCTTCGTTCGATCGAGCACTTCCGGTACGTCTGTATGCGAGCGCGAGATACACTTCCGGCGAGTAAAAGAACCGCGGACAAGACGCGTCGATTTGCATACGCGATGCGAGACGGCGCGACGTAAAATGGACACCCATATATCGTTGTTGATGCGTCCCCGGAATATTCCGTTAGACGAACTTTTCCGTCGCGCGAGGATCATCGAGGATCGTCCGAAACTCTGTTCGGTTTCCGCAATCACTTCCGCGTACTTTCGACACGTGTACGTACATCTTCGTCGAATAAAAATTCCGCGAATAAATCGCGGCGACTTGAGACGCGGATCGCGCGAGATGTATAAATGCGCTTCTTTGTGCGATATGACATTTCTCCGGAACAATCCGTACGAAAATGTTTTTCGTTAAATCGGATAATAACGTATCGCAAAAATCGACGGGATCTTCGTTCGAGCACTTCCGGTACGACTGTGCGTGTCGCGAGATATACTTCCAGCGAGTAAGGCCGATATTACATTTGTCGTACGACAAACTTTTTAAGCGCATTGATTGGCTGCAGTATAGAAAATTTCTCAAGTCTCTATTTTGTAGCCAATCAATGAGCTTAAAAAGTTTGTCGTACGACAAATGTAATATCACCCTAAGTGCCGCGGATAAGACGCGTCGACTTGCATACGCTATGCAAGACGGCGCGACATAAAAGAGATTCGTCTATCGTCGACGCGACTAGAGAATATTCCATTAGACGAACTTTTAATTCCATCGCGCGAGGATCGTCCGAAATTCTGTTCGATATCTGCAATCACTTCCGCGTACTTCCAACACGCGCGTGCACATTTTCGACGAGTAAAAATTCCGCGGATAAATCGCGGCGACTTGAGACGCGGATCGCGCGACATGTATAGATGCGCTTCTGTGACCCGTTTCTACCAACGTCGGTTAACTTAAACCTCCGGTTAAATTATATCTGTCTCTTTTCGGATACGTTCTTAAAAAGAGACATAGTTTAACCGGAGATTTAAGTAAACCGACGTTGGTAGAAACGGGCCTTTGTGCGATATAACGTTTCTCTGGAACAATCCGTACGAAATTGTTTTTCGTTAAATCGGATAATAACGTATCGCGAGAATCGACGGGATCTTCGTTCGAGCACTTCCGGTACGACTGTGCGTGTCGCGAGATATACTTCCGGCGAGTAAAAGAGCCGCGGATAAGACGCGTTTGCATTATACGCGACGCGAGACGGCGCGACATAAAATCAACTCACCTATCGTTGTCGACGCGTCTAGGGAATATTCCGTTAGACAAACTAATTCCGTCGCGCGAGGATCGTCCGAAACTGTTCGATTTCCGCAATCACTTCCGAGTACTTTCGACAGGCGCGTATACACGTTTACGACGCGAAGATGCAGCGGATAAATCGTGGCGACGAGTAGATTCCGCGCGGCAACTTCAGACGCGAATCGCGCGAGGTTAAGTACAGACGTGCTTCTCTGTGCGACATAACGTTTCGCCGGAACAATTCATTATTATAAAAGTGCTTTTCATTATATCGCGCGAGTAATAAAGTAATAACGCATCGCGAGAATCGTCGGGATCTTCGTTCGATCGAGCACTTCCGGTACGTATGTATATGTGCGCGATATATACTTCCGCAAGTAAGAAACGAGACGCCGCGACGTAAAATGAACTCGGTCATATATCGTTGTCGACGCGTCTAGAGAATATTCCGTTAGACAAACTAATTCCGTCGCGCGAGGATCGTCCGAAACTGTTCGATTTCCGCAATCACTTCCGAGTACTTTCGACAGGCGCGTATACACGTTTACGACGCGAAGATGCAGCGGATAAATCGTGGCGACGAGTAAAGATTTCGCGCGGCAACTTCAGACGCGAATCGCGCGAGGTTAAGTACAGACGTGCTTCTCTGTGCGACATAACGTTTCGCCGGAACAATTCATTATTATAAAAGTGCTTTTCATTATATCGCGCGAGTAATAAAAAGTAATTAATAACGCATCGCGAGAATCGTCGGGATCTTCGTTCGATCGAGCACTTCCGGTACGTATGTATATGTGCGCGATATATACTTCCGCAAGTAAGAAAC